>NC_134357.1:60683436-61296822 GCF_048569485.1 Anomaloglossus baeobatrachus | reverse complement strand
AACCGTGGGTGGCGTCACGGACAATAACCAAATCCCCACCATCCAATCCCCAACCCCTTTTCACTCACAGGCGAGGAGCGCCGCTCGAGTCCTCGGGATCCGGCCCACAGCTCGAGCCACCACCGAGCAGCAGCAGCAGCCGCAGCAGCCGCGGCCGGACCCGAGCAGTGGGAGAGCGCAGCGTCCCCTCCTCCGCCCGCGACACAAACAGCTGGATGGACGGGTCCCACAGATGGCTGCGGTGGTTCTTCTCCCGGTAGGTTGGCGGTGACTGCCTTGCCCTGCACCTGTGTTATATTCTCGGTTCTGATGGCTTCCCACCGGTAACCCGCTCCCCAGCTTGGATGGAGGCTGAGGGAGCCCCTTTTTCCCGCAGTCTCTGGCCCTGGGAACTGTAGCCTTGGCGGTGACTGTATTTCCCTTCACGGTTTGAGCGGTTGCCTTCAATCAGGTCTTGACTGCTAGGAAACCTCAGAGGTTCCCTTCGCTAATGGATTTGACCGGTTTTACGGCGACTCCAAGCCTGGTCGGGGTCCGTAGGCCCTGCCAAATGGTGCTGGCTTCTCTTCACTCCCCGATCCGGTACCGGCGGGCCACCGCCCGTCCCCGGTCCTTATGGTTCACATCGATCAGCCTCTCCTGCAGACGGTCACCACCGTCTTCCAACCTTGCTGTATGTGCCCGGGCCACGCACCCGGACATGGTCAGTCTGCTCCACTACCACTTCACTCTTCACCCTCTACTCTTTTCTCTCCACTACTCCTCTCCACTCCACTCCACTACTCCTCTGCTATACCTTCCTTTTCCCGCCTCCAGGACTGTGAACTCCTCGGTGGGTGGGGCCAACCGCCTGGCTCCACCCCCTGGTGTGGACATCAGCCCCTGGAGGGAGGCAACAAGGATTTTTGTCTGACTTTGGTGTGCCTAGCCGGGGTGTGGGGTGTGTTGTTGCAGTACCTGTGACATCCTGGCTTGTCCAGGGCGCCACATTCCCCCTTAGTAAAATGAATTCCGTCCGCGGGCTGCCCGTCCATCACCGGTTTTATTTTTGTTAACTGCAAAAGATAGAAAACGGTAAAAACATGTAAAAATCACAAACATTTTACAACGGTACGGCTTCCGCTCTTCTCCCACCCAAACAACCTGGCCCTAATGCTGCCCCTAAAAAGTGGGCAGCACCCCTTGCCCCAGTCCATCACCAGGCTGCCCGAGCGGGTATGGTCTCTTTCAGGGGACCCACGTCCATGGGGGACCCCTGACCCCCGGAGGATCGCCACCGGTTACGGTATTGGCGGGCCTGTGCCATCCATTTCCTCCAGGCCCATCCTCCCAAATCAGCCTCTCCGGAGGCGGTAACAGTTTAAGCCAACAATTATTTACATTCCACAAGTTTGTGGTTGCCCTGCAAGTTCTCGGGCTTGTTCGTAAGAAGTTCCTTACGCAACGGTTGCAGACAGTCCCTAAGGGGACTAGTTGCCGGCAACGGCCGGTTCAATCACGGTTCCAATCAGATAACTTCTTCAGGTGATTCAATCTTATCATTCAAACTTTTAACGGTACTGGTGGTCCCAACGGGGACAACTTCAGCGGGGCTCTGCTGCCATCACTCTGACTCTTTCGCGGAGGTGGCCTCATCCCCTGCTACCAACATTTCGAACATGCAGTGACAGGCCTGTTGGGAGAGGGGTGCCCGGTATCCATTTCCACCGGTGCGCGGGCTATAGAAAACCACCGGTCATCCTTCGTAGCGGAGACGCTCACTTGCCTTCTCGGACTCAGAGGTGGGCTCGGCGCCGGGGCCGGAGTCATTATCATTTGTCCCTGCGCCAGGCGGGTTGCCGCCAGCTGCCACAGGCTCTGGGTTTCCGGCACTCAGCACGCCAGGTTCTACTGTTGTAGCACGGGGCAGCAGGTCAGGTCGGTCAACACTGAGGCGCCCCATGGGCGATGGCAGGGACGATACGAGGGCCGAGACCGGACCGGGCCCCCCAGCCGCATTGGCCGGTCCTTGTGGGACATGGAGGCGTGGGTCACTCGTCGGCTCCGGCACGTCGGCTCCCATCTCATACATCGGGACAGTCGCAACCAGCGTTTCCACCTCATTGGTCCACTGCTCCATCATGAGGTATATCTGATTCTGTTGGCGTTGGTTGAATTAAATTACTCTGGCTTTCATCCACGCCGCGGTCCCGGGCTCGGGCACGGAGCCTGGCGCGACCCCTGCCAGGGCCTCTGATACATCTTCGTTAAGGGGCCGCGGCCTCGGCGGCCCCCAAAGGAGCGGTTCAGGGAGGCCCCGAGTGTCTACAGCCGGTCGGTCCGCTCGGGCGGACGGGCAGGGTACCGCTACCGGTTGGACGGGTAGCGGGCTTAGTGGCGGGGCGGCAGCGACTAACGCGGGTAGCGGGGGAGGCGGCAGGGTGAGCGGGTGCAGGCCGGGCCCCCCAGCCGCAGTGGCCGATCCCTCAAGAATACAGGGGCGTGGGTCCCTTACCCGCTCCTCCAAATCTTCCTCCACCTCGCATCTCCACATAGCAGCCACCACGTCCGCCATGTCGGCCTCCCACTCCTCCAGGTGAAGCTGCATGCGGGTCTGCAGACGGTTACTCAGCGGGGCAGTCCGGACCTTCACCCACGCCGCAGTGCCTGGCGCGGGGACTACGGGGTCGTTGGTTGGACTGTGCATCTCGACAATGGTGCTTTCCAGGAACCCAATATGGCCGCAGAGTCCTGGCGTCCCTGCCTTTATAGCCGCGGGCTACATGCGGCCAGACGCCATCCGTCCCCCTTAGTCTTTTTCCGGCTCCTCCTCTACAGGGGCGGGGTTTCGGCTTTCGCGCCTCCACTGCTCGCGGAGACGCTCGAGCGGGGACTTTTCGCGCCCAAAATGGTGGCTTCTCAAAATTTTCGGCCGGACACCTCCGGTGGTCACAAGGCGCACCTCTACCAGACGGCAGAGCGGTAAGATCCTGTTCGTGACACCAAGTTGTCACGGGCGGGGAGGGGACGCTGCGCTCACCACGCTCGGGTCCGGCACGGCTGCTGCTTCGCTTGCTGCTCGGTGGCTCGAGTGGTGGGCAGGATCCGGGGACTCGAGCGGCGCTCCTCGCCCGTGAGTGAAAGGGGTGGTTTGGTTTAGGGATATTGTCCGTGACGCCACCCACGGTTGTGGTGAGGTTGTGACACCACCGCTGCTCTGGACGGGGATCCCGGGAGCGATGACAGGGAGCAGCTTGGATGTTGTTTTTCCCCTCCGTGGGTAGGGGGGTTGGTTGCCCCGGGGCCCGATGAGGGAGGAATGGCAGGCAGGTTACGGGGCCTGGTGAGGTGAAGAGTCGTGGGGGCAGCGCGGTGCCGCACGGCACGGTGGTACTCACTCACCCAATGATGAATGCAAAGTCTCCGGTAAAACAAATGGGGCGCCCTGGACAAGCCAGGGGCCACAGGTAACAACACACACCCCCACCCCCAGCAGTTCACAGCAGTCATCCCCAGTGAGACCTGATTTCTTCCTCGGGTTCAGACAGACACACCAGGTGGGCGGAGTCAGGCAGATGGGCACGCCCACCGAGGAGTTTAGCTGGCATGAGGCAGGAAACAAGTTCAGACAAGTCCTGGCAGAGGAAGAGAGAGGAGGTCTGCAGAGAGGCAGACGCAGATTGGGGCCTAGGTTGGAGCCTAGGGCCCTCGAGTAGCAGTCAGGCAGACGATAGTGGCCGTCTGCGAGAGCCGGGAAGACAGTCTGGTTGAACCATAGGTAGCCGGGGCTGGGCGGGGCCCACCGGTACCGAACCGGGGAGCCAGCTGGAAACCGGAGCGCAGGAGGAGCGTACGGAAGATGCAGGAAAGGACTTACAGTACCAACCTGGGGTCAGGGGAAAAACATCGCAGCCGTCTGTGGGACCCGTCCATCCAGCCGTTTGTTTGACCAGAGACTCTGTGTGAATTACTGGCTGAGTGACTACCACCGTGCCGTGCGGCACAGTGCTTCCCCCGCGACCCTGCACCTCGCCAGGTCCCGTAACCCGCCTGCCATCCATCCCTACCCCATCACCGGGCCCCGGGACAACCAACCCCCTACCCACGGAGGGGAGAACTAACATCCAGGCTGCTCCCAGTCATCGCTCCCGGGATCCACGTCCAGAGCAGCGGTGGTGTCACCAATAGTCCATGTAAAAGGTAGCCTCCATAGTCCTCCATATATTATAATGTAGCCCCCATAGTCCTATATGTATTATAACACAACCCCATAAAACTTCATATTGCATTATGCAGCCCCATACTCCTCCATGCATAAGGCACCCCTACAGTTGCGTCCAGAAATATTTGGACAGTGACACAATTTTCGCGAGTTGGGCTCTGCATGCCACCACATTGGATTTGAAATGAAACCTCTACAACAGAATTCAAGTGCAGATTGTAACGTTTAATTTGAAGGTTTGAACAAAAATATCTGATAGAAATTGTAGGAATTGTACACATTTCTTTACAAACACTCCACATTTTAGGAGGTCAAAAGTAATTGGACAAATAAACCAAACCCAAACAAAATATTTTTATTTTCAATATTTTGTTGCGAATCCTTTGGAGGCAATCACTGCCTTAAGTCTGGAACCCATGGACATCACCAAACGCTGGGTTTCCTCCTTCTTAATGCTTTGCCAGGCCTTTACAGCCGCAGCCTTCAGGTCTTGCTTGTTTGTGGGTCTTTCCGTCTTAAGTCTGGATTTGAGCAAGTGAAATGCATGCTCAATTGGGTTAAGATCTGGTGATTGACTTGGCCATTGCAGAAGGTTCCACTTTTTTGCACTCATGAACTCCTGGGTAGCTTTGGCTGTATGCTTGGGGTCATTGTCCATCTGTACTATGAAGCGCCGTCCGATCAACTTTGCGGCATTTGGCTGAATCTGGGCTGAAAGTATATCCCGGTACACTTCAGAATTCATCCGGCTACTCTTGTCTGCTGTTATGTCATCAATAAACACAAGTGACCCAGTGCCATTGAAAGCCATGCATGCCCATGCCATCACGTTGCCTCCACCATGTTTTACAGAGGATGTGGTGTGCCTTGGATCATGTGCCGTTCCCTTTCTTCTCCAAACTTTTTTCTTCCCATCATTCTGGTACAGGTTGATCTTTGTCTCATCTGTCCATAAAATACTTTTCCAGAACTGAGCTGGCTTCATGAGGTGTTTTTCAGCAAATTTAACTCTGGCCTGTCTATTTTTGGAATTGATGAATGGTTTGCATCTAGATGTGAACCCTTTGTATTTACTTTCATGGAGTCTTCTCTTTACTATTGACTTAGAGACAGATACACCTACTTCAATGAGAGTGTTCTGGACTTCAGTTGATGTTGTGAACGGGTTCTTCTTCACCAAAGAAAGTATGCGGCGATCATCCACCACTGTTGTCATCCGTGGACGCCCAGGCCTTTTTGAGTTCCCAAGCTCACCAGTCAATTCCTTTTTTCTCAGAATGTACCCGACTGTTGATTTTGCTACTCAAAGCATGTCTGCTATCTCTCTGATGGATTTTTTCTTTTTTTTCAGCCTCAGGATGTTCTGCTTCACCTCAATTGAGAGTTCCTTAGACCGCATGTTGTCTGGTCACAGCAACAACTTCCAAATGCAAAACCACACACCTGTAATCAACCCCAGACCTTTTAACTACTTCATTGATTACAGGTTAACGAGGGAGACGCCTTCAGAGTTAATTGCAGCCCTTAGAGTCCCTTGTCCAATTACTTTTGGTCCCTTGAAAAAGAGGAGGCTATGCATTACAGAGCTATGATTCCTAAACCCTTTCTCCGATTTGGATGTGAAAACTCTCATATTGCAGCTGGGAGTGTGCACTTTCAGCCCATATTATATATATAATTGTATTTCTGAACATGTTTTTGTAAACAGCTAAAATAACAAAACTTGTGTCACTGTCCAAATATTTCTGGACCTAACTGTATATTCCATGTATAAGGTGTCCTTCATTTTGTATTATGCAGCCCCCCCAGACCTCCATATATAATAATGCAGCCAGCGTCTCCAGGCCTCCATGTATAATAATGCAGCCAGCCTCCTCAGGCCTCCATGTATAATGTAGCAGCCAGCTTCTCCAGGCCTCCATGTATAATAATGCAGCCACCCCAGACCTCCATATATAATGCAGCCTCCCCAGACCTCCATGTATAAAGCAGTCTCTACAGGCCTCCATGTATAAAGCAGCCTCTCTAGGCCTCCATATATAATGCAGCCTCCTCAGACCTCCATGTATAAAGCAGCCTCTCCAGGCCTCCACATATAATGCAGCCTCCTCAGACCTCCATGTATAAAGCAGCCTCTCCAGGCCTCCATGTATAATAATGCAGCTACCCCAGACCTCCACATATAATGCAGCCTCCTCAGACCTCCATGTATAAAGCAGCCTTTCCAGGCTTCCATATACAATAATGCAGCTTCCCCAGAACTGCCTTCCCAAGCCTCTGGCCACCGTTTACTCACTTATATTAAAAAAAAATCAAGTACTCACCTTCTCTCTTCCTTCCACCGCTGCTGTCTTCCCCGCTGCTCGTTCTTCCGGTGCTGCGGTCGACGTCCTCCTGTCCTGCACTCTGTGCACTCAGCACAGCAGTCGCTCGGGAGTGACGTCATCGTACAGGGGGAGAATGGTGATGCATAGCGCGGCACCGGCCGCGCTATGCTTCATCATTACTTTGCGCGGTGACGGGGGAGACGCTGCAGCCGCTGACACCAGGCAGGGGGCCCCGGTGCCGCCGCTGACATCAGGCAGGGGGGCCCGGTGTCGGCGGCGGCAGCGGGTCAAATAGCGGCCGCGAGGTCTGTGACAGATCAGCGCAGCTCCTCTCACACTGACAGGAGCTGGCTGCTGATCTGCCTGGCGGCTGCCGGGCCCCTAACCTCCCGGGCCCGGTCGCGATCGTGACCGCTGCGACCGCGGTAGTTACGCCACTGCACACACACATATACACACACACATGTCACGGGCGGAGGAGGGGACGCTGCGCTCACCACGCTCGGGTCCGGCATGGCTGCTGCTTCGCTTGCTGCTCGGTGGCTCGAGCGGTGGGCCGGATCCGGGGACTCGATCGGCGCTCTTCGCCCGTGAGTGAAAGGGGTGGTTTGGTTTAGGGATATTGTCCGTGACGCCACCCACGGTTGTGGTGAGGTTGTGACACCACCGCTGCTCTGGACGGGGATCCCGGGAGCGATGACAGGGAGCAGCTTGGATGTTGTTTTTCCCCTCTGTGGGTAAGGGGGTTGGTTGTCCCGGGGCCCGGTAAGGGAGGAATGGCAGGCGGGTTACGGGGCCTGGTGAGGTGCAGGGTCGCGGGGGCAGCACGGTGCCGCATGGCACGGTGGTACTCACTCAGCCAATGATGAATGCAAAGTCTCCGGTAAAACAAACGGCTGGATGGACAGGTCCCACAGATGACTGCGGTGGTTCTTCTCCCGGTAGGTTGGCGGTGACTGCCTTTCCCAGCACCTGTGTTATGTTCTCGGTTCTGGTGGCTTCCCACTGGTAACCCGCTCCCCAGCTTGGATGGAGGCTGAGGGAGCCCCTTTTGCCCACAAGCTCTGGCCCTGGGAACTGTAGCCTTGGCGGTGACTGTATTTCCCTTCACGGTTTGAGCGGTTGCCTTCAATCGGGTCTTGACTGCTGGGAAACCCCGGAGGTTCCCTTCGCTAAAAGATTTGACTAGTTTTACGGCGACTCCAAGCCTGGTCGGGGTCCGTAGGCCCTGCCAAATGGTGCTGGCTTCTCTTCGCTCCCCAATCCGGTACCGGCGGGCCACCGCCCGTCCCCGGTCCTTACGGTTCACGTCAATCAGCCTCTCCTGCAGACGGTCACCACCGTCTGCCAACCTTGCTGTATGTGCCCGGGCCACGCACCCGGACACGGTCAGTCTGCTCCACTACCACTTTACTCTTCACCCTCTACTCTCTTCTCTCCACTACTCCTCTCCACTCCACTCCACTACTCCTCTGCGCTGACTTCCTTTTCCCGCCTCCAGGACTGTGAACTCCTCGGTGGGTGGGGCCAACCGCCTGGCTCCACCCCCTGGTGTGGACATCAGCCCCTGGAGGGAGGCAACAAGGATTTTTGTCTGACTTTGGTGTGCCTAGCCGGGGTGTGGGGTGTGTTGTTGCAGTACCTGTGACGTCCTGGCTTGTCCAGGGCGCCACATTCCCCCTTAGTAAAATGAATTCCGTCCGCGGGCTGCCCGTCCATCACCGGTTTTATTTTTGTTAACTGCAAAAGATAGAAAACGGTAAAAACATGTAAAAATCACAAACATTTTACAACGGTACGGCTTCCGCTCTTCTCCCACCCAAACAACCTGGCCCTAATGCTGCCCCTAAAAAGTGGGCAGCACCCCTTGCCCCAGTCCATCACCAGGCTGCCCGAGCGGGTACGGTCTCTTTCAGGGGACCCACGTCCATGGGGGACCCCTGACCCCCGGAGGATCGCCACCGGTTACGGTATTGGCGGGCCTGTGCCATCCATTTCCTCCAGGCCCATCCTCCCAAATCAGCCTCTCCGGAGGCGGTAACAGTTTAAGCCAACAATTATTTACATTCCACAAGTTTGTGGTTGCCCTGCAAGTTCTCGGGCTTGTTCGTAAGAAGTTCCTTACGCAACGGTTGCAGACAGTCCCTAAGGGGACTAGTTGCCGGCAACGGCCGGTTCAATCACGGTTCCAATCAGATAGCTTCTTCAGGTGATTCAATCTTATCATTCAAACTTTTAACGGTACTGGTGGTCCCAACGGGGACAACTTCAGCGGGGCTCTGCTGCCATCACTCTGACTCTTTCGCGGAGGTGGCCTCATCCCCTGCTACCAACATTTCGAACATGCAGTGACAGGCCTGTTGGGAGAGGGGTGCCCGGTATCCATTTCCACCGGTGCGCGGGCTATAGAAAACCACCGGTCATCCTTCGTAGCGGAGACGCTCACTTGCCTTCTCGGACTCAGAGGTGGGCTCGGCGCCGGGGCCGGAGTCATTATCATTTGTCCCTGCGCCAGGCGGGTTGCCGCCAGCTGCCACAGGCTCTGGGTTTCCGGCACTCAGCACGCCAGGTTCTACTGTTGTAGCACGGGGCAGCAGGTCAGGTCGGTCAACACTGAGGCGCCCCATGGGCGATGGCAGGGACGATACGAGGGCCGAGACCGGACCGGGCCCCCCAGCCGCATTGGCCGGTCCTTGTGGGACATGGAGGCGTGGGTCACTCGTCGGCTCCGGCACGTCGGCTCCCATCTCATACATCGGGACAGTCGCAACCAGCGTTTCCACCTCATTGGTCCACTGCTCCATCATGAGGTATATCTGATTCTGTTGGCGTTGGTTGAATTAAATTACTCTGGCTTTCATCCACGCCGCGGTCCCGGGCTCGGGCACGGAGCCTGGCGCGACCCCTGCCAGGGCCTCTGATACATCTTCGTTAAGGGGCCGCGGCCTCGGCGGCCCCCAAAGGAGCGGTTCAGGGAGGCCCCGAGTGTCTACAGCCGGTCGGTCCGCTCGGGAGGACGGGCAGGGTACCGCTACCGGTTGGACGGGTAGCGGGCTTAGTGGCGGGGCGGCAGCGACTAACGCGGGTAGCGGGGGAGGCGGCAGGGTGAGCGGGTTCAGGCCGGGCCCCCCAGCCGCAGTGGCCGATCCCTCAAGAATACAGGGGCGTGGGTCCCTTACCCGCTCCTCCAAATCTTCCTCCACCTCGCATCTCCACATAGCAGCCACCACGTCCGCCATGTCGGCCTCCCACTCCTCCAGGTGAAGCTGCATGCGGGTCTGCAGACGGTTACTCAGCGGGGCAGTCCGGACCTTCACCCACGCCGCAGTGCCTGGCGCGGGGACTACGGGGTCGTTGGTTGGACTGTGCATCTCGACAATGGTGCTTTCCAGGAACCCAATATGGCCGCAGAGTCCTGGCGTCCCTGCCTTTATAGCCGCGGGCTACATGCGGCCAGACGCCATCCGTCCCCCTTAGTCTTTTTCCGGCTCCTCCTCTACAGGGGCGGGGTTTCGGCTTTCGCGCCTCCACTGCTCGCGGAGACGCTCGAGCGGGGACTTTTCGCGCCCAAAATGGTGGCTTCTCAAAATTTTCGGCCGGACACCTCCGGTGGTCACAAGGCGCACCTCTACCAGACGGCAGAGCGGTAAGATCCTGTTCGTGACACCAAGTTGTCACGGGCGGGGAGGGGACGCTGCGCTCACCACGCTCGGGTCCGGCACGGCTGCTGCTTCGCTTGCTGCTCGGTGGCTCGAGTGGTGGGCAGGATCCGGGGACTCGAGCGGCGCTCCTCGCCCGTGAGTGAAAGGGGTGGTTTGGTTTAGGGATATTGTCCGTGACGCCACCCACGGTTGTGGTGAGGTTGTGACACCACCGCTGCTCTGGACGGGGATCCCGGGAGCGATGACAGGGAGCAGCTTGGATGTTGTTTTTCCCCTCCGTGGGTAGGGGGGTTGGTTGCCCCGGGGCCCGATGAGGGAGGAATGGCAGGCAGGTTACGGGGCCTGGTGAGGTGAAGAGTCGTGGGGGCAGCGCGGTGCCGCACGGCACGGTGGTACTCACTCACCCAATGATGAATGCAAAGTCTCCGGTAAAACAAATGGGGCGCCCTGGACAAGCCAGGGGCCACAGGTAACAACACACACCCCCACCCCCAGCAGTTCACAGCAGTCATCCCCAGTGAGACCTGATTTCTTCCTCGGGTTCAGACAGACACACCAGGTGGGCGGAGTCAGGCAGATGGGCACGCCCACCGAGGAGTTTAGCTGGCATGAGGCAGGAAACAAGTTCAGACAAGTCCTGGCAGAGGAAGAGAGAGGAGGTCTGCAGAGAGGCAGACGCAGATTGGGGCCTAGGTTGGAGCCTAGGGCCCTCGAGTAGCAGTCAGGCAGACGATAGTGGCCGTCTGCGAGAGCCGGGAAGACAGTCTGGTTGAACCATAGGTAGCCGGGGCTGGGCGGGGCCCACCGGTACCGAACCGGGGAGCCAGCTGGAAACCGGAGCGCAGGAGGAGCATACGGAAGATGCAGGAAAGGACTTACAGTACCAACCTGGGGTCAGGGGAAAAACACCGCAGCCGTCTGTGGGACCCGTCCATCCAGCCGTTTGTTTGACCAGAGACTCTGTGTGAATTACTGGCTGAGTGACTACCACCGTGCCGTGCGGCACAGTGCTTCCCCCGCGACCCTGCACCTCGCCAGGTCCCGTAACCCGCCTGCCATCCATCCCTACCCCATCACCGGGCCCCGGGACAACCAACCCCCTACCCACGGAGGGGAGAACTAACATCCAGGCTGCTCCCAGTCATCGCTCCCGGGATCCACGTCCAGAGCAGCGGTGGTGTCACCAATATCACCACAACCGTGGGTGGCGTCACGGACAATAACCAAATCCCCACCATCCAATCCCCAACCCCTTTTCACTCACAGGCGAGGAGCGCCGCTCGAGTCCTCGGGATCCGGCCCACAGCTCGAGCCACCACCGAGCAGCAGCAGCAGCCGCAGCAGCCGCGGCCGGACCCGAGCAGTGGGAGAGCGCAGCGTCCCCTCCTCCGCCCGCGACACAAACAGCTGGATGGACGGGTCCCACAGATGGCTGCGGTGGTTCTTCTCCCGGTAGGTTGGCGGTGACTGCCTTGCCCTGCACCTGTGTTATATTCTCGGTTCTGATGGCTTCCCACCGGTAACCCGCTCCCCAGCTTGGATGGAGGCTGAGGGAGCCCCTTTTTCCCACAGTCTCTGGCCCTGGGAACTGTAGCCTTGGCGGTGACTGTATTTCCCTTCACGGTTTGAGCGGTTGCCTTCAATCAGGTCTTGACTGCTAGGAAACCTCAGAGGTTCCCTTCGCTAATGGATTTGACCGGTTTTACGGCGACTCCAAGCCTGGTCGGGGTCCGTAGGCCCTGCCAAATGGTGCTGGCTTCTCTTCACTCCCCGATCCGGTACCGGCGGGCCACCGCCCGTCCCCGGTCCTTATGGTTCACATCGATCAGCCTCTCCTGCAGACGGTCACCACCGTCTTCCAACCTTGCTGTATGTGCCCGGGCCACGCACCCGGACATGGTCAGTCTGCTCCACTACCACTTCACTCTTCACCCTCTACTCTTTTCTCTCCACTACTCCTCTCCACTCCACTCCACTACTCCTCTGCTATACCTTCCTTTTCCCTCCTCCAGGACTGTGAACTCCTCGGTGGGTGGGGCCAACCGCCTGGCTCCACCCCCTGGTGTGGACATCAGCACCCTGGAGTGAGGCAACAAGGATTTTTGTCTGACTTTGGTGTGCCTAACCGGGGTGTGGGGTGTGTTGTTGCAGTACCTGTGACGTCCTGGCTTGTCCAGGGCGCCACACACACACACACACACATATACACACACACACACATATACACACACACACACACACACTTTTCCTGACTGTTTTGTCAACCTTCTGCGTTTTTGTAGTGTTACGCAAAGAATGAACATGTCATTTCTTTGCAGTGGTTTTTTTTTCCATAGTTTTGCACTGAAAACCACCCACAATATAAAAAAACCCACTAAAAACGCACCAAATAATGGACCAAAACCACAGATGACTCCCAGGAGACCTCCTGCCACAAGATCAGGTTTTGGTCAGGAAAAAAAATGCTGCAAAAACTCCCTGTGTGAACATAACCTAATTTATTCTAGAAATGTTGGTGCATTATCCTTTTTGTGCATCAGGCCTAAGGCCCTGCCACGCCCCATCATATTTGTATGAGCATTTTTGTGGGTTCTTTTTTTTTTTTTGTTTTGGTTTGTTATTTTTTTTATTTTGCACTTTTGCACATTCATCTTCTTGGGGTCTTTAGCAAAATGTCACTGCAGGCGCACATTGACATCTAACGGTCTTCTCCGCACAGGCAGATTCAGGCTTCCACTCAACAACAATTTTAATTTGTGCATGTGTCGCCAACAAGCACCTTTTTGCTGAAGCCCCCAGGGAGATGAATGTGTGCAAGTGCCGCCCTTGCTAGAGCATAAATTTAAAAAAAAGAGGCTTGCACAAATGCGGTGGGGCCGCTGCAAAGCTAAAGCCTCCACCCAGTCCCGTCCCAAAGCACAAAAAGCATACTGTACCAATAGTTCTATAATGAACCAGGCTGCGGATTTATGCACTAAAGGTAATCATACATTAGTAAAATGGCCCCATTATTGCCATGTTAAATCATGACGACAGGTTCTTTTTAATATACTCACTACCGCTGCTCTCCAGTGTCCAGAGCTGTTCTGCTTCGCTTCTTAGTGACATCTCCACAACCGTGACTATCTAATTTTAATGACATTGCTGGACACCGGGGAGCGCAGTCGTAGGGGGAATATATATACTGTATATTTGTGTGTGTGTGTGTGTATATATATATATATATAATAGGTAAGTATTGAAATGAAAAAATAAACTAAAATTGGATGGGAGGACTTCTTTTTTATAATAGCATTTTTTTTTACACGTCCAGTTCCCTTTATGTTTATGTCTGACAAAGATAAAAAGTAACATTAACTTTATGCTAATATTAACTTTAGACCATGGTCTGCTGCCTGTAAATTCCTTTAGGGATCTTGTTATCAAACATCCTTGTTTCCCAGATATGGTAGCACCATTATTATTAGTCAGTACTGATGCACAGATGCTAAAAGCTTTTTAGTAACATGTCTGTAGTTGTTGCCTTAACAAAACTCTCAATCACAGTGAAGAAACAACAGTTGCATAACAAATTCAGCTCTGCTACATTACATGTGGGTGCATTGTAAATGTATAGGCAAAGTACATTACGTTTACAAACTGTGGAAGTAGTAGGATTAATCTTCAGATTATATAGATTGTGTGAATCTAACAGAGAATAAACAGTTGCAATTTTCTGAATTCTGTGACTTTACTGTCCCAAAATAACAACTCTAAATACTAGGATGAGCGAACCCGAATGGTAAAATTTGGGGTTTTGTACCGGAAACCGGGTATTTTTTTAATTTTTTTTTTAATTTTGTGTCCTAGTTTGGGTGCTGTTCGTATGCTAATAAAGTTTGTTGCTAGACAAACAGCAAGCTTTATTGTATATGGAAGATGCCTGTATGCTGCTGGAAAAAATTAAGGGGGGGATTTAAAAAAAAATTATGTGAGCTCCTGTCTATTTTTGATAACCAGTGCAGGTAGAATGGACAGCTGTGGGCTGGAATCACCATGGGCCTTCCCAGCATAAGAATTTGGCCCCTCCCAGCCTAAAAATAGCAGCCTGCAGCTGCCCTAGAAGCGGTGCATCCATCTTCCCAGTTCCCCTAGTGCAGTGGCAATCTGGGTCATACTTTTGAGATTGATGTCAGCTGGCTGGGGTAATTAAAAGGCATCTATCTTACACCCCCATTACTAACCCAGCAAATGTAGAGTTCTAAAACACAAACACACTACTTTTTATTTAAATAAAGACTCCACCACACTTCCTCATTTACCAATTTATTAATTAAAAATAAATCCTTTAAGTTCTGCCGTAATCCAATGGTATTGTGTCCCGCGACTCCTATTGAATGACGCATTCTCAAACCTCTTGTGAGAAATTCCATTTATGCCGCTGACCGGGGTCCGGGAGTGACTTATGGAGTCTTATTCTCAGAACGAAGCACCATAAGAATTGATGGGCATCCTGGATTACATCGGAACCGTGAAGATTTCTTTTAATTAATAAATTGGTGAAAGAGGAATTGGGGTTGAGTCTTTATTAAAATGAACTATACATATATTCTTTTTTCCCCCCCTTTTTTTTTAACTGTATTCTTACCGGGTTAGTAATTATGAGGGTGTCTGACAGACAGACATCTATCCATTATCTAAGCCCTGAGCTTGATGCCAGCTGTCAATTTACTCTCAAAGTCATTAAAGTAATAAAAAATAAATGGCGTGGGATCCACTCTGTTTTGGATAACCAGCCAAGGTAAAGCAGACAGCTGCAGGCTGCAGCCGTCTGTCTGGTTTACCTGCACTGGTTATCAAAAATGGGGGGGATCATGCGTCCTTTTTATTTATTTTTTTTTTCTTCCCTATGCACATTTGATTTCTGGGCAATTACTCCCATTTTGCTTCCTGTTGCAGCCTCCTAGTCGTTACTATGACCATTGTACAGCACAGAAGTTCAGGTCCACTCATATCCCTCTTAGGCCCGTTTCACACGTCGGTGAAAAACACAGACGTTCTTCACTGACGTGTAAAACATGCACATGTCCCTCCGTGTGCCGTGATTCATGGCACACGTGGGTTGTCTAAGTGCAATCTGGGCTCCGTTCTCCGTGGTCCGTGATTGCACATAGAGATTAACTCACCTGTGCGCGCTCCTGCTCTCCATGGTGCTGAATGCTCCCGCGGTGCAGCATCCGGCCGGGGCTGACCCCCACAGCAGCTGCTTCCGGGTCGAGCTGTGTCGTGTATTCATGAATATGCACGGCAGTAATGAGCCGGCTCAGAAGCAGCAGGCAGAACAGGCTACACAGAGCGCGGCTGAAGCCAGGTGAGTAAAAATGATTTTTATTTTATATGCACGTTTTTTTCTGGCACGTGTTTCACGGATCACACCACTGCGTGGTCTGTGGGACATCAGTGATGCCAGAAAAAAGTGGACATGTTTCCGTGCGGCAATCACGGACACGCGTGTACGCCGCACGGAGACACATTCAGTGAAAAATCACTGATGTGTGAGCAGACCCATTGATTGTAATGGGTCTGCGTATGTCAGTGATTCTGGTACGTAGAAAAAGAAAGCACAAACGTACCAGAATCACTGACGTGTGAAACAGGCCTTAGAGACTGCATTAAAGTGCACCAATCCCCAGGATTTTCCTATATAACCTAAAGCCAGTGCTATACTGGCGCTATCATGCTGATTCTATACATACCTTTAGTGGTCAGCTAGGATGTACAGGTTTTAAAACACAAGCAAATAAAGTTTGTAAAATGAGCAGCTTTTTGATTGACAGCAGCTGTGGATCAGATAATATCTGGGGGGTATTCATAGTGATTCCCACACCCCCGCCTGTTGGTCCTCCCCTTATCTGTCATTTATGCTAATTTTATTATAGAATGGTTTTACTAAGTAGCTAGAAGAACCTGTGCTGATGTCATACCCATGTGACCAGAAGGGGCAGGGCCTCGGCCAACAGAAAACTAATGTTGCTTCCTGGTATCAACTATGTTGACTGAGGTCCCGCCCCTTCTGGTCACATGGGTATGACATCAGCACAGGTCCTTTTAGCTACTTAGTTACTAACAGATAGGGGGAGGATGGATAGGCAGGGAAACGGGAATCACTATCAAAATCCACCCCAGCTATCAGCTGATAGGTTTTTAAACCTGTTACATAATATACCTGTTAAGTAACTGAATTTTTTTTTTTTCAGGCTCTCCCACCTCTAGAAGAGCACTTCAAGATGTATCTTCCCAAACCACAACTCCAGTCCTAGATAGAAGTCCGCTATCTGACTCTGACAGTATGAGAAGCCCGGGGTCCATGTCAGAGGAGGAGTCCACATCCAGACCCAGAACTAAGTTCACTACTGAGCAGCTGGAGGAGCTTGAGAAGAGCTTCAAAAATAACCAGTACATTGGGGCCATTGAGAAGAGGCATCTGTCCGGGCTGCTGCATCTATCGGAGACCCAAGTAGGCTTTTTAACAATATTTGGTTAGTTTGAATGTTCTAAGTTTTTCCAGTGGTGGTGGTATAGGGGGTTCATAGGTTGCAATAAGTGCCTTTAGAAGGTCCATTTTCTGACATCACAACATACTTATATCTTCTTATTCTGTTTTAGATTAAAACCTGGTTTCAGAATCGAAGGATGAAGTACAAGCGACAAAGTAAAGATGCAAGATATGAAGCTGTCTTCTCTGGAGTGTGCTTTCCTTATTACAATTCCTCAGACTTTCCGGCATCAAATATCTTTGCACGATCAGAACTGACCTTACCTATGGCTCCTATGGCACCACTCCATCCCTATATGGCTGCATCACTACCAACAGCGGTGGTGAGGCCTCCATTCCATGCTGCACCTATTACCCCACCAAATATTGGGTCTCTTCCGTGCCCTTCCTTGCTGGTACATCCAAGATTTAATGATCCAATGAGCCACAACTTCAAACCATATTAAATATTCTGTCTGGACTATTAATGCACATAATTTACTGTTAAGTGTTCTATTTTTTTTTTCTTTCATACTCCGTTTTTGTACCACCCCTTTAAACAAACATTGATTTTTACCCTAAAGGTCTATTTAATATTGTAATCACTTTTCTAAAATATTTCTAATTATAAAGTCCCTATGGGACACCAGTTTTAGGGGCTGGGCGAGTTCCTGCTTTACAGACGTCACTTTCAGGGGCAGGGCTGGTCTCTGCTCCCGGCATTCTTTCCTTACAATGCGCACTGACAGTGCACTCTCTTGCTGGCTCATCACTTCTCAATAGAACAGATGAGGGGGTGCACTATCACTGCGCATTAAAAAGAATATTGCACAGTGATAAGATCCTACTTTACATCCATTGGGATTAACAACTTGTGCATGCTCAGTAGACTAGATCAACCCTTAAAACTAACTTCACTGATGTCGCTTTGTTGCAGGGTGGGGACAGAGGCTGTAGCAGTGACTGCAGTCTCTGCTCCTGATGAAGCCCAGTTTGTAAGCATGCAATTGAGATTCTCAAATCATTATGAAAATGGAGGAAGGTAAAAAAAAATAAAAAATGGCATGTAGCTTAGAAAGGAAACAGTAGGGGCTTGTTAATTAAAGTGTAATAGAAAAGTGAATTACAAATTATATTTGCTATTAAACCAATTTCATTAAAGTAGACCTTTCACAAAATTTATGTTGACCTGGAAACTCAATGTAGTAGTGACTGTAGAGCAGGAAATGTTTGTGTTGTTTTTTTGGTTTTTTTTTGCAATCAATCAACTTGTTACTGTCTGTCTTCTTTCTATGTGATGAAAATGTTTGTCTTCACTGAAAATATTTTCTTTTTTTCTGTTGAATTAAGAATGAAAGATCAATTTTGGTGGAGAAAGGAGCTGATTTCACCGATAAAATATATTACAACGTTAATTATTTTACCATGTTTTCATTATTATTTCTTAATTCAATATTACAACAGTGTTTATTTTTTAAATCCAAGTTGGTGTTATTAGTTTTCATAGGGATTGTTTACCATTCAGTCTAAGGCGGGTTTTGCACTTTGCGACATCGCAAGCCGATGCTGCGATGTCGCACGCGATAGTCCCCGCCCCCGTCGCAGGTACGATATCTTGTGATAGCTAGCGTAGCGAACATTATCGCTACGCCAGCTTCACATGTGCTCACCTGCCCTGCGACCGTCGCTCTGGCCGGCGACCCGCCTCCTTCCTAAGGGGGCGGGTCATTCGGCATCATAGCGACATCACACGGCAGGCGGCCAATCAAAGCGGAGGGGCGGAGATGAGCAGGATGTAAACATCCCGCCCACCTCCTTCCTTCCGCATTGCAGCCGGGAGGCAGGTAGGAGATGTTCCTCGCTCCTGCGGCTTCATACACAGCGATGTGTGGTGCTGCAGGAACGAGGAACAACATCGTACCTGTCTCTGCACGAGCATTATGGAAATGTCGGAGAATGCACCAATGATACGATAACGACGCTTTTACGCTCGTTAATCGTATCATCTAGGATTTACACACTACGACATCGCAAGTGACGCCGGATGTGCGTCACTTTCGATTTGACCCCACTGACATCGCACCTGCGATGTCGTAGTGTGCAAAGCCGCCCTAAGGGCGGTCCTCCTGTATGTGAGATTTAGGCCTCTTTCACATGTCAGTGATTCTGGTACAAATGTGACAGTTTTTATATGTACCGGAATCACGGATATATGCAGACCTATTAGATATCAATGGGTTTGTGCACACATGAGTGATTTTTCACTGACCATGTCTCCGTGCCGCGTACATGCATGTCTGTATTTTCTGCACGGAGACATGTCCGTTTTTTTTTTCTGGCATCACTGATGTCATACGGACCACACTATGATGTGATCCATGAAATGCGTACCAAAAAATATGTACATTGGAAAAAAAATCTTTTTAAACTCACCTGTCTCGAGCGATGCTGTCGTCAGCCACTGCTCTCTCCTGCTTCCTGGCCGGCTAATTATTCTCATGCATATGCATTTATGCACAGCACAGCCGATCCAGAAGTAGCTGCAGAGAGGAGAAAGCGGAGGCCGGAGACAGCATCGCGGGAGACTTCAGCACCAGGGACAGCAGGTGCTTGGACAGGGGAGTATAATTGCCTGATCTACATGTGCTATCACGGATAACACGTGGAGAGCATATGTGTGGCATGAACCGTGAAAAACGTCTGTCTGCTTTACACGCTACAACAAATCTAACGATGTGTCGGCGGGGTCACGTCGTAAGTGACGCACATCCGGCATCGTTAGTGTTGTTGTAGCGTGTGACAGCTACATGCGATTGCGATTGAACGTAAAACCGTTCATCGCATACACGTCGTTCATTTCCTTAAAATTGCACGTCGGGTTGTTCAATGTTCCCGAGGTACCACACATCGCAGTGTGTGACACCCCGGGAACGATGAACAGATCTTACCTGCGTCCCGCGGCTCCCGCCGGCAATGCGGAAGGAAGGAGGTGGGTGGGATGTTTACGTCCCGCTCATCTCCGCTTCTATTGGCCGAATGCTGCGTGACGTCGCTGTGACGCTGAACGTCCCTCCCACTCCAGGAAGTGGATGTTCGCCGCCCACATCGAGGTCATATGGAAGGGTAAGTATGTGTGACAGCAAATAATCGTTTGTGCGACACGGTCAACAAATTGAACGTGCCGCACATACGATGGGGGCGGGTACGATCGCATACGATATCGTATGTGATATCGTAAGGTGTAAAGCAGGCTTTAGGGATACAGCCCTGATCTGGTCTAACTTCCTGCATGATTACAAAGTGTTGGAAGATTAGAGCTCAGATGACTTCCAACCTGTCATAACCTCAGCTGCTGCAGAACCTCATACACCACAGATTATGCAGAACCTCATAATATATCAAAGCTGCTGCAAATCATAACTCATACCTTAGTTGGTGCAGAACCTCATAATCAGTGGTGTAACTAGAGTTTGATGGGCCCTGGTGCAAAATTTGGACCTGGGCCCCCCCTCCACATACACCAACACTTAAGGCTATGTGCACACAGTGCGTTTTTTTGACGCTGCGTTTTTGTGCGTTTTTGGTTGCTAAAAAGGCACCTGCGTCGAAAAAACACGGCAAAAAACGCACGCGTTTTGCCGCAATTTGGTGCGTTGTTTTGCTGCGTTTTTGCTCACTGCGTCCTTATGCGTTTTTTATCAGTGAACAAAAAAAAAAGGTCTGATGTAATTTCCTTCTTCAATGTGTTCTTCATTCTCCACTAGTGTATGCAGAAGAGCAGACAGCTGCAGAACTACAAGGCTCAGCATCCTCCATCCAATAGTGTATGCAGGAGAGCAGACAGCAGCTGTCGAACTACAAGGCTCAGCATCCTCCTTCCAGGACTGTATGCAGGATTTCTTTGCCCCCCCAAAACAAAAAAAATGACGTGGGCTTCGCCATATTTTTGTATGCTAGCCGGGTACAGCAGGCAGGTACAGGCTGCCCCCAACCCCCAGCTGCCTATTTGTACCCGGCTGGGAACCAAAAATATAGGGAAGCCCTTTTTTTTTAAATTATTTCATGAATTTCATGAAATAATTTAAAAAAAAAATGACGTGAGCTTCGCCCAATTTTTGAGTCCAGCCGGGTACAACTAGGCAGCTGGGGATTGGAATCCACAGTGCAGGGTGCCCAAGCTTTCTGGGCACCCCTGCTGTGAATTGCAGTCCCGCAGCCACCCCAGAAAATGGCGCTTTCATAGAAGCGCCATCTTCTGGCGCTGTATCCAACTCTTCTAGCTGCCCTGATGCCGGGTGGCTAGCTAGGTAATAATGGAGTTAGGGCTAGCTGTATATTATCAGCTGGCCCTAAGCCCGAAATTCATGGTGTCACGCCAATATTAGACATGGCCACCATGAATTTCTAGTAAAGACAAAAAAAAAACACAACACACAGAAAAATATTTTTATTAGAAATAAAACACAACACAATTAGTGACTCCATCTTTATTGAAATAAACCCCCCTCCGCAGTAATCCTGGGTCAGGGTCCTGCGCCGTCCAATCCGGATCCAATATCATCTGATCGGTTTGCTGGAAGGCAAAGCGATCAGATGATGTGTCAGGATCAAATGCCTGAAGCCCATCACACATCAGCTGATTGTATAAAAGCCGTTTTTACAATCAGCTGATGCATCGGTGTAAAAAAAAAAAAAAAAAATAATACTCACTTATGTGCTGATTACCGGCAGCTCCTGCAGCGATGGGGCGGGAGTCTGATCCTGTCTGATCGCTGCAGCAGCTGCCGGTAATCAGGGATGAAGTCTCCTGACGCATCCGCTGATACCGGCCGGGCGCCCGCGTCACCGCGATACTTACGATCAGCTAATGCGTCAGGTGACTGCATCAGGTGATCCATCGCCAGGTCCTGCATCCATCGCAGCTTTCCCGGCCGTCTGCACACAGCCGGAGCGGGGGTGGCGATACCGTGAGAGGAGATGGGAGCGGGCATAGCACCGGGAGTCTGCAGACAGGTGAGTATAACTTTTTTTTTTTTTTTCTACTGTTAACTTTTGTTTTCGCAGCCGCTTCCACCTCCCGCCCAGACATGGCGCCGCGCGGCAGCATTCATGCACAGGACGGGAGGTGGAAGCGGCGGTGACGGTACCGGGAGGATTCACGCTTCTGTATATACTGACAGAAGGAATCCTCTTCCTGTACACGTCACTTTACTACCCACCTCCTGCGTTTATAGCTGCGTTTTTGGTCTTAGAAACGCACCAAAACGCAGCTATTTGCGTTTCTCATTGCGTCTTTCAACATCCCATTGAACTCAATGGATGAAAAGCGCAGTGAAAAACGCGGGAATAATTGACATGCTGCGTTTTTGTGGTCACCACAAAAACGCAGCTGAAAAAAAACGCTGTGTGGGGACAGCAAAAATGAAAACTCATAGACTTTGCTGGGGAAGCAAAGTCATGCAGTTTTGAGGCCAAAAACGCACCCGAAAAACGCGCAAAAACGCCGAGAAAAACGCACTGTGTGCACATAGCCTAAGGCTGCTTTACACACATGCCAGTGAAAGCACCCGCCCCCGTCGTTTGTGCGTCACGGGCAAATCGCTGCCCGTGGCGTACAAAAACGCTACTGCCCGTCACACATACTTAATGTCACTGAGGCCAGCGAACAGCCCCTTTTCTAAGGGGGCAGTTCGTGCTGCGTCACAGCGATGTCACATGGCAGGTGTCCAATAGAAGTGGAAGGGGTGGAGAGCAGCCGCATGAAAGTCACGGCCACCTCGTTGCTGGAGGATGCAGGTACGGTCTTGTTCGTCGTTCCTGGGGTGTCACACGTAGCGATGTGTGCTGCCTCAGAAACAACGAGCAACCTACGTCCAAAATCAGCAACCACATTTGGGAAATGGATGATATGTCAACGATCAGCGATTTGGTGAGTATTTTGCATCGTTAGCGGTCGAGTGTACGCGTCACACGCAAAGATGTCGCTAACGAGGCCAGATGTGCGTCCCAAATTTTGTGACCCCAATGACATCTCGTTAGCGATGTCGTTGCGTGTAAAGCCCTCTTTAGGGTACAGGATAATGACACTGACACTCGGGGTACAGGATAATGATGCTGACACTTGGCTCTTACCCTCAGCACCCAGGTTTCCCATGATCTGAAATCCCTCTATCAGCACACAGCTTTCCCATGTTCTGATATCCATCTTGTCCTCGGCACCCAGCTTTCCCATGCTCTGTTATACATCATTCCCTCAGCACCCAGCTTTCCTATATCAGAGCATGTGAAAGCTGGGTGCTGAGAGATGTACAGCAGAGCATGGGAAAGCTGGGTGCTGAGGGAAAGAGCCTTTTTCCCTCAGCACAAAACATTCCAATCCCATGCTTGTATCTTTGTCCCTCCCCCCCCCCTCGTATATAGTTCTTCAAATACTATAATGGCCCCCACATAGCCTTCCATATAGTATAAAGGATCCTGTTACGGTTGCTGTGGCACTGGAGACTATGTTCGGATTTCATGCTACTGCACATGTGCGAGCACTGGAGACTGTTTGGATTTCTTGCAACTGCACATGTGCAAGCGCTGGAGACTAAGTCCTATCTTGGAGCCATTGCACATGTGCGGGTGACATCATCGCTGACACGAGGTCACATGTCTCTTGACACCTTCTAAGCTGATTGGCCGCTGGTCATGTGCTTGTGACACGTGGTCACATGTCTCTGACACCTATGCCGATTGGTCGCTGGTCATGTGCTTGTGACGCTTTGCTCGGTGATAGGCCAGCGTGACGTCATTGCTGTCTATCTATCAGCGGATTGGCTCTGGTGTCCTCCATCTTGGAGGAGGCACAGAGTCTATATAAGACCCTGACACACGCCGCCCAGCGCTCAGTCCTCTTGGTTCATGCATGAGAGTAGACACTCTGTGCACGTCCCTCTAGGCATCTCTCTGTCTATGCTAGGTGAGCGCTACCTGCAGGGTAGCCTTCTTGTGTCGCGGGCGGAGGAGGGGACGCTGCGCTCACCCACTGCTCAGGTCCGGCTACTGCTGCTGCTGGGTGGTGGCTCGAGCGGTGGGCCGGATCCCGGGGACTCGAGCGGCGTTCCTCACCCTTTGAGTGAAAGGGGGGTGGTGTGTGGTTTGGGGATATTGTCCGTGACGCCACCCACGGTTGTGGTGAAGTTGTGACACCACCGCTGCTCTGGGCGGGGATCCCGGGAGCGATGACAAGGAGCAGCTTGGATGTTGGTTCTCCCCTCCGTGGGTAGGGGGGTTGGTTGTCCCAGGGCCCGGTGAGGGGTTTAGGGATGGCAAGCGGGTTACGGGGCCTGGTGAGGTGCAGGGTCGCGGGGCAGCGCTGTGCCGCACGGCACGGTGGTACTCACTCAGCCAGTAATTCACACAGAGTCTCTGGTCAAACAAACGGCTGGATGGACGGGTCCCACAGGCGGCTGCGGTTGTTCTTCCCCTGACCCCAGGTTGGTAGTGTAAGTCCTTTACTTCACCTTCGTGTACGCTCCTCCTGCGCTCTGGTTTCCAGCTGGCTCCCCAGTTCGGTACCGGTGGGCCAACGCCCAGCCCCGGCTACCTACGGTTCCACCAAGACTGTCTTCCCGGCTCCTGCAGACGGCCACTACCGTCTGCCTCACTGGCTACACGAGGGACCTAGGCTCCAACCTAGGCCCCAGTCTGCGTCTGCCTCTCTGCAGACCTCCTCTCTCTTCCTCTGCCTGGACTTCACTGCGTTGTTTCCTGCCTCAGACCAGCTAGACTCCTGGGTGGGCGTCTCCATCTGCCTGACTCCGCCCACCTTGTGTGTCTGTCTGAACCCGAGGGAGGAAATCAGGTCTCACTGGGGATGTCTGCTGTGAACTGCTGGGGGTGGGGGTGTGTGTGTTGTTACCTGTGGCCCCTGGCTTGTCCAGGGCGCCACATTCCCCCTTAGTAAAATGCAGACCATCCGCGGGCTGCCCGTCCATCACCGGTTTTATTTTTCACGAACTGAAAAAGAATAAAACGTTTTTAAACATTTTCACACATGCATTTTTTTCATACAACTTCCCTTACGGGAGGCATATCACTTCAACCGTTGCAAGAACAATACACTTTTAATAATAACAGTGGAATGGGTCCTTCAATCACCCACCCAAACAACCTGGCCCTGATGCTGACCCTAGGAAGTGGGCAGCACCCCTTGACCCCAGTCCAAGAACGGGCCCAGATTCGTTAACGGGATGGGTGCTTCGCTGCCATTGCGGCCGGGCGGACTGCCGGAGCCGTCGTCATCTCAGTCACGGCCGGGCGGACTGCCGGGGCCGTCGTGATCAGCTGTGCGGCCTGGATGGAAGCCGGGACCGGTGGCAGGGCGGTGACGAAGGTAAGGCCTGGGCCCTCCCTCACAGAAGCTGCGAGCTCCGCTACAGGTGACAAGGGTAACGGGTCGGTCGGGGTGTTGGCCGCGGGCACGGGCACTGAGGTTTCAGCGGTGCCGGACGGACGGGACATCTCGTGCAGCAGTGCTCCAGGAACCAAATACTTGCAGAGTCCTTGCGTCCCTGCTTCCACAGCCGCGGTTCACATGCGGCCAGACGCCATCCGTCCCCCTTAGTCTTTTTCCGGCTCCTCCTCTATCGGGGCGGGGTTTCAGCTTTCGCGCCTCCACTACTCCAAAATGGCGGCTTCTCCAAATTTTCGGCCAGACACCTCCGGCGTTCACAAGGCGCACCTCTACCAAACGGCAGAGCGGTAAGATCCTGTTCGTGACGCCAAGTTGTCGCGGGTGGAGGAGGGGACGCTGCGCTCACCCACTGCTTGGGTCCGGCTACTGCTGCTGCTCGGTGGTGGCTCGAGCGGCATTCCTCACCCGTGAGTGAAAGGGGGGTGGTGTGTGGTTTGGGGATATTGTCCGTGATGCCACCCACGGTTGTGGTGAAGTTGTGACACCACCGCTGCTCTGGATGGGGATCCCGGGAGTGATGACAAGGAGCAGCTTGGATGTTGGTTCTCCCCTCCGTGGGCAGGGGGGTTGGTTGTCCCGGGGCCCGGTGAGAGGTTTAGGGTTGGCAGGCGGGTTACGGGGCCTGGTGAGGTTCAGGGTCGCGGGGGCAGTGCTGTGCCGCACGGCACAGTGGTACTCACTCAGCCAGTAATTCACACAGTCTCTCTGGTCAAACAAACGGCTGGATGGACGGGTCCCACAGGCGGCTGCGGTTGTTCTTCCCCTGACACAGGTTGGTAGTGTAAGTCCTTTCCTTCACCTTCGTGTACACTCCTCCTGCGCTCTGGTTTCCAGCTGGCTCCCTGGTTCGGTACCGGTGGGCCACCACCCAGCCCCGGCTACCTACGGTTCCACCAAGACTGTCTTCCCGGCTCCTGCCGACGGCCACTACCGTCTGCCTCACTGGCTACACGAGGGACCTAGGCTCCAACCTAGGCCCCAGTCTGCGTCTGCCTCTCTGCAGACCTCCTCTCTCTTCCTCTGCCTGGACTTCACTGCGTTGTTTCCTGCCTCAGACCAGCTAGACTCCTGGATGGGCGTCTCCATCTGCCTGACTCCGCCCACCTGGTGTGTCTGTCTGAACCCGGGGGAGGAAATCAGATCTCACTGGGGATGTCTGCTGTGAACTGCTGGGGGTGGGGGTGTGTGTGTGTGTTTTTACCTGTGGCCCCTGGCTTGTCCAGGGCGCCACACTTGTACTTTACAGCTTCGGCTGCGGTCCGTATCCTTACATCTTAGTGGAGCGGACATAAGCAGGTGCCTGAGGCCCATGGTCCGGCTGGGCCTTGTGATTCTACTCATAGGTGGACGTTGCCGCTAGGGTAACGTTCCTTATACTGCGTTTGGCAGTTGTTCGTATCCTCGCACACTAGGGGAGCGAACATAGGTAGGAGCTTTGTGTGGCTTGTGCTGCTGTCCGTCTCTTTTGCACCACTAGTAGAGCGGACCTAGGCAGGTGCCATATCTAGTGGTTCGTGTCCTCGCACACTAGTGGAGCGAATGCAGGTAGGCGCTTTCTGCGGCTTACGCTGCTGTCCGTCTCCTGGCACCACTAGAGGAACGGACCTAGGTAGGTGCCATTTCACACTCACTGCTTTTGTCTCTGTGATCATTAAAAGAGACCATACCACACACCGTCCGAGTAAGGGAGGGATTGCTTTATTTCCTAACTATATGCCTCTGTGAGTTTAACAGAGGTATTGCACTCTGCACTTGTGCTACTACCATTTACAGCGGCACACTTATATACTCTTCCTCACACATTAACCTATCCCTTTTACGTTAATGCTAAAAACGGTAGTCGCTGTGACTTTAACAGTACACGTGTCGCGGGCGGAGGAGGGGACGCTGCACTCTCCCACTGCTCGGGTCCGGCCGCCGCTGCTGCGACCTGCTGCTGATCGGTGGCTCGAGCGATGGGCCGGATCCCGGGGACTCGAGCGGCGCTCCTCGCCCGTGAGTGAAAGGGGTTTGGTTTTTTTTGGACAGTTTATTGTCCGTGACGCCACCCACGGTTGTGGTGATTGTATAGACACCACCGCTGCTCTGTATGGGGATCCCGGGAGCGATGACAGGGAGCAGCAAAGTTGTTGGTTCTCCCCTCCGTGGGTAGGGGGTGGTCGTCCCGGGGCCCAGTGATGAGTTGAGGGATGAGGGATGGCGGGGCCGGTGCAGGTCTTGGTGGGGTGCAGGGACGCGGGGGCAGCGCTGTGTCTCACGGCACTGTGGTACTCACTCAGCCTGAGACGGGGACACAGTTCTCGGTAAAACACACGGCTGGAAAGACGGTTCCCACGGACGGCTGCTGTTGCTTTTCCCCAGTAGTTGACGGTGACGGTCTCTTTTCCTGCACCTAAGTCTATGTTGGTAGCGATGGGTTCCCACCGGTATCCCGCTCCCCGGCTTGGATATGGGCCGGAGGAGCCCCTCTTTGCCCGCAGGCGCTGGCCCTGAGAAACTGGTGCCTTGGCGGTGGCGGTGTCTCTCTCTAACGGTTGGACTGTTGCCTTCAATCGGGACTTGGTTGTTGGGAGACCCAGAGGTCCCCTTCACTGACGGATTTGGCAAATTCACGGCGACTCCTAGCCTTGCCGGGATCCGAAAGGCCCCTGCCAATGGTGCTGGCTTCTCTTCGTATACCGCTCCGGTACCGCCGGGCCACCACCCGTCCACGGTCCTTTCGGCAACCTCCAAGCAGCCTCTCCTGCAGACGGTCGCCGCCGTCTGCTAACCTTGCTGTTCTCAGTCCGGGGCACACACCCGGACCAACTTCAGGCTTTCTCAACTGTCACTTTCTCTGTCACTACTCTCACTGTCCTCCTCCTCCTTCCTCTCTTGCTCCTCTACCACTTCACTCTTAACTCTCACTCGCCCTAAACTGATCTGCCTGGTTTTCCCGCCTCCAGGGCTGCGAACTCCTCGGTGGGCGGAGCCAACTGCCTGGCCCACCCCCTGGTGTGGACATCAGCCCCTGGAGGAAGGCAACAAGGATTTTTCTGTAGCTTTGGTGTACCTATCCGGGGTGTAGGGTGTGGTGGTGTCATGACCTGTGACCCCTGGCTTGCCCAGGGCGTCACACACGGCGTGATTGGCTCTGGTGTCACTGAGACGTATCAGTGTCAGTACTGCTTCCGTAGTACAAGATACCCCTTATCCTCTGCCATATTCTGCAGCAGAGACTTTGCACGCTGGACCCTGAGTGTCTGATATCCCTTTGGTTTTTATAATCAGACAGCCCCCGTAACAGATCCCACATAACCCTTCATATATTAGTATGCACCTCCATAGTCCTCCATGTATTATAATGCATTTCCCATAGTCCTCCATGTATTATTATTCACCCCATAGTTCTCCATATATTATACTGCACCACAGTCCTCCATGTTTTATAATGCACCCCCATAGTCCTCCATATATTATAATGTAGCCCCCATAGTCCTATATGTATTACAATGCAGCCCCATAAACCTTCATATTGTATTATGCAGCCCCATACTCCTCCATGTATAATGCACCCATATAGTCCATGTATAAGGTGTCCTTCATGTTTATTATGCAGCCCCGTAGACCTCCATATATAATGCATCACAATAGAGCTCCATGTATAATGCAGCCCCATAGACCTCCATGTATCATGAAGCTCCATAGACATCCATGTATCATGCAGCCAGCCCCCCCAGGGCCTCCATGTGTCATGCAGCCAGCCCCCCCAAGGGCCTCCATGTGTCATGCAGCCAGCTCCTCCAGGCCTCCCATGTGTCCTGCAGCCAGCCCCCACAGGGCCTCCATGTGTCCTGCAGCCAGTTCCCCCAGGGCCTCCATATGTCATGCAGCCAGCCCCCCAGGGCCTCCATGTGTCATGCAGTCAGCCCCTCCAGGCCTCCATGTGTCATGCAGCCAGGTCCTCCCCCAAGGACTCCATGTGTCATGCAGCCAGCCCCCACCCCTCCTGGGCTGGCTGCATGACACATGGAGGCCCTAGGGGGGGCTGGCTGCATGACACATGGAGGCCCTGGGGGGGCTAGCTGAATAAAAATATAAACACAACACTTTTTTTTTTGCTCCATTGTTTCATGAGTTGAGTTGCAAGATCAAAGACTTTTTCTACGTACGTAGAAGGCATTTTTCTCTCAAAAATTGTTCACAAATTTGTCTAAATCTGTGTTAGTGATCACTTCTCCTTTCCAAGATAATAAATCCATCTCACAGGTGTGGCATATCAATATGCTGATTAGACAGCATGATTATTTCACAGCTGTCTTAAGGCCCAGTCACACACAACGACTTACCAGCGATCCCGACAATGATACGACCTGATAAATAAAGGACCACTCTAAAATGTGCAGTTTTATCACACAGCACAATTCCACAAATGTCACAAGCTTTGAGGGAGCGTGCAGTTGGCATGCTGACTGCAGGAATGTCCACCAGAGTTGTTGCCCATGAATTGAATGTTTATTTCTCTACCATAAGCCGTCTCCAAAGGCGTTTCAGAGAATTTGACAGAACATCCAACGGGCTTCACAACCGCACACCACGTGTAACCACACCAGCCCACGACCTCCACATCCAGCATCTTCACCTCCTAGAAAAAAAAGTTATGGGCCTCAGTATAATGGCAACATAAACAAAAAAAAACAACGAAACAATGGCAGAATTGCATTTATCTACTGCAGGTCTAGATTATGCAGGGAGGGCCGCCATTTCAGTTTTCGCCACAGGCAGCAAAAAAAATATATTCGGTCTTGGTGAAGGCAATATGACATGTGAAGATGATGTGATTACCATGTGGGAGTACTATTATTATTGGGCACAAAAGGAAAGTAATATCACAGTGGACGTTATTACTGTCTGGGGAACTTTGGATAGATACAATCAGGGGCATAACTACCGCGGTCGCAGAGGTCGCAACTGCGACCAGGCCCGGCAGCTTAGGGGCCCGCTCTGCAGATCAGCAAGCAGCTCCTTCCTGTGAGAGGAGCTTCGCTGATCTGGCGCAGACCACGCGGCAGCTATATGACCCGGTGCCACCGCCGCTGACACCCACCGGGCCTTCTGCCAGTTGTCAGCGGCATCGGGCCCCCCTCCCCTGTCATCACACACAGCAACAATGAAGAAGTGTGGAGTGGCCCGTGCAGCTCCACGCTCCATCATTCTCCCACTGTATGCGGTGGCGTCACTCCTGTGCGACCGCTGTGCTGAGAGCGCAGAGCGGGAGGACGCCGACCGCAGCTACAGGGAAATGGAGGAGAGCTGAGGACGGAGCAGCGGGGAAACAAGGAGACGTGAGGCCAGCAGCGGGAGAATGAGGAGAGAGGTAAGAACTTGTTTATTTTTTGGGTTTTTTGTTTTTGTTTTTTTAAAAATCAGTGCATACACGGTGGCCAGGGGCCGGCAGGGGGGTTGGGGGAGCATGGGGGGCTGCCAGCATTATACATGGGGCATGGGGGGCTGCCAATGTGATGCCCTGGACTAGCCAGGTAGTCACAGACAGGCCCTTGCACAAACACCAGTCAACTAAAAAGGTAACAGCAGCCAACCTAAAAACCCTGAGTCACCCCTCTCAGGCTTTGACGTTCACACCCGGGAGCGGTGCCAGGCGGTTGGCCACGCCCACCGGGGAGTTCGGATAGCCTGAGTCGGGAAAAGCAAGAAGATGAAGTTAGGGAGGAGAGCAGTCTAGGAGGTGAAAGGAGAGGAGTTAGTAGGAGAAAACATCTGTCGGGGATCTGGGTCGTAGCCCGGATACCCTGTGAACAGGAGGCAGATGGTGGTTGCCGCCTTCAGGAGCCGGGAAGACGGCTGGTGGAACCGTAAGGGACTGGGACAGGGTAGTGGCCCGCCGGTACCGAACCGGGGAACCAACTGGAAACCGGAGCACCAGGAGGGGTACTCAAACCCAGAACGAGGCCCAGAAGCCACTGGACCAAGTCGAATTCACTAATTGGGGTCTGGACCTTAGGTTCTTTCCCACCCAAGTCCCGCTGAAGACAACAGCCCAATGGGGGGGATAGAAAGCCACCGCTCAGGCAGAGAGATTCCACGGGCCAGCATCTGCGGGCAAACGGGCTCTTTTGACACACACAAAGCCGGGGAGCGGACTCCCGTCGCTGAAGCGCAGGCAGTCAACATCTACAAACTAGGTGCAGGAGAAAGGCGGGGACCACCAAACCGGGTGGGGGACCAGACGCAGCCGGCTGCGGGCACAGACCACCATCTTTTTGGTTTACCAGAGACTCCTGTGTATCTGTCATACTGAGTACAACAGTGCCCTCGGGCCGCGCACCACCCCACATCACGCCAACACGCCCGCACCCCCACATCCTAACCCCAACAACCGGGACCCGGGACCATCAAACCCCTACCCACGGAGGGGTCAACACCTGGCTGCACAACACCGTCCCCAGGAGCCTAGTCAATGGCAGCGGTGGTGCCCACACTCACCACGACCCGTGGGTGGCGTCACAAACTTAAACCCCGAAACCACGGCTCCGGCCGTGAACCTTCCCCACCAAAACCCCCTCACGTAGCGCCAACCTCCCTTCAGAGCGACGTGACCCCCGGGTCCGGAGGCACTCGAGCCACCCACCAACGAAACCGGATCCGAGAGGCTCGGCTGCGGCCGAGCCCCGGGGCGGTACACCAGCATTATCCATGGAGCATGGGGGCTGCCAGCATTATACATGGAGCATGGGGGGACTGCCAGCATTATACATGGACCATGGGGGGCTGACAGCATTATACATGGAGCATGGGGGGCTGTCAGCATTATACATGGAGCATGGGGGGCTGCCAGCATTATACATGGAGCATGGGGGGGCTGCCTGCATTATACATGGAGCATGGGGGGGCTAGCTACATTATACATGGAGCATGGGGGGGCTGCCTGCATTATACATGGAGCATGGGGGGGCTGCCTGCATTATACATGGAGCATGGGGGGGCTGCCTGCATTATACATGGAGCATGGGGAGCTGCCTGCATTATACATGGAGCATGGGGGGCTGCCAGCATTATACATGGAGCTTGGGGGGCTGCCTGCATTATACATAAAGGCATGAGGGGCCAGCATTATACATGGAGTATGGCGGGGGCTTGCATCATACATGGAGCATGGGGGACGGCTGCATTATACATGGAGCATGGGGGGCTGCCAGAATTATACATGGAGCATGGGGGGCCGGCTGCATTGTACATAGAGCATGGGGGGCTGGCTGCATTATACATGAAGGCCTGGGGGGGCTGGCTGCATTATACATGAAGGCCTGGGGGGGCTGGCTGCATTATATATGGAACATGGGGAGCTGGCTGCATTATACATGAAGGCCTGGGGGGGCTGGCTGCATTATATATGGAACATGGGGAGCTGGCTGCATTATACATGGAGCATGGGGGGCTGGCTGCATTATACATGAAGGCCTGGGGGGGCTGGCTGCATTATACATGGAGCATGGGGGGCTGGCTGCATTATACATGAAGGCCTGGGGGGGCTGGCTGCATTATACATGGAACATGGGGGGCTGGCTGCATTATACATGGAGCATGGGGGGCTGGCTGCATTATACATGGAGCATGGGGGGCTAGCTGCATTATACATGAAGGCCTGGGGAGGCTCGCTGCATTATACATGGAACATGGGCGGCTGGCTGCATTATACATGGAGCATGGGGGGCTGGCTGCATTATACTTGGAGGCCTGGGGTGAATTATAGTATATGGAGCACTATGGGGCGCAGTATAAAATATGGAGTACTATGGGGTGAATTATAATATATGGAGAACTATGGGAAATGCATTATAATACATGGAGGACTATGGAGCTGCATTGTAATAAGGAGGGTTATGTGGGACCCTTTATACAACATGGAAGGCTATGTGGGGGCCATTATAGTATTTGGAGAACTATATACAAGGGGGGACAAGGATACAAGCAGGGGATGGGAACGTTTTGTGCTGAGGGAAATGGGCTCTTTCCCTCAGCACCCAGCTTTCCCATGCTCTGCTGTACATCTCTCAGCACCCAGGTTTCCCATGCTCTGATATGGCAAAGCTGGGTGCTGAGGGAAAGATGGAAGAGCAGAGCATGGGGAAGCTGGGTGCTGAGGGAAAGAGCCAAGTGTCAGCGTCATTATCCTGTACCCCAAGTGTTATTGTCCCGTACCCAAGGTGTCGGTGTACGTAGAGGGGGGGGCCAGGTCCGAACTTTGCACCGGGGCCCAACAAACTCTAGTTACGCCACTGGATAGACTATAATGCAGTTTTTGTAGCGGTATGCTGGGAATATGATGAACCAAAGATATGTGTGTTACATTCTGCTGAGGTGATTCATGGATAAATAAAGTGGCTGCCTGGAGAAGAAAATGGATAAAAACCGTCACTTGTGAGTCAGTTGCACTATGCCATCATTGTGTCATGACGCACACACAACATTGCACCAGTCCAGAATAGCCAGGAATGCCGGGAGGTGAGGAGATTCGCAGGTTTGGCCTCCAGAGGCACAAATTACTGACCTGGCCAAAGGAACGGAGTCTTGTAGATTGATTCTCCCATTTCTACTTGAGATAGTGGGGGGGGGGGCAAAATAATTCTTTGCCCTTGTGTACAGGTAAACTCAGCTCTGCCTCGAATTATATCTCTAATATTATATCTATTTCTGTTGCTTACTTCTATCCTTTTCAGCAAGATTGCCTAATTTTACAAGGAAATTTGATTTCTTATGAACTAAAAGTGCTAAAACGTCTGCTTTTGGCCAGAATGCTCCGAGGTCTTCTAAAAATTTAAGGTCAACCAATCACAAAGAATTCTCCTATACAACCTAAAGCTAGTGCTGCACTGGCACTGATTCTATACATACCTTTAGTTGGGAGATCGGATGTACTGGTTTTGTAACACAAGCAAGTAATGTTTGTAAAATGAGCAGGTTCTTAATTGGGGAGTATTCATAGTGATTCCCGACTCTTGTCTGTTGTTCCTCCCTCTATCTTTTATTTATGCTAACTCCAATATAGAAGCACTTTACTAATGGTTGTGGCTAGAAGGACCTTGATGATGTCATACCCATGTGACTGGAAGGGATGGGGCCTCAGCCAACAGAAAAATAATGTTGCTTCCTGGTATCAGCTACAGTCAGGGCCAGAAATATTTGGACAGTGACACAAGTTTTGTTATTTTAGCTGTTTACAAAAACATGTTCAGAAATACAATTATATATATAATATGGGCTGAAAGTGCACACTCCCAGCTGCAATATGAGAGTTTTCACATCCAAATCGGAGAAAGGGTTTAGGAATCATAGCTCTGTAATGCATAGCCTCCTCTTTTTCAAGGGACCAAAAGTAATTGGACAAGGGACTCTAAGGGCTGCAATTAACTCTGAAGGCGTCTCCCTCGTTAACCTGTAATCAATGAAGTAGTTAAAAGGTCTGGGGTTGATTACAGGTTTGTGGTTTTGCATTTGGAAGCTGTTGCTGTGACCAGACAACATGCGGTCTAAGGAACTCTCAATTGAGGTGAAGCAGAACATCCTGAGGCTGAAAATAAAGAAAAAATCCATCAGAGAGATAGCAGACATGCTTGGAGTAGCAAAATCAACAGTCGGGTACATTCTGAGAAAAAAGGAATTGACTGGTGAGCTTGGGAACTCAAAAAGGCCTGGGCGTCCACGGATGACAACAGTGGTGGATGATCGCCGCATACTTTCTTTGGTGAAGAAGAACCCGTTCACAACATCAACTGAAGTCCAGAACACTCTCAGTGTAGTAGGTGTATCTGTCTCTAAGTCAACAGTAAAGACAAGACTCCATGAAAGTAAATACAAAGGGTTCACATCTAGATGCAAACCATTCATCAATTCCAAAAATAGACAGGCCAGAGTTAAATTTGCTGAAAAACACCTCATGAAGCCAGCTCAGTTCTGGAAAAGTATTCTATGGACAGATGAGACAAAGATCAACCTGTACCAGAATGATGGGAAGAAAAAAGTTTGGAGAAGAAAGGGAACGGCACATGATCCAAGGCACACCACATCCTCTGTAAAACATGGTGGAGGCAACGTGATGGCATGGGCATGCATGGCTTTCAATGTCACTGGGTCACTTGTGTTTATTGGTGACATAACAGCAGACAAGAGTAGCCGGATGAATTCTGAAGTGTACTGGGATATACTTTCAGCCCAGATTCAGCCAAATGCCGCAAAGTTGATCGGACGGCGCTTCATAGTACAGATGGACAATGACCCCAAGCATACAGCCAAAGCTACCGAGGAGTTCATGAGTGCAAAAAAGTGGAACATTCTGCAATGGCTAAGTCAATCACCAGATCTTAACCCAATTGAGCATGCATTTCACTTGCTCAAATCCAGACTTAAGACGGAAAGACCCACAAACAAGCAAGACCTGAAGGCTGCGGCTGTAAAGGCCTGGCAAAGCATTAAGAAGGAGGAAACCCAGCGTTTGGTGATGTCCATGGGTTCCAGACTTAAGGCAGTGATTGCCTCCAAAGGATTCACAACAAAATATTGAAAATAAAAATATTTTGTTTGGGTTTGGTTTATTTGTCCAATTACTTTTGACCTCCTAAAATGTGGAGTGTTTGTAAAGAAATGTGTACAATTCCTACAATTTCTATCAGATATTTTTGTTCAAACCTTCAAATTAAACGTTACAATCTGCACTTGAATTCTGTTGTAGAGATTTCATTTCAAATCCAATGTGGTGGCATGCAGAGCCCAACTCGCGAAAATTGTGTCACTGTCCAAATATTTCTGGACCTAACTGTATGTTGGCTGAGGCCCCGCCCCTGCTGGTCACATGAATATGAAGAAAAACTGATTCTTTGCTGGTTTGTCCTGAGGAAGGGAGCTGTGTCTCCTGAAACGCGTTGACCTGACCTGTGCATGAAATAAAGAAACATTAATCTAAAGCTCATATGAACCTGTGGTCCTTGGCGCGGCTTTGAAACCCATCTCTACTACTCTTTGTTATCGGTCACATGAATATGACGTCAGCAAGGTTCTTCTAGCCACTTTAATTTAGCCACAACCACTTGTAAAATGCTTTTATAATGGAATTAGAATAAATAAAAGATAGGGGGAGGAACAATAGGCAGGCGGTGGGAATCATTATCAAAACCCGCCCCAGCTATTAGCTGCTGCCAATCAAAAAGCTGCTCATTTAACAAATTTTACTTGCTTGTGTTTCAAAACCTATACATCCGAGATGACCACTACAGGTATGTATAGAATCAGCCTGATGGTGCCAGTATAGCACTGACTTTAGGTTGTATACGAAAATCCTGGTGACTAATCACTTTAACTGCTGTCAAGCTTGTTTATGCAAATACAGCTTTAGGACAAGGACAATGATGCTGATATTGTGATGCAGCTCGATCTGCTGATGGAAAGCCATAGTTTCTAGCCGATTTGTGCCAGGACATCCATGTGTGGCACCCCAGGGTTGCCACAGTAACAACACAAAGGGTTAACTCCCCACACACAACACCAAGACCTCCTGGCCAGAAGGGGGAGACCAAGCTGCTTCCCTGTACATTCTGGTGGGGGGAGGAAATGGTCGGAAGTAGTTTCAGTTTGGAAGTTCAGTGCAGAGGACTGAGGAGAAAGGATCTGTAGGTTGGAAGCTGGCTTTAGCTCACCTCAGGATCCACTGACCAATTCCAGGCCTAGCTGAGGGTCTGAGGAAAGGAGAAAGCGTACACAGAGGAACATTCCTGGGAGACAGAGCATTGCTGAGATTATCCCAGTGGAGCACACAGAACGGATGCTGGATCCGAGACTGCAGGTTACATACTGTACAGTTACCACCAGAGAAGTGAAGATTCCAGATCTTTCACCTGTACCACAAGCAACAAGCAACAAGCGCAGAGTTCAGGAACATATTAGTAAGGACTCGAGTTGCCTGTCATGTGGGTACCGAGGAGCACAGGGCCGGCTGCATAGTTCACACAGCGGCAGGGCCACAGACACACAGTGCAGGCAAGGAAGCCAAAACGGCCCGGCTGGGTGGGAGAAGCCCTGAACCCCTCACAGACTCCGTGGACAGTACTCTGCTGAATACCATCATCAGTAAAGGACAAAGAAACTGCAAAACCGTGAGTCTGCCTGTTTATTGTGCTCGTGTCCTGCACTCCCCCCATAGACTAACATACTGCCCCGGGGAAAAGGCTCTACCCGTGGGGAGCCGTCCCATCTCAAGCTGCCTTCCATCACCCCGGAGGTTCTGCAGCAGCGGTGGTCATCTCTGATCACATTCCACGGGTGGCGTCACGAACATAACCCCCCTTTTTATTGTGGAACCAGGGAGCACAGACCGGGTCACGACACCGTGATCCCCTTTCCAGAAGCGACCCCTTGGCCCGGTTCTGGGTATCCCCTTAACCCCTGGCGACACAACTTTGGCGTCACGAACAGGATGCGGACTGGACCCGGCTGCAACCCGGGTGACGTGCGCCTGTAAAGACTTATTGCATCGCATAAAAGACTTGCACTGTGAATTGTTGCAACAAAGAACGGACTTTAAACTTTGCAAAGATACCTGGAAAAATCCAAAAACATCATTGGTAAAATTTTCCAGGCGCCATCTTTAATCACGCCATTACCTGCTACGCGCGGGAAAACATCGCGTCTAAACTAAGACTCCGCCCACCGCTTGCAGAGGAGGTGCTGCGACCCGAACTAAAACACAGAAAAGTGTCCCAGGCTTGCTGTCAAGAAGACTGGTGAAATTAACTAAGGGGGCGCAAAGATGTCGCAGCAGGGAGACGCTGTTGTACCCGGCGGTGTAGCGGCACCCATCATGCCGTTCCTGATGCCGTACACCCCGGGTGCAGTGTGGCTGCCGCAGTACTCAGGTGAGCCCAACACACTTAATGACTTTATCGGAAAGCTAAAAATCTACTACAGCATGTACCCCCTGACAGAAGCCCAGCGTGTTGGTATGCTTATGGGACAGTTAACTGGCAATGCCCAGCGGGAGGCTACATCCTGGCCGGATGATGCAAAGGACACTGTAGAGCAGGGGTCTCAAACTCAGCTGGGTGTATGGGCCGCATATAGAAAAAAAAAAATGAGGGGGGCCGCATTATTTGCAGGACAAAGTGAACATTTTTAATGAATCCATGTTTTTTTTCTATACATCTTGGATCACTTTTGTAAACATTTTTCGCTTGTTTATTATAACAAACGTGTACTTTTTTTGTTAAGTTTATATACAGAAAAGCATTTTTAATGTAAATAAAAAAAGTCATGCTTTAGGATTTTTTTTTTTTTTACATTTTATCACCTTCTTGTAATTGTTTTACAATTAGCAACATCATATAGTAATCTTAGCCAAAATCTTGTAGTAATGTGCCCATCCGTGTGCCCTGTAGTAAGGTGCTCATCCTTGTGGTATTGTGCCCAGTAGTATAGTGCCCATCCTTGTGCCATGTAGTATTGTGCCCAGTAATATTGTTCCAATCCTTGTAGTATTGTGCTCATCCTTGTAGTATTGTGCTCTGTAGTATTCTGCCAATTACCGTAGTATTGTGGCCATCCCTGTAGTATTGTGGCCATCCCTGTAGTATTGTGGCCATCCCTGTAGTATTGTGCCCATCCCTGTAGTATTGTGCCCATCCCTGTAGTATTGTGCCCATCCCTGTAGTATTCAGCCCATCCCTGTAGTATTCTGCCCATCCCTGTAGTATTGTGGCCATCCCTGTAGTATTCTGCCCATCCCTGTAGTATTCTGCCCATCCCTGTAGTATTCTGCCCATCCCTGTAGTATTCTGCCCATCCCTGTAGTATTCAGCCCATCCCTGTAGTATTCAGCCCATCCCTGTAGTATTCTGCCCATCCCTGTAGTATTCTGCCCATCCCTGTAGTATTCTGCCCATCCCTGTAGTATTCTGCCCATCCCTGTAGTATTGTGGCCAACCCTGTAGTATTGTGGCCATCCCTGTAGTATTCTGCCCATCCCTGTAGTATTCTGCCCATCCCTGTAGTATTCTACCCATCCCTGTAGTATTGTGGCCATCCCTGTAGTATTCTGCCCATCCCTGTAGTATTCTACCCATCCCTGTAGTATTGTGGCCATCCCTGTAGTATTCTGCCCATCCCTGTAGTATTCTGCCCATCCCTGTAGTATTGTGGCCATCCCTGTAGTATTCTGCCCATCCCTGTAGTATTGTGGCCAGCCCTGTAGTATTCTGCCCGTCCCTGTAGTATTGTGGCCAGCCCTGTAGTATTGTGGCCAGCCCTGTAGTATTGTGGCCAGCCCTGTAGTATTGTGGCCAGCCCTGTAGTATTGTGGCCAGCCCTGTAGTATTGTGGCCAGCCCTGTAGTATTGTGGCCAGCCCTGTAGTATTGTGGCCAGCCCTGTAGTATTCTGCCCATCCCTGTAGTATTCAGCCCATCCCTGTAGTATTCTGCCCATCCCTGTAGCATTCAGCCCATCCCTGTAGTATTCAGCCCATCCCTGTAGTATTCAGCCCATCCCTGTAGTATTCAGCCCATCCCTGTAGTATTCTGCCCATCCCTGTAGTATTCTGCCCATCCCTGTAGTATTCTGCCCATCCCTGTAGTATTGTGGCCAACCCTGTAGTATTGTGGCCATCCCTGTAGTATTCTGCCCATCCCTGTAGTATTCTGCCCATCCCTGTAGTATTCTGCCCATCCCTGTAGTATTCTGCCCATCCCTGTAGTATTGTGGCCATCCCTGTAGTATTCTGCCCATCCCTGTAGTATTCTGCCCATCCCTGTAGTATTGGGGCCATCCCTGTAGTATTCTGCCCATCCCTGTAGTATTCAGCCCATCCCTGTAGTATTCTGCCCATCCCTGTAGTATTCTGCCCATCCCTGTAGTATTCTACCCATCCCTGTAGTATTGTGGCCATCCCTGTAGTATTGTGCCCATCCCTGTAGTATTGTGGCCATCCCTGTAGTATTGTGGCCATCCCTGTAGTATTGTGGCCATCCCTGTAGTATTGTGTCCATCCCTGTAGTATTCTGCCCATCCCTGTAGTATTCTGCCCATCCCTGTAGTATTGTGCCCATCCCTGTAGTATTGTGCCCATCCCTGTAGTATTCTGCCCATCCCTGTAGTATTGTGGCCATCCCTGTAGTATTCTGCCCATCCCTGTAGTATTCAGCCCATCCCTGTAGTATTGTGGCCATCCCTGTAGTATTCAGCCCATCCCTGTAGTATTGTGGCCATCCCTGTAGTATTCAGCCCATCCCTGTAGTATTGTGGCCAGCCCTGTAGTATTCTGCCCATCCCTGTAGTATTGTGGCCATCCCTGTAGTATTGTGGCCATCCCTGTAGTATTCTGCCCATCCCTGTAGTATTCTGCCCATCCCTGTAGTATTCTGCCCATCCCTGTAGTATTCTGCCCATCCCTGTAGTATTGTGGCCAGCCCTGTAGTATTGTGGCCATCCCTGTAGTATTGTGGCCAGCCCTGTAGTATTCTGCCCATCCCTGTAGTATTGTGGCCATCCCTGTAGTATTGTGGCCATCCCTGTAGTATTCTGCCCATCCCTGTAGTATTCTGCCCATCCCTGTAGTATTCTGCCCATCCCTGTAGTATTCTGCCCATCCCTGTAGTATTGTGGCCAGCCCTGTAGTATTGTGGCCAGCCCTGTAGTATTGTGGCCAGCCCTGTAGTATTGTGGCCAGCCCTGTAGTATTCTGCCCATCCTTTAGTAATACGCAAACAAAAAAAAAAAAATCTCCTCACCTTTCCTCCGTTCCCTGTGTGCCCACGATCAGTACTTGCAGAGTTTTGGATGCAGCATGCTTCAGCTGCGTCCAAAACCCTGCTATGTATGGTAAAAGCACAGTGGGCATGGGATTTCTAAAAATCCCATGCCCACTGTGCGTGTACGGCCCGCAGTGAAAACGGAACTGCGGTGTGGCTTCCAGAGGCCGCAGCATGTGAATTTATGCTGCGGCGTCTGAAGCGTCCTCCCTAGGCAGAGCACAGCGAGGAGACCGCAGCGGCCCGAACCCCTGATCGCAGGCACGGGCAGCTGCGGTCTCCTAAGGAGCAGACTTGCGGCCCTGCCGATCAGGACGCGCTGTGTCCAGCACGCAGCGGGTCCTGATCTTCAGCACGTACCTTACCTGCTTGTCGCGGCCCGTGATGATCGCGGCTCTGTGCTGAGGGTCGGCGCCGGCAGGAACTTCACTGCATTTGAATCCATTTGCGGTGCAGCGCAGAGGAGCTGTGTCTGGACCAATGGCTGCTGCCTGCCAATCAGATGCAAGGAAGTGACGTCGCTGTATGACGTCACCTCCTTGCATCTGATTGGCAGGCAGCAGCAGCAACTGGGATAGAACTGACAGCTCCTTGCGCGGCACCGCAGATGGATTCAAATGCAAGTTCCTGCCGGCGCCGACCCTCAGCATAGAGCAGCGATTTGTCACGGGGTCTGCGGGCCGCAACAAGCAGCCTCAGGGGCCGCATGCGGCCCGCGGGCCGCGTGTTTGAGACCCCTGCTGTAGAGCATATAATAGCTGGACTAAAAGCAGCTTTTGAATCCACTGCTGGCAGCCGGGCTAAAATGAGGTTCTTTGGATGCAAGCAAAAACCTAGAGAGAGCGCAAGAGACTTTGCCTTAAACTTGCAGGAGGCGCTCAGAGCACTTAAATTAGCAGAACCTGCCTTAGCCCCTGGAGCAGATAAGCTGCTGATAGACCAATTCCTGGATGGACTCTCATCCCCTTCCCACCGGGGACAACTGAGCATGATGGTGATCCAGGATCCAGGGCTAACATTTGCCCAGCTAAAGGATAGAGCCATCCGCCTCCAGCAGGTGGAGGAGCCGCAGGATATAGACTCTGTTCAACACCTTACAGCGGCACCCCAGCAGCCAGTAGTGCCGGTGACATCGGCCATGTCAGCGGCTGCTGCTAACCACCTGGAGCCGATCACTAATGAGGCTCTACATCAAAAGCTTGCAGCCCTTACAGACACTGTTGCTTCCATGGCTAGAATCGTCCAGGAGCTGCGTGGATCCAAGTCTGCACCCAAGATTGAGCTGGCGACCAGCAAGGAGGATGTCCCATGGATGAGGCCTAGGAGATACCAAGCGACGAGAGGACGACCCAGCGACCGCTACCAGGCGGATGGACAGCCCATTTGCCGCCGTTGCAATGAGCCAGGTCACTTTGCCCGTGAATGTGCTTTAAATGGGGATCCCCTGGGGAGGCGGGCCGCTCCTCAGGAATGAACTCTCAAGGTCCTTCACCCTGGCACGACAAGTATGTGGGGGGACGTCCAGTCATCCCCATCGTGCTGGATGGCATTCCGCTCAACGCCTTGCTGGACACTGGTTCCCAAATATCATCAATTCCGCATGTCCTTTATAAGAGGTACTGGGCTGATTCAGACGTTAGCAGCGGTCCATCTAATGTTGCATTGAATATATGGGCTAGCAATGGTGAATTAGTACCACAGGTTGGTTTCAGAGAAATGACCATTAAGATTGGGAGAGTAGAATTGCAGAATCAGGGTATTATCATTGTTGATGTTGACCGACGAGAACGTGAACCAACTATGCTGCTAGGAATGAATGTAATTGAAAATTGTTTTGCAGAGGTAATTACTGTCTTGCAGCAGATCGTCGAGACTGCCAAACCTGGGCAACAGAGACTCCTGCAGAAGGAAATTAAAGCCTTGATGCTGAAGCAGCAGGTAGAAATGTCAGGAGGTGAAATTGGCAGTGCAAGGGTAAGTGACCCAATACCTATTGTAATTCCTCCCAAAACAGAAATGCTGGTCTGGTGTAGAGCCGCAATAGGCATCAGAGGGCGAGACTATCAGGCCCTGGTAGAACCTGTGTACTCAGACAGTAGGCCCACTGTATTGACGGCCAGAGGAATAGTTGAGGTACATCGGGGAAGAGTGCCAATACGCCTTCTAAATTGTGGGGAAGATGAGGTCACCCTACCAAAGTATGCTACCATGGCTAAGCTATATACGGTTGATAACAACGCCATCACCACCGTGGAGCCCTTGAAGCCGTCAAGTCAGGCGGAAGACAATGGCTCAGAGGGAAAGCTGGAGGATTGGTGCCAAAAGCTACATGTAGGTACCGATTCTACATCCTCCCATCAAAAGCATGGAGTATACAGGGTAGTGAAAGAATATGAACAAATATTCAGCAAACACCCATTAGACTTTGGGCAGATCAAAGGGGTAGAGCACACTATACCCACAGGTAACCATCCACCCATAAAGGAGAGGTATAGACCAGTACCACCGGCTCACTACCAATGCGCCAAAGACATGCTCAAAGAAATGAAAGAGGCAGGGGTAATAAGAGACAGTTGTAGCCCCTGGGCAGCCCCACTAGTGCTAGTTAAGAAAAAAGATGGGACCATGAGGATGTGTGTAGACTAGAGACGGATCAACCGCATTACACACAAGGATGCATACCCATTACCTAGGATAGAAGAGTCATTGGCTGCATTAAAGTCCGCTACTTACTTTTCCACCCTAGATCTGACTAGTGGGTATTGGCAAGTTCCTGTGGCAGAGGCTGATAAGGAGAAGACAGCGTTCACCACGCCTATGGGCCTCTGTGAGTTCAATTGTATGCCGTTTGGACTCTGCAATGCACCTGGAACCTTCCAGCGACTGATGGAGTGCTGTCTAGGACATAAGAACTTTGAAACTGTCCTCCTGTACCTGGATGACATCATAGTCTACTCCAAGACCTATGAACAGCATCTACAAGACCTGGCAGAAGTGTTTGAAGCCTTATCCGGCTATGGCATGAAAATCAAGCCATCCAAGTGTCACCTTCTAAAGCCAAGGGTACAGTACCTGGGACATGTCGTGAGCTCAGAAGGGGTAGCACCAGATCCTGAAAAAGTTACCGTGATAAGAGATTGGCCGAGACCCACCAGCGTGAAAGAGGTGAGGCAATTCCTGGGACTGGTGGGCTACTATAGAAGATTTATAAAAGGGTTCACGAAGCTAGCAGCTCCCCTACAAGACATCCTGGTAGGACAGTCAAAGAAGTCTGCAGCCCGAAATCCTCCTTTCCAGTGGAGTGATGAGAGAGAAGAGTCCTTTAAGAAGTTGAAGTGGGCACTGACAGGAGAAGAGATCCTGGCATATCCAGATTACCATCAACCCTTCATTTTGTACACAGATGCCAGCAACGTAGGACTGGGAGCGGTATTGTCTCAAAAGCAGGAAGGCAAGGAGAAAGTTATTGCCTTTGCAAGCAGGAAGCTCCGGCCTACAGAAAGAAACCCAGAGAATTACAGCTCCTTCAAGTTAGAACTACTGGCAGTAGTTTGGGCTGTAACAGAGCGTTTCAAACACTACCTGGCAGCTGCAGAATTTACCATCTTTACTGACAACAATCCGTTGACCCACCTGGACTCTGCAAAACTAGGTGCGCTGGAACAGCGATGGATAGCCCGACTGTCAAACTACAACTTTGTCATCAAGTACAGGGCAGGCCACAAGAATGGGAATGCAGATGCCTTATCCCGGATGCCACACTCGGGGAACGTGGAAGAGGAACCGGAGGGACTGGAAGAAATTGAGCTGCCGGCCTTTCACCGTCCTAAGATTGGGCAGTATCAACCGAGTGTCTACCAAAAACAACAGCAGGCAACTCTCAACCCATTAGCACACCACGGATGGGCTGACACACAAGACAGCGATCCAGCTGTGAAGCTAGTGAAAGAACTGCTTACACAACAAGGTGCATACCCTAATCAGAATGCCCCAGCTGAGACGCAACATCTCTGGAAGGAGAGAGGTAAATTGTTCCTGTACCAAGGGAAGCTCTGTAGAAGGCACACCAATCCAAAAACACATGAGTTGGTCTGGCAGATCATCGTGCCCAAGAGAGACGTCAAGATGGTTCTGGAAGCTTACCACAACGGTGCTGGTCATTTTGGTTGGAAAAAGTTGGAAGTGCTCTTAAGAGAAAGATTCTACTGGGTTGGCATGAGAAAATCAATTGAAGATTGGTGTAGAAAATGCGGGCCATGCAACCTCAGAAGAAAGGATCAACAGAACCAGAGAGCTCCACTCCAGTCCATAGTAACCAAGCAACCACTCGAGCTAGTCGCATTAGACCACGTCAAGTTGTCACCAAGCCGGTCCGGCTATGTCTATGCCTTAACCATCGTGGACCATTACTCACGCTTCTTAGTGGTGGTACCCGTGAAAGACCTTACAGCTAGAACAGCAGCTAAAGCATTCCAGACGTACTTTTGCAGACCCCATGGTTACCCAGAACAAGTCCTTGCAGATCAAGGTCCAGCTTTCGAATCACAGATCTTCCAAGAATTCTGCAACATGTATGGCTGTAAAAAGATCCGCACAACAGCATACCATCCCCAAACAAATGGCTTATGTGAGAAGATGAACCATATTGTGATTGACCTGTTGAAGACCTTACCAGAGTCAGAAAGAAATCAATGGCCAGAGAAATTGCCAGACTTGGTGGACTTGTACAATCATGTCCCGGTGAGTTCTACAAACTGCACCCCCGCTTACCTTATGCGTGCAAGGCCCGGTAAACTGCCAATTGATTTAGATATGGGAATTCTGAAGCCAGATGCGGAAGTTAAAGAATCCAATTGGGATACCCTACGTCAGCAGCAGTATCGCCAAGTACAAGAGTGCGTAGAGAAAAGTCTCCAACAAGCTAGGGGAAGACAGGAGAGAACCTTCAACCAGCATGCTCTAGCAACCCCATTGCAACCTGGTGACCAAGTTCTCAAGAGGAAACGGCGCACAAACAAATTGGATAATCAGTGGGAAACCACCCCATATACAGTCTTACCATCCAGTATGGATAATCCCAAAGTGTGTCTCATCAGTAAGGATGAAGGAAGGACATCAGCTGTCGTGTCAAGAGATCAACTCAAACCGTGTCCTGAAACCCTGAAGACACCAGAAGTCACCTTACCCGTACAGGTACAACCTGTCAAGAAGGAAGAAGATGTATTCCATACAGTCTTAGGAGATTTTCCAAAAACATGGCCAAATTACTATGGAGCAGTAGTAGTCCCAATGATCGCCTTCCCTCAAGTGGTGGAACCAACATCAGAATCCATACCACAAGAAGTCCCAAGACATGAAGAACTGGAAGTTGAAACCGTAGAGGAAGAACAGATTCCTGGTCCCAGTGGGCTTGCCAGTCCTACAGTCAGTACCCCATCCTCACAAGTACCAGAAACACCAAATAGGTACACTTCCACCCACACCATTATGCGAAGTACACCCAGTACACCAGCAGTACGCAGATCACAGCGTAGTACTCAGGGTCATATACCAGCAAGATATAAAGACTAATGTGGAATTGCATATAAAATGTACATATGTTATAATGTTTATATGAAAAACCGTAACAGTTTAGTGTACAGAAAAGGTGAGAGAAGAGTGGTGTAAGGTGGCAGCACAGAGAGTTACAACTTGATCACATTGTTGGTGGCCCGAGGGCCGTGAGGCCTACTGCACTTATGACCAGAGTAGAGACACCTTTAAGAAGTGTTTGGTTGTTTAAATGTTTATATAATTGCAACGTTAAGACCAAAAGCCCAGTACCTACAGAGACTATACTGTATGAACACTTACATGTTTTTGAACATTTTGGACTCTTTTTGAGCTTTAAGGTTTTTGTATTTTTTCCTTTTGAGACTCTGTATATGTACAATTGTTGTGATAACTTGTTTGTTTGTTTCACAGTCCCGGAGTACTGTTTTTCACTAAGGGGGAATGTGGCACCCCAGGGTTGCCACAGTAACAACACAAAGGGTTAACTCCCCACACACAACACCAAGACCTCCTGGCCAGAAGGGGGAGACCAAGCTGCTTCCCTGTACATTCTGGTGGGGGGAGGAAATGGTCGGAAGTAGTTTCAGTTTGGAAGTTCAGTGCAGAGGACTGAGGAGAAAGGATCTCTGTAGGTTGGAAGCTGGCTTTAGCTCACCTCAGGATCCACTGACCAATTCCAGGCCTAGCTGAGGGTCTGAGGAAAGGAGAAAGCGTACACAGAGGAACATTCCTGGGAGACAGAGCATTGCTGAGATTATCCCAGTGGAGCACACAGAACGGATGCTGGATCCGAGACTGCAGGTTACATACTGCATAGTTACCACCAGAGAAGTGAAGATTCCAGATCTTTCACCTGTACCACAGACACAAGCAACAAGCGCAGAGTTCAGGAACATATTAGTAAGGACTCGAGTTGCCTGTCAGGTCGGTACCGAGGAGCACAGGGCCGGCTGCATAGTTCACGCAGCAGCAGGGCCACAGACACACAGTGCAGGCAAGGAAGCCAAAACGGCCCGGCTGGGTGGGAGAAGCCCTGAACCCCTCACAGACTCCGTGGACAGTACTCTGCTGAATACCATCATCAGTAAAGGACAAAGAAACTGCAAAACCGTGAGTCTGCCTGTTTATTGTGCTCGTGTCCTGCACTCCCCCCATAGACTAACATACTGCCCCGGGGAAAAGGCTCTACCCGTGGGGAGCCGTCCCATCTCAAGCTGCCTTCCATCACCCCGGAGGTTCTGCAGCAGCGGTGGTCATCTCTGATCACATTCCACGGGTGGCGTCACGAACATAACCCCCCTTTTTATTGTGGAACCAGGGAGCACAGACCGGGTCACGACACCGTGATCCCCTTTCCAGAAGCGACCCCTTGGCCCGGTTCTGGGTATCCCCTTAACCCCTGGCGACACACATGGCTTATTTTGTCGCTGCGGAGTCTGCCCATTGCAATAGATTGGTCTTCTGGTAACATTAAGGCAAAGAACGCACTTTGCGTTTCTACCTGCGTTTTAGGTGCTTTTTAGGTCCGTTTTGAGAAGCACCTTTTTCATGCCAAAAGGCATGCGTTTTGATTTCACAGCAAAGTCTATGGAAAATGGGGTTTTCTAGACCGCACTTTGCATTTCTTAACGCTGCTTTTAATTTGCATATTTTGTGGCAAAAACCATGCGTTCAAAGAAGCAGCATGCAATTGTTTTTGCCATTTTGGATGCGTTCTACACCCATTCAAATCAATGAGTTGTAGAAAATCGCTGCCAAAATGTGAAGCAGTGCGCTTGCAGTGCATTATTATTGCAATCCACATGTTTTTTTTAACATAACAAAGGCAGTTCTTTCGTCTTTCTCTCTATGTCGGTCGGTCTGTCGGTCGGTCGGTCTCTCTCTCTCTATGTCTCTCTCTCTCTGTCCATGTCTGTCTCTTCCTCCCACCCCCTCTCTCATACTGAACGATCCACGATCACCGGCGCGGAGCTGCACGGCGTTTACACTGTGGCGGCTTCTTCTCTTTTGAAAATGCCGGCCGCTCATTAATCCATCACGTATTCCCTGCTTTCCCCGCCCACCGGCGCCTATGATTGGTTGCAGTCAGACACGCCCCCCACGCTGAGTGACAGCTGTCTCACTGCAACCAATCACAGCCGCTGGTGGGCGTGTCTCTATCGAGCAGTTAAAAAAAATAAATAAATAAATGAATGAAAAAAACCGACGTGCGGTTCCCCCCCCCCCCATTTGAATACCAGCCAGGGCAAAGCCACACGGCTGAAGGCTGGTATTCTCAGGATAGGAAGCTCCATGTGTCGCGGGCGGAGGAGGGGACGCCGCGCTCTCCCACTGCTGCTCGAGTCCGGCTGCCGCGGCTGCTGCGGCCTGCTGCTGCTCGGTGGCTCGAGCGATGGGCCGGATCCCGGGGACTCTAGCGGCGTTCCTCGCCCATGAGTGAAATGGGATTTTGGGTGTGGGGATTGGTTATTGTCTGTGACGCCACCCACGGTTGTGGTGATTTGTTGACACCACCGCTGCGCATCCCGGGAAGGATGGTATGGAGCAGCCAGTTGTTGTGTTGCCCCTCCGTGGGTAGGGGTTGGTGATCCCGGGGCCCAGTGATTAGGTGGGTGATGCAGGGCTTGGTGGGCGCAGGGACGTGGGGGCAGCGCTGTGCCTTGCGGCACTGTGGTACTCACTCAGCCTGAGACGTTGACACAGTTTTCGGTAAAACACACGGCTGGAAAGACGGTTCCCACGGACGGCTGCACTTGCTTTCCCCAGTAGGTGACGGTGACGGTCCCTCTGTCCTCCACCTAAGTTGATGATGGTTGCGATGGGTTCCCACCGGTAACCCGCTCCCCGGCTTGGATATGGGCCGGAGGAGCCCTACTTTGCCTGCAGGCGCTGGCCCTGAGAAACTGGTGCCCTGGCGGTGGCGGTGTCTCTCTGTAACGGTCGGACTGTTGCCTTCAATCGGGACTTGGTTGTTTGGAGACAGACGTCCCCTTCACTGACGGATTTGGCAAATTATGGCGACTCCTAGCCTTGCCGGGATCCGAAAGGCCCCTGCCCTGGTGCTGACTGTTCTTCGTATACTGCTCCAGACCGCCGGGCCACTACCCGTCCGCGGTCCTTCCAGCAACCTCCGAGCAGTCACCCCTGCGGACTATCACCGCCGTCTGCTGACCTTGCTGTCACTGTCCTGGCACACAGCCGGACCAACTTCAGGCTTTACTACTGTCACTTCAGCTTCTCTATTTAGCTTCACTACAACTTCACTTCTACTTTCAACTCCAAACTCTGTCTTACTCCTTCACTTCCCTCACTTGACTCAAGCTCTTCCCTGAGCTGACTGCCTGGTTCCTCCCGCCTCCAGGGCTGTGTACTCCTCGGTGGGCGGAGCCAACCGCCTGGCCCACCCCCTGGTGTGAACATCAGCCCCTGGAGGAAGGCAACAAGGATTTTGGTAGCCTTGATGTTCCTAACTGGGGTGTAGGGTGTGGTGGTGTGATGACCTGTGACCCCTGGCTTGCCCAGGGCGTCACATTCCCCCTTAGCAAAATGCAGACCGTCCGTGGGCTGCCCGTCCAACACCGGTTTTATTTTCTGTAAAAGTATAAAAGGTAAACGGTAACATTTAAAGCATAGCATCATCCCACAACGGGAGGCACATTTCTTTAACGTTGCAATAACAGTCAAACACTTTTAATAATAACAGTGTAACGGGTCCTTCAGTCACCCACCCAAACAACCTAGCCTTGGTGCTGCCCCTAGGAAGTGGGCAGCACCCCTTGACCCCAGTCCAGGAACGGCTCCAGATTGGTCAACGGGACCGGTACTTCGCTGCCGTTGCGACCGGGCGGACTGCCGGAGCCGTCGTCATCTCCGTCGCGGCCGGGCGGACTGCCGGGGCCGGTGGCAGGGCGGTGACAAAGGTGAGGCCTGGGGACCCCAGGTCTGGGTCCCCCCCACAGACGCTGCGGGCTCCGCTACCGGTAACAGGGGTAACGGGTCGGTGCATCACTGCGACGGCCTCTTCCAGGAACCAAATGCTGGCAGAGTCCTGGCGTCCCTGCTTTCACAGCCGCGGTTCACATGCAGCCGGACGCCATCCCGTCCCCCTTAGCTTCTTTTTAGCACTTCCTTCTTCAGGGGGCGGGGCTCCACTTTCGCGCCTTTCCTGCTCGGGGAAGACGCTTGAGCGGGAAATTCTTCGCGCCAAAGATGGCGACTTCTGAAATTTTTCAGCCGGATACCTCCGGCGGTCACAAGGCGCACCTCTACCCAACGGCAGAGCGGTAAGATCCTGTTTGTGACGCCAAGTTGTCGCGGGCGGAGGAGGGGACGCCGCGCTCTCCCACTGCTGCTCGGGTCCGGCTGCCGCGGCTGCTGCGGCCTGCTGCTGCTCGGTGGCTCAAGCGATGGACCGGATCCTGGGGACTCTAGCGGCGCTCCTTGCCCGTGAGTGAAAGGGGATTTTGGGTGTGGGGATTGGTTATTGTCCGTGACGCCACCCACGGTTGTGGTGATTTGTTGACACCACCGCTGCTCTGTATGGGGATCCCGGGAAGGATGGTATGGAGCAGCCAGTTGTTGTGTTGCCCCTCCGTGGGTAGGGGTTGGTGATCCCGAGGCCCAGTGATTAGGTGGGTGATGCAGGGCTTGGTGGGTGCAGGGACGCGGGGGCAGTGCTGTGCCTTGCGGCACTGTGGTACTCACTCAGCCTGAGACGTTGACACAGTTTTCGGTAAAACACACGGCTGGAAAGACTGTTCCCACGGACGGCTGCACTTGCTTTCCCCAGTAGGTGACGGTGACTGTCTCTCTGTCCTGCACCTAAGTTGATGATGGTTGCGATAGGTTCCCACCGGTAACCCGCTCCCCGGCTTGGATATGGGCCGGAGGAGCCCTACTTTGCCCGCAGGCGCTGGCCCTGAGAAACTGGTGCCCTGGCGGTGGCGGTGTCTCTCTGTAATGGTCGGACTGTTGCCTTCAATCGGGACTTGGTTGTTTGGAGACAGACGTCCCCTTCACTGACGGATTTGGAAAATTATGGCGACTTCTAGCCTTGCCGGGATCCGAAAGGCCCCTGCCCTGGTGCTGACTGTTCTTCGTATACTGCTCCAGACCGCCGGGCCACTACCCGTCCGCGGTCCTTCCAGCAACCTCCGAGCAGTCACCCCTGCGGACTATCACCACCGTCTGCTGACCTTGCTGTCACTGTCCTAGCACACAGCCGGACCAACTTCAGGCTTTACTACTGTCACTTCAGCTTCTCTCTTTAGCTTCACTACAACTTCACTTCTACTTTCAACTCCAAACTCTGTCTTAGGCCAGAATCACACTTGCTAGTGCATCGCGTGTAACTCGCTTGAGTCTCTCATGGTAGAACCCGGCATGGCCGCACACTATGCATACAGGAGCGTCTGAGCTGCATAGAGATACATGCAACCGACCCGCTCCTGTCAGGAGAGTGTGCGGCCATGCCGGGTTCTACCATGAGAGACTCACGCGAGTTACACGCGAGGCACTAGCAAGTGTGATTCTGGCCTTACTCCTTCACTTCCCTCACTTGACTCAAGCTCTTCCCTGAGCTGAGTGCCTGGTTCCTCCCGCCTCCAGGGCTGTGTACTCCTCGGTGGGCGGAGCCAACCGCCTGGCCCACCCCCTGGTGTGAACATCAGCCCCTGGAGGAAGGCAACAAGGATTTTGGTAGCCTTGATGTTCCTAACTGGGGTGTAGGGTGTGGTGGTGTGATGACCTGTGACCCCTGGCTTGCCCAGGGCGTCACACATGTTATTGGAAGCTTCCCAGCCTAACAATATCAGCCAGCAGCCGCCCGGAATTGCGGCATGCATTAGATGCGACAGTCCCGGGACTTTACCAGCTCATCTCGAATTGCCCTGGTGCGGTGGCAAACGGAGTAATAAGGAGTTAGTGGCAGCTATGGGCTGCTGCCATTGAGTCCTAGGTTAATCATGGCAGGCGTCTCCCCGAGATACCTTCCATGATTAACCTGTAAGTTAAAGTAACTAAACACACACATCCAAAAAATCATTTATTTGTAATGAAAGACAAAAAAACACCCTCTTTCACCACTTTGTTAACCCCTAAAAAACACCTCCAGGTCCAACGTAATCCATACAAGATCACCCGATGCTTCCTGCTCTGCGACATCGGAAGCTGACAGGAGCAGTAGTAGAACACCGCCGCTCCTGTGAGCTCCATGCAGCAACTGAAGTGAGTCGCACAATCAGCTGTGCTGTCACTGAGGTTACTCGCGGCCACCGCTCTCCGGTGGAGGACTGCAGCTGTGGCCGCGAGTAACCTGAGTGAAAGCACAGCTGATCGCGCGGCTCACTGCAGTCACTCAGGGGATTTGCGATCACAGGTGAGTCCTTAACGTGTGACCGCAAATCAAGCCGTGGCACAAGCACAGAGCCGCGCGATCACAATGAAGTCAGGTGAAGTTCATCAGAGTTCATTCTGATCGCGTGGCACTGTCCGCAGCCAGCCATGTCAGTGACAGTGTGGTCCCACTCGGCTCTGCTGCAAGTCTATGGGGATGCTGCAGAGCCGAGTGGGTGCGTTCTGTAAAAAATGTGGGTTCTGGATGCTTTTCCCACTCTGTCTATGACAGAGAAAGCATCCAGAACGCATGAATTCTCACCAGGAATGTCCGCACTTTGCGTTCTGCCGAATGTGTCTCAGAACGCAGCTTTTTCGGCTGCGTTCTGAGACTCACAGGCAGTGACTTACACGCTGCAGAATTGAACTGCAAAGTGCGGTCTTTGCCTAAAAACCATTCCCACACATAATCACCACTACTACTTTGTCCACGACCAGAGATATTTAGATATCTCTGTTGGATGTTGGATATTTTCCAACAGCAACTGACAGTTTACCACAGTTGAAGACCTGTCCCTGGAAGATGTAGATCTTTTTGACAAATGTTGGCTTTGCTCTTTATCACAGGTACAACCCCTTCTGTTCCTATATCTAGATTTGCCCTTAGGGGTACTTCTCACATAGCAAGATCGTTGCTGAGTCACGGTTTTTGTGACGTACCAGTGACCTCACCAGTGATCTCGCTGTGTGTGTGACACTAAACAGCGACCTGGCCCCTGTGAAATCGTTGATCGTTACACACAGTGCTGGTTCATTTTTTGCTTATTGCTCTCCCGCTGTGAAGCACACATCCCTGTGTTTGACAGCGAGAGAGCAACGATCTGAATGTGCAGGGAGCTGGCGTCTGGAAGCTGCGGACGCTGGTAACCAAGGTACACATTGGGTAACCAAGCGAAGCACTTTGCTTGGTTACCCGATATTTACATTGGTTACTAGCATACGCCGCTCTCAGGCAGCCAGTGCCGGCTCCCTGCACACGTAGCCAGTGTACACATCGGGTAACTAAGCGAAGCGCTTCGCTTAGTAACCCGATGTGTACCCTGGCTACGAGTGCAGGGAGCCAGCGCTAAGCGGTGTGCGCTGGTAACCAGGGTAAATATCAGGTAACCAAGCAAAGTATTTTGCTTAGTTACCCGATATTTACCTTGGTTACCAAGCACAGCATCGTTTCCACGAGTCGCTGCTAGCTGGTGGCTGGTCACTGGTCGCTGGTGAGATCTGCATGATTGACAGCTCACCAGCGACCATGTGGCGATGCACCAGCGATCCTGACCAGGTCAGATCGCTGGTGGGATCGCTGGAGCGTCGCTTAAGTGTGACGGTACCCTGACTCAGAGTGCCACTAACACATTGGCTGCCACTGCCTCTGCTACCACAGTTGCTAATGCCACTATTGCTACCACCACAGACACAGCTAAGTCATGTCCATCATCCCCTCTGCTTCCATCTCCTCTAAGTCCAAATGCTGACTGATCCGATCCATTGCATGAACTAGAAAAAGTTGTGAAGTGAAATATTTTCCTCACCATCCACTGTGCTTGGCTTATGGAACTGAAGGTCAGCCAAGACAAAGATGTTAGTGACAAAATTGAAAGTCTGAAGTCGAAAAGATTAACTATAAGGCTATGCTCACAGAGTGCATCTTTTGTAACTACAAAGATGCAGCGTTTTTGGCCCCAAAAAACGCACTCGGAGCAAAAATGCATCCAAAAATACGTGTTTTTTACACTTTTTTTGCAGCGTTTTTACCACATTGTGCCGAATGCGTTTTTTAAGTCAAATCTATTGACTGGAAGGGCTCAAAAAACACTGGAAAAATGCAAAAAGAATAGACATTACTGCATCTTCAAAAACGCAGCCAAGATGCAGACATAAAAAGATGCACAGTGTAGACAGCAAAATAGAAATCTCATAGACTTTGCTGGGGGAAGGAAATGCATGCATTTAGGTGCATCTTCGTGACCTCCAAAAATGCACCAAAAGATGCACTCTGTGAACATAGCCTTAAGGTGGTGGAAGAACGTGAAGAACTAGGACTAAAACTGATGGTGTCACTGTCAGAGATAGCATCATCCTTCTATATTTGAGACGACCGATTTACCATATAGTCCATAATGTCCTTCTCATTAATACGCTTGCTGGGGCAAAGTAGGATAGTTGTGATCTGCATTTGATAGTACTACTACCCAGATGAATGGCGGCAGTGACAATGCTACAGTGGTGGCATTCTAATTGTCAGGTGCCTTGGGGTTTATTTTTTCTTTCACATGACCCCGTTCATTGTTATTGCCACTACTCTAGAATTAATGTTTCTTCTATGAATCACTATTTTCCTTTTTATAAAAAGGCGTAACCAAGAAATATTAGACAAAAAATTACAAAAGTGGTGTGATATGTGTATACTTCAAGTTAGGCTAATGAAGCAGGAGTTTAACAATCAGTACAATTGTTTGTGGAACACACATTTTCTGAGGCAGTTACTGAGTTAAATCACTATTTTTTTTTTTACTTCTCTGTATTTTTTTTTAACAAAATTCATCTCCCCTCTCCAAAAAGTCCAGGTTTCTTGTGACAGTGGCTTCGGAGAACATTGTGGCACTTGAGAAGATTTGAATTGGGCACATTGACAGAATGTAGCCATAAACCTTTTAACATCCCTTTTCCACTTCGCTACCAATGAAATCAGTAAATGAGTTTGGATGATCATTTTATTACATGGTTTAGGGACAGGAAAAGAAGAACCTTCTGGTGAAGGGTTTCAGAGACCTTTGACCGGGAATTGTCCTTTTCATTGAGAATTTTCTGAAGAAGAGATAGAGGCAAGAATACATTCAGATTCCATTACAAGAAGGGCAGTGAGCCCCATAGGGGTGAGCAGGCCCATGACGATCGGGAGGGTGCAGGGTAGTAAGGAGTTAAAAGGTTTTGGTTGGGGATGAGGGAGATAGATGGGGGCATGGGAATGGTGGTTGGTACTGGAGGGGGGATTGGTGGAGAGCAAGGAAGGGGTGGGGGCGTAGTTTGAGGTATAAAGAGAATGTAAAGTGTGTTACCTCCCCTTTCGTCGCTTGAACTTTGTGCCCCAGGACGTTGGTGCTGCAGCCCACTGCGATGGCTGACCTGGCTGCTTTAATGGACTTAGTGCGTGGGGCTGCTGAGGTCCTGGGTGCTGACGTACTACGGGATCAGCTGGCGGCGGTTTGCGGTGCTGGAGCGGTGATTCCTGCTGCTCCTGCGCCCCGGGCCTGTTCTACGTGCTCGGTGGTCACGGCCGCCGGTGCGCTACTCCCCCAGTGGAGGGGGGAGAAGGAGATCAAGGAGCCCCTTCGGGGACCCTCCGGCACGAGGGAGCCCCGCGTCTGCTGTGGTGGAGCTGCCGGCTGCCGGGAGGAATCCTCGCCGGAGATCCCGCGGGTCGGAGGTGGGCGGAGCTTCGGCGAGGCCTACTTCCGGTCCGCGGCCTGCAAGGTCCCGGAGCGGAGTAGCGGCAACCCCCGGTGATGTGCGGGCCGGGGGTGGAGCCCAGCGTATCGGATTGGCGGTGGAGACTCCCTGCAGACGGCAGGGGAGCGATTCAGGACGGATAGTGGAGGTGGAGTGCGGCGGCGGGCAGAGACGAGCGGGAGAAGAGTGCGGCGGCCCGGCGGGCATGGTGCGGTCCCGGATTACGGTCCCCTCCGGCGAGGATCGTGCTGGGGGGGGTTCCCGGCGTTTGTCAGAGGCGGTACGGCAATCTCGCAGTCGGCAGGGAGGGAGCCCAATGAGCAGGGAGGAAGCAGCAGCGGCGCAGCAAGGATACCGGAGGCCAGCAGGGATGGACGGCGGTACGGCGCCACGTCGTGCCAAGAGACTGAGGTCCAGCAGGAGGCGTCCGGAGGAGCGGGGTGCGGTGACCGTGGGGGTCGACGGCCGCCAGGTGCGGGCTGTCCCCTCGCTGGTCCCCCCTGTGGCCGGCAGCGGCAGTTCGGACTCCGGAGGGGATGAAGAGTCGATGGCAGCGACAGGCCGGACGGAGCGACAGCAGGATGATCGGGGCACGGCTGTGCCAACGTCGGTGCAACGGCAGCCTGGTGAGCGAGCGACAGAAATGTTTAATGCTGTGGGTAGTGCGGGCGGGGGAGGGGGTTCCTCCGCGGAAAGTGTTGCGCAAGGGGCGAGTGCGGTCGGTCAATCTGGGCTACCGGGCCCGGAGTTTTGGGGGCAGCTTTTGGGGGCGTTGCAGGGGTTGTCGGCGGAACGGGGTAGTCGGATTGGGCCTGGGGCTCCGGTTGGGGCGTGGGTGGCCCCCTCGGAGGTAGTGCAGACAGAGGCGCCGGGGCGTGAGGTTGCGGCGCGGGACACTACCGCGGCGGTAGATGCGGGACAGGCGGCCGGTGGGGTGGCTGCCGTGGGTGCGAGTAAAGAGGCGGAAAAGGAAAAAGAGAAAGAGGATGAGGTTGTGCGGTTGGATGATAGGGCGCTGAGTGAAATTTATGTGTGTTTTGAAGGTCAGTTGGGGGTTCATTTAAAAAAGGAAGTGAGGGACAAGATTTGGAAAGGGGAGTATGTGGAAATTTTTTCCCTGCTTCCCCTGGAGAAGTTTAATTTGGATAAGGTGAAGCCCAGTGATACAAAAAAGGAGAAGGAGGATGAGGAAAAACGGAGGTATAGGTTGATCCCGAGGACATTTACCAATTGGCTGCAGGCCTTTGCGATCTTGGCTAGCGTTATTGGGGAAAAGGAGCCGGAGCATTGTTCCGCTCTATTCGGTTATATGGACGCGATAGGGGAGGCGTATAGAGTATAAGGCGGATTAGGGTGGTTAAGATATGACGAACAGTTCCGGCAACGGAAGGCTCTGCGGCCTGGTGTTCAGTGGGGACACAAAGATATTTCTTTGTGGATGCGGCTAATGACGGCTCCGGCTCAGCCCTTTCGAGGTGGTGCCGGGAGCCCGGGTGCGAGCGGCGGGTCCCCGGCTGGACAGAAAAAGGGGGCTTGTTGGCAATATAACGAGGGCCAGTGTAAGTTCGGGGCCTCATGTCGTTTCAAACATGAGTGTTCCGGATGTGGAGGTTCTCACTCCCTGGCAAGGTGCTTTAAGAAAGGAAAAGGAAAGGCGGGGGAGGGGTCTGGAAAAAGGGAGGACGCCAGTGAGGGTAGAGGCGATGCTTCCCTATCTAAATAGGTACCCGGACGTTATAGCGGCGGAATTGTTGGCACGTGGTTTTACGGAAGGTTTTCGGATTCCGTTTGAATCTGAGGCACCGGTGTTTCGCCCGGGGAATTTGAGGTCCGCAAAAGAACATCCAGCGGTGGTGAAGGAAAAGGCTGCAAAAGGAGGTGGAGTTGGGGAGGATGGCGGGTCCATTCCAGGACCCGCCATTCTCCAATTTAAGGATTTCCCCCCTTGGGGTGGTGCCTAAGAAAGAGCCGAACAAATTTCGGCTCATCCATCATTTATCTTATCCGGAGGGATTGTCGGTGAATGATGGGATATCACCAGAGTTGTCGGCAGTTTCTTATGTATCCTTTGATAAGGCATTGGAGCTGGTAAGGGCTGCCGGGCGGGGGGCCCTAATGGCAAAGGCGGATGTGGAAGCAGCTTTTCGTTTACTTCCGGTGCATCCAGAGAGTCTTCATCTCTTGGGGTGTATGTGGGAGGGGGAATACTATGTGGATCGCTGCCTGCCGATGGGCTGTTCCATTTCGTGTGCACATTTTGAGGCATTTAGTACCTTTGTGGAATGGGTAGTCAAGGACGTGGCAGGGGTCCATTCAGTGATTCACTATTTGGATGACTTCTTTTGCGTGGGTCCGGCGGGCTCTTCGGTTTGCTCCTTGTTGTTGTTTACGTTAGAGCGGATTGCGAGGAGCCTGGGTATTCCGTTGGCAAAAGAAAAAACAGAAGGGCCGGTGACTGCTCTATGTTTTTTAGGTATTGAAATTGATACACTGGCAATGGAATGCCGATTGCCTGAGGGGAAGCTTCTGGATTTGAAGGCGTCGGTGCGGTTTTTTTGTATCAGGCCAAGAAGGTGCAGTTGCGGGACTTGCAGTCAGTGCTCGGGAAATTGAATTTCGCTTGTCGCATCATGCCGATGGGGCGGATCTTTAATAGGTGGCTGGCAAGTGCAACCGCGGGGGTAAGAGCTCCGAATCACTTTGTCAGAGTGACAAAAGTGATGAAGGGGGATTTGTTGGTTTGGGAGAAGTTTTGGACCGGTACAACGGTCGGACTCTTTGGATGAGCAAGGCTTTGTCCAATAGCCAGTTGGAGTTGTATACTGATGCGGCTGGAGCGACAGGTTTTGGGGCAATTTTTCAGACGCACTGGTGTGTTGGAAAATGGCCAAAGCTTTGGGTGGAAACAGGTCTGGTGAGGAATTTGGCGCTGCTGGAATTGTTTCCCATAATTGTAGCAGTGGAGTTATGGGGCCCCGTTTTTTCCGGAAGAAGGGTTTGCATGCATTGTGACAACATGGCGGTGGTGCATTCCATCAATGCGCTGTCGGCAAAATCCCCGCCGGTTGTGGGGTATTTAAGGCACTTGGTGTTGCGTTGTTTGGAGTTGAACATTTGCGTGGTGGCTCGGCACGTGCCAGGGATTCGAAACGAGGTGGCTGACGCGTTATCACGGTTTCAGTTTTGCAGGTTCAGGAAGCTGGTGCCGGGAGCGGACGCGGATGGAGAACCTTGCCCGGACGGGCTGTGGGACCTGGCATCGGTGTAGCTTTTGAGGGGATTAGGAGATCGGTGTCTGAGTCTGCTTGGTGCCGATATCAGGCGGTGTGGAAGGAATGGGCAGAGTTGGAAAGAAGGGACTTCGTGGAGTCGGGTTACAAAGACAGAGTGTTGGGGGTCCTGATGTTAATTAGTGGGGATTTTTCGGCAGGTCGGTCCGTTTCGGTGATGGGTGGCAAGCTGGCGGCATTGGCCTTCCTGTTTCAGATGCAAGGGGTCCGGGATGCGACTAAGGATTTTCTGGTGCGGCAGGCAATGAAGGGTTTTCGGAAAGGGGCCCAGTCGCGTGACATGAGGCGGCCGGTGTCATTGCCTTTGTTGGGGCGTTTAGTGGGATGTTTGGGGGAATTGTGTTCGTCTCCTTTTGAGAGGGGGTTGTTTTCGGTAGCTTTTGTGTTGGCGTTTTTTGGGGCCTTTCGCATTGGTGAATTGGTCAGCCCGACTAAGCAAGCAATGGGTGGTTTGATGATGGAGGATGTAATGCTGGGGGAGGATAGAGTGGAATGTCGGCTTCATTTTTCGAAGACGGATCAGAGGGGGAGGGGGCGCTTAGTGGTGTTGTTTGCGTTACCGGGACACCAACTGTGCCCGGTGGTACAGGTTTCGGAGTTTCTAAAGGTACGCGGAGGTTACCCGGGCGTTTTCCTGCGGCATGCGGACGGATTGGCCTTGTCGCGTTACCAATTCATTGCGGTGCTGAAGATGGCCTTAGCTCGGGTGGGGGAGGAGCCAAGTGAATACGGGTCTCACTCCTTCCGGATTGGGGCGGCAACGGAAGCCGCCAGGTGGGGTTTGAGTGAGGATTGTATCCGGCGGATTGGGAGGTGGGAGTCTTCCAGGTTTCGCTTGTACATTAGGCCTCATTTGGTCAGATGATGATTCGGGGGTGGGGAATTCCTGTTTTGTGTTTTGATGCTGGTATGTGACAATTTTCTTGGCTGTTGCTGTTTTATTCGTGGTGTTTATATTTTGTAGGGCCATGCCTTGTGTGGATCCTCGGGCACTCCTACGTGTATTGGGGAGCGTTGCGGGCGGATGTGCGTCACGATGGTCGGCAGCTTGGAGTGTCGGTGACGGAGGCCCGAGTAAAGTGGCTGGGAATTCGGGGCATGACCTGGGGTAGGGTGCGCCCAGAGGTGGCTTATTATAGCCGTATGGATCGTGACCCGGATGTGTTAATTTTACACGTGGGTGGGAATGATTTGGGAGTAAGGTCGGCAAGGGAATTGAAAAGGGACATAAAGTTGGACCTGTTACATTTGTGGAGGGCGTTCCCGGGCATTGTGATCGTTTGGTCGGACATCATAGCTCGGACGCAGTGGCGTTTTGGTAGGTCGGTGGACCGTATTAATAGGGCTCGGAGTAAGCTGAACCGGGCAATTGGCAGGTTTGTGGCACGGAATGGTGGTTTGGTGGTGCGGCATAGAGAATTGGAGGAGTCCACGTAACAGTACCTAAGGGGAGATGGAGTTCACCTGACCGATGTGGGTCTGGATTTATGGATGTTGGGTTTGAGGGATGGCCTGGAGCAAGCACTTGGGGTGTGGGGGGCCCGGGCCAAGTAAGGTGGTCACTTGGCCGGTCTGTGGCGGGGGGATAGGTCCGTCTGAGAGGTTGGGAGTACCGACAGTCGGTTTGTTGGTACGAAGTCGCTCAAGGGGAGTGGCTTCGGAGTGGATGGGAACTTGCAGGCGGAGGTCCTGCAGGTTCTGGGTGGGGGTAATTAACGATGGAACGTTATTACCCCTCACCTTGGGCCGGTTGGTCACGGCCGAGGTAGTCCTCTGGGCCGGTTTGGAGGTTACGGCCGGGGGGTTAAGAATGATGGTTGTTTCCCTCTCGGATGGATCTATCGGTGGTTTTGGTTATAAGGGTATATATGTATAAAGGTTATGTTTAACAATGGGTGGCATGTTGAGCCACGAGTTTGGTATACATATATACGGTGAAATAAAAGCTGTGGCCATTCCTTGCAATAAAGTCGTAGTTATCGTCTTTATTTAAGTAAATAGGGTATGGGGGTAGAACCTGTTAACCTGCTTATCCCTTATAGATGCGTCAAGAAGGGCAGTGAGCCCCATAGGGGTGAGCAGGCCCATGACGATCGGGAGGGTGCAGGGTAGTAAGGAGTTAAAAGGTTTTGGTTGGGGATGAGGGAGATAGATGGGGGCATGGGATTGGTGGTTGGTACTGGAGGGGGGATTGGTGGAGAGCAAGGAAGGGGTGGGGGCGTAGTTTGAGGTATAAAGAGAATGTAAAGTGTGTTACCTCCCCTTTCGTCGCTTGAACTTTGTGCCCACCCGCCCGCCCTTATTATATATAAAAAAAAAAAAAAGGGAGAGTAATATATACATAAAAAAAAAAAAAAAAAAAGAACTAAAAAGGGGGTGATGGTTTTTTGTCTAAAAAAAAAAAAAAAAAAAAAAAAAAAGAAAAATGTTTGTTTTGTTGTCACAGCGGGGGGATAGGTCCGTCTGAGAAGTTGGGAGTACCGACAGTCGGTTTGTTGGTATGAAGTCGCTCAAGGGGAGTGGCTTCGGAGTGGATGGGAACTTGCAGGCGGAGGTCCTGCAGGTTCTGGGTGGGGGTAATTAACGATGGAACGTTATTACCCCTCACCTTGGGCCGGTTGGTCATGGCCGAGGTGGTCCTCTGGGCCGGTTTGGAGGTTACGGCCGGGGGGTTAAGAATGATGGTTGTTTCCCTCTCGGATGGATCTATCGGTGGTTTTGGTTATAAGGGTATATATGTATAAAGGTTATGTTTAACAATGGGTGGCATGTTGAGCCACGAGTTTGGTATACATATATACGGTGAAATAAAAGCTGTGGCCATTCCTTGCAATAAAGTCGTAGTTATCGTCTTTATTTAAGTAAATAGGGTATGGGGGGTAGAACCTGTTAACCTGCTTATCCCTTATAGATGCGTCATGAAAAGGAATTTGTTCAGAGGCATCACATGGATGAAAAGACCTGGAAAGAAAATCAATCTCACAACTGTTTTCCAGCCTGACAACCGAGCTTGACGAATATTTCCTTTACTAGCAAAAGATACTCCAAATTTTTTGTTTGTAAAAATGGTCCCTGGAAATCTAATTCCTTAGGCTGCTTTCACACTACGTTTTTTTAACATCCGTCATGAACGTTTTTTTAATGCAAAAACTGATCCAGTGCAAATGCGTTTTAATTTCAATGCATTTGCAATGGACTCGCGTCAACATGCGTTCACATGTGTTTGCGTGCATTATAGTGAGGATCCAGCAACTTGCAGTTTTTTTACTTTTTTCAAAAACGCTACTTGTAGCGTTTTTGAGCTGCGTCCAAATACTGCAAATTGCTGAATCCTGACTAAACAGCACGCAAACGCATGTGACCGCTGGCATGCTGATAGACAGGATCCTGCTTGCTCTACTGAGCATGCCCAGAAACCAGCCTGGGTGATCAGTCTCTCTCCCCCCTCCCTCTCCCCCCCCTCTCCCGCCGGACGCTCGTAACCAATGTAAATATCGGGTAACCAAGCAAAGTGCTTCTTAGTTACCCGATGTTTACCTTGATTACATGTGCAGGGAGCCGGCTCCTAGCAGCTGCGGACGCTCATAACCAAGGTAAATATCGGGTATTCAAGCAAAGCACTTCACTTAGTTACCCGATATTTACCTTGGTTACAGCTTACTGCAGCTGTCAGATGCCGGCTCCCAGTCTCACGTGCAGTTCCCCTCACTCCCGATCACATGACTCCAATGCCCGCCCATAAACTTCAAGCGACAGGATCCTGCAAAATAACACATGCGTTTGTGGCGCCCCAGGACCTGGTCGCCACAACAGCATTGCCCTCCCAAAGGGTTAATGCTGAGCCTGGAGGTAATTGGGAGATCTATTGGCCAGTAAGTTAACACCCAACACAGTTCTCCCTCCGGCCAGCAGAGGGAGCTCTGAACCTGGAACTTCAGGGAGCATTCCTTAAGTCTGGCTGAAGGGAGGAAGGAGTGGCTAGTCTGGAGACAGGAGTGAAAGAGGACAGACGCAGAGCAGTGCTGCCTTGTGAAACTGGGGCCTAGAGCTGGGATAGCTTGGCCCAGTGAAGCAAGGGGAGCAGAGAGGCACAGCAGAGACTCGGACATCGGAGTCTGTAGTTGCCAGGGCATAAAATCCATCCCTGGTAGCTGAATCCGGAGGGCAGGAGAGCTGCAAGCCCCTGGCCCAGAAGTAATCTGAAGGTACAGCTGCATTCCAAGGGCCCGGTGTGGACTTCAGCAGAGAAGCACCAGAGAGGGCCTGCGCAGTCTACCACACAGAAAAGGGGACGAACAACAAGTCCCAGCAGCAAGAGGGCAATTGCTAACCCAAAGTGCAGTGTCCTAAAACAGCAGAGAAAGATTAAGGAGTAGGCCTCATACTCAACTGGCCAAAGATCACCCCAGGCACTTCCAGGCCGGCCGGACCATCTTTACCATCTGTGACGGTCTCCCTGGACTAAGTTTCTGCCGAGTAAAAGAGGAGAAGGTAAAGAGACTACTGTTTGTGCCTGTTTCTTTCATTGCTTGTCGGCCCTGCACCGTGTTAGTCACACCACACCATAGACTTCCACAAGCACCAACTGTGCCCCGGGCATTGCTCCACCTGTGGGGAGCAGTACCACCATTGCTGCTATAACATCATCCCGGTGGCCTCACACAGCAGCGGCGGCTTAATAGCCGCAGACCACAGGTGGCGTCACGAATACAAACTTAAAGTCATCAGCCACATATTCAACTGACACCCACCAGGGCCACGGAGCCGGGCCCAGCCACCACTGACTACCACCGGACTAGTCCAGCCCGGCACCGGGTGTCCCATAGCCCTGGGGTGGGCGAGTCAACTTTGGCGTCACGAACAGGATTTCGTGCCCGGTCTAACCGGGTACTGTGCGCCTGCAGGAATTGTGCTTAAAAGACTGTGTACTGGTTGTAAATTGCCGCCGCCATTAGCCGCGCCGAGCGCAGGAAGAAGGGGGGCGTGCCTGACAAAGAGCGCGAAGGGAGCGCGCCATCAGAGCAGAGCGCTGTTAACCCCGCGCGACCCAGAAGAAAATTTGAAAAGTGAACGGAGCCTGGTAAGGTTCACTAAGGGGGAGGAAGATGTCCGACTCAGAGGGAGAGCAGGTGGCTGCCATCGCCCAAGGCGCCGCAGCACCGGCCGAAGCAGTCCCAGTCGCCGTCGCCCCAGCCCCCACTGTAGCGCCGGTAATGCCGATCACCATGCCGTACATACCGGGAGCAGAATGGCTGCCGCAGTACTCCGGGGAGTCACATACCCTGAGCGACTTCAGAGAAAGCCTGCACAGCTTATTCCGGGTGTATCCTCTGACTGAGAGCCAGAAGGTGGGCATACTAATGGGGCAGCTAGCCGGCGCGGCCCAGCGTGAAGCGAAGTCCTGGCCTGATACAGATAAAGGGACAGCAGCCCAGATACTGGCCAAGCTAAAGAGTACTTTTGACACCCGCACCGCAGCAGAGATAAAGATGAGATTCTTTGGGTGCAAGCAGCGGGCCACAGACAGCATAAGGGACTATGCCTTAAACTTGCAGGAGGCCCTGAAAGCAGTTAAACAGGTGGACCCAGAGAGTGTACGTGAAGAACACAAACTCCTAACTGAGCAGTTCATAGAGGGGCTCCGGTCAGATGCCCACAGGACCCAGCTGCGTATCCTGGTCCTGCAGAACCCTGCTCTGGACTTTGCAAAGTTTAAGGACCAGGCCATCAGGGTACTGAGAGAATCTACACCGAATGACCCAGTACCCCTCCGGCCTCTTGCTATCACGTACCCCGGGGTGGTGCCTGCAACACGAGCCACTGCAGGGGCTGAGGCGCAGTCCCTGGATAAGGATCCCACTGCAGAGCTCAGACAGCAGTTCCAGGAGCTGACCAAGACTGTGGCTGCCCTTGCCAAGACCGTGCAGTCTCTACAAATGACCCCCTCGCCTGCAAAAATCGAGTTGGCCTCCAGCCCAGATGACGTCCCATGGATGCGACAGAGGAGGATTCCGCCGACCCGAGGCAGAGACACAGACCGGTATGATTCAACAGGACAACCGATCTGCCGCCGCTGCAGCCAGGCGGGCCACATTGCACGACACTGTCCTTTAAATGGGCTGAGCCTGGGGCCAGGAGCCAACCCCCAGGTGTAAGGAAGCCCGGCTCAAACCCCAGCCGCAGCAAGTATGTGGGAGGACGACCGGTCCTTCCCATTGTGCTGGATGGGATCCCTTTGAATGCCCTCCTGGATACGGGGTCCCAGGTAACAACCATCCCCCACAAACTGTACAAAAGATATTGGGCTGATTCAGACATTGACCATGGCCCAGATGATGATTTAACAATTGTGGCCAGTAATGGTCAGCCCTTACCTCAAATTGGGTACAAAGAAGTAACCATTAAAGTGGGGCGGGTGGAATTGCCATGTCAGGGGATGATAATTGTAGATATTGATCGCAAAGAATCTGACCCACTGCTAACCATTGGTACAAATGTGATAGAAAATTGTATTGCCGAAGTGATAATTTTGTTGCAACAGGCGTCTGAAACTGCCAGCTCCGGGCAGCAGCGTGCCCTACAGAGGGAGATCAGAGCCCTGATGAGGAGGCAGCAGGTAGAGCTGGCCGGAGGAGAAATTGGCAGTGTGAGGGTAAGTGACCCCCTCCCCATTGCAATACCCCCAAGAAGTGAAATGTTGATATGGTGTCGGGCAGCAATAGGCCTCAAGGGTCAGGATTACCATGCCTTGGTAGAACCGGTGTATTCAGACAGTAGGCCTGGAGTCCTGATAGCCAGAGGGGTAGCGGACGTCCGCAAGGGGAGAGTGCCCGTCCGTGTCCTGAATTGTGGGGAGGAGGAGGCCAAATTGCCCCGGTACGCCACTGTAGCAAAACTGTACACTGTCAGCAACAATACCATTAAAGCAGTGGAACCCTTGATCCCGTCCGACCAGGCGGAAGACAATGGCTCCAAGGGGCAGCTGGAAGACTGGTGCCAAAAATTACATGTAGGCACCGACTCTACCCCCTCGCACCAAAAGCATGGGGTTTACCGGGTGGTACAGGAGTACGAGCGGGTCTTCAGCAAACACCCCCTAGATTTTGGGCAGGTGAAAGGGGTTAAACATCAAATCCCCACGGGTGATCATCATCCCATTAAAGAGAGATACCGCCCTGTACCCCCCGCACAGTATCAGTGTGCCAAGGAAATGTTACGAGAAATGAAGGAGGCTGGGGTTATCAGAGATAGTTGTAGCCCCTGGGCAGCTCCACTAGTGCTCGTAAAGAAAAAAGATGGTACAATGAGAATGTGTGTAGATTACAGGCAAATTAACCGCATTACACATAAAGATGCTTATCCACTACCCAGAATAGAGGAGTCACTAACAGCCTTAAAGTCAGCTATTTCTCCACCTTGGATCTCACCAGTGGGTATTGGCAGGTTCCCGTGGCAGAGGCGGACAAGGAGAAGACTGCATTCACGACACCAATGGGCCTCTGTGAGTTCAATTGTATGCCATTCGGGCTCTGCAACGCCCCAGGGACATTCCAAAGGTTGATGGAGTGCTGCTTGGGCCACCACAACTTTGAAACCGTGCTGTTGTACCTGGATGACGTCATAGTCTACTCCAAGACTTATGAGGACCACCTGAAGCACTTAGCAGAAGTGTTTGAGTCCTTGTCGAAATATGGCCTGAAGATCAAGCCGTCCAAATGTCACCTCTTGAAGCCAAAGGTACAGTACCTGGGTCATGTGGTCAGCGCAGAAGGTGTGGCACCTGATCCGGAGAAAGTCACTGTAATCAAGGACTGGCCAAGACCCACCACAGTGAAGGAGGTGCGGCAGTTCCTTGGACTGGTGGGCTACTACCGAAGGTTCATTGATGGTTTCACCAAGATAGCAGCGCCCCTTCAAGATCTCCTGGTGGGCCAGCCAAAGCAGGCTAAGAAGCAGAGCCCTCCATTTGAATGGAGCAGCCAACTAGAAACATCCTTTGTCCGGCTGAAAGGGGCTCTCACGGGAGAAGAAATTCTGGCCTACCCTGACTACAGCCAACCGTTTGTACTGTATACAGACGCCAGCAACGTGGGACTGGGAGCAGTTCTGTCCCAGGTACAGGGAGGCAGAGAGAGGGTGATAGCGTACGCCAGTAGGAAGCTTCGGCCCACAGAAAGGAATCCAGAAAACTACAGTTCCTTCAAGCTGGAGTTCCTCGCTATTGTTTGGGCAGTGACTGAACGCTTCAAGCACTATCTGGCATCGGCCAAGTTCACCATCTTCACGGACAACAATCCGTTGACACACCTGGCAACAGCCAAGTTAGGTGCGATGGAACAGCGATGGATGGCCCGGCTGTCTAACTTTGACTTTACCATCAAGTATCGGGCTGGCAAGAAGAATAACAATGCTGATGCGCTGTCCAGAATGCCTCACTTACCCGAGTCTGGAGAAGACCTGGATGAACTCGAAGAGATAGAGTTACCGGCTTTCCATCACCAAGGTGTTTCCCAGTGTGAGCATGCTGTGGGAGTGAAGCGCTCAAGCCAGCACGAGGTCTCGGTCAACCCATTACTCCACCATAATTGGGAAGAGACACAGAACGGTGACCCGGCCGTGCGATTGGTCAAAGAGAAGCTAGCGCAAGCTGAGACCCATCTTGGCCCAGACGCTCCAGAGGAAGCCCAGCAGCTGTGGAAGGAGAGGGGACGACTGTTCACCTACCAAGGCAAGCTCTGCAAGAGATATGTCAACTGGCGAACAAATGAACTTGTCTGGCAGATAGTGGTTCCGCAGAGGGATGCTCCAATGGTCCTAGCAGCGTATCATGATAACGCAGGACACTTCGGGTGGAAGAAGTTGGAGACCCTACTCCGTGATCGGTTCTATTGGGTGCACATGAGAAAGACAGTCGAGAAGTGGTGCCGAGACTGTGGCCCGTGTAACCTGAGGCGGAAGGATGATGCCAGCCAAAGGTCTCCCCTACAGCCAATTGTCACGAAGCAGCCCCTGGAGTTGGTGGCCCTGGACCACGTGAAGTTAACACCAAGCCGGTCAGGCTATGTGTACGCCCTCACCATTGTGGACCATTACTCTCGTTTCCTGGTAGTAGTGCCTGTGAAGGACCAGACAGCCAGAACAGCAGCTAGAGCGTTCCAGGCATCCTTTTGTCGACCTCACGGTTATCCGGAAAGGGTACTGACTGATCAAGGTCCTGCATTCGAGGCCGAAGTGTTCCAAGAGTTCTGTAACATGTACGGCTGTAAGAAAATCCGAACCACACCGTACCACCCCCAAACCAATGGACTGTGCGAGAAAATGAACCATGTGGTTATTGATATGCTGAAGACCCTACCGCTGGAAGAAAGGAACCAATGGCCAGAGAAGTTGCCAGATCTGGTAGACCTGTACAACCATATCCCAGTAAATTCGACCAACTGCAGCCCCGCTTACCTGATGCGAGCCAGACCTGGCAAGTTGCCTGTAGACTTTGAGATGGGGACTGTGTCGCCTGAGGCGGTTCAAGAAATAGAGGATTGGGATACAGAACGGCAGCAGCGGTACCGTAAGGTCCAGGAGTGCGTAGAGAGGAGCCTGTCTCAAGCAAGAACGAGACAAGAGCAGCATTACAATCAAACAGCCCCAGCAACTCCCTTAGCACCTGGAGAACAAGTCCTCAAGAAGAAGCGGAGGACGCATAAATTGGATGATCAGTGGGAAAACGAGCCCTACACCATTATCCCCTCCAACTTTGACAATAGTAAGGTATGCCTCATAAGCAAGGATGAAGGCAAGACCTATCAAGCAATTTCTCGAGACCGCCTGAAAGCGTGCCCTGAACGGTGCAGAATCCAAAGAGAAATGGAAGAAGTACAAGGAAGTCCCCAAAGTCAAGAGAAAGAAGGGGAGATGATTCAAACCATCCTTGGAAAATTCCCCAAAACTTGGACCCGAATAAACAATGCCATAGTGGTACCAGTTTTGACGTTTCCGCAGTTGGTCGAGCCAGAAACAGAAAAGGTTCCGGATCCACCTAAAGAACCGTCCGCTCCAACACGAGATGACACGCCAGCAGTGGAACAGGAGGATCAACCCCCTGTCAGTGGTGAACCTGTCATACCCTTGGCGACTCTTAGACCACATAGGCAACCATCACGCTTACCTATCGGGGTTAGGCCCACCTGTAGTGCTGAGGTAGAAGACGCACCACGTAGTCAGGGGCAAACACCAGAGCTACGCAGGTCCCAACGCAGCACTCGGGGACAACCCCCTCCAAGGTATAGAGAGTCAACTGTATAAGGGAAAAAGAAGGAGTATTTATTAGAATGTACATAGTTATGCAAAATGTCTGTAAGGTTGTGTACAAAATGTTTTTCTTTTTCTTTGATTGCGAAAATGGACAATTGGGCCACTGGACTATGGGTGGCCAACACCTAAATTGTTCATAGTTAGCACCAGTGTGCTCAACACCCCTGAAGAAAAACCCGTCCGGCGTGCATAGAGTGGGGTCATCAATGCTCTGACGCACGCCCAGAGCCTACGTTGGGGGTTTGATCGCGGCGGGTCCCCCATGGAGCAGTGTAATGGACACCCGGCAGGGAGCCACACTAGACTCTTATAGTAATGTTTAAGTCTGTAACGTTAAAGTATTTGCGCCTCCCATAATGGGATGAAATGTTCTAACATGTCATGTTTGTTTCTACAGTCCGGGAGTACTGAATTTAACTAAGGGGGAGTGTGGCGCCCCAGGACCTGGTCGCCACAACAGCATTGCCCTCCCAAAGGGTTAATGCTGAGCCTGGAGGTAATTGGGAGATCTATTGGCCAGTAAGTTAACACCCAACACAGTTCTCCCTCCGGCCAGCAGAGGGAGCTCTGAACCTGGAACTTCAGGGAGCATTCCTTAAGTCTGGCTGAAGGGAGGAAGGAGTGGTTAGTCTGGAGACAGGAGTGAAAGAGGACAGACGCAGAGCAGTGCTGCCTTGTGAAACTGGGGCCTAGAGCTGGGATAGCTTGGCCCAGTGAAGCAAGGGGAGCAGAGAGGCACAGCAGAGACTCGGACATCGGAGTCTGTAGTTGCCAGGGCATAAAATCCATCCCTGGTAGCTGAATCCGGAGGGCAGGAGAGCTGCAAGCCCCTGGCCCAGAAGTAATCTGAAGGTACAGCTGCATTCCAAGGGCCCGGTGTGGACTTCAGCAGAGAAGCACCAGAGAGGGCCTGCGCAGTCTACCACACAGAAAAGGGGACGAACAACAAGTCCCAGCAGCAAGAGGGCAATTGCTAACCCAAAGTGCAGTGTCCTAAAACAGCAGAGAAAGATTAAGGAGTAGGCCTCATACTCAACTGGCCAAAGATCACCCCAGGCACTTCCAGGCCGGCCGGACCATCTTTACCATCTGTGACGGTCTCCCTGGACTAAGTTTCTGCCGAGTAAAAGAGGAGAAGGTAAAGAGACTACTGTTTGTGCCTGTTTCTTTCATTGCTTGTCGGCCCTGCACCGTGTTAGTCACACAACACCATAGACTTCCACAAGCACCAACTGTGCCCCGGGCATTGCTCCACCTGTGGGGAGCAGTACCACCATTGCTGCTATAACATCATCCCGGTGGCCTCACACAGCAGCGGCGGCTTAATAGCCGCAGACCACAGGTGGCGTCACGAATACAAACTTAAAGTCATCAGCCACATATTCAACTGACACCCACCAGGGCCACGGAGCCGGGCCCAGCCACCACTGACTACCACCGGACTAGTCCAGCCCGGCACCGGGTGTCCCATAGCCCTGGGGTGGGCGAGTTACGTTTGTATGCGTTTTTCTCTGCAAAAACAGGATACGCTTTTGCAGCAAAAAAACATTCATGACGCATGTTAAAAAAACGTAGTGTGAAAGCAGCCTTAGAGTAGCTGTCATCACTCCATCAAAGCTAATTTTTGTGGCCAGAAGTTCTTGATCACGAATGGTGGAGATCCATTCAGCAGGACAGAATTTCCTGGAAAGAAACCACAGTAATAGTTCCAGATTCATTAGAGTTCTGTGATGGGACGTACACATAGTAGAGGCATGTATTTCAAGGAAAAACAAACTGTTGCTATCTAGGTATTGTAGAATTAAAGCAAAAGAAAAGCATGACTTTAGGAGCATGAGGCCTGATTTGCAGAATTCTGAGACTCAATGAACTTCAGACTGAAGGCTTTGAGAGGAACTGCAACTGAAGCATATTTCTTGGTGAACTGCCGGTAATAGTTAATAGGTGGTAATAATAATAATAATAATAATAATAATAATAATAATAATAATAATAATAATAATAGGTAATAGTTGAAGTTAAGGAATGGTTTACAGGCTGGTGACAGTTCCAGATTGCCATATGTGCTTCATTGTTGCAGGCAAATAATTCTTGACATGTTTCAGAACTGTATGGTATAATATCCCAAAGAATTAGTCCCTCATCTTAGCTGGAGTATAGAGTCACCGGGAAACTGAACACTACACAATGTGTAGGTGCTCAGGAACAGGGAACCCCAAATGTTTGATAGGTCATTGTTGTTGTTCTGCCACGAGGGTGCAGGGGCCATGTTTCCCGGGTGGTCAACAAGGCTCTGATGTTCTTTGCTATCCGCCCCCACACAGTGTCCACAACCAATGGACTGCCCCAGACACAAGTCTCTGGGATAACAGTTGCTCTACTACAGCAGGAATGAAGAAACACAGAATATATGTTTCACAGTCTTTTGTAGGTAGGCCACAGCAAATACTCTGTGTGTAGAATTATTAGGCAAATGAGTATTTGATCACATGATAATTTTTATACATGTTGTCCTACTCCAAGCTGTATAGGCTTGAGAGCCAACTACCAATTAAGTAAATCAGGTGATGTGCATCTCTGTAATGAGGAGGGGTGTGGTGTAATGACATCAACACCCTATATAAGGTGTGCTTAATTATTAGGCAACTTCCTTTCCTTTGGGTCAGAAGAGAGATTTGATGGGCTCTGAAAAGTCCAAAATTGTGAGATGTCTTGCAAAGGGATGCAGCAGTCTTGATATTGACAAACTTTTGAAGCGTGATCACCGAACAATCAAGCGTTTCATGGCAAATAGCCAACAGGGTCGCAAGAAGCGTGTTGGACAAAAAAAAAAACAAAACGCAAAATAACTGTGTGAATTGAGGAAAATCAAGCGTGAAGCTGCCAAGATGCCATTTGCCACCAGTTTGGCCATATTTCAGAGCTGCAACATTACTAGAGTATCAAAAAGCATAAGGTGTGCCATACTCAGGGACATGGCCAAGGTAAGGAAGGCTGAAAAACAACCACCTATGAACAAAAAAAATTCACACAACAACTGATACAAGGAGGGCAAAAACCGATTCACAGGCTAAAAAACTCCTTTGTTATATATAAAATAAAGTTTTTAATAACAGAAGCAATTATATACAATACTTCCACAATATAATCAAAACAATAGAATTTGTGCCAACTACACAATAGAGACATGAAACCCCCTCAAAAAGTGCTCAATATAAAGACCCCCAAAGTAGGTTCAGGAACATATGATGAATAACTATATTCCCCTATAAAGAAAGGGTTTTGACCAAATAATTTAGTATAATTTTTAGTAATAGCAACATTTTGTGGCTATAGCTGCGATGGTGCAGATGCCAATCCCGGACATATACATACATATACATACATATACATACACACACACACACACACACACACACACACACACACACACACACTTATATATTAGATATAACAAAGGAGTTTTTTAGCCTGTGAATCACCTTTGAACAAGAAGATAAAATGTCAAGACTGGGCCAAGAAATATCAAAGATGAACTTGTGGGACCTTTTCGGGTTGAGGATGGAGAAGCTCAACTCCCAGACCTACTGCCAGTTTCTGGAAGACAACTACTTCAAGCAGTGGTACAAGAAGAAGTCGGTATCGTTGTTATCATGCAGGGCAATGCTCCATCACATGCATCCAACTACTCCACAGCTTGGCTGGCCAGTAAAGGTCTAAAAGATGAAAAAATAATAAAAAATAATAATAAATAATAAAAAAAAAAAGACATGGCCCCCTTGTTCACCTGATCTGAACCCCATAGAGAACCTGTGGTCCCTCATAAAATGTAAGATCTACAGGGAGGGAAAACAGTACACCTCTCAGAACAGTGTCTGGGAGGCTGTGGTGGCTGCTGCACGCAATGTTGATCGTAAACAGATCAAGCAACTGACAGAATCTATGGATGGTGGGTTGTTGAGTGTCATCATAATGAAAGGTGGCTATATTGGTCACTAAATTTTTGGGGTTTTGTTTTTGCATGTCAAATGTTTATTTTTAAATTTTGTGCAGTTATATTGGTTTACCTGGTGAAAATAAACAAGTGAGATGGGAATATATTTGGTTTTTATTAAGTTGCCTAATAATTCTGCACAGTAATAGTTACCTGCACAAACAGATATTCTCCTAAGATAGCCAAATCTAAAAAAAAGCCACTCCAACTTCCAAAAATATTAAGCTTTGATATTTATGAGTCTTTTGGGTTGATTGAGAACATAGTTGTTGATCAATAATAAAAAAAATCCTCTAAAATACAACTTGCCTAATAATTCTGCACCCAGTGTACAACTTTGGAGTTGAATACTAAAGTGCAATTAGGGTTCTGGAGCTTTAAGAGCATGAGGTGTTTTAGACATAATACTTTATGCTTTTAGAAGCAGGTTCAGAGTCTTTCATAGCTTGGAATAGGAGGGTAGAAGTAATAAGTAGATTGTACAGACCTGGAATTCTGGGGTTAGTACCACTGCTAGTCAAGGCACGTGCAAAAGTTCTTGTAAGCAAATGTAGAGAGTTGCCCTGCGTACCACAGAGAATGGACGGCTGGTGCGTAGACAGTGGTATGCAAGCCACTAATGCTGCGGTGGGACGGGAAACCCTCAAACTTTTCCAAACCGTGTGCAGTAGATTCTTTGAGGGCACTTTTCCACTTGCGTACTGCTTCCAATGCAGGAGCATCGGAAGGGATATGGTAATGACCCTCTGCTGCAGGTGTCAGCTGAGGGTCATGTGACTGCGATGCGATCTTACGATCGTATCACAGGAGCGGAGAACAGGGAGGGAGCACTTTCTCCCCATCTCCTCCATTGTCTGTCTCTGCGTGCACTGCACTGCAGTCGCATAACGCGAGTGCAGTGCGATTTTACACACACGTGAGCCGAGACTCGGTGCAAATCGCAGCATGCTGCGATTGTACCGAGAGCACGATTCATGTGGAGAAAAAACGGGACAGAGGAAACTGTCTCATTGTTTGTTTAACACTGATGCAAGTGCAATCCGATTTTTTATCGGATCACACCCGCGCCAGGAAATCGCAGGTAGAAAAGTGCCCTATACTCAGTATGCCCTACTGTCCGAAGAAACGGGTAGATCTGGTGTTCATACCTAAGTGTGAGCACATACCCAGGTTTGAATAACCAAGTAACCGAATTCTCAAGGGTATTGTACCTGTCTGCCCTGCCTCCCACTCTTTCTTAACCTGGCTATTTGATGTTTTTATTTTAATTTTTCTGGAAAGTGAAACAAAAAAATATATGTCAAGTATCGTGAAGAGGTTAAAAGGCTTAAGATTGTAACTTGTGTACTAAGGCCCAGTCACACTAAACAACTTACCAGCGATCCCAACAACGATTCAACCTGATAGGGATCGCTGGTAAGTTGCTAGGAGGTCGCTGGTGAGATGTCACACTAACCGACACTCCAGCGATCCCACCAGCAACCTGACCTGGCAGGGATCGCTGGAGCGTCACTACACGTGGAATCATGCTGCGCTTGGTAACTAAGGTAAATATCGGGTAACCAACCCGATATTTACCTTGGTTACCAGCGCACACCTAGCCACAGTACACATGGGGTTAATTACCCGATGTGTACTGCAGCTACATGTGCACAGAGCAGGGAGCCGCGCACACTGCTTAGCGCTGGCTCCCTGCTCTCCCCCTAGCTACAGTACACATGGGGTTAATTACCCGATGTGTACTGCAGCTACGTGTGCACAGAGCAGGAGCCGGCACTGACAGTGAGAGCAGCGGACGCTGGTAACAAAGGTAAATATCGGGTAACCAAGGGAAGGGCTTCTTGGTTACCCGATACTTACATTGGTTACCAGCATCCTCAGAAGCCGGCTCCTGCTGCCTGCACATTTAGTTGTTGCTGTCTCGCTGTCACACACAGCGATGTGTGCTTCACAGCGGGAGAGCAACAACTAAAAAATGGCCCAGGACATTCAGCAACAACCAACGACCTTACAGCAGGGGCCAGCTTGTTACTGGATGTCACACACAGCAACATCTCTAGCAAGTCGTGCCTCAGCAGCGATGTTGCTAGCGATGTGGCTTAAGGTACCGTCACACTAAGCAACTTACCAGCGATCCCAACAACGATAGGGATCGCTGGTAAGTTGCTAGGAGGTTGCTGGTGAGATGTCACACTGTGACGCTCCAGCGATCCCACCAGCAACCTGACCTGGCAGGGATCGCTGGAGCGTCGCTACAGGAGTTGCTGGTGAGCTCACCAGCAACCAGTGACAAGCCCCCAGCGCAGCGTGGAAGATGCTGCGCTTGGTAACTAAGGTAAATATCGGTAACCAACCCGATATTTACCTTGGTTACCACCGCACGGAGCTACACGTGCAGAGAGCAGGGAGAAGCGCACACTGAGCGCTGGCTCCCTTCTCTCCTAATTACAGCACACATCGGGTTAATTACCCGATGTATGCTGCAGCTAAATGTGCACAGAGCAGGGAGCAGCGCACAATGCTTAGCGCTGGCTCCCTGCTCTCCTAGCTACAGCACACATCGGGTTAATTAACCCGATGTGTCCTGCAGCTAGCTACATGTGCACAGAGCAGGAGCCGGCACTGACAGTGAGAGCGGCGGAGGCTGGTATCGAAGGTAAATATCGGGTAACCAAGGACAGGGCTTCTTGGTTACCCGATGTTTACTGTGGATACCAGCCTCCGCAGAAGCCGGCTCCTGCTGCCTGCACATTTAGTTGTTGCTGTCTCGCTGTCACACACAGCGATCTGTGCTTCACAGCAGGACAGCAACAACTAAAAAATGGCCCAGGACATTCAGCAACAACCAACGACCTCACAGCAGGGGCCAGGTTGTTGCTGGATGTCACACACAGCAACATCGCTAGCAACGTCACAAAAGTTGTTCGTTAGCAGCGATGTTGCTAGCGATGTTGCTTAGTGTGACGGGGCCTTTAGTGTGACGGTACCTCTAGAGGAGAAATAGCTAGAGAAGGAAGACTGAATTGTAGTCAGCTGTCCACTCCTAAATCCATTGCTATGTGCACAGAATAGTTAATGATTGTTCTATGCAGATATTACACAGTGGAACCTTGGATTAAGAGTAATTTGGTTTCCGAGCGTTTTGCAGTAAAAGCAAAGCTTTTTAAAAAATTGTAACTTGGTTTAAGAGCAATGATTTGCAATAAGAGCAAATACTCACCGTGCACACTTCCAGTTCTGTCCTTTCACCGCGCTCTGATAGTAACTTTCTGTACATGCGTACTGTATATGTGGCGCCCTGGACAAGCCAGGAGCCACAGATCACAACACACACACACCCCCACCCCCAGCAGTTCACAGCAGACATCCCCAAAGTGACCTGCTTTCTGCCTCGGGCTCAGACTGACACACCAGGTGGGCGGAGTCAGGAGATGGAGACGCCCACCCATGGGTTTGGCTGGCCTGAGGCAGGAAACAAGCCCAGTCAAGTTCAGGCAGAGGAAGAGAGGAGGTCTGCAGAGAGGCAGACATAGCCAGGGGCCTAGGTTGGAGCCTAGGGCCTCGTACAGAGAGTCCGGCAGACGGTAGTGGCCATCTGCAGGGATCCGGGGAGACAGTTGGTGGAACCATAGGTAGCCGGGGCTGGGCGGTGGCCCACCGGTACCGAACCAGGGAGCCAGCTGGAAGCCGGAGTGCAGGAGGAGCGTGCACGGAGGTGGAATAAAGGACTTACACCACCAAACTGGGTCAGGGGAGAAACAACAACCGCAGCCGTCTGTGGGTACCCGTCCATCCAGCCGAGTGTTTTACTAAGAACTGTGTCCTGATTTCTGGCTGAGTGAGTACCACCGTGCCGTGCGGCACAGCGCTGCCCCTGCGACCCTGCACCTCACCAGGCCCCGCAGCCCACCTGCCATCATCCCCAGCTTCCCCATCACTGGGCCCCGGGACAGCCAACCCCCTACCCACGGAGGGGGAACTAACATCTAGCTGCTCCATACTATCACTCCCGGGATCCCCGTCCAGAGCAGCGGTGGTGTTCCAACCTCACCACAACCGTGGGTGGCATCACGGACAATCTCCCATACCAAATCCCCTTTTACTGTGGAGCCTGGGATCACAGACCGGGTCACGCCACCGTGATACCCGCAGAAGTGACCTCGTGGCCCGGATCTGAGTAACCCCTGGTCCCCGGGCGACTCATTTGGCATCACGAACAGGATCCGACCGCTCTGCCGTTTGGTAGAGGTGCGCCTTGTTACCGCCGGAGGTGTCCGGCCAAAAGTTTTGCAAAGCCGCCATCTTGGGCGCGAAAATTTCCCGCCCGAGCATCTTCCCCGAGCAGGAAAGGCGCGAAAGTGGATCCCCACCCCCTGAAGAAGGAAGTGCTAAAAAGAAGCTAAGGGGGACGGGATGGCGTCCGGCCGCATGTGAACCGCGGCTGTGGAAGCAGGGACGCCAGGACTCTGCCAGTGTTTGGTTCCTGGAACACCGCTGCACGAGATGTCCCGTCCGTCCGGCACCGCTGAAACCTCAGTGCCCGCGGCCAACGCCCCGACCGACCCGTTACCCCTGTCACCGGTAGCGGAGTTCGCAGCGTCTGTGAGGGAGAGTCCAGGCCTTACCATCGTCACCGCCCTGCCACTGTTCCCGGCTTCCATCCCAGCCGCACCGCCGATGACGACGGCCCCGGCAGTCCGCCCGGCCGCGACGGAGATGACGACGGCTCCGGCAGTCCGCCCGGCCGCAACGGCAGCGAAGCACCCATCCCGTTAACTATCTGGGCAGCCTGGTTCTGGACTGGGGTCAAGGGGTGCTGCCCACTTCTTAGGGGCAGCATCAGGGCCAGGTTGTTTGGGTGGGTGACTGAAGGACCCGTTCCACTGTTATTATTAAAAGTGTTTGATTACTGTTGCAACGTTAAAGTAATGTGCATCCCATTGTGGGAAGATTGAAAATGCTTGTGTTTAATGTTTTAATCTTTTTTTTTTTTTTTAAACTGCAAAAGAAAAAGTAAAACCGGTGATGGACGGGCAGCCCGAGGACGGTCTGCATTTTGCTAAGGGGGAATGTGGCGCCCTGGACAAGCCAGGGGCCACAGATCACAACACACACACACCCCCCCACCCCCAGCAGTTCACAGCAGACATCCCCAAAGTGACCTGCTTTCTGCCTCGGGCTCAGACGGACACACCAGGTGGGCGGAGTCAGGAGATGGAGACGCCCACCCATGGATTTGGCTGGCCTGAGGCAGGAAACAAGCCCAGTCAAGTTCAGGCAGAGGAAGAGAGGAGGTCTGCAGAGAGGCAGACATAGCCAGGGGCCTAGGTTGGAGCCTAGGGCCTCGTACAGAGAGTCCGGCAGACGGTAGTGGCCGTCTGCAGGGATTCGGGGAGACAGTTGGTGGAACCGTAGGTAGCCAGGGCTGGGCGGTGGCCCACCGGTACCGAACCGGGGAGACAGCTGGAAGCCGGAGTGCAGGAGGAGCATGCCCGGAGGTGGAATAAAGGACTTACACCACCAAACTGGGTCAGGGGAGAAACAACAACCGCAGCCGTCTGTGGGTACCCGTCCATCCAGCAGAGTGTTTTACTAAGAACTGTGTCCTGATTTCTGGCTGAGTGAGTACCACCGTGCCGTGCGGCACAGCGCTGCCCCTGCGACCGTGCACCTCACCAGGCCCCGCAGCCCACCTGCCATCATCCCCAGCTTCCCCATCACCGGGCCCCGGGACAGCCAACCCCCTACCCACGGAGGGGGAACTAACATCTAGCTGCTCCATACCATCACTCCTGGGATCCCCGTCCAGAGCAGCGATGGTGTTCCAACCTCACCACAACCGTGGGTGGCGTCACGGACAATCTCCCATTCCAAATCCCCTTTTACCGTGGAGCCTGGGATCACAGACCGGGACACGCCACCGTGATGTCCGCAGAAGTGACCTCGTGGCCCGGATCTGAGTAACCCCCTGGTCCCCGGGCGACTCATACAGTATACCATTGTACAGTACAGTATTTACTATATAGCATGTCTATCAATTTGCCTTTGTGGATACAGTATTGTACTTTTTTTCTGCTAACCAGTACAGCACATTACTTGTACTGTAATCTAATTGCCTGTGCAGTATTCCTACCCCACATTTGGTTAATTTCTGCCCCTTTTTTGGGGAGCATAGATTTGGGGGTTGTTTGTGTATTCTACTAGAATAAAGGTTGTCATATTTATACATTATTTTTTTCTATAGTGTACCTCCCGCGCACCAACAATTCTATTGTAAGCTAACGTGCCATTTCATTTGTTTTATGTTTTTTACTGTATTATACAGTATTTTGTATTAGTGTGCTATGATAACTTTATATGAATACAGTACATTATTTTCTATTACAGTAATAAGTATAAATACAGTAAATATTTTTGGGTTGTGGAATGAATTGTCTGTGTTTCATTTATTTCTTATGGGAATATGCGCTTTGATATAAGTAACTTGGTTTAAGAGCTCACTCCCAAAACAAATTGTGCTTGTAATCCAAGGTTCCACTGTATTGTTATATGCAGCAGGTGTCCTGTTTAAACAAGATAGACAATGTGCTGTTTACAATAACCTTAATGTCAGCATGAACTATCCAATCAACCAAACAAGTTTTGGTTTTTTTTACTTGTTCGTTGGATGTTTACAAAAGCCAATAATCATCTATACACTACTCACAAAACGTTAGGGATAATTGGCTTTTGGGTGAAATTTCAGGATAATCTTAAAATGCCCTCTAACCTTTAGGTCACCTCAATGTGACCTTCACTACTTTGAATGCCCATGTCCAATTGTTCAATGCTTCAGGACTTGCTGTTCCCGAATATGGAGTTTAATGGCAAAATTCCCAACAGGTGTTTGATCCATGAATCACCCAATAAATTTCAATGTTTTAATTAGAATTTAACAGTCCTCCTCATCATGCTGCTCACATTTTAAAATCAAGAGACCAACCACTACACCTAACAATTGATCAGCAGTACCCAACCATTGTGAGGTTTCGAGCAGAAGGTTCTCAAACAGAAGTGGTTACTGAGCTTAGAGCGTCACAGACTGTCAGCAGCAGGTTGCAACAGAGATACAGAGAGACCGGAATATTCACAGAAAGGCAGAGCAGTGGACGTCCTTAAGCCACATCACACACTGATGACCGCTTCATTGTGAACAAAGCCTTTCAGAACCAGATGATGAACTCCTAAGTGAGATGATCATTCAAAACCATTGACATTAGCATGGTCCGCAAACTAAACAACCTGCAAGGGTACCTGACCACACCACCAGGCACAGGAGTCATTATCTTTCTGGACAAGAGACCTGTGGGCCTCAGTGCTAATCACTGATGAAAGTTAATTCCCAATGAGCAGAAATGACGGCTACCAATGATGTTGGAGTCATCAAGGAGAGCACTATGCATCAGTCACTGTCACCAGACGAGCCTTTGGTGGTGTTAATGTGGGCAGGTGTGTCTATTAAATACAGAACTGTCTACGCTTTGTGAATGGTACAATGACAAGACCCTACTACTGGAACAACAGTTAATCCAGTCATTGTGCCTCTGCATGAACAATACCGGACTAATTTTACCTTCATGGACAAAAATGCTTCAATTCATCGAGGTCGCATTATTAGAGAATGGCTGATGGAGACTGGGGTATCTGAAATGGAGTGACCTGCACTTTCTCCAGACCTGAACACCATAGAAAACCTATGGTATCAGCTAAGTCACCATATAGAGTCTCATAACTCTGTAACCCCAGAACTTCAATGACCTAAGAGCCGCCCTTCAAGAAGAGTGGGATACCATGCCTCAACAGACCATAACTCCACTTGTGAACAGCAGAAGACATCGTTGTCAAACTGTAATTGAGGCTCAAGGCCACATGGCAAGTTTTTGAGACTGACATGTTTTGAGGTGGTATTCCCATTCACTTGCTTCAATAAATTCAGATGAAATCACCATTGAATGCTTCTACTTAAAGTCAACCTGTCAGGTCCCATATGCCTTCTCACCTACCACCAGGGACTTGTGCGAGCTAAAAATCCCTACCTAACCATCCCATACCTCCCAACTTTTAAAGAACAGAAAGAGAGACAAAGAATGGGGCATGTGCAGTGCACCGAGGCAAATTTTGGCCACACCCATTTAGCAGTAAGGGATGTTCAGCAGATGCCTCAAACTATTCATTCATTCATAGTCGTATTAGCCAGAACTTTCACATATTTATGTCGCGGGCGGGGAGGACGCCGCTGCACTGCGCTCGCTAAAGCTCGGGTCCGGCGCTGCTGCGGCTGCTGCTGCTCGGTGGCTCGAGCGGTGGGCCGGATCCGGGGACTCGAGCGGCGCTCCTCGCCCGTGAGTGAAAGGGGTGGTTGGTTTGAGGGATTTAGTCCGTGACGCCACCCACGGGTTGTGGTGATAATAGGCACCACCGCTGCTGGTGACGGGGATCCCGGGAGCGATGGTAGGGAGCAGCTGGGATGTTGTTTTCCCCCCTCCGTGGGTAGGGGTCGGTGGTCCCAGGGCCCGGTGGAGTGACAGGGAGGCAAGGTTGGTGAGGTGCAGGGTTGCAGGGACAGCGCGGCGCGGTGCCGAATGGCACGGGTGTACTCACTCAGTAAGATGCACAAAGTTCTCAGTAAACCAAACGGCTGGATGGACGGGTCCCGCAGCCGGCTGTAGTGTCTCTCCCCGGACAGGTGATGGCGGCTGTCTTTCCCTGCACCTTTGTGTACTTGTTTGACTGCGATGGATTCCCAACGGTAGTCCGCTCCCCGGTGTATGGATACCGGAGGAGCCCGTTTGCCCGCAGGCGCTGGCCCTTGGGTCTCTAGCCTTAGGCGATAGCTGTATACCCTCACGGTGTGGGCGGTTGCCTTCAATTGGGTCTTTGGCTGTTAGGAAACCCCTGGGGTTCCCGTCACACTCTGATTTGACTATTGTCGGCGGCTCCAAGCCTGGTCGGGGTCCGATGGCCCTGCCTGTGTGTGCTGGCTTCACTTCGCTCCCCGGTCGGTACCGGCGGGCCGACGCCCGACCCCGGTCCTACAGTTCCGCGTCGATTCACCCCTCCTGCAGACGGCCACCACCGTCTGCCAACCTTGCTGTCAGTGCCTGGGTCACAAACCCAGACACCCAAGTGTTTACTCCTCACACTTCAACCTCCTAAACGGTTCTGTCACTTTTCCCGCCTCCTGGCCTGTGAACTCCTCGGTGGGTGGAGCCAACCGCTTGGCTCTGCCCCCACCTGGTGTGGACCTCAGACCCTGGAGGGAGGCAACAAGGATTTTATGTTTGGCTAATGTTACTGTCTAGTGGGGGTGGGGGGTGTTTGTATGTTACCTGTGACGACCTGGCTAGGCCAGGGCGCCACATATACATAAGCGTCTCTATATGACATGTTGCTTTTTTGGTGTCTGTAAGGCTGGGTTTACATGTTATAGAAATCCGGTGTTTTTCTGCAGGTTTCCACACCAAATTATACAATAGAAATCTTCTCTGCTTATTGCATTTTTTCTACATTTATGCCTTTTCCTTATTATTTCATGCGTTTTTGGTGCAGATGTGAATCTGCGTTGTGTTTTTATAGTACAGAAAAGCTTGGATTATGCACTTAAAAAAAAAAAGTCACTGCAGTTTTGCGTTTTTTCTTTAGCTCCACAGAGAAACCTCAAGAGGGGAAAAAAACAAAAAGAAAAAAAAACAAAACCGCAGATTTCAGCGGCGTCTTCATGATATGAAATCCCCTTTGCTTGGATAGTTAAAACACAGAAAATTTGCAAAAAAGCAGCAGAAGAACCCGGAATTTACGCTACATGTGAACACGGACTAAATGTCCAAGCAAAGAGGACGTGATTTCATGAAAGCTCCGCTCTTAGTGCGTCTAATGACGCCACTGAACTGTGCGGTTTTGGTGCTTTTTTTTCCTCTATAGGCTTATCTGTTGTATGGTGAGGACACTTGCAGAAAAAAAAAGCAGCATTTAAACTACATGTGAACATGGCCTCAGCGTTACTTTTTTTTATGGGTTTTAATAGAGAAAAATAATTGTGCCTTTTTTTATGCCATTTACCGATCCCCATGTTGTTCGGATTGTTACGATTACAGGGACACCAAATATGTCCATGTTATTTGCGGATTTGTGATATTTTTAAATAAGTGCAATAAAAATTACATTATAAATGTTAAAAAATAACAAAATAAACTCTTTTCCTCTCCCTTTAGGATACAGGACACAGAGATGCTGCTCTGCTCAAAGGATCTCCATGTCCTGTGTAATCTGCTGTGGAGGCAGAGGCTGCTGCTTCATCTATATAAAATCCTCTCTGGTATCAGCAAAGGCTGTGGCTCCACACCTAGGGCAGCTGTAATGTGTTTGAAAGTTGCTGATTTGGTTCCAAGGGTGGGTGGTGAAAGTAAATTTATATATTTGGCACTTTTTTTCCTCATTTCTTTATAGTAGTTTTAAGGGAACAAAAGAATCCGACTTTTTGCTTCAGCTACATAGAGATGCAGTATATATATATCTATATCTCTATGTAGTGGAATAATTTGCTTCTGGCTTCTTTGCCTGCAATACAGGTCAAGATTACCAAATTCTCCTACGCCTCTCAATACAGGCATTGCCTCAGTCGTAGAGCTGCTGCCTATGGACAAAGCTCACAAGTTCATGTACTCTAGCCCTGTCCTGGGAAACCAGAGCAGATGAGAATTTAATTTATGCACTGAGGGGAGGAGTTGGGACAAGACCTGTGAACAGCAGGACTGTGGGAGAGAGCCCTCAAATCAGGACAATCCCACTTGATGATTGGGAGGTATGCCGTCCCTTTCCAATAATATTGTGTAAAAGCAAAGTATTAAGAAAGGGAGTTTATATCTTATGTTTTCCCTATGCTAATAAGCGCTGGGACTAGTCGCAAGGGTTGCTTTTCCCAGACTAGTCTGCCATCTTTCTGTGGTATCACGCCCCTGTGGGCGTGATACTAAGAGTTCCATGAGCCGATGTTACTGCCAGTTCATGGAAATCTCATTCCCGGCTTCAGACACGCTCTGCACATGGTCGGAAGTGCAGGAGACTTCAGATCATGCGCAGTGCGCTTGTGAAGCAGACAAGCATACACCAGGCTAAAGGAAGCCAAGCGATGCTGCAGGAATGAGATGTGCGCATGCGCGAGATTTCCATGAGCCGGTGGTGACATCAGCCCAAGGAAAGAGGGCAGACTAGTCGGGGCGAAGCAACTCCTTTGCGACTAGTCCCAGCACTTATTAGCATAGGGGAAACAAGTTATAAACCCATTTTTACTTTGTTTTTACAAATTATTTTTAGACAGGGATGGTTAGGCAGGGATTTGTAGCCCACACATGTGCCTGCTGCTATGTTAGAAGGAATATGGGACCTGACAGGTTCACTTTACATGCTCTACTTTTATGATAAAATATCAGTGTAGCATGAACTTTTTACATTATACATAACTTTCACTCGAAAGCCAAATACCTCAATTTTTATAAGTAGTGTTTAGATTTAACGTCTATGTGTGTAATGCACAAAGTGAACTCGCATGTGCTTTTTGAGGTGCTAGCCCTGCTAGGGGGCAGGAGTGGAGTCCCAAAGTACATAAGACAGACATCACTGAACATAGTTTTCCCAGAAAAAAAGTGCAAGCTTTATTAAGGCAAATCAGTGCATTAGTATAAATCTAAACAGTTCATCCTCTGTGACCATAAGTGACTTTTCGATTCTCGGAATCTTTCTCAAACGGTCACAGCATAGTAGTGGAGCTGGTGGTTCTGGAGCTCCATATAACCACAAGTAATGATGAGCGAATTTCGAAATACTCAGATTCGTGATATCTGTAACAAGTACTGTCTAATACTCGCGTATTAATTCCAAATAGTGTGTGCAAATCAAGTCAATGGGGACTACCCACGATGTAACACGTAACCTTAACTCTGCACTATTTACTACTCGCACGAATAGTGCAGCATTTGGCTTACTCGTTACATTGCGAGTATTCCCCATTGACTTGCACTGCACACACTATTCGGAATGAATATACGCGAGTATTAGACAGTACTCGTTAAGAGTATCGTGAATCCGAGTATTTCGAAACTGCTCATCATTAATCACAAGCTCCTCTACTGTTTGTGCCGCAAAAGTTTGGGAAAAATTCTGAGAATCAAAATCTCGTATGGGGGTACGAAAGCATAAAAAGAGTAAAAATCCTCTGGTATGTTACCAAATACCGTTGGATTTTACGATATTTAATATATATTACCAAACCTAAGTTTGATGTTCAGAATAATTTATAAATTTACAAGTATACAAAAATTACATCTAGCTTGTCATAAATGTGTAAAGATTAAAAATGTAGTGTACAATTTAAAGTTACACAGCAAAGATGGCCATTTAACCAACTTTACTATACAATTATATTAAAATATCCTAATATACTTTGTATTATAATTTAACCCTCAACCCAAAAATAGGAAAAATTAAAAATTAAATTCATCATCAAACTACTTGTGTGGATTAAAAGATGGTCTGTATAATCCTGGAAGTGTATTATTCATCATAGCTGGGTTTGGTATTGGTGGGGCAAACGGAAATGTTGGAATTGCGGAAAAAAATGGGCCTGGATATGAATGGGTCCGGGATTGGTAAGGAGGAAAATGTAATCCTTGACCTACAAGATAGTAAGCAGGGGGTTGGAAGTTAGTGCTGCCGAAAGAAGAGTTGGCCGTAGGATGCATCCACACTCCTGTTAGTTTTTCTCTTTTCAGTTTCATTCTTCGATTATAAAACCAAGTTTGGACCTTCAAGAAAAAAAAAAATTATGCGGATTGGTGAATATTTCAGAAATTTTATTACTTTACACATCAACCTCTAAACTAGCTTTCTATAAGAAAGGAAAACATTGCTAGTGCCGTCTATTGGAAGCAGTGTCAGACCAGTGCAGCAGGGGCCCACCAGTAACAGTTTCTGGTGGGGGGCATTGATCAACTACAGGTAAATATTACATTTACAAATTTACCTATGCTCCTATATAATATACTGGGTAGTTTGTAACATGAATGATGAGCTGTTTCCTTCGGCTATATATAGTGAAACGATGGGGGGGGAGAGGGGATAAGTGACGTACTCCTGCAAAAGGGCCCACCAGAGGATTCTCCTGCTCTCCTGTGGGCCAGTACAGTCCTGATTGGAAGTAGCTACCCTATAAGTTCAACTCTTGGATACATGTTTACTTATAAAGTAACTACCTACAATACTTACCCGAAAGAAAGTCAACCCATTTTTGAACATGAAGTAATTAACACTTGCTTTGTAGTATATTAGTGCAGAGACAGCTGTCTGTCAAGGTGCTAGAGTCTGCTTAACCCTATACCTGCATGTTAATGGCATTTGAGATGTGACAGGTCCCTTTTAAAAGGGATCAGACCACCAGGTTTTTCCCTTAAACGCTGCCAGACTGTATATAAGACCACCAGTAGGTTCTTATATACAGCATTCTAGAATACTGTAAATAAGGGCCAAAGATGCTGTATAGAATTTAAAAAAAACAAAAAAAAAACACACCTTTATTATACTCACCTAGGAGGCAGTCCGGTCCATGTCGCTGTTAAAGGGTCCAGCGCCTCCTCTGCTGCGAAAGCAGTTCGCCTGAGCCTCGTGAGGATGATGCCCATTGGACCGCACCACCCCCTAGGTGAGTATAATAAAGCTCTTACGCTCTGCAGAACAACCTGGGCCCTTATAGCCAGTATTCTGGAATGCTGTAAATAAGAGCATACTGGCGGTGGCCGCAGCGTCCAGCTCACCTCAAACCAACTCGATTGGGTTCAGGTCTGGTGACTGTGGAGGCCAGGTCATCTGGCGTAGCACCCCATCACTCTCCTTCTTAGTCAAATGGCCCTTACACAGCCTGGAGGTGCGTTTGGAGTCATTGTCCTGTTGAAAAATAAATGTTGGTCCAACTAAATGCAAACCGGATGGAATAGCACGCCGCTGCAAGATGCTGTGGTAGGCATGCTGGTTCAGTATGCCTTCAATTTTGAATAAATCACCAACAGTGTCACCAGCAAAGCACCCCCACACCATCACACCTCCTCCTCCATGCTTCACGGTGGGCACCAGGCATGTAGAGTCCATCCGTTCACCTTTTCTACGTCGCACAAAGACAAGATGGTTGGATCCAAAGATCTCAAATTTGGACTCATCAGACCAAAGCACAGATTTCCACTGGTCTAATGTCCATTCCTTGTGTTCTTTAGCCCAAACAAGTCTGTTCTGCTTGTTGCCTGTCCTTAGCAGTGGTTTCCTAGCATCTATTTTACCATGAAGGCCTGCTGCACAAAGTCTCCTCTTGACAGTTGTTCTAGAGATGTGTCTGCTGCTAGAACGCTGTGTGGCATTTACCTGGTCTCTAATCTGAGCTGCTGTTAACCTGCGATTTCTGAGGCTGGTGAGTCGGATAAACTTATCCTCCGCAGCAGAGGTGACTCTTGATCTTCCTTTCCTGGGGCAGTCCTTATGTGAGCCAGTTTTTTGTAGCATTTGATGGTTTTTGCCACTGAATTTGGGGACACTTTCAAAGTTTTCCCAATTTTTCGGACTGACTGACCTTCATTTCTTAAAGTAATGATGGCAACTCGTTTTTCTTCAATTATCAAACCTGACAGAGCACACCTGTGAAGTGAAAACCATTTCCGGTGACTAACTCTTGAAGCTCATCAAGAGAATGCCAAGAGTGTGCAAAGCAGTAATCAAAAGCAAAAGGTGGCTACTTTGAAGAACCTAGAATAGAAGACTAGATAGACAATTTTTTGTTAATTATTTCATTCCACATGTGTTAATTCATAGTTTTGATGCCTTCAATGTGAATCTACAGTTTTCAGAGTTATGAAAATAAAGAAAACTCTTTGAATGAGAAGGTGTGTCCAAACGTTTTTTCTGTACTAATATATACATATATACACATACATATATATACACATATACATACACACACATACATACACACATACATACATATACATACATACACACATATATACATATACATACATATACATATATACATACATACATACACATATATACATACATACATACACATATATATATACATACATACACATATATATATACATACATACACATATATATATACATACATACATATATATATACATACATACACATATATATATACATACATACATATATATATATACACATACATACATTATATATATATATATATATATATATATATATATATATATATATATATACATACATATATACATACATATATACATACATATATACATACATATATACATACATATATACATACATATATACATATATATATATATATATATATATATATATATATATATATATATATACATATACATCTATACATACACATATACATAAATACACATACATATATACATATACATATATTATATATATATATATATATACACACACACACACACACACACACACACATATACATATATTATATATAACATTTTGATCTTAGTTTTAGTATGAAGTCTCTAAGGACACCATGTACCTGGAGTGTAGTCAGTTGAAGGCTATTTGCTAACTTTTCCTTCTCTAAGGCTTCTGGGTATTTATTCTTCTTGAACATTTCTTCTAGTTGATTGAGCTGCTGGGGCGAGAAAGAGGTTCTTTTCATCCTGGTTTGAGTTTTACACTTTCCACTGGTGCCCCCATGGTCAACATCTTTTTGTAGGCCACTTCCTGGCCTGTGTGAATCAGCTTGCTCACTTTCATCCTCTGAACAACTGGGATTATATCCTTCTGCACTTCTACAACCTACATGTGGAGCTGTATAAGGGGAAAAAAAGCAATAGAAAGAATATAAATCAGTCATGTAAACACTCAGTTAAAAAATACTGGAGCATTAAAGAGGTTTCCCACAGAGGTCATTTTAATCAATAGATCTTAAAATAGGAAGTTCCACAATTGGATGTGATTTAAAAAAAAAAAAAAAAAAAAGCAGTGCCCCTAGCCGGTTCAGCAAACCAGAGGACCGCCAGAGCCAAATATATGCGTGTTCTCGGACATAGTATAGTGATATGGAAAATAGCACAACTAAAGAATTGGACATGAACTACACCTCCAAAAATCATACTTTGGTCTAATGCCGCTAGGCAAAAATTAAATACCTGAATATGAGGTTCTTGGTTTAACAATAAGTTAGGGACCCATTCAGAGGTTCGGCATGACATGGCAGTGGGCATCATACAGTCTGATCAGAATGTTAAACAGGAACCTCATGTTCAGTTATATAAATTTTTGTCTAGCGGCATTAGATGAAAGTATGATTTTTGGAGGTGCAGTTCATGTCTTTTTACAGTTATTGCATAGCGATTTGAAGATCCGGCGGCTGGCCTATCAGAGGCCAGGAGCAAACATTGGCACACACTTCACCAGCGCGTAGCAGAGGCATTGTAGGGCGATGGGCACACAGATGTCAGCTTCCTGGCTACCAACCTCTTCCAATAGAGCAAAACGATTTAAGAAGATGTCACGGGTAAGCAGAAAGGTACAAAAAAAAAATAATTTACATTTTCTTACCGTTAATTTGGTTTCTAAGAACCCTCCACAACAACAGCCACAGGAGAACTCCCTGCCCTAATAGGGACAGGAAACACAGATTAAAGGCTGCCTCTCATCTCCAATGTCTTTTTCCAAGTACCACACCGGTATGAATGCGCAATTGTTTTTTTATTCAGGAAATTAGGTTAAATTATAATAATGTAAAGTAGAGAGGGAATATCCGTACTATTGTGGAGGGTTCTTAGAAACCAAAATTAACAATAAGAATATTTTATTTTCTCTAATCACCCTCCATGACAGAACCACAGGAGGAATATCAGCGAAATCATCGGGGGGACAATAGCTTAGAGTACTTTTCAACAGAACGCTAAGTCTCTATTAGAGTTTAGATCTAATCTATAATGTTTAGTGAATGTATGGACAGAGGACCAGGTGGCGGCACTGCAGGTCTATTCGATAGAGGCATTAGCCCTTTCGGCCAAGGACACAGTGAACTGGCTGAGTGGATCTTTAGGTTCTCAGGGAGGTAGCATATTTTGGTTTCTATATCTGGCACATATGGTTCTCCTGATCCAGTTGGCGATAGTACTTTTGGAGGTTTTCTTGCCCTTGTTCTGGCCTAATATCTGAACAAACATTTTGTTCCTTCTGTAAGGACCTTGTCCATTGAAGGTACTGTAATACTGTTCTACATAACTCAAGGCTATGAAATTCAGCATCTTTTGTATTTGATGGGTTCTGGCAGAACAAGGGCAGAATAATATCCTGAGACATATGAAAGTCCGAAACTACCTTTGGTAGAAATGAAGGGTCTAGGCCAAGAATAATCCAATGTAGGATGCTCAGGTATGGTTCCCTGGTGGATAGGGACTGAAGTTCGCAGACTCTGCTGGCTGTAGTAATTGCCACTAGAAAGGCAGTTTTCCATGATAGTGTCTCAAGGCTTGCAGAATGAATGGGTTCGAATGGAGGTAATGTTAGTGTGGCACCCCAGGGTTGCCACAGTAACAACACAAAGGGTTAACTCCCCACACACAACACCAAGACCTCCTGGCCAGAAGGGGGAGACCAAGCTGCTTCCCTGTATATTCTGGTGGAGGGAGGAAATGGTCAGAAGTAGTTTCAGTTTGGAAGTTCAGTGCAGAGCACTGAGGAGACAGGATCTCTGCAGGTTGGAAGCTGGCTTTAGCTCACCTCAGGATCCACTGACCAATTCCAGGCCTAGCTGAGGGTCTGAGGAAAGGAGACAGATTACACAGAGAACATTCCTGGGAGACAGAGCATTGCTGAGTTCATCCCAGTGGAGCACACAGAACGGATGCTGGATCAGAGACTGCAGGTTACATACTGCACAGTTACCACCAGAGAAGTGAGGATTCCACATTCTCTATCTGTACCACAGACACAAGCAACAAGCGCAGAGTTCAGGAACATACTAGTAAGGACTCGAGTTGCCTGTCAGGTCGGTACCTAGGAGCAGAGCAGAGCAGAGCCAGCTGCATAGTTCACGCAGCAGCAGGGCCACAGACACACAGTGCAGGCAAGGAAGCCAAAACGGCCCGGCTGGGTGGGAGAAACCCTGAACCCCTCACAGACTCCGTGGACAGTACTTTGCTGAATACCATCATCAGTAAAGGACAAAGAAACTGCAAAACCGTGAGTCTGCCTGTTTATTGTGCTCGTGTCCTGCACTCCCCCCATAGACTAACATACTGCCCCGGGGAAAAGGCTCTACCCGTGGGGAGCCGTCCCATCTCAAGCTGCCTTCCATCACCCCGGAGGTTCTGCAGCAGCGGTGGTCATCTCTGATCACATTCCACGGGTGGCGTCACGAACATAACCCCCCTTTTTATTGTGGAACCAGGGAGCACAGACCGGGTCACGACACCGTGATCCCCTTTCCAGAAGCGACCCCTTGGCCCGGTTCTGGGTATCTCCTTAACCCCTGGCGACACAACTTTGGCGTCACGAACAGGATGCGGACTGGACCCGGCTGCAACCCGGGTGACGTGTGCCTGTAAAGACTTATTGCATCGCATAAAAGACTTGCACTGTGAATTGTTGCAACAAAGAACGGACTTTAAACTTTGCAAAGATACCTGGAAAAATCCAAAAACATCATTGGTAACATTTTCCAGGCGCCATCTTTAATCGCGCCATTAGCTGCTATGCGCGGGAGAACAGCGCGCCTAAACTAAGACTCCGCCCACCGCTTGCAGAGGAAGTGCGCTCGGTGCTGCGACCCGAACGAAAACGCAGAAAAGTGTCCCAGGCTTGCTGTCAAGAAGACTGGTGAAATTAACTAAGGGGGCGCAAAGATGTCGCAGCAGGGAGACGCTGTTGTGCCCGGCGGTGCAGCGGCACCTATCATGCCGTTCCTGATGCCGTACACCCCGGGTGCAGTGTGGCTGCCGCAGTACTCAGGTGAGCCCAACACACTTAATGACTTTATCGGAAAGCTAAAAATCTACTACAGCATGTACCCCCTGACAGAAGCTCAGCGTGTTGGTATGCTTATGGGACAGTTAACTGGCAATGCCCAGCGGGAGGCTACATCCTGGCCGGACGATGCAAAGGACACTGTAGAGCATATAATAGCTGGACTAAAAGCAGCTTTTGAATCCACTGCTGGCAGCCGGGCTAAAATGAGGTTCTTTGGATGCAAGCAAAAACCTAGAGAGAGCGCAAGAGACTTTGCCTTAAACTTGCAGGAGGCGCTCAGAGCACTTAAATTAGCAGAACCTGCCTTAGCCCCTGGAGCAGATAAGCTGCTGATAGACCAATTCCTGGATGGACTCTCATCCCCTTCCCACCGGGGACAACTGAGCATGATGGTGATCCAGGATCCAGGACTAACATTTGCCCAGCTAAAGGATAGAGCCATCCGCCTCCAGCAGGTGGAGGAGCCGCAGGATATAGACTCTGTTCAACACCTTACAGTGGCACCCCAGCAGCCAGTAGTGCCGGTGACATCGGCCATGTCAGCGGCTGTTGCTAACCACCTGGAGCCCATCACTAATGAGGCTCTCCATCAAAAGCTTGAAGCCCTTACAGACACTGTTGCTTCCATGGCTAGAATCGTCCAGGAGCTGCGTGGATCCAAGTCTGCACCCAAGATTGAGCTGGCGACCAGCAAGGAGGATGTCCCATGGATGAGGCCTAGGAGATACCAAGCGACGAGAGGACGACCCAGCGACCGCTACCAGCCGGATGGACAGCCCATTTGCCGCCGTTGCAAGGAACCAGGTCACTTTGCCCGTGAATGTGCTTTAAATGGGGATCCCCTGGGGAGGCGGGCCGCTCCTCAGGAATGAACTCTCAAGGTCCCTCACCCTGGCACGACAAGTATGTGGGAGGACGTCCAGTCATCCCCATCGTGCTGGATGGCATTCCGCTCAACGCCTTGCTGGACACTGGTTCCCAAATAACATCAATTCCGCATGTCCTTTATAAGAGGTACTGGGCTGATTCAGACGTTAGCAGTGGTCCATCTAATGTTGCATTGAATATATGGGCTAGCAATGGTGAATTAGTACCACAGGTTGGTTTCAGAGAAATGACCATTAAGATTGGGAGAGTAGAATTGCAGAATCAGGGTATTATCATTGTTGATGTTGACCGACGAGAACGTGAACCAACTATGCTGCTAGGAATGAATGTAATTGAAAATTGTTTTGCAGAGGTAATTACTGTCTTGCAGCAGATCGTCGAGACTGCCAAACCTGGGCAACAGAGACTCCTGCAGAAGGAAATTAAAGCCTTGATGCTGAAGCAGCAGGTAGAAATGTCAGGAGGTGAAATTGGCAGTGCAAGGGTAAGTGACCCAATACCTATTGTAATTCCTCCCAAAACAGAAATGCTGGTCTGGTGTAGAGCCGCAATAGGCATCAGAGGGCGAGACTATCAGGCCCTGGTAGAACCCGTGTACTCAGACAGTAGGCCCACTGTACTGACAGCCAGAGGAATAGTTGAGGTACACAGGGGAAGAGTGCCAATACGCCTTCTAAATTGTGGGGAAGATGAGGTCACCCTACCAAAGTATGCTACCATGGCTAAGCTATATACGGTTGATAACGCCATCACCACCGTTGAGCCCTTGAAGCCGTCAAATCAGGCGGAGGACAATGGCTCAGAGGGAAAGCTGGAGGATTGGTGCCAAAAGCTACATGTAGGTACCGATTCTACACCCTCCCATCAAAAGCATGGAGTATACAGGGTAGTGAATGAATATGAACAAATATTCAGCAAACACCCATTAGACTTTGGGCAGATCAAAGGGGTAGAGCACACTATACCCACTGGTAACCATCCACCCATAAAGGAGAGGTATAGACCAGTACCACCGGCTCACTACCAATGCGCCAAAGACATGCTCAAAGAAATGAAAGAAGCAGGGGTAATAAGAGACAGTTGTAGCCCCTGGGCAGCCCCACTAGTGCTAGTTAAGAAAAAAGATGGGACCATGAGGATGTGTGTAGACTACCGACAGATCAACCGCATTACACACAAGGATGCATACCCATTACCTAGGATAGAAGAGTCATTGGCTGCATTAAAATCCGCTACTTACTTTTCCACCCTAGATCTGACTAGTGGGTATTGGCAAGTTCCTGTGGCAGAGGCTGACAAGGAGAAGACAGCGTTCACCACGCCGATGGGCCTCTGTGAGTTCAATTGTATGCCGTTTGGACTCTGCAACGCACCTGGAACCTTCCAGCGACTGATGGAGTGCTGCCTAGGACATAAGAACTTTGAAACTGTCCTCCTGTACCTGGATGACGTCATAGTCTACTCCAAGACCTATGAACAGCATCTACAAGACCTGGCAGAAGTGTTTGAAGCCTTATCCGGATACGGCATGAAAATCAAGCCATCCAAGTGTCACCTTCTAAAGCCAAGGGTACAGTACCTGGGACATGTCGTGAGCTCAGAAGGGGTAGCACCAGATCCTGAAAAAGTTACCGTGATCAGAGATTGGCCGAGACCCACCAGCGTGAAAGAGGTGAGGCAATTCCTGGGACTGGTAGGCTACTATAGAAGATTTATAAAAGGGTTCACGAAGCTAGCAGCTCCCCTACAAGACATCCTGGTAGGACAGTCAAAGAAGTCTGCAGCCCGAAATCCTCCTTTCCAGTGGAGTGATGAGAGAGAACAGTCCTTTAAGAAGTTGAAGTGGGCACTGACAGGAGAAGAGATCCTGGCATATCCAGATTACCATCAACCCTTCATTTTGTACACGGATGCCAGCAACGTAGGACTGGGAGCAGTATTGTCTCAAAAGCAGGAGGGCAAGGAGAAAGTTATTGCCTTTGCAAGCAGGAAGCTCCGGCCTACAGAAAGAAACCCAGAGAATTACAGCTCCTTCAAGTTAGAACTACTGGCAGTAGTTTGGGCTGTAACAGAGCGTTTCAAACACTACCTGGCAGCTGCAGAATTTACCATCTTTACTGACAACAATCCGTTGACCCACCTGGACTCTGCAAAACTAGGTGCGCTGGAACAGCGATGGATAGCCCGACTGTCAAACTACAACTTTGTCATCAAGTACAGGGCAGGCCACAAGAATGGGAATGCAGATGCCTTATCCCGGATGCCACACTCGGGGAACGTGGAAGAGGAACCGGAGGGACTGGAAGAAATTGAGCTGCCGGCCTTTCACCGTCCTAAGGTGGGACAGTATCAACCGAGTGTCTACCAAAAACAACAGCAGGCAACTCTCAACCCATTAGCGCACCACGGATGGGCTGACACACAAGACAGCGATCCAGCTGTGAAGCTAGTGAAAGAACTGCTTACACAACAAGGTGCATACCCTAATCAGAATGCCCCAGCTGAGACACAACATCTCTGGAAAGAGAGAGGTAAATTGTTCCTGTACCAAGGGAAGCTCTGTAGAAGGCACACCAATCCCAAAACACATGAGTTGGTCTGGCAGATCATCGTGCCCAAGAGAGACGTCAAGATGGTTCTGGAAGCTTACCACGACGGTGCTGGTCATTTTGGTTGGAAAAAGTTGGAAGTGCTCTTAAGAGAAAGATTCTACTGGGTTGGCATGAGAAAATCAATTGAAGATTGGTGTAGAAAATGCGGACCGTGCAACCTCAGAAGAAAGGATCAACAGAACCAGAGAGCTCCACTCCAGTCCATAGTAACCAAGCAACCACTCGAGCTAGTCACATTAGACCACGTCAAGTTGTCACCAAGCCGGTCCGGCTATGTCTATGCCTTAACCATCGTGGACCATTACTCACGCTTCTTAGTGGTGGTACCCGTGAAAGACCTTACAGCTAGAACAGCAGCTAAAGCATTCCAGACGTACTTTTGCAGACCCCATGGTTACCCAGAACAAGTCCTTGCAGATCAAGGTCCAGCTTTCGAATCACAGATCTTCCAAGAATTCTGCAACATGTATGGCTGTAAAAAGATCCGCACAACAGCATACCATCCCCAAACAAATGGCTTATGTGAGAAGATGAACCATATTGTGATTGACCTGTTGAAGACCTTACCAGAGTCAGAAAGAAATCAATGGCCAGAGAAATTGCCAGACTTGGTGGACTTGTACAATCATGTCCCGGTGAGTTCTACAAACTGCACCCCCGCTTACCTTATGCGTGCAAGGCCCGGTAAACTGCCAATTGATCTAGATATGGGAATTCTGAAGCCAGATGCGGAAGTTCAAGAATCCAATTGGGATACCCTACGTCAGCAACAGTATCGCCAAGTACAAGAGTGCGTAGAGAAAAGTCTCCAACAAGCTAGGGGAAGACAGGAGAGAACCTTCAACCAGCATGCTCTAGCAACCCCATTGCAACCTGGTGACCAAGTTCTCAAGAGGAAACGGCGCACAAACAAATTGGATAATCAGTGGGAAACCACCCCATATACAGTCTTACCATCCAGTATGGATAATCCCAAAGTGTGTCTCATCAGTAAGGATGAAGGAAGGACATCAGCTGTCATGTCAAGAGATCAACTCAAACCATGTCCTGAAACCCTGAAGACACCAGAAGTCACCTTACCCGTACAGGTACAACCTGTCAAGAAGGAAGAAGATGTATTCCATACAGTCTTAGGAGATTTCCCAAAAACATGGCCAAATTACTATGGAGCAGTAGTAGTCCCAATGATCGCCTTCCCTCAAGTGGCGGAACCACCATCAGAACCCATACCACAAGAAGTCTCAAGACAAGAAGAACTGGAAGTTGAAACCGTAGAGGAAGAACAGATTCCTGGTCCCAGTGAGCTTGCCAGTCCTACAGTCAGCCCCCCATCCTCACAAGTACCAGAAACACCAAATAGGTACACTTCCACTCACACCATTATGCTAAGTACACCCAGTACACCAGCAGTACGCAGGTCACAGCGTAGTACTCAGGGTCAGATACCAGCAAGATATAAAGACTAATGTGAAATTGCATATAAAATGTACATATGTTATAATGTTTATATGAAAAACCGTAACAGTTTAGTGTACAGAAAAGGTGAGAGAAGAGTGGTGTAAGGTGGCAGCACGGAGAGTTACAACTTGATCACATGTTGGTGGCCCGAGGGCCGTGAGGCCTACTGCACTTATGACCAGAGTAGAGACACCTTTAAGAAGTGTTTGTTGATTGAAATGTTTTATATAATTGCAACGTTAAGACCAATAAGCCCAGTACCTACAGAGACTATCCTGTATGAACACATATATTTATGAACATTTTGGACTCTTTTTGAGCTTTAAGGTTTTTGTATTTTTTCCTTTTGAGACTCTGTATTTATATATACACTTGTTGTTCATAACTTGTTTGTTTCTTTCACAGTCCCGGAGTACTGTTCTTCACTAAGGGGGAATGTGGCACCCCAGGGTTGCCACAGTAACAACACAAAGGGTTAACTCCCCACACACAACACCAAGACCTCCTGGCCAGAAGGGGGAGACCAAGCTGCTTCCCTGTATATTCTGGTGGAGGGAGGAAATGGTCAGAAGTAGTTTCAGTTTGGAAGTTCAGTGCAGAGCACTGAGGAGACAGGATCTCTGCAGGTTGGAAGCTGGCTTTAGCTCACCTCAGGATCCACTGACCAATTCCAGGCCTAGCTGAGGGTCTGAGGAAAGGAGACAGATTACACAGAGAACATTCCTGGGAGACAGAGCATTGCTGAGTTCATCCCAGTGGAGCACACAGAACGGATGCTGGATCCGAGACTGCAGGTTACATACTGCACAGTTACCACCAGAGAAGTGAGGATTCCACATTCTCTATCTGTACCACAGACACAAGCAACAAGCGCAGAGTTCAGGAACATACTAGTAAGGACTCGAGTTGCCTGTCAGGTCGGTACCTAGGAGCAGAGCAGAGCACAGCCGGCTGCATAGTTCACACAGCGGCAGGGCCACAGATACACAGTGCAGGCAAGGAAGCCAAAACGGCCCGGCTGGGTGGGAGAAACCCTGAACCCCTCACAGACTCCGTGGACAGTACTTTGCTGAATACCATCATCAGTAAAGGACAAAGAAACTGCAAAACCGTGAGTCTGCCTGTTTATTGTGCTCGTGTCCTGCACTCCCCCCATAGACTAACATACTGCCCCGGGGAAAAGGCTCTACCCGTGGGGAGCCGTCCCATCTCAAGCTGCCTTCCATCACCCCGGAGGTTCTGCAGCAGCGGTGGTCATCTCTGATCACATTCCACGGGTGGCGTCACGAACATAACCCCCCTTTTTATTGTGGAACCAGGGAGCACAGACCGGGTCACGACACCGTGATCCCCTTTCCAGAAGCGACCCCTTGGCCCGGTTCTGGGTATCTCCTTAACCCCTGGCGACACATTAGCCATTTGAGAATTATATTCAGATCCCAGGGGGAAACCGATGGCCTGGGATGGGAGTCCTGTAGCTACTGCCATGAATCTCTTGATCCAGTGATGACCTGCCAGATGTAGATCGAAGAATGACCCAAGTGATGAAATTTGGACTTTAAGGGTATTTGATTTCAGGCCCTTTTCCAGTCTACTCTAAAAAATTCAGAATCTGGGTTACATTAGGGTGAAATGGGTCTGGAGGGTTGTATTTACACCATGTTTTATAGAGTCTCCAGATCTTGCCATATATGGCATTGGTAACTGGCTTTCTGCTTTTCTGGAGTGTTTTGATGACATTATCAGAAAGTCCTCTAGTTTTTGGATCACAGCCTCAGCAGCCAGGCAACCAGATTTAGTTTCTGTGGGTTGGGATGATTGATCAGTCCTTGATGCAGGAGGTTGCGGACTTGAGGTAACATTAGGGGATCTTCCTGGGCCAGGCTTGCTAGAGTGCCGTACAAGCTTCTTTTGGGCCACAGTGGTGCTACTAGGATGGCAGGGACCTTGTCCATTCTGATTTTCTGTAGATTTCTTGCTAGAACCAGAATCGGTGGAAACGCATAGGCAAGGCTGAAGGACCAGTGTTGCATACCAGAGAAAAGTATTGGTTTTACCTTTGTATTGTACAGATTTGTGAAAAGGTCCACTTCTGGAGGACCCCATTGTTTGACTAGATCCTGGAAGGTCTCGTAGTTTAGCCTCCACTCGCCTGGCTGTACATTTCTCCGACTCACAAAGTCTGCCTGGACATTGGCCGAACCTTTTAGGTGAAAGGCTGACAATGAGAGAAGATGTTGCTCTGCTTAAGAAAATATTGTGGCCGAGGTCATATTTAAGGTTTTGTATCTTGTATCTCCCTGGTGATGGTGGTGATGCAGGTGAGCCACTTTGCTGTTGTCTGAGTAGATCCTAACAGGTTTCCCTTGGATTATGGAGACTGCTGATTTTACAGCCTCTTTCACTGCCTTCAGCTCCCTGAAGTTGGATTACGTGAGGCTGGTTTGTTTTATCAAGTTTCCTTGGAAGGATGTCTGGGCTACTACTGCTCTCCAACTCCTCTTGCTGGTATCTGTTATCGTGACCAGAGAAATTTGGTTCCAGTTTACTCTACTCTTCAGATGTTTTAGTATTAAACCACCAGATGAGCGAGGCTTTCACATGGCTAGGTAGAGGAATTCTCCTGTTCAGCGTTCTTGGAGACCTGTCCCATGGGGAAAGGATACGTGTGTCTGCAGGATCCTTGTGTGGGATTGTGCCTATGCTACTGATGGGATGCATGAAGTCATTGATCCAAGCACAGACATTGCTGATCTGAGGGAAGTTCTTAGGTCTCGATTTACTTCCTGTTGTCTGTTCTCTGAAAGGAACAATTTTTGTCTTCCAAAGTTCAGGAGAAATATATTTTCTCCTTGTGGAGAGGTGTAGCTTTTACTTCTGGAAGTTTATTATCCATCCCAGGGAATCTAGGACCCGCAGGGTTGTCTTGATATGGTCTTTGAGTATTGCAGGCAATGGCGCAATGATCAGGAGATAGTCTAAAGATGGGACGATGCAGATGTTTAACTTTGTCAATTAAGATATGGCTTCTGCTATTAATGTGGTTATCACCCTGGGAGCTGAGTATATTCTGAAAGGGAGGACACGACACTGGAAGTGCAAAACATGGCTGTTCTGCAAGATTACAAACCTTAGGAATTTTTAGTACAATGGATGGGTATGTGATAGTACGCATCTTGTAGATCGATTGTGGTCATCACGCAGTCTTGTCAGATTAGTGGAATCGTAGATTTTATTGACTCCATTTTGAATTTCCTGTAAACTTAGTTTAAAGTTTTTAGGTTTAATATTACCCTGTTGGAATCGTTGTTTTTTGTGTTTTTGGTTGTTTTTTTCCATAAGGAGGTATGAGTAATTACCCTGGCCCTGTTCCAATGGTGGGACTGGGGATATTGCTCCCAAGGTCTGAAGCTGCAGAAGACTTGACAGGAGCTGGTTTTGCAACTCCTGGAATGAAAGGGAGGTCACTCTCTGCCTCTGTGGGGGATATAATAAAAAATTCCATCTTTAGCCCTACCTTAATAAGGTTGAGAACCCATTGGCTGGAAGAAATTGTCTGCAACCGGAGGAGGAATCGCGAGATTCGTCCTACTGGCTGGAGTCATTTTTTTATCGTTGGGTTGGTTACGGGAGATTGAAATATTTCTGCCCCTGCCACTTTTAGGGTAGCTCCAGTGCCCTGTTTTACCTTTCCATTTGTATTGCAGAGGTTAGTTTTGTGGGGATGAAAGGTCTTCTTCATCGGGTCTTTTTGTTCGAGTAAGGACTTTTCATGTCTGCCGCCTTTTCTATTAAATCGTTTAATACTGGCCAAATACATTCTCCCTGGAAAGGGAAAGAGCTCAGCTTCGTTTTTAAGGAGACATCCCCAGTCTATAATTTAAGCCATAGCGCTCTCCTGGTCGAGTTGGATAACACAGAGGCCTTGGAGGCTACCCTTACTAACTCAGCCGTGGAGTCTGTCAGGAAGCAAGTGACTTTCCGGAGAAGAAGGAGAGAGACTAGGTCTTCTCTAGTAGTACCTCACTACTAAGGTCTTCCATTTGGTCTAACCAGCGGGCCATGGACCTGGCTACAATAGTGGAGGCTATATTGGTTTTTTAGTAGTACAGATTAGGTTTTCCATGATTTCCTGAGGAGACTTCATTTTACGGTCCATGTGGTTAAGATGAGTCCTCAAATTGTAGCGTAGTTTTCTTTGCTACCTTTGCGACCTGGACATCTACTCTCGGGATGTCTGACCATTGCCTGGAAGCTTTCTCAAAGGGAAATCTTTCTTTAAGCTCTGTTGGTATTGTTAAGCATTTTTCCAGGGATTCCCACCCTGGAGGATCAAGTTTTGGATGTTCTCATGTACTAGAAAAACCAATGTCTTTTTAGCTGAGACCTCCAAACCTCTTATCTTGGTCGGACTTGACGGTCTCTTCCTCCTCTACCCCCATTGTGTTTGTTACTGCCCCCAATAATTCGTCCATGTCCTTGGATGAAAAACACTTTCCTGTCAAGGTCGACTTTAGGGGAGGAGACTCACTCGTCTTCCTTGAACAGAGCCTCTGATATGGAAGCTGGATATTCCAAGGAGTCCGAGTCCAACTCCTCTACTAGGTGTCTCTTCCGCTTTTAGTTGTCGGGGCAGTGGGGAGGGGGAGGTATTGGTAGAAGGATGCTAAGGAAGCCTGTACTTCCTGACGCATGAGCCCTTTAATTTCTTCAAAAACGGCTGATCCTTCCTGATAACATTACCTGTGCATGTTTGGCAAAGTTTTTTCTTATGTGTAGAAGAAAGCTTCCTAGTGCAGATGGAACATTTTCAGCTTGTGGTTTTCACCTTTTTAGGTGTGAGCAATTTGTCCCCTAAAGAGGGAGAAAATAAGGAACTCTGATACCTTCCCAAAAAGGAGAAATCCACACTCTACACGGTCACACGGGAATATGTGAGTAGCCACACTGACCCCCCACCCCCACCCCCACCCCAACTTACAGGACTGGAGTTTACGCTGGGCTCCACAGATGCAGAGAGGGAAGTCTGTTCATCCTCCATAGTGAAGAGATACTAGTCCTACCTGGAGGTGTCTTCTTGCTGGTACTTATGGATAAGTGCCAGGCCCCCAGGATTACATCACCTGGATGCTGGCACCTCCCCCAGGGGGTCATTGTGGGTAGGCCCGAATCGATGGGCACCCTGACTGCTGCCTGGACTGTGGCATGCGTTGCAGAGGTGGAACGAACTTGGGAGTGGCGGCCAAAGCCACCCCTGGCACACGAGTAATACAGGGAGGCCCTGTGCATTCTGGCCTGGAACGCACCACAAATGCACTACAGCCTGGAATGCAATCGGAAGTGACAACCACAACCACTTCCAGCGCGTGTTTATGCACACATACCTGCATTGAGGGAGGAGGGGGAGCCGGGGATCTCAGGGAGACCCCCAGCTCATACACCACTCTGTTTTACCTGGAAGTGCAGGAAGAGTGGGGAAGTCCCAAGTCAAGGAGAGATTGGAGTGTGACGCCCTGGGCAAGCCAGAGGTCACAGGTCATGACACCACCACACACCCCACATTCCCTGCAGGAACACCAAGGTCAGAACACAAAACCCTTGTTGCCTTCCTCCAGGGGCTGATGTCCACACCAGGGGGTGGGCCAGGCGGTTGGCTCCACCCACCGAGGAGTTCACAGTCCTGGAGGCGGGAAAACCAGGCAGAGGAGTTTTAGAGGAGAAGTGAAGTTGTAGAGGAGCAAGAGAGGCGTTAAGGTGGAAGAGAAAGTGACAGTTAAGAACCTGAAGTTGGTCCGGGTGTGTGCCCCGGACTGAGACAGCAAGGTTGGCAGACGGCGGTGACCGTTTGCAGGAGAGGCTGATCGGAGGTTGCCGAAAGGACCGTGGACGGGTGGTGGCCCGGCGGTACCGGAGCGGTATACGAAGAGAAGCCAGCACCATTGGCAGGGGCCTTTCGGATCCCGGCAAGGCTAGGAGTCGCCGTGAATTTGCCAAATCAGTCAGTGAAGGGGACCTCCTGGGTCTCCCAACAGCCAAAGTCCCGATTGAAGGCAACCGTTCAACCATATTGGAGAGACACCGCCACCGCCAAGGCACCAGTTTCTCAGGGCCAGCGCCTGCGGGCAAAAGAGGAGCTCCTCCGGCTCATATCCAAGCTGGGGAGCGGGTTACCGGTGGGAATCCATCGCTACCAACAGCCGTATTTAGGTGCAGGAAAGAGACAGTCACCGCTAACTTGCAGGGAACATCAACACCGCAGCTGTCCGAGGGAGCCGTCCAACCAGCCGTTTGTTTACCGTGAACTGTGTCATCATCCTTGGGCTGAGTGAGTACCTCCGTGTCGTGCGGCACCGCGCTGCCCCTGCACCTCAACAGGCCCCATAACCCGCCTGTCAGCCATCCTAACTCTCCATCATCGGGCCCCGGGACCACCAACCCCCCTACCCACGGAGGGGAGGGCCCAACATCTAGCTGCTCCATACCATCACTCCTGGGCTCCCCATACAGAGCAGCGGTGGTGTCCACACAATCACCACAACCGTGGGTGGCATCACGGACAATAAATCCCCTAAACCCAAGCCCCCTTTTCACTCACGGGCGAGGAGCGTCGCTCGAGTCCCCGGGATCCGGCACATCGCTCGAGCCACCGAGCAGCAGAGGCCGCAGCAGCGGCGGCAGCCGGACCCGAGCAGAGGGAGAGCGCAGCGTCCCCTCCTCCGCCCGCGACAACTTGGCATCACGAACAGGATCTTACCGCTCTGCCGTCTGGTAGAGGTGCGCCTGGTTACCGCCGGAGGTGTCCGGACGCAAAATTTCAGAAGCCGCCATCTTTGGCGCGAAAGGTACCCGCTCGAGCGTCTTCTCGAGTAGTGGAGGCGCGAAGGCCAAAACCCCGCCCAGATAGAGGAGGGGCCGGAAAAAGGCTAAGGGGGACGGAAACAAGATGTCTGTGTAACGCCCCTGTAAACGGGTCGTTACAGGGTATTAAATGTTACCCCATTTTTCCCGGGCAGGAGGAAGAAGGGTCCCCACAACACACACTAACATCACACTGGCAGGAAGGAGTTAACAGCATTTGCAGCATGAAGTTTGTTCTGAGTCCATGACTCATCCTGTCTCCTTAATGAGCAGGTGGCTGGACACAGGCAGGTCCCCATGACAACCAAGGGGAGGGGGGCCTGAAGGAGTGAGTTTAGTGCAGAGCACACAGAAGTTTAGGCAGAACGTCAGGGGCTGCAAGGGAGAGCAGACGTCCAGAGAACCGCTCCTGTTGAGGAGATGCCACGAGACCAGGGCTTATAACACCTAGAGGAGGGGAATGGAGCTGAGGACTGGGGTTCCCTGGAGCAAGTTGTACCCGGTGGCGGTTGTGTTAGGTCCGCTACCGGGGAGGAGAGAGTCGGAGAGGCGGCGAGTTCTCAAGATGCTCTATGCCACGGGGACGGCACTAACGCACCGAAAGGGAGAGACCCCCAGAACACCTCACCGGACACCCCTTCCTCCTACCTGCCCGGGACCGACCAAAGGCTACAGGCGGCGAGGACCAGCACCCGGGTGCGATGTGAAACGGACTTTAAATAAAGAACAACTGGAACCGCACACCGTGACTGCTGTGAGTAATGCCGCCACCCTGTGCCCCCGGTGTCCCTGAGGACTGTTGCCCTGGGTCTCATTAACCTCCCGGGGCTCCCCCGCTCCACCCGTGGGGAGCTATTCCATCCGGCTGCCCGTAACACCTGCCCCGGAGAGAGACCGCGCAGCGGCGGCTTAACACCTGGCCGCAAACCACGGGTGGCACTGCAAGCAGCCCCCGTCCCCGTCCCGTATCGTTTCCTGGGGAAGAGCGATGGCAAGCCCCCCCCAGGGACCCAGTTACCCTCCTTCCGTCCCCCTTGTAATACCGGACTGACGGTCGGACTTTCCTTTTTATTGAAACCCGCCGGGGGTCACGGAAGCCGGGTCGGGCCACTCACAGCCTGACCCCGAATACCACCGGCCCGTTGACCGTGCGAACCCTGCAAGCCCCGGCGTGGGCGTTTCATCTGCGCCCGACGGAGCTGCTGGGGGAGCGGCGGTCGCAGCCGCAGTGGCACCAGTGGATGGGAATGGGCCTGCCCAGGTTCCGGCCGCGCTGGCGGGGGGTGTCGCGGCCCCAGCTCTCGCTCAGGTAATGCCGTTATCCTTGCCCTATGTGCCCGGAGCTACCTGGCTACTGCAGTACGACGGGAAACCTGATGCGTTACAGGTTTTCCGGAAAAAGCTTAACCCGCTCCTGGAATTGTACCCCCTGACTGATAAGCAACGTGCAGCGGTAGTGCTGGGCCAGCTAACCGGAGCGGCTGAGCAGGAGGTGGAGACCTGGGCCGAGGGGGACCGGTTCTCTGTAGCCACCATCTTTGAGAAACTACAGACTGCCTTTGAGACCCGTACCGAAGCTGAGCTGAGGATGCAGTTTTACCAATGCCGGCAACGGCCCGTAGACAGCATTCGGGACTACGCTTTACGTCTGCAAACCGCCCTCCGCACCCTGAAGCTGGTGGACACCATCAACGAGGCAGACAGCAACAAAATGTTAGTAGAGCAATTTGTGCAGGGGATGAGATCCTCTGAGGACCGCAAACAACTCCGGCTGTGGGCCCTAGAACACCCTGACGTGGACTTTGCTGTGTTAAAAGAACGGGCCGTTAAAGCTCTGCAACCCCCAGCTTCGGAAGTCTTGGAACCAGCCCCATGGCCAGTTGAGACGGCCCCCGTCGTGGTGGCCCCTGCACTACCAGCCTCTCCAGTACCTACAGCTCCAAGCAGCACAATGGAAGAATTGGCTGCCTAGGTCCGCCACATAGATGGAGACCTCGCCAAGATTCTCGCCGCACTCCAACCTCTGACCAGATCCCAGCCTCCAGCCAAGATACAGCTCGCCGACAGCCCTGAGGATGTTCCCTGGATGCAGAGGAGAGGTGCTAACAACTCACGGAACAGATCTCCAACCTGCTACCAGTGCAGCAAGCCTGGCCATTACTTCCGACAGTGCCCGTTAAACGAGCAACCCCTGGGGTCACGGGCCAATCCTCAGGAGTAGAACCCCGTGGCCCCCCAGACTGGCGGGACCGGTATATCAGGGCCCGGCCCATCATCCCCGTGGCTGTGGACGGCGTACCGGTGATGGCTCTCTTGGACACTGGATCACAGGTAACCACCATACCATACACATTGTACCAATGGTATTGGGGGACAGACGAGCTGGCTCCCCCAGATACTAGTATAACACTAATTGCTGCTAATGGACTCCCATTGACCCAAGTGGGGTATAAACAAGTGGCTATGACAGTGGGGCGAGCTGAACTGCAACACCAGGGTATGATTGTGATCATGAATGAACCCAGTGATCATAACCCGAAGATAGTGCTGGGAACCAATGTGATGGAGCACTGTATGAGTGATGTATTGGCCCTACTGCAGCAGCTGGCCGCCACGGCGGCGGGGAGCAGACAGAGCTGTGCAGCGTGAGATCCGAGCCCTGATGTACCGCCAGCATGTAAACTCAACAGGAGGAGAGATTGGTGGAGTGAGGGTGATGGATGCCGCCCCGTAGACTGTGCCCCCCAGGAGTGAGAAGATGATTTGGTGTAGGGCAGCAGTAGGGCCGCAGGGGCGTGACTACCCTGCCATGATAGAGCCCATGCCCTCTGAACACTGGCCCACAGTAATGGCCGCCCGAGGGGTGGTAGATTTAAAAAAAAGGGAGAGTGCCCGTGAGGGTGCTGAACTGTGGGGAGGAAGAAGTCAGGCTTCCCCGGTATGCTACCCTTGCCAAGTTGCTCACCCTAGATCCCCACACCATCCATGACGCAGCTCCTCCAGTCTCACTACCCACGGCCAACACTCACCCGCCCCAAGGGGAGTTAGAGGGGTGGCACCAACAGCTACACGTGGGCACTGACGAGACCCCTACACATCACAAAGAAGGGGTATACAGAGTGGTACGGGAGTATGAGCAAGTTTTTAGCAAACATCCCCTAGACTTTGGTCAGATTAAAGGGGTCCAACATCATATCCCTACCGGTGAAGACCCCCCCTATCAAGGAGAGGTACAGGCCCATTCCCCCTGCACACTACCAGTGCGCCAAGGACATGTTGAGGAATATGAGGGAGGCAGGGGTTATCAGGGACAGCTGTAGTCCCTGGGCCGCCCCGTTGGTACTGGTTAAGAAGAAAGACGGCACCATGCGGATGTGCGTGGATTACCGGAAGATTAACCAGATAACACATAAGGATGCCTACCCTCTGTCCCGTATTGAGGAGTCCTTGTCCGCGCTGAGAACCGCCAACTACTTCTCTACCCTTGACCTCACCAGTGGGTATTGGCAGGTGGCCGTGGCGCCTGAAGACCAGGAGAAAACTGCCTTTACCACCCCTATGGGACTCTGTGAATTCAACAGTATGCCGTTTGGGCTGTGCAATGCCCCGGGTACCTTCCAACGGCTGATGGAGTGCTGTTTAGGGCACTTGAATTTTGAAACCGTCCTGTTGTATCTGGATGATGCAATTGTGTATTCACAGACATATGAAGCCCATCTGGAACACATAGCCGAGGTGTTCGCGTCCCTTGCCAAGTACGGGATGAAGTTGAAACCCTCCAAGTGTCATCTGCTGAAACCCAGGGTGCAGTATCTGGGGCATGTGGTGGGAGCAGAAGGTGTCACCCCCGACCCCGAGAAGGTCACCGCCATCCAAGACTGGCCGAGGCCAACCACAGTGAGGGAAGTAAGGCAGTTCCTGGGTCTGGTGGGGTACTACCGTCGCTTCATCAAGGGATACACGAAGATGGCTGCCCCCATGCAAGACCTCCTCGTGGGACAGACCAAAGGTGGTAGACCCCTCGGGGCCCCACTGGTGTGGGAGGAGAGGCATGAGGAATCTTTCCGTCAGCTGAAAGCGGCCTTGACCGGGGAAGAGATCCTGGCTTATCCTGATTACAGCCACCCATTCATCCTCTACACCGATGCCAGCAATGTGGGCTTGGGGGCAATCTTGTCCCAGGTCCAGGATGGGAAGGAAAAAGTGATTGCCTATGCTAGCCGAAAACTTCGACCGACCGAAAGGAACCCTGAAAATTACAGCTCTTTCAAGCTTGAGCAATTCCGCCATTACTTGCACTTTAGGTGCAGGAAAGAGACAGTCACCGCTAACTTGCAGGGAACATCAACACCGCAGCCGTCCGAGGGAGCCGTCCAACCAGCCGCTTGTTTACCGTGAACTGTGTCATCATCCTTGGGCTGAGTGAGTACCTCCGTGCCGTGCGGCACCGCGCTGCCCCTGCGCCCCTGCACCTCAACAGGCCCCATAACCCGCCTGTCAGCCATCCTAACTCTCCATCATCGGGCCCCGGGACCACCAACCCCCCTACCCACGGAGGGGAGGGCCAACATCTAGCTGCTCCATACCATCACTCCCGGGATCCCCATACAGAGCAGCGGTGGTGTCCACACAATCACCACAACCATGGGTGGCGTCACGGACAATAAATCCCCTAAACCCAAGCCCCCTTTTCACTCACGGGCGAGGAGCATCGCTCGAGTCCCCGGAATCCGGCACATCGCTCGAGCCACCGAGCAGCAGAGGCCGCAGCAGCAGCGGCAGCCGGACCCAAGCAGAGGGAGAGTACAGCGTCCCCTCCTCCGCCCGCGACAGGAGCAGTTACGAAGGAGGAGGCAGAGGCATAACCTCAGCTGCCTTGTTCAGGATTCAAGTAAGGGGGAACTCCAATCACCAGTCACAGAGCACCATAGTACAACCTTTTCATGCCCCATAGGAACAGTAAAAACCACTGGAGATGAGAGTGTGACGCCGTCAGGTGGTCACAGAGGTACATTACACCCTACATAACACCTTCCCACACAAGGTTCCATCAGCCACAAAATCCTAGCCACCCCCCAGGGTAAGGAGGACACACCAGTGGGCAGGACCAGGCGGATTGGGAGAGCCCATGTGCCGCCCCCATGCCAGCAGCCGGGCTGCTCTGATCTGGATCCACAGTGTGGCTCGAGGGATTCTTCCGACCCGGGGGTCGCGTGGACAGTTCGATTAAAAGGGGACGTATTTGTACGAGACTTGCCGTAAACACTGACGCCACCCACGGTGTGTGGTGAAGTGTGGCACCACCGCTGCTGTTGTGGGGCACCCAGGGGCGATGGAATGGTAGCTGGATGTTAACCCCTCCATGGGTAGGGATGGATGCCCCAGGACCCAGTGTCTCTGTGCTGAGGATGGTGATTACAGGGGCCGGCGTGCCCGGTCAGACCGGGGGATGTTAATTTACTCACGATTGAATAAATCCCACAAGTTCAATGGTAAACCAAGGTGCTGGTGGCCGGCCACCGCGACCAGGTGTATTCTGGTCCCTCACCCGGGGTGATGGTCTGTGTCACTTTCCTTGGCACTGTGTTTTCGGTGTGGTGGACTTCCCGGTGTGGAACACGGGAGTCCGCTCCCGGTACTTTTGTTGGGAGCCTTGTTCGCTGACGCTGGCCCTTGGGATCTACCGAGCCCTGGCAGATGCCCCATCCCCCGTGGTGGGCTGTTGTCTGCTTTTGGGACTTTGGTTGGGACAGGACCTATAATCCTGCCCTCAATTGGTTAATTAGCTAGGCCGTTGGTTCCGGTCCTGGCTTCAGGGTCCAAGTACGCCCTCTGTGCACGGTTTCCATGTCGGTTCTCCGGTGTCGGTACCGGCAGGCTCCTACCCTGTCCCGGTCCACCTCGGATCTCTGACAGCTGTCTTCCCGTCTCCTGACAGACACAGACCACCGTCTGTCACCTAGCCAGTACGCCGGGGCTCCAACCCTGACGCCTTTCCTTTCTGACTTCTCCTTCACTTTCTCCTCTCAACTACACTTCACTAGACTGACACCTTTCCACTTGAACAACAACTTTCAACTCCTGCTTTTCCCGCCCCAGTTTCTCCAGACCCCTAGGTGGGCGTTCTCCATCCGCCTGGTCCCGCCCACTGGTGTGCCTTTCCTTCCCTGGGGGAGGGTGACTAGGGTTTTTGTTGGCATGATGTAACCTGGTGAGGGATGGTGTAATGCGGGGGCCTATTCTGTGTGACCACCTGGCGGCGCCAGGGCATCCCACCCACCTAGGGGTCTTGAGGATCTGTGGGCGGGAACAAGTCAGATCAGTTTAGAGTTTGAAGTTGGAGGTCAAGTGGAAAGGAGTGACAGTGACAGACTGTCAGGGAGAAGCTGAGCCTAGTGAGCATGGACAGGGTAGTGGCCCTGGTCTGCTGGCTAGGTGGCAAGCAGTGGACCGTGTCCAAAGGCAATGGGAATACGGTCGCGGGAGATCCAGAGTGGACCGGGGCAGGGTTGGAGCCCGCCGGTACCGACAGAAGAGATCCGGTCCGGAAACAGTTCACAGGCCGGGGTACCTGAACCCTAGTTAGAAGACGGTTGCAAGCCCCTTCTCTAATTCACCCGGCCAGGAGCAGGTTTCAGGCCTAACTCCAGAAGTTTAGCCCAGATAGAGCGAAACGACAGCCCACCGCGGGGGATAGGGTATCCGCATACACCCACTGAAATCCCAAGGGTCAGTTTTCGCGGGCACATCTCCCAACCAAAATACCCCGGGAGCTGACTTCCCCGTTCCAGACGGAGTCGTCCAAAAGTGAGGAAAATTACAGAGCGCCGAAGGAAGGGACATTGGTACACCAGCCGGGTGTGGGACCCTAGTACACCCGGACGCGGCAGCCGGCCACTGACACCTACAGTGAGTACACCAACATTCCCCAGTCCGGCCCGCCGCGCCACCTCCGGACTACATCACTCCCCGTGTTTTGGACACTGAGCCCCGGGGCATCCATCCCTACCCACGGAGGGGTTAACATCCAGCTGCTATCCCATCTCCCATGGGTGCTCCCCAACAGCAGCCGTGGTACCATATCTTACCACACACCGTGGGTGGCGTCACAAAGTATCCAAAGCAATCCCCGTACATATACGCCCCCTTTTTGAGTGTCCGCGTGACCCCCGGGTCCAGAAATCCCTCGAGCCACTGCGGATCCGGATCCGAGCAGCCCGACTGCTGGCGTGGGGGCGGCACAAGAGGCAGGAAGGAGCCTTTAAACCTCTGTTTCCCATCCTTATCAGGGTTGGGAGTCATCCTCATATGGTGCTGCCATGAAGGGTGATTGGAGAAAAAAAATTGTTCCGGATTGGCCAAGGCTGGAGCACATAGGGGCCCAGGATGGGGTACATTATTACCGGAAGGAGCCAGATCAGAGCAAATTATTACAGTATGGGTGACATTGCAGGAAGTGGCCCAGATGGGTGTCAATTACTGTATGGGGGCCAGAATGAGGAGCATTAACGATTTTTGGCGGCAAGAGGGGGACATAATTACTTTAGGGGTCAATTAGGGGACATTATTACTGCTGTAATACATTGCATTTTACTTTTGAGGATATTTTTCCATGGGTGGGTGGGGAACAAAACCTAGGTCCTGTAACTACACAGGGAGGCACTGTCACTTTGTTTCTTCATCTTGTGTAGTGTAGATGTTAGGGGGAAAAAAAAAAAAAGTGGTGAATGTCTACTAGTTATAGATGAGTTACTTTTTTCAAAGATGAGACCTGCCAGAAAGAAGTAATATAGTGGGCTGTGCTGGGTGAAGAGGAAAAGCGAAAATGAACTACTTCAATTAGGGACTTCACTACTAAGTCAATATATTATCGATACAATATATACAGTGCTCCTGGGTATAATGTCACTCACAAGTGATCACTTACCTGTACACTATATACAGAGCTCATGGGTATATTGTTGTTGTTGATCTATTACCTGTATACTATATAGGCAGCTCCTATGTATAATGGGCACTGATGGTAATCGTGTTATTAGTATTGTGGGATTTTTTAATTAATGATCAGAATTGAAGTACACAGTCACTATATGGTGGTAATATGTGGTCTGATCATGGTGTGGTGGCATTTGACCCCTGTATATGGTATAACTCAATCACTATGTGGTGGTGGTATTTGCATAATACCACATAAAAAGGGATAAATACCACCACACCGTGACCAGACCACATATCCCCACATACAAGGGAAGGTTCACCATGTGGTAATATGTGGTCTGGTCATATTTGGCGGTACATTGCCTAATATTGACCTGTGGCTACTAAGGCCAGAGATTAGGTGCAGCAGACAGTTGAGGTGACCGATGGAAAGGAACTCATCCTTTCCAATTTGAGCATGGTTGCTTTATTGCTAATTGTAGAAAAACCTTTAAATATTCACCATACTAAGAAGTGACTGACCATGACTGGAACAACGAGAACCCAACAGCAGGCAATGAAACTATACATGAAGGTATAAGTAGGGTAAGAAGGAGAAAGCATTTACCTTTAGCTGCCATTACATGTTTTGTAGTTAAGCCCTTTACAACCAAGTACGTACTGTTATGTACTTGGTTGCCACCCTCCTGTTACTGTGGGCTCCGTCGGTGAGCCCGCTGTATTCCCCGCACACGTCTGTGATCTAATCAGCAGATGTGTAGCTAACAGGTGCAGGTGGATCAGAGATCCACCCACGCCTGTTAACCCTTTAGATTGCACTGTCAAACACTGACAGTGCTATTTAAATGGCCACTATGGGGTCACGCCGTTCCCTGCCAACATTAGTAGCCCCGTGATGTGATTACAGGGAGCCAATGTGTTACCATGGTAGTCAGCTGTTTACCCCTGATGCTGCCATTACTCACAGGAAATTAGCATTTTTGCTGATCAGAGCAATCTTCTGATCAGCAGAAATGCACAGGTGATCGGACTGTACAGGCATAAAATTCCTTAGTGAGACTAGTAAAATAAATAAAAAAAAAAGTAAGTTTTAACACTGAAAAAATAAAACCCTAAATGTTCAAATCACCACTCATTTGCCCCATTGAAAATAAAACAGATATACACACATATATTATACATACACACATACATTTGGTATCGCCGCGTTCAGAAATGCCCGATCAAAATATAAAAGATCAACTTATCGAAAAAAAAAAAATTTCAAAACAGGAAAACTTTTTTGGTAGCTGCAACATTTAAAATGCAATAATACGTGATCAAAACACAGCATCTGCATAAAAATGGTATGATTAAAAACACCAGCTCGAGAAGCAAAAAATAAGCCATCCCTGAGCCCCAGATCCTGAAAAATGAGAATGCTACGGGTCTCAGAAAATGGCGACAAAAGAGCTATTCTTTTTTTGGACAACCTTCTGAATATTTTTTTTTTTTTCACCCCTTAGATAAAAGTATACATGTTTGGTATCTAGAAACTCGCACCAACATGAGGCATCGTATGGACTCCTCAGTTTTACCATATAGTGAAAGAGGTAAAAAAAAAACCCACAAAAAAAAAAAACAAATTGTACGTTTTTCACTATTTCTCCACATTTGGAATTTTTTTTTCCCCTCCATTTTCCACTACACTATATGGTAAAGCTAATTGTTCATTCAAAAGTACAACTCGTCCAGCAACAAATAAGCCCTCATATGGCCATATTGCTGGAAAAATAAAAAAAAAAGTTATGGCTCTTGGAAGAAGGGGAGGAAAAAACAAAAATGATAAATGCATAATTCGCCTGGGGGTGAAGGGATTAAGGAAAGTGTGAAATGGGTGTGGCTAAGAAAATGGGTGTGGCTAACAAAATGGGTGTGGCATTCAAATGGGTTTTTATAAAATGGGCGTGGTTTCCTATAACAAATTGGGAATCTGTTCATTTGAATCTCACCTGTGACCCACCTCAAACTTACACATCTGGAGAACAGGGTAACCCCCAATTCCTTGTTTTGACTAGAGCCATGGCTGAAGATGTATTATTTATTTAAGCAAATCGCATTATCCTAGGACTCAAGTTGAAATAATTTCTTATTATGATTTGCCTTACTTTCAAAACTATGTTTTATTTTTATTTTAAGAACCATAACCTTGGACATGAAGACAAAAGTAAAATGTTTTCTTCAGGACTTTGCATATAATATCAGATCATTGTGGAGGATTTAACACCCAGTAGCCATCTAATTTGAGCAGAGTCAAGTCTCCATTATGGTTTACCGAGAATGTGATCGCTTGGTAAACAAAAAAAAAATATTTTTTTATAATATATATATATATATATATATATATATATATATATATATATATATATATATATATATATATATATATATATATATATATATATATATTATGTAAAGCTGAGTGTATGTATGTATGTATGTATGTATTACAATCACAAAATTTTGCACAGACACTCCATGTGACTCAGGGAACGTCATAGATTATGTTTGGGTGGGAAAATTTAACCCCGCGCTTTACTGTTACTCTCCAAAAATCCTGCCTCCATTAAACTGAATGGAGGTGGGAGCTAAAGGTTATTAATAGCCACTGTCAGTGGTTGCTATAGGAACAAAATAAACTATTAGTATAAGAAGCTTATGTGTGAGGTAATAAGAGGTCAGTGGGGAGACTGCTAGAGACAGCCGAGCATAGAGACACAGCCGGGCATAGAGACATAGATCTATCTATTAAAAAAAATACCTGCAAAACCTATTTTAATGTTGGCATTATATAAATATACACATACATATTTATATATACACTCACAACACACACACACACACACACAAAGACACACACACACAAAAAGACACACAAAAAACACACAAAACATCTTTCAAGATGGGGCTGTAAGTCTGATTCTTAGTGTTTAAGATCCCCACTCAGGATTGCACAGGATCCTACAAATAGGGGATAATTTGTTAATTTGGAATTAAAATATGTATAGCTTGCTGTAAGAAAAGGGGAAGTCAAAATTGTGCTGTCAACAGGGCCATTTTTTCGTAAAGGTCACAAAAGGTTTTCAGAAATATTCAGTTGTCTTCTACAAGAACTTGACAAAAGGTTTAATTTTGCTCACTTACATGGCACCATTAATCGCACAGTACCCTAGACACTTTCATCACAGTCCCCATTGGGGCTCAGCAATTAAAATTCATTATCAGTATGTCTGCAGTATGGGAAGAAACTGAAGTATTCAAAGGAAACCAACACAAATACAAGGAGAACAAACTCCTTGCAGATGTTGTCCTTGGTGGGATTTGAATAACAGCCACCAGGCTGCCCATGCCCTTCATAAGGTGTTGGTCAATGGTAGACAACCCCTTAAATAGTGAACTTTAATGTTGTTGCAATGAAAGATAAAATTTGAGGCAAGACAACATTATAAAAATGTTCAATATTACTATAGAAAGGTTGGCAAATTTAGAGTACCTGCACTTCCCATTAAATGATACCTACTCTTAAATTAAATTGGGTTAAAAAAGATCTAGAGGACAAAAAAAAATGAAAAGAAAGACTTACTGGTTGTTGAATTCGCCGCATGTTGTGCATTGTTGTCTTTGTTTTCTGAAAGGTTCGTCAAGGTCTTTGTATCCTCTGATGATTCGGGTTGATCGCTCTTTTTGACTTGGTTTGGATCTTCTGACAACTTGCATGGAGGTTGAGGCTGTGGGACACAAGGGATATAGGGTTTTGAGCTCACTTTAGTCAGTGTCTCCATTTTACACTTTGGTAGGATATAAGCTATAGCAAAGCCTTTTTTGACCATATTGATAACCAGTTTGTGGTGGTTGGACCCAGCAGCTTTGAAATAAGTTAGTATAGGTTTTATAGATCATTGGATATGCGTGTGTGAGCGCCAGATCAAAGGGAAAAAAAACAAAAACAGAAAAAAAATAAAGAATAATGGCTATCAGACTAACTAATTAACGTAACCATACTAGGATGTCATTTCCAACAAACGCTCCCTGCCCTGGCTCCAGCGAGTCTGTTGGATTACCGGTGCCACCTGGTGATTTTACCATTGAGTTCCACTCTTTATAGAGTTGCTGTATTCTATGCCCATAGACCAGACAAAACTGATGCCTCACCTTAAAGCGTGTACCTTTATTTTAAGAGATAAATGGATAAGATTCAATATACAATAATGGGATCATCTTAACTCCAACTATCACTAAGAGGAGGAAATAATTAAAATTAAAGAATGGTTTAGAAATAAAGGCATGGGCTGAATCACCATGATGATACCAATGAGAATGTAACAATGGTGGAATGATTCCACTGGAATCATACCGTTTTATTTACAATGGAGCAATACTGTTTGCATAGCTTTAAAAATCAGCTAAAGGCCACCAGTGTAACCTGAAATTCCTGTGCCCCAATGCAAAATTTGTAATGTCATTGCGGCAAATGTGCCAATTAGAATATTCATGTCTTATGCAAATTTTGGCCACTGCCACGGGGCTTCATTAAAGGCGCTGATTTACACAGATACAGGCCTATAATAAAGAAAAAAATTGGGCATTTTTTTGTATTTCAGTAATCATTGGTTGTAATACTTGTACTTCTTGATGCCTCTTCCTTTTAGTAAAAATGGAAGATATTGCTACCTGTACATATGCATCTATCTTAAAAGGTCTATTAAGCTTAAGGCTACACGACAACATGAAGACCACCATGTCACATTAAGACATTGCACCCAATCAGGCCCCTTTCAGACATCAGTGTTTAATCAGGTACAAGCTGATTAAACACATCCGTATGGTCACACGTGAGACATCAGTGTGACATATACCGGAGAAAACACGGGTCTTAGAAATAAAAATATTTTCTATATTTACCTGTATCCAGTGCTGTTTTCTTCAGCTCTACGGTCTTCTGCTTCTGATCCCCGCTCATAATATTAATTATTCACTGTACTGAGAACCTGGAAGCCGGAGCCGGTGAGATTGTTTCCGACGCGCACCGCCCCAGCAGCGGTCTAACCACTCGGATCCGGGTGTCGCTACTTGTGGTTCGAGGGTCTCCGGACTCTGGGGCTCGGGGTTACTCCGAAACGTGATGGGGGGTTATTTACAGGGGAGTTAGGTAGTTTGTGACACCACCCGTGGTGTGCGGTAATAGGGAGTACCGCCGCTGCCGTTGGGAGTACCCGGGGTGATTGAGTGGGGCAGCCAGATGAAGTTACCCTACACGGGTAGGGAAAGGCCCCAGGACCCCGAATGATAAAATGGATTGCAGAGGGAGCGCAGGTTCACTGATAGCAGGGGTTAATCAGGTACTCCCTCAGAAGGAAAGCAGACGCTGAGAACGTGATAAACCAAGTCTCTGGGTGCCACGGCCCTCTTGGGGAGCTCATCCGGGTTCCGTTCTCTGCAGCACTACCTGGTGGTCCATAGCCTGCCTCCGTGCACAGAATTTAAAAGTGATCAGGTGGTCCATAAGCTTGGAGCTGTCCAGGCCCCGCTCCTGTGACGCCATGGACTAGTCCGGTAGTTCCAGGTAGTCACACACACACCACACACCCCCTCCCGATTAGGCAACACCAGCCAAACCCAAAACCCTTTTCACCACCCTCCATGTTTGATGTCCACACCAGGGGGTGGAGCCAGGCGGTTGGCTCTGCCCACCAAGGAGTTCACAGGCCTGGAGGCGGGAAAACAGTCTAGTTCAGGCTCTGGAGGAGTCTAGTTCAAGTGCAAGTCGAGAGCAGTCAAGGTCACGGGCAGTTCTGTGTCCGTGCCCTGATAAGAGACTACCAGGTGGCTGGATCGGGGCCCAGTCACCATTGGCAAGGAGGCAAACGATGGTGGCCACCTGCAGGAGACCAGGAAAATGACCGGTGGAACCGTAAGGGACAGGGACAGGGTAGTGGCCCGCCGGAACCGAACCGGGGAGCCAACTGGATACCGGAGCACCAGGCAGGGTGCTCAGACCCAGTACAAAGCCCTGAACCGACAGGGCCGAGGCGAATCAACTGATTGCGGCTGGACTTAAGGACCTACCCCACACAAGTCCCTTTAGAAGACAACAGCCCAACCTTACAGGGTAAAGCCACCGCCAAGGCATAGAGACCCAAAGGGCCAGCATCTGCAAGCAAACAGGCTCCTCCGCCATACACAAGTCGGGGAGAGGACTACCGGTGTCTAGGCATAGGAGTCAAAACATTTTACACACAGAGATGCAGGAGAAAGGCGGAAATCACCAACCTAGTCTGGAAGAAGCTGCAGCCAGCTGTGGGCCCCGTTTATCGCTCCGTTTGGTTTACCAGAGACTCCAGTGTCTTGTGTCAGAGTGAGTACTCCAGTGCCATCAGGCACCGCACCGCAACACTTCACCCTGCACCCTGGCCCCGGGACCAACACCCCCAACCCACGGAGGGGTCAACACCTAGTTGCGCCATTACATCGCTCCCGGGAGCCCCATACCTTCACCGCAGCGGTGGTGTCCATAATCACCAGAACCCGTGGGTGGCATCACAAACTATCATTCCAAACCAAACACCCAAATCCCCGCGTGTAGCGCCAACTCCCTTGCAGAGCGACGTGACCCCCGGGTCCGTGAGAGGCTCGAGCCACAACCCGCAATGCGAGCACGGATCCGAGCGGCTCGGCGGTCACATCCAAGCCCACGGGGCGGTACACTCGCTACTATGAGTAGCAGAGGAACTTGCTCTCAGGAGCTCACTTTTGGGATTTCAGTGGAATGCTTTGCTTATGTACCGCCCCGTGCTCGGCTGCAGCCGAGGCGCTCGGATCCGGGCTCATTGGTGGATGGCTCAAGCGCCTCAGGACCCGGGGTCACTTCACTCTGAAAGGGGTGCTGGCGCTTTTGGAGGGGGGTAGGTAGGGGCACAGCTGGAGCCGTGTTTGAATTTGTGACGCCACCCATGGGTTGTGGTGAAGTTGGACACCACCGCTGCGATTATTGGGCACCCGGGGGAAATGGTAGTGCAGCAAGATGTTAACCCCTCCGTGGGTAGGGATGATGGCCCTGGGACCCGTTGGGGATAGCTGGGTGGTGCAGGGCGGTGCGTGGCTGGATGGCACTGTTGTACTCACGGTTATTGACACACAAGTCTCTGGTAAACCAAGTTGATGGTGGTCGGCGCCCGCAGCCGGCTGCGTCTGGTCCCCCACCCGGTTCGGTGGTCTTGGCCTTTCTCCTGCACAGTGTGTACTTGGGCTGCCTGCACTTCAGTGTCAGGAGTCCGCTCCCCAGCTTGGTAGATGTCGGGAGAGCCCTTTTGCCCGCAGGCGCTGACCCGTGGGATCTCTCTGCCTGTGCGGTGGCTTTCTATCCCCCTCGGTGGGCTGTTGTCTTCAGTCGGGACTTGGGTGGGAAAGGACCTATGGTCCAGACCGCAATCAGTTAATTAACTCAGTCCAGTGGATTCTGGACCTCGTTTCAGGGTCTGTGTACCCCTCTTTGTGCTCCGGTTCCCGAGTCTGTTCCCCGGGTCGGTACCGGCGGGCCACTAACCTGTCCCGGTCCACCACGGTTCCACCGAGCCGTCTTCCCGGCTCCTGCAGGCTAAGGCCACAGTTTGCCTCCTAGCCAAGTTACCAGGGCTCCTACCCTGGCACCTGTCAGTTAGTTGCAGACCTGACACACAGGCCTGCCTCCTCGTAACTTCACCTCCACTAACAGACTGTCTGACTAAACTGAACCGTGTTTCCTGCCTCAGGCCCTCTGAACTCCTCGGTGGGCGTGGCCAACCACCTGGCTCCGCCTCCTGGTATGTCCAAGCACAGAGAGGTGACTAGGGTTTAACGTTTGGCTGATGACACCTTATTGGGGGACAGGTGTTGTGCGGGGGTCTATCTGTGACTACCTGGCTAGTCCAGGGCGTCACACTTGGAAAGCCCTATCCCCCTCGTTGCGCTAGTGCCCCCGATCTCCGCTTCGTGGGAACAGTCCATAAAGGCCCTGTTCTCTGCAGGTTAATTGCTGGGTTGCTTGAAGCTTCTCCCTGACCTAGGCTCCAGTACCCAAACGTGCTTTCGACCCCAGACTGGCTATTGGACTGCAGCTGCCGACAGTCCTCCTTGACTAAGCCAGCACCCAGTCCCAATCTCCCGCGACCGGGTCTCCGACTCCTCTGGGCCCAGACCATTGTCTGCAACTCAATCTACGTTTTCCTCTGGGAGCTCCAACTCCCAGCTTCCTCCGAGCTCCTCACAGCTCGAGGGTTACCACTCCACACTTTGCTCTCCTGGAGCCGACTCACTTGTCAACTCCCACCTCCCTGCCTGACCCCTAGGTGGGCGGCCCTATTGCAGCTTAGCAGCCCACTGGCTTGTCTGTCCTGTTCTGGTGTGAGTCTGGATTGGCATTTGAATTTAGTTGTTAGCAATACCACTGGGTGGAACCTGGAACCAAGCAGGGTGGGTTCTGCACTATAAAGACAGGAGTGCAGTTCCCTGTGACACCCTGACTAGTGCAGGGGCGTTACAACAGCATCACCGGTGACAGGTGAGTATCCAGTAAGCAGTGTGTGTGCAGTGACGTCCAGGAGATCATTGGAGTTCCCAATGAACTCTGATGACCTCCTGATGACACCCCCGTGACACCCGCACTACAGAGGGTGTCACCACGGTGACTTCACAGGTTCATCAGAGTTCATTGGGAACTCCAATGACCTCCTGGACATCACTGCACACACACTGCTTGCTGGATACTTACCTGTCCTCGCGATGCTCCGACTTCCAGCTCCTTCGTGCAGTGAATAACCAATGAATATAATGAGCAGGGGTCAGAAGCGGTAGGCAGCAGAGCCGAAAAAAACAGTGCTGACACAGGTAAATATAGAAAATCTCAAATTTCAAAGACCCGTGTTTTCTCCGGTCCGTGTCACACTGATGTCACATGGATCGCATTAGTGTGAGATCCGTGTGATGCCCTGGAATATCAGGTCGTCACAAGGGTGCCGTGCAATCTGCCCTTCTGCATGGTACCCACTCCTCCTTGGTTACGGGTCCTGTCACTTTGGTGTTGCTAAGAACAGGTATACACAAATCCTGAGGAAAACTCTGCACCACACCCACCAAACACCCATTGGGTAGCCTGAGGGGAACAGGGCCGCCCAGATGGAGGGATGGTAGAAGGAGGGACAGAAGTGTCAGTGTAGTCAGAGTGTCAGTGAGCAGTGACAGGAAAAGGTCACACTGCGGAGCTGGGCTCCTGCACCCGTCCCAGATGCCAGACGTTGGCCTGGCCTGGAAGGAGCTGGAACCCCGGTCGCAGGGTTTAGTGGCAAGGGGCACGGTACTGCCACGGAGGGCAGTTTGGCGGCCTTGTGCTACAACCGGGCAAGGGCACGACGGGGTACACGGACCCTAGGCTGGGAACTAACTTTATGCAGCCCAGTAATTCACCCGACGAGGATGGAATCTTCATGAACCGCTCTCCACCCGCTCCAAAATCGGGGTACTAGCGCAACGAGGGGGAGAGGACTTCCCAAAATTGTCCAGAAAATCCCAAGCATGAACCCTGAGAGCAAGCTCACCCTGCTAGCCACGCAGGTGAGCGGGACCCAAGTAGTTTTAGGCGAAAGGGATCCACCAAGACTAAACACAGTGCCAAGAGACAAGGCTTCAGACCAACCAGCAACACCAAAGGGGCACGGACCCAGCGTGTTCGAACTAAGGCTGCAGGGTATTCAAGACTTTGGTTTACCTGGTGTCAGTGTCAGCATCTCTGGACTGTGTGAGTACGTTGTGCCCCTTTGCTTCCAATGGGTCCCCAGCCTGCCATCCCCGAGCCCCGGGACACCTTCCCCTGCCCACGGAGGGGTTAACATCACCAGCTGCCATCCCATCGCTCCCGGGCGCTCTCCCTCTCTCCGAAACGCAGCAGCGGTGGGATCCCATTTTTACCACGACCCGTGGGTGGTGTCACGAACACTATCCAATCCACCCTTTCACCCCCTTTTTCATTACGAGCGGCCGCGCAACCCCGCCTCGGGACCGGAGACCCCTCAAGCCACTGTGGATCTGGATCCGAGCAGCCAGTCGGCTGTCGCGGGGGCAGTACACCCTTGAAAAACTTGGCATCACGAACAGGATGTGAGCAGGAACCACTAACCTGGGTGACGTGCACCTTGAGAAGTGAAGTCCGGGAGTCCAAAACCTTTTTCCAGCGACGTCCGCCATTTTTCCGCTGTTTTCGCACCAAAAACGCCATCTTCTTCGGAAACCGCGCAAAGCCGAAGCCCCGCCCTTCGTCCTCAGCCTGAAACAGAACCGGAAGTTCCTAGAGGGCCACAGCATGCAAAAGAGTGCTGGGAGAAAACCGAGGGGGCGTGCCTGAATGTAGTGAAAGCGGAAGAGAAGTAGGGACGCCAGGACTCTGCCATACTGTTCCTGGACAATGCAGAGGCAAGTTGGCGGAGCGGAGCTGGTCACCGGAAGGTGCTGATCCCAGGACCGCGACTTGGATTGAAGAAATCACCGAGCAGCTGTGCAGGAGAATGCGGACACAATTCCTGTTCATATTAAATCACTAAAGGGAAGAGATGAGGAGTCTGGCGGTGGGAGCCCGTGAGATCAAAATCCCACGTGAAGAGAGGGTAAGCGGTTACCCAGTCCCTGATGATTAACTTAATCCGGCCATTGCAGCTTAGGGATCCGGTCAGTCCCCGCTTGCGGCAACCACTCCGCCGTCACCTACCCAGTCCTCAGCGGACGCCGAGCTGCCATCACCCATCCCGGCAGCGGAACCAGCAGTATTCTTATGTGAAGCTCCAGCAGCAGCCCCGATGTCTACAGTCATCCCAGTCACATCAGCGGTCACCCGGAGCCCAGCCAGATCAGACCCGGCCGCATCACTGGGCCCCGTCCCTCAGAGGTGGAGCACCCGGGCCCTGCAACCCCGGCTGCGGAGCAGTCGAGTTTTCTGCCTACAGCAGCGGGAGTGGGACCTCCTAGTCCACCGGTTCCACTATCACGTGGCATCCCGACAGCTGTTGGAGCAGCACAAGTCCAGTTCAAGCCAGAGCCAGTTAGGGGAGCTGAGGCCGGACGCCAACGCCCCCTGCTGGGAACGACCACAACAACAACTGATACAGACAACGACCCCGGCAGATCAACGGCAGCGGGAGGTGATTGCCCGTACCCAGAGAGAGAAGGATCATCTGAGGAAATCTACGTTCCGTGTCCGAGGCCCACCGAGGAGGGGCATGGTGCACTGTTTTGACCCTGAGAAAGGGTGGGGTTTCCTGTCCAAGGCCTGTCTTGTCGAGGAGGTGTTTGTTGCAAGAAGAGATGTCGAGCAACACCTCCCAAGAGATCACCCGGGTCAGCTACAATCGGCACTGGAGCGAGCGGGGCTGCTATGCCCTAGATGTGAAACGGCTCGCTATGGTGAATGAGCGGGTTGTGCCGGCTGCTGCTGTTGGTTACCAGTCTCCCAGGGAGTGGTACCAGTAAAGTAAAAATGTTAATACTGTAAAAGTTAACAATGCCATAGAATTGTTAGGAATCGGTGTTTTCGTTTGTTATTTTTCACAGTTTGTTGTTTTTCATATAGAAACTGCTAGAAAATGAGTGCTTTAATGAAACAGTTTTAAATTAAACGGGAAAGTAACCTGATTTTCCTCTCAATTTGCTACAAGTGTACACCGGTACATGGACTTTGCTAATTTTTCAAGGACTTCGTTGTTTTAAATAGCCAAGTAAAAAAAAAATTGACCACGGTCACAGGACTGGCGTGACCAATACAAACTTTTGTCTTCTACATAATGGTGGGGGTCAGCCACCGACCAATTCAATGAAGAAAAAATAAGATAGCCAGCACTAAATGTGCACTACAGCACTAAAAATTACAAGCTGCACTCATTATTAAAATTTGAGATTTTTGGCATCCCTACGCTGATACAACGCTGGCTCCGAATGTAATGCGCGCAATATGGCAGGCACACTACAATACATTGATCTGCCCTGCTCAGGGCAGATCAAAGTGCACCTGCGTAGGACCCAAATGTCTGCTAGTGTGGATGACTTAGGACGCGTTATGCACCCAGGCTTCAGAAGGAGAAAAAGATGGCTGAAAGAGGAGGCGTCAGTACTAGAGAACGGAAACCCCCATCCGACCAGTCTGCAACGCACCTTAGGTGAGTATTAAAGGGATTTTTACGTTCTACACAGTAGCCTGGGCTCTTATATACAGCATGTTAGAATGCTGTATATAAGAGCCCACTGGTGGTGGCCGCAGCTTATCGTCACCGAATCTGGTGACAGGTTCCCTTTAAAAACCTACATATCTGGGCAGAAAGGATCCAAAGATAAAGGATGGACACTATTCACAGGGCAGAGTGCGCAGTCAGTAAGAAATTCACTACAACTATATCAAATGAGACTGACCAGCACAGCCAATAGGAGTAAACAGGTGCTAGCTGAAAATACAATATAACTAAAAAAATACATACAGCTGCACTCTAGAATGCTAAAAATGAATGAGGGAACTTTGGCATTGCATTACTGCTATAAAAATATTTGAGAGAAAAAAAAAAAAAAAAAAACAAAAAAAAAAAAAGATACTTCGCTTATGTATTGGCCAATGCATGTGAGCACTCCACCATATAACCAGGATATGTCCATCCTTCTTTATAGCTGGATCCTTTCTGCCCAGACATGTAGCTTTTTAACCCAGACAGGGGCATTTCAAGTTAGGGTCCAGGTATATAAGTGTCGCGGGCGGGGAGGAGGGTGTCAGCACACCGCGCTCACCCCTTCTGCTCGGGTCCGGCAGTTGCTCCTGGTGGCTCGAGCTGCGGGCCGGATCCCGGGGTGTCTCGAGCGACACTCATCGCCCGTGAGTGAAAGGGGGTTGTTTGTTGGGATTATAGTTCGTGACGCCACCCACGGTTGCGGTGATGGCACCACCGCTGCTCAATGTGGGGGTCCCGGGGATGGTGATTGGAGCAGCCAGGTGTTGTGTTGCCCCTCCGTGGGTAGGGGTTGGTGATCCCGGGGCCCGGTGAAGAGATGTGAAGTGTAGGGCCTGGAGGGCGCAGGGACGCGGGGGCAGCGCTGTGCCTTGCGGCACTGTGGTACTCACTCAGCCTGAGACACGGACACAGTTTGTACGGTAAACCAACGGCTGGTAGGACGGTCCCACAGACGGTTGCACCTGCACTCCCGGTAGGTGACGGTGACGTCTCTCTTCCTTGCACCTGTTTGACTGATGGTAGCGGTGGATTCCCTCCGGTTACCCGCTCCCCGACTGCAATCTGGGCCGGAGGAGCTCTACACTTTGCCCGCAGGCGCTGGCCCTGGGGAAACTGGTGCCTTGGCGGTGGCGGTGTCTCCCCGGTAATGGTCGGGCTGTTGCGTCAATCGGGACTTTGTTGCTGGGGGATCTGCGTCCCCTTCACTGACGGATTCGGCAAATTGGGCGACTCCTAGCCTTGCCGGGGTCCGAGAGGCCCCTGCCCTGGTGCTGACTGTCCTTCGGAACACTGCTCCAGACCACCGGGCACACAGCCAACGGGGTCCTTCCAGGAACTTCCAAACGGTCCCCCTCCGGACAGTCACCGCCGTCGCTGACCTTGCTGTTCTAGCCCTACACACAGCTGGGCTCTCAGGCTTTGCACTCTCTCTGCGCTGTCACCTCTTCTTGCTTTCCTCCTTTACTCCTTTTCTTTCCTCTACTTTCACTTCTTGGTTGGTTACTCGAGCCCCTGCCTGGGCTACTCCTCACTCCTTCCACTTCCTCCTCCCTGACTGGACTCCACTCAAGCTCTTCCCTGAGCTGACTGCCTGACACTTCCTGCCTCCAGAGTTGTGAGCTCCTTGGTGGGCGGAGCCAACCGCCTGGCCCACCCCCTGGTGTGCATCATCAGACTCCTGGAGGAAGGCAACAAGGATTTCTGGTTAGCAGGTGTGCCTACCTGGAGTGTGGGGTGTGGTGGTGTTATTATCTGTGTCCCCTGGCTTGCCCAGGGCGACACATTCCCCCTTAGCAAAATGCAGACCGTCCGCGGGCTGCCGTCCTACACCGGTTTTATTTTTCTGTAAAAGGGATAACAGGGTTAAACATAACATAAATACATTTTTAATAACTTCTTCCCAAGACGGGAGGCACATTTTACTTTTAACGTTGCAACGGTATACGGTTACGGTTTCCGCTCTCTCCCACCCAAGTAACCTGGCCCTGATGCTGCCCCTAAAACCCAGGCAGCACCCCTTGACCCACAGTCCAGCACACGGTACCCGAGCGGGATCTGTCCTTCCCTCCAGAGGGTAGCCACCGGTTCCTTTGGCGGCTGGGTCCTGGCCTGCTCTGCTCAGGGCCCTCCCTCCAACCTGCCTCTCCGGAGATGGCACTGCGGAAAACGGTAACGGTAACCAACATATTTACAAGCCACTAACGTTTGTGGTTGCCCTGCAGAGTTCACGGGCTTGTCCATGGCTAGTTCCCATGCATAAACTTTAAACGGTCCCCACGGGGACAACGGTGCCGGCTCCTGCCGGTTGCTAATCACAGCTGACAATCAGGTGAAAACTCGGTTCAATCAGTGTTCTTCATTTTTCAAAACTTTCAACAAACTTTCAAACAAACACACAACACTCTTTTACATTTGCGGGCCCCTCTTACTCATAGAACGGTCTCCCTGTACCTAAGTGGGGGTCTACCTAGGTTGAAACGGGTGGACCTTCGGGGCCCGGTGTCAGTGGTGCTAAACAGTGGGGTAGAGGGAACAATCGGTTCCTCCTCCCTGCTATAGTGTGGGGCAAGCGGAGGTGCAGGGGGGCTGGGTACAGGTTCATCCCTGGGCACTGGCACTGGTTCTGGCTCACGGTTAACCGCTTCCACTACTTCTTCATCCACGGGTTGTGGGAACAGTATCACTGGAAGTATCACCGCGCCGTTCTGTGTAGGCCAGTTTGCTGGGAAGTCACCCATTACAGTGTGGATTACCTCTGCTGCCTTTTCCACTGGTGGAGGAACCGGTACTTCAGCCTCTGCTTTTAACGCTGGGGGGCATTTCTTTAGATGGTCCCGAGAAACTGTGGCCAGGGTGCCCCCTTGGTCACGACTGATCTGGTAGGTCTTCCCATTGTCCCACTCGGTGGGTTGTATGACGTAAGGGACTTGCTCCCACTGGTCATCCAGTTTGTGGGCTTTTCTCTTCCGTTTCAGCACCACATCTCCTGGCTGGAAAGGACCTGCAGGCGCCTTCTGGTTGAACCGGTGCTCTTGCTGTTCTCGACTTCGACTGAGGTTTTTCTCCACATACTCCTGGATTTGCCGGTACTGGGCCCTCCTCCGACTTTCCCACTCTGCCGTTGAAGGGAGTGCTTCCGAAGCCTCCAACCCCATCTCCAGATCCACCGGCAGGCGGCCAGGCCGGGCCCTCATCAGATACGCTGGGGTGCACTTCGTCGAGCTGGATGGGATATTATTGTACATGTCGACCAAGTGGGGTAACTTTTCCGGCCACATGTTCCGTTCTTCCAGCGGTAGCGTCTTGAGGAGCCCCAGGACCAAGTGATTCATTTTCTCGCACATGCCGTTGGTTTGGGCGTGGTACGGAGTGGTCCGGATCTTCTTGCAGCCGTACAACTGGCAGAATTCGTGAAACACTTCTGCTTCAAAAGCCGGGCCTTGGTCAGTCAGCACCTTCTCGGGGTACCCATGGGGTCGGCAAAAATAGGCCTGGAACGCTCGGGCAGCGGTTCGACCAGTCAAGTCCTTAACGGGGACTACCACCATGAATCTTGAGTAGTGGTCTACCATGGTCAACGCGTAGGTGTACCCACTTCGGCTAGGGGTGAGTTTGACATGGTCCAGGGCGACCAGCTCCAGCGGCTGATGGGTGAGTATGGGATGTAACGGTGCCCTCTGGCTAGTCTCGTCCTTTCTCCTCAATGTACAAGGACCGCACTCTCGGCACCAGGCTTCCACCGACTCACGCATCCCACTCCAATAGAACCGCTCCCGCAACAGCATCTCCAGCTTCTTCCACCCGAAGTGGCCAGCACCATCATGGTATGCCCGCAGGACGGTAGCAACCTCAGCTTGAGGAACGATCAACTGGCAGATTTTCTCATGGGTCTTTGGGTTGATCAGCTCACGGTACAGCCTCCCTTGGTGTAGGTAGAGCCGTTTTCGATCTTTCCACAAGCGTTGGGCTTCGGCTGGAGCGGCAGGGTCTATTCCCATAGCACCTTGTTCCACCAGGGTCTTGACAAGGCGGACAGCCGGTGCTTGGTCCTGAGCGTCCTGCCACTCTTGACTGGGCCGCGGGTCCAGGTCCGCCCGTTGCTGACATACTTGTACCCTCTCAGTAGGCGGCTGGTGAAACGCAGGCAACTCAATCTCCTCGAGGTCGTCATCCTCACACCCCTCTTCTGACAAATGGGGCATCCGGGATTGTGCATCTGCATTGATGTTGACACGACCAGCTCGGTACTTTATGGTGAAATCATAGTTGGCTAACCGGGCTACCCACCGCTGCTCCAGCGCGCCCAACTTGGCCGTGTCTAGGTGAGTTAGCGGATTGTTGTCCGTAAACGCGGTGAATTTCGCCGCCGCCAGGTAGTGGCGGAACCGCTCTGTGATAGCCCACACCAACGCCAATAGCTCGAGCTTGAAGGAGCTATAGTTCTCAGGGTTCCTTTCGGTCGGCCGGAGTTTTCGGCTGACGTAGGCAATCACCTTCTCCTTCCCATCCTGGACCTGGGACAAGACCGCTCCTAGCCCCACGTTACTGGCGTCCGTGTGGAGGATGAACGGGCGCCCATAGTCAGGGTATGCCAAGACCTCTTCTCCGGTCAAGGCCGCCTTCAACTGGCCAAAGGACTCCTCATGCTTGTCCTCCCACAACAGTGGGGCTCCAATAGGTCTACCACCTTTGGTCTGTCCCACGAGGAGATCTTGCATGGGGGCAGCCATCTTCGTGTATCCCTTTATAAAGCGCCGATAGTACCCCACCAGACCCAGGAACTGCCTTACTTCCCTCACCGTGGTTGGTCTCGGCCAGCTCTGGATGGCAGTGATCTTCTCAGGGTCGGGGGCAACACCATCCGCACTCACCACGTGTCCTAGATACTGCACCCTGGGTTTCAGCAGATGGCACTTCGAGGGCTTCAACTTCATCCCGAACTTGGCAAGGGACGCGAACACCTCGGCCAGGTGCTCCAGATGGGCCTCATACGTCTGGGAATAAACAATCACATCATCCAAATACAGCAGGACGGTCTTGAAGTTTAAATGTCCCAGACAGCACTCCATCAACCGTTGGAAAGTCCCGGGGGCATTGCACAGCCCAAACGGCATGCTATTGAATTCGCATAGCCCCATCGGGGTGGTGAAGGCGGTCTTCTCCCGGTCCTCGGGGGCCACGGCCACTTGCCAGTATCCGCTGGTGAGGTCAAGGGTCGAGAAGTAGTTTGCAGTTCTCAGTGCAGCCAAAGATTCTTCAATACGAGGCAATGGATAGGCATCTTTATGGGTTATCTGGTTGATCTTCCGGTAGTCCACACACATCCGCATGGTACCATCCTTCTTCTTGACCAGTACCAACGGAGCGGCCCAGGGACTACAACTGTCCCGAATAACCCCTGCCTCCTTCATATTCTTCAACATATCCTTGGCACACTGATAATGTGCAGGGGGAATAGGTCTGTACCTCTCTTTGATAGGGGGATGTTCACCCGTGGGAATGTGGTGTTGGACCCCCTTGATCTGCCCAAAGTCTAGGGGGTGCTTACTGAAAACCTGTTCGTACTCCTGCACTACCCTGTGTACCCCTGCCCTGTGATGTGTAGGGGTATCATCAGTGCCCACATGTAGCTGTTGGTGCCACTCCTTGGTGTCCCCCTGGGGTGGGGAAGTGCTGGTGGTAGGTGGGAGTGTGGATGGACGGGCTTCCTGGATAGTGTGAGGGTCCAGGGTGAGCAGCTTGGCAATGGTGGCAAACCGGGGGAGCCTGACTTCTTCCTCCCCGCAATTCAACACTCTCACAGGCACTCTCCCTTTCTTCACATCTACCACCCCTCGGGCGGCCACTACAGTGGGCCAGTGCTCGGAAGGCATGGGCTCCATCATCGCAGGGTAGTCACGCCCCTGAGGCCCTACTGCTGCCCTACACCAGATCATCATATAACTCCTAGGGGGCACAGTCAATGGAGCAACATCCATCACTCGCACTCCACCAATCTCCCCTCCGGTTGAGCTTACATGCTGGCGGTACATCAGGGCGCGGATCTCACGCTGCACAGCCCTCTGCCGGCTCCCCGCCGCCGTGGCGGCTAGCTGCTGCAAAAGGTTCAGCACATCAGCCATGCAGTGTTCCATCACATTGGTTCCCAACACTATTTTCGGGTTATGATCACTAGGCTCATTCATGATCACAATCATACCCTGGTGTTGCAGTTCAGCCTGCCCCACTGTCATAGCCACCTCTTTATACCCCACCTGGGTCAATGGAAGTCCATTAGCGGCAATCAAATTTATACTATTGTCTGGAGGCGCCAGCTCGTCTGTGGCCCAATATCGCTGATACAATGTGTACGGTATGGTAGTTACCTGTGATCCAGTGTCCAAGAGAGCCATCACGGGTATGCCGTCCACAGCCACAGGGATGATAGGGCGGGCCCCGACGTATCGGTCTCGCCAGTCCGGGGGGCCACGGTGTTCTACTCCTGAGGATTGGCCCGGGGCCCCAGGGGTTGCTCGTTTAACGGGCACTGTCGGTAAACATGGCCCGGCTTACGGCACTTGTAGCAGATTGGAGGTCTGCTCCGCGGGTTGTTAGCGCTTCTCTGCTGCATCCAGGGAACATCTTCGGGACTGTCAGCAAGCTGTATCTGCGCTGGGGGCTGAGATCTGGTCAGAGGTTGAAGCGCAGCAAGGATTTTGGCAAGGTCTCCGTCCAGGCGACGGACCTGGGCAGCCAGTTCTTCCACTGTGCTGCTCGAGGCTGCGGGTAGTAGGGAGGTTGGTTTGGCTGGGGCCGCCACAACGGGAACTGTCTCGACGGGCCACAGGACGGGTTCCAGAGCTTCAGCAGCTGGGGGCTGTAGTGCTTTGATAGCCCGCTCCTTTAACACAGCGAAGTCCCCATCAGGGTGTTCCAGGGCCCACAGTCGGAGTTGTTTACGATCCTCAGGGGACCTCATCCCCTGCGCAAATTGCTCCACTAACATCTTATTGCTATCCGCCTCATTAATGGAGTTCACCCGCTTCAGTGTGCGGAGGGCGGTCTGCAGACGTAGAGCATAGTCCCGAATGCTATCCCCAGCTCGTTGCCGGCACTGGTAAAACTGCATCCTCAGCTCAGCTTCAGTCCGGGTCTCGAAGGCCGTCTGTAGCTTCTCGAAGATGGTGGCTACAGAGAGCCGGTCCCCCTCGGCCCAGGTCTCAGCTTCCTGCTCCGCCGCACCGGTTAGCTGGCCTAGCACTATCGCTGCACGTTGCTTATCAGTCAGGGGGTACAGCTCTAGCAACGGGTTAAGCTTTTTCCGGAAGGCCTGCAAGGCATCCGGTTTCCCGTCATACTGCGGTAGCCAGGCAGCTCCGGGCGCATAGGGCAAGGAAAACGGCATGACCTGAGCAAGCGCGGGGGCCGCGGCACCTCCCGCCAGTACGGCCGGGACCTGGGCAGGCCCATTCCCATCCGCGGGTGCCGCTGCGGCTGCGACCACCTCTCCCCCAGCGGCTTCGTCGGGCGCAGACATCTTGTTTCCGTCCCCCTTAGCTCTTTCCGGCCCCTCCTCTCTCGGGGCGGGGTTTTGGCCTTCGCGCCTCTACTGCTCGAGAAGACGCTCGAGCGGGAACTTTTCGCGCCAAAGATGGCGGCTTCTGAAATTTTTCTGCCGGATACCTCCGGCGGTAACAAGGCGCACCTCTACCAGACGGCAGAGCGGTAAGATCCTGTTCGTGACGCCAAGTTGTCGCGGGTGGGGAGGAGGGTGTCAGCACACCGCGCTCACCCCTTCTGCTCGGGTCCGGCAGTTGCTCCTGGTGGCTCGAGCTGCGGGCCGGATCCCGGGGTGTCTCGAGCGACACTCCTCGCCCGTGAGTGAAAGGGGGTTGTTTGTTGGGATTATAGTTCGTGACGCCACCCACGGTTGCGGTGATGGCACCACCGCTGCTCAATGTGGGGGTCCCGGGGATGGTGATTGGAGCAGCCAGGTGTTGTGTTGCCCCTCCGTGGGTAGGGGTTGGTGATCCCGGGGCCCGGTGAAGAGATGTGAAGTGTAGGGCCTGGAGGGCGCAGGGACGCGGGGGCAGCGCTGTGCCTTGCGGCACTGTGGTACTCACTCAGCCTGAGACACGGACACAGTTTGTACGGTAAACCAACGGCTGGTAGGACGGTCCCACAGACGGTTGCACCTGCACTCCCGGTAGGTGACGGTGACGTCTCTCTTCCTTGCACCTGTTTGACTGATGGTAGCGGTGGATTCCCTCCGGTTACCCGCTCCCCGACTGCAATCTGGGCCGGAGGAGCTCTACACTTTGCCCGCAGGCGCTGGCCCTGGGGAAACTGGTGCCTTGGCGGTGGCGGTGTCTCCCCGGTAATGGTCGGGCTGTTGCCGTCAATCGGGACTTTGTTGCTGGGGGATCTGCGTCCCCTTCACTGACGGATTCGGCAAATTGGGCGACTCCTAGCCTTGCCGGGGTCCGAGAGGCCCCTGCCCTGGTGCTGACTGTCCTTCGGAACACTGCTCCAGACCACCGGGCACACAGCCAACGGGGTCCTTCCAGGAACTTCCAAACGGTCCCCCTCCGGACAGTCACCGCCGTCGCTGACCTTGCTGTTCTAGCCCTACACACAGCTGGGCTCTCAGGCTTTGCACTCTCTCTGCGCTGTCACCTCTTCTTGCTTTCCTCCTTTACTCCTTTTCTTTCCTCTACTTTCACTTCTTGGTTGGTTACTCGAGCCCCTGCCTGGGCTACTCCTCACTCCTTCCACTTCCTCCTCCCTGACTGGACTCCACTCTCAAGCTCTTCCCTGAGCTGACTGCCTGACACTTCCTGCCTCCAGAGTTGTGAGCTCCTTGGTGGGCGGAGCCAACCGCCTGGCCCACCCCCTGGTGTGCATCATCAGACTCCTGGAGGAAGGCAACAAGGATTTCTGGTTAGCAGGTGTGCCTACCTGGAGTGTGGGGTGTGGTGGTGTTATTATCTGTGTCCCCTGGCTTGCCCAGGGCGACACATAAGATCACCTTGTCGTTGCAACCGGGCTCACATGCATTGGTCAATACATAAGTTAAGTATCTCTTTTTTTTCAAATATTCCTATAGCAGTAATGCAATACCAGAGTCCACTTATTCATTGTTAGCATTCTAGAATGCAGCTGTATTTTTTTAGCTCTATTGTGTTTCAGTTGGCACCTGTTCACACCTATCGGATGTGTGGCTCAGTCGTTTTTTATAAACTTCCTAAAGATCGGCTGCAACTTACCAGGATGGGAAAACACATTTGAAAGTCACTTTTTTACACTCAAGAGCTTTAAAATAGAAAAATGTAGGGAGTGAAGCAAAAGGCCAGGAAAAGCCATACAGCTGACAAATACTATTAAGAACTTTGCTATTAAAAGTGGAAGAAAAAAAAAAAAAATTTGAGAAACTGATCAAACAAAATATTTCTATACAAATGCACAGAGCATGGGCAACAAATGAGAATTGGGGCTCCTAAAGAAGGAAAAGGAATATCATGGCATTGGTATCACTGAAACCTGGAGGGACTATACATATTATTGAAATACAAGGCTAGAAGGATAACATTTGCAAAAAAAGACTTAGGGTACCGTCACACTTTAGCGACGCAGCAGCGATCCCACCAGCGATCTGACCTGGTCAGGATCGCTGCTGCATCGCTACATGGTCGCTGGTGAGCAGTCAAACAGGCAGATCTCACCAGCGACCAGTGACCAGCCCCCAGCCAGCAGCGACGTGCAAGCGATGCTGCGCTTGCACGGAGCCGGCGTCTGGAAGCTGCGGACACTGGTAACTAAGGTAAACATCGGGTATGGTTACCCGATGTTTACCTTAGTTACCAGCGCACACCGCTTAGCGTGTGCAGGGAGCAGGAGCCGGCACTGGCAGCGTGAGCGCTACGGAGGCTGGTAACGAAGGTAAATATCGGGTAACCACCTTGGTTACCCGATGTTTACCTTAGTTACAGCTTACCGCAGGCTGTCAGACGCCGGCTCCTGCTCCCTTCACATTCAGGATTGTTGCTCTCTCGCTGTCACACACAGCGATGTGTGCTTATCAGCGGGAGAGCAACAATAAAAAAACGAACCAGGGCTGTGTGTAACGAGCAGCGATCTCACAGCAGGGGCCAGATCACTGCTCAGTGTCACACACAGCGAGATCGCTAATGAGGTCACAAAAAACGTGACTCAGCAGCGATCACAGTAGCGATCACAGTAGCGATCTCGCTGAGTGTGAAGTACCCCTTAAATGTGGAGGAGGTGTTGCTTTGTATGAGTTAGAAAAGCATATATCTCCACAGAGATTGAAGACTCAGACTGGGAGTTCTGTGGAAACTGAGTAAGAATACGAAGAACAACAGAAAGGACACTATTGTAAGCATTTACAGCAGGCCGCATGGGCAACCTGAAGCTATGGATGAACTTTATGCATCAGATGGCAGCATTTTCAAAAAAATATGAGGTAGTGATCATGGAAGATTTCGACTATCCAGATATTTGATAGAAATCTTGCTCAGCAAAAAGTAACTGTGGCGCCCCAGGACCTGGTCGCCACAACAGCATTGCCCTTCCAAAGGGTTAATGCTGAGCCTGGAGGTAATGGGGAGGTCCATTGGCCAGCAAGTTTAACATCCACCGCAGTTCTCCCTCCGGCCAGCAGGGGGAGCTCTGAACCTGGAATTCCAGGGAGCCTTCCTCAAGTCTGACCTGAGGGAGGAAGTAGTGTTCAGTCTGTAGAGAGAAGTGACAGTGAACAGACGTAGAGTGTGCTGTCCTGTGGATCTGGGGCCTAGAGCTAGAGTAGCTTGGCCCAGAGAAGCAGGAGTAGCAGAGAGGCAGAGAAGAGACTCGAACATCGGAGTCTGTGGCCACCAGGGCTTAACATACTCCCTGGTAGACGAATCCGAAGGGCAGGAGAGCTGCAAGCACCTGGCCCATAAACAGCCCGAAGGTACAGCTGCAGCTTCAGGGCCCGGTGTGGACTCCAGCAGAGAAGCACCAGAGAGGGCCTGCGCAGCCTGCTACAGAGGGAAAGGGACGTACCATCGGTCCCCGCAGCAAAGAGGGCCATTGCTGGATTCAGAGAAGCAGGGTCCTATCATAACAAAGAAAAGCACAGGAGTAGGCCTCATACTCAGCTGGCCAGAAAGATCCCCCCAAGTACTTCCAGGCTGACCGGGTCCCCATCACCACCTGTAACGGTCTCCCAGGACTGGACTGTTCCCAAAGTAAAAGAGGAAAAGGTAAAGAGACTGTTGTTTGTACCTGGTTCTTTCATTGCCTGTCGGCCCTGCACCGTGTTAGCCACACAACACCATAGACTTTCACGAGCACTAACAGTGTCCCCGGGGCTCCGCTCCACCTGTGGGGAGCAGCACCACCATTGCTGCTATATCATCACCCCGGAGGCCTCCCACAGCAGCGGCGGCTTAATAGCCGCAGACCACAGGTGGCGTCACGAACACAAACTGTATTCATCAAGCCACATACTCTACTGACACCCACCAGGGCCACGGAGCCGGGCCCAGCCACCACTGACTACCACCGGACTAGTCCGGCCCGGCATCGGGTGTCCCATAGCCCTGGGGTGGGCGAGTCATAACAAGTCCAGCAAATTCTTATCCTCTCTTGCTGACAGCTTTATCTTCGAAAATGTAGAGAAAACAAGGGGATCTGCTCCTTATTAACAGGGAGGACATGGTTGCAGTGGTAAGGGTGGCTGAGATCCTAGGAGACAGCGATCATGCCTTCATAGAATTTTGGACAACTAGAGGAGGAAGACCTGTGAAGACAAACTTCAAGGTTTGATTTCAGAAAGACAGATTTTGGACAGAGAAAGGATAGGAGAGATCCAATGGATGGCTGTCCTTAACTACAGAAATGTCCAGGAAGGATTTGAAATGTTGAAAAATTAGATTCTTCAACCACAAGTACATGCGTACATGTAGTTTAAAGATCCTATATAGAAAATATGTATTCGCTAGTAATAAAACGTGTGCCATTCCTTACTATTGGTCCCTTGTTGGAAAGTAGGTGTGACTATATCTACGTATTAAACAATAGCATAAAGAGTTGCACACCAGTCACAATGTATAGGGGAATAATGAAAAGCAGAACTGCTATAGGAATACTAAACTGGAAAATACAATGGACTATCTGAAAAAAGTGAAAACATGAAAATGGTATCTGCATAACTGCTATGAATAATAGGAATGAGAGATGTTTAGCCATTGTATTGATCAATGCAAAGGAGCCCCAAACCAAACACCAAGGTAATCTCTATCACCTATAGCCATGTGTCTTATTTCACATCTATAGCTTGGTCCTTTGCTTCCCATACAGAGCAAGTTTTTTAACTGCAGGTGAGGTTACATGTAGGTTAGGGACCCCAAAGATAGAGATTTCCTTGGCGTTTGGTTTGGGGCTCCTTTGCATTGATCAATACAATGGCTAAACATCTCTCATTCCTATTATTCATAGCAGTTATGCACATACCATTTTCATGTTTTTCACTTTTTTCAGATAGTCCATTGTATTTTTCAGTCTACTATTGCCATAGCAGTTCTGCTTTTCATTATTCCCCTATACATTGTGACTGGTGTGCAACTCTTTATCCTATTGTTTAGTTCTATATTTTTGAGTCTTGCACCTTGTTCACACCATAGGTGTTCCAGACGTACATTCTTTAATTATATCTATGTATTAACATACGCTGTGGAAGGCAAATGGGAATGGTTTAGTGTTGTTGACAATTCCATGATGTGCTTTTGCTATATAACTCGTAATTTTGGGTGCTCTAAGTAGGTGACCATGACATTCTGAAGAGGGGAGGAGGAGAGCTAAGTGTACAAGAGTTTAAGGGGTACTTCTCACATAGCGAGATCGCTGCTGAGTCACGGTTTTTGTGACGCAGCAGTGACCTCATTAGCGATCTCGCTGTGTGTGACACTGAGCAGCGATCTGGCCCCTGCTGTGAGATCACTGCTCGATACACACAGTGCTGGTTCATTTTTTTATTGTTGCTCTCCCGCTGTTAAGCACACATCGCTGTGTGTGACAGCGAGAGAGCAACAATCTGAATGTGCAGGGAGCAGGGAGCCGGCGTCTGGCAGCCGGTGGTAAGCTGTAACCAAGGTAAACATCGGGTAACCAAGGTGGTTACCTGATATTTACCTTAGTTACTAGCATCCGCCGCTCTCACGCTGCCAGTGTCAGCTCCCTGCACACGTAGCCGGAGTACACCGGGTAAATAAGCAAAGGTTTGCTTATTAACCCAATGTGTACTGTGGCTACGAGTGCAGGGAGCCAGCACTAAGCGGTGTGTGCTGTTAACCAAGGTAAACATCGGGTAACCATACCCGATGTTTACCGTGGTTACCAGTGTCCGCAGCTTCCAGATGCCGGCTCCCTGCAAGTGCAGCATCGCTTCCACGTCGCTGCTGGATAGTCGAAATCTTCCATGATCACTACCTCATATTTTTTTTAAAATGCTGCCATCTGATGCATAAAGTTCATCCATAGCTTCAGGTTGCCCATGCGGCCTGCTGTAAATGCTTACAATAGTGTCCTTTCTGTTGTTCTTCGTATTCTTACTCAGTTTCCACAGAACTCCCAGTCTGAGTCTTCAATCTCTGTGGAGATATATGCTTTTCTAACTCATACAAAGCGACACCTCCTCCACATTTAAGGGGTACTTCACACTCAGCGAGATCGCTGCTGAGTCACGTTTTTTGTGACCTCATTAGCGATCTCGCTGTGTGTGACACTGAGCAGCGATCTGGCCCCTGCTGTGAGATCGCTGCTCGTTACACACAGCCCTGGTTCGTTTTTTTATTGTTGCTCTCCCGCTGATAAGCACACATCGCTGTGTGTGACAGCGAGAGAGCAACAATCCTGAATGTGAAGGGAGCAGGAGCCGGCGTCTGACAGCCTGCGGTAAGCTGTAACTAAGGTAAACATCGGGTAACCAAGGTGGTTACCTGATATTTACCTTAGTTACTAGCATCCGCCGCTCTCACGCTGCCAGTGTCAGCTCCCTGCACACGTAGCCGGAGTACACCGGGTAAATAAGCAAAGGTTTGCTTATTAACCCAATGTGTACTGTGGCTACGAGTGCAGGGAGCCAGCACTAAGCGGTGTGTGCTGTTAACCAAGGTAAACATCGGGTAACCATACCCGATGTTTACCGTGGTTACCAGTGTCCGCAGCTTCCAGATGCCGGCTCCCTGCAAGTGCAGCATCGCTTCCACGTCGCTGCTGGATAGTCGAAATCTTCCATGATCACTACCTCATATTTTTTTTAAAATGCTGCCATCTGATGCATAAAGTTCATCCATAGCTTCAGGTTGCCCATGCGGCCTGCTGTAAATGCTTACAATAGTGTCCTTTCTGTTGTTCTTCGTATTCTTACTCAGTTTCCACAGAACTCCCAGTCTGAGTCTTCAATCTCTGTGGAGATATATGCTTTTCTAACTCATACAAAGCGACACCTCCTCCACATTTAAGGGGTACTTCACACTCAGCGAGATCGCTGCTGAGTCACGTTTTTTGTGACCTCATTAGCGATCTCGCTGTGTGTGACACTGAGCAGCGATCTGGCCCCTGCTGTGAGATCGCTGCTCGTTACACACAGCCCTGGTTCGTTTTTTTATTGTTGCTCTCCCGCTGATAAGCACACATCGCTGTGTGTGACAGCGAGAGAGCAACAATCCTGAATGTGAAGGGAGCAGGAGCCGGCGTCTGACAGCCTGCGGTAAGCTGTAACTAAGGTAAACATCGGGTAACCAAGGTGGTTACCTGATATTTACCTTAGTTACTAGCATCCGCCGCTCTCACGCTGCCAGTGTCAGCTCCCTGCACACGTAGCCGGAGTACACCGGGTAAATAAGCAAAGGTTTGCTTATTAACCCAATGTGTACTGTGGCTACGAGTGCAGGGAGCCAGCACTAAGCGGTGTGTGCTGTTAACCAAGGTAAACATCGGGTAACCATACCCGATGTTTACCGTGGTTACCAGTGTCCGCAGCTTCCAGATGCCGGCTCCCTGCAAGTGCAGCATCGCTTCCACGTCGCTGCTGGATAGTCGAAATCTTCCATGATCACTACCTCATATTTTTTTTAAAATGCTGCCATCTGATGCATAAAGTTCATCCATAGCTTCAGGTTGCCCATGCGGCCTGCTGTAAATGCTTACAATAGTGTCCTTTCTGTTGTTCTTCGTATTCTTACTCAGTTTCCACAGAACTCCCAGTCTGAGTCTTCAATCTCTGTGGAGATATATGCTTTTCTAACTCATACAAAGCGACACCTCCTCCACATTTAAGGGGTACTTCACACTCAGCGAGATCGCTGCTGAGTCACGTTTTTTGTGACCTCATTAGCGATCTCGCTGTGTGTGACACTGAGCAGCGATCTGGCCCCTGCTGTGAGATCGCTGCTCGTTACACACAGCCCTGGTTCGTTTTTTTATTGTTGCTCTCCCGCTGATAAGCACACATCGCTGTGTGTGACAGCGAGAGAGCAACAATCCTGAATGTGAAGGGAGCAGGAGCCGGCGTCTGACAGCCTGCGGTAAGCTGTAACTAAGGTAAACATCGGGTAACCAAGGTGGTTACCCGATATTTACCTTCGTTACCAGCCTCCACAGCTCTTACGCTGCCAGTACCGGCTCCTGCTCCCTGCACACGCTAAGCTAAGCGGTGTGCGCTGGTAACTAAGGTAAACATCGGGTAACCATACCCGATGTTTACCTTAGTTACCAGTGTCCGCAGCTTCCAGACACCGGCTCCGTGCAAGCGCAGCATCGCTTGCACGTCGCTGCTGGCTGGGGGCTGGTCACTGGTCGCTGGTGAGATCTGCCTATTTGACAGCTCACCAGCGACCATGTAGCGACGCACCAGCGATCCTGACCAGGTCAGATCGCTGGTGGGATCGCTGGAGCGTCACTAAAGTGTGACAGTACCCTAAGGTTTGTAGCTGAAAGCCCTTCAGATTATCATTATTACTCACCACTCTAAACGCACCTGCCTTTCACCCAAACCTATTTTTTTGCTGCATAGGCTCATGGAGTGAGCCTCTGTCTTGGAAGAGTGGCCAGATGAATACAATACTCTTCGATTGACATTGAAAGGACACACACTGTTTGTAGAATTGTATGAAAATTGTCTAAGTATCACCTTGACTTGTTTGCTTCATAGGACGTACATGAACAGCAAATGGAACCATTGTATGTATGGAGTGAGCTCAGCCAACTCCATAAAGTGGCATCAAACAGTAAAGCCTGCTATACATATTAAGTGGCTGTCAGCCATACTGACCATCATACCCACACAAAGGAGCACTATAGGGCAGTTCAATTGTCCAAGGCTCCCCTAGCACACATTAAAATGTCAGCCAAACCGGTTGATATAACAGTTTAATGTATATAGGGGGGTCTTAATTGCTGAGATCAATAATAGCTCTGTGTAACCTCGTAAATGAGGAGGTCCCTGTGTCTGCTATGATAGAATTTCTACGAGGCCCAGCTTGTGGCAGGGATTTATAAGAAATTGTTACTATTTATGAGAAAGCACTTCCATGATTGGGTGCTCGGACGGGCTCGACTCGAATACCCGAGTATAATGGAAGTCAATGGGGAAAGTCTATAAAAATGCCATTATACTCGGGTACTTGCGCCCATCCAAGCATCCAACTGCTCATTACACGCACAGAGTATGGTAGTGCCCGCTCATCACTAATCACTTTGCAATACCTCAGTATTGCATAGTGATTGTAGATTCAGATCCTCAGGTTAAATGGAGCCAATTAAAAGTGAAAAAAACAAATAAAACATTTTAAATATTTAAATACTTAAATCACCCTATCTTTGCCAAATGATTTAAAATAAAAATGATTTTGCAGCAGATGCAATAAGCAAAACGCATAAGTATAATATAAAAAGTTACATTTTACAAATTTTTTTCCTTCATTTTTAGACACTTCTCAATAAAAAAAAAAACTCCCATTTTTCAAGAGAATTTTAGCACATGCATCGTAAAACTCTAATTATCTCAGACTTGGGGTAGTTACATCTTCTGACTGAACACACTTATGCTATAGATACTGTAATTGCTGGCCACAAGATGTTCCAGTTGGTATTTATTGCTCCCTCTGCAGATTTCCTCTATTAAACATGTTTAGCCTTATTGACGATGTATGTTGGTCCCTATACAGTGGAGAGGGAAAGTGCTTATCTCAGGAGAACAAATGGATCACCCCTGAAACACAAACATGGTCAGCCTAATTACCTCCCATGGGAGACTACTCATAACCCCTACTCAAAGCTATAGCCATTTAGACTTTTCAGGGATATCGTAGACTATATTTAGAACTTTAGAATTTAATTTCTCAACTATTATAGGATTAAGGCCGCATACACACTCAACCAAAGGCTCATATGGAGCGTCAGACTCATCGTGATAACATAATTGATATTTCTATAGCGCCAACATATTCCGCAGCCCTCTACAATTCAGAGGGGACATGTACAGATAATACGAGACACTACAGAGTAACAATACAACGAAACCAAGAGGACTGAGGCTCCTGCTCGCAAGCAACAATGAGCCAATAGGGAAGGCATAAAACGTAAATGGTAAAGAGTGCTTGTGTTGTCTGGTCCGACCATGAATATAATAGGGAATTCAAAAAATGCTACATGAACCAGTCAGTATTTGTACAAGTACAGAGGGCTATTAAGGGCCTACAGGGTGTATAAACAGATAAAGACCAGATATTGAAGAAAATATTGTAAGGGCAAACTAGAAAGTTAGATAAGTAAAGTAAAAGGGAAGTCTAAAGAAAGGCGCTTTAGGGCAAGGTTAAAACTGTGGGTATTGTGAAGTAAATTGTTCTTTGTAGTGCATTCCAGAGAATTGGCGCAGCTCATGAGAAGTTTTTGATACGGGAGTGGGAGGTTCGGATTACTAAGGATGCCTGTCTTAAGTTATTAGCAGAAGGGAGGGCACAAATAGGGTGATAGACAGATGAGGGAGATGTAGGCCAGTGAAGAACAGTGGAGTGCTTTGTGGGCGAGTGAGAAGTTTAAATTGTACTCTGTAGTGAATGGGCAACCAGTGCAATGACTGGCAGAAGGTGGAGGCATTAGTGTAGCAGTTGGAGGATATGATCCTGGCAGCTGAATTCAGGATGGATTGGAGAGGGAAGAGTTTAGTAATAGGGAAGACAGGTTAGTAGAGCGTTGCAATAGTCCCAACGAGAATGAATATGACTAATTTTCCATCATCAGCAGAAAGAAAAGGTCAAATTCTAGAGATGTTTTTGAGGTGGAGGTGACATGAACAGGCAAGTGATTGGATGTAGGGAGTGAAGGACAGATCTGAATCAAATATTACCCCAAAACAGCCGGCGTGCTGCTGGGTAGAAATGGTAGAACCACAAACAAATGGCAATATTGGGTTTGAGAAAGTTGGGAGAGGTATGAAACATGAGAAGTTCAGTTTTTGACATTCAGTTTTAGATAGAGGGAGGACATAATATTGGAGACAGTAGATAGACAATTGCTGTTTTTTGTAGTAATGCAGGGGTGATTACATGAGACAATGTGCACAATTGGGTGTCAGCATACAGATGGTACTGGAAACCAAATTACTTATTGTCCAATAGGGATAGTGTATAGAGAGAAAAAGAAGAGGTCTAGGACTGATGGGGAGGAGACACAGATTAGATATTAGAAAAAACGTTTTGACAGTGAGGGTGATCAATGAGTGGAACAGGCTGCCACGAGAGGTGGCGAGTTCTCCTTCAATGGAAGTCTTTAAGAAGAGGTTGGACGGACATCTGTCTGGGATGATTTAGTGAATCGTGCTTTGAGCAGGGGGTTGGACTAGATGACCCAGGAGGTCCATTCCAACGCTAATATTCTATGATTCTATGACTGAACTGTGGTAGTAAGGAGAAGAGGAGCCAGGAAAAAAATACAGTGAAGGAACAGTCAGAGGTAGGAGAACCAAGAGAGAACAGTGACCTTGAACCCAATATAGTGGAGCACAGTGAGGAGGAGCTGGTGAGCCACAGAGTTGAATGCAACAGAATTCCAGGAGAATCAGCAGATAGGCTATGTTGTCACAGGGCAGGGCATGTTGACACAGGGCATTTTTTAGCCTGGCTTTTGCTTTGGTTTTATGCATATCCGTGCTAATAAAATGCTGCCTTCACAGTCCCAGCAAAGCCTTTGAGATTATAGAAAACACACTTAGGGTGCCTTCACACTTTAGCGATGCAGCAGCGATCCGACCAGCGATCTGACCTGGTCAGGATCGCTGCTGCATCGCTACATGGTCGCTGGTGAGCTGTCAAACAGGCAGATCTCACCAGCGACCAGTGACCGGCCCCCAGCCAGCAGCGACGTGCAAGCGACGCTGCGCTTGCACGGAGCCGGCGTCTGGAAGCTGCGGACACTGGTAACTAAGGTAAACATCGGGTATAGTTACCCGATGTTTACATTAATTACCAGCGCACACCGCTTAGCTTTGCTCTCCTAGCTACAGTACACATCGGGTTAATTAACCCGATGTGTAATGCAGCTACATGTGCAGAGAGCAGGGAGCCGCGCACACTGTTTAGCGCTGGCTCCTTGCTCTCCTAGCTACAGTACACATCGGGTTAATTAACCCGATGTGTAATGCAGCTGTAAGGGGTGGGCAGACCCCTTACAAGGGAGTGTAGTTCTTTTCTGATGTTATCTAATAAAAATGTTTTTAATGTATGTACATTGTGTTAGGGTTTCCCCAATGACCGGGTGGGACGGCTGTCTCATAGAAACAAGTGGTAGGAGAAGCCGGCAAGTGAAAGGGGAGGGAGAGAAAAGATGTTGAGAAAAAGTGGGAGTAAGAAGGCAGTTGATTCCGGGACGGGGGAGAAGGAACAGCCAGGGGCAGAGTGTGGAGCTGAGTGGGCAGGAAGAACGAAGGGAAGGAGAGAAGAAGTGTCCTCAAGGGTGAAGCAGAATTGGTGTGGGTCCAGTCTGTGATAGCCGGAGTGGGAGCCTAGGTGAAGTGGAGTAGCCGGGCACATCTCCACTAGAGGAGACAACAAGGAAAGATTTCCCCGGACAGGAATTGTGACCGTGCGCTACAAAATCCGTGCATTGAGCTGTCTGTGAAACTCTGTGCAATAAAGATGTCGTTTGGTTTATCTGATCCCTGCCTGAAGAGTCTTCCTGCGGCTGATAGTATGCTCTTTTCCATCAGACTCTGCCTCACAGAACAATCCCCTGTCCCAAAAGTGACGGCGGAGCCGGGGGTTGGCCTGATAGAAAAAGGGGCCACGACTACAATCCCCGAGGCACCCCCGGCACCCCGTTACATGTGGCGTAGTCGGCAGGATCCGGATTATTGGCGAAGGGTCCCGATTCCATGGTGGGAAGAACAAGTGGTGCCTAAGGCGTTGGACCGGGCACAAGATGGCGGCAAGATGGCCGCCGTCTGCACGAACACCGTGAGCGCGCGAAGAATTGGCGCCAAAAGAAAAACCTGGGGCTGGCCGGCGAAGAAAAAGAAGTGCGGAGTGCGCCGCTCAAAGAGGGGAGGTGCTGGCCCCAGGATGCTGATGAAGACATGTGAAGTGGGCGGCGTTACAGGAAAAAAGAAGAACCGCCGCGGAGGGGTCGACCCGATGTGTGAGACTGGGGGTGGAGTATTCCCAAGGGCGGGAAAAGTAGGCCCGCCTCCACTTCCTCCAGCATCTCCACTGACCCCGCGGCCATTATCAGAGACGCTGACTGAAAACAAGATGGAGACCTCCAGACAGCAGCAAGATGTGGTGGCCGCGCTAGCAGCCACTAATCTGGGCAGAGGATGCCCAAAGCAGACCGCGGAAGGACTTCCTCACAACTTACCGGCGGTGCCCGGAGGACCGGAGCGGCCTACGAAAGTCACCTTGCTTACGACCTAGGACGCAGTCACCGGAGAGACCACGACCGAGGTCCGGGCGACTTACACCGCACAGCTGCCGTCGGGAAACAGGCTTCTGGGAACCCCATACCCGTGCCCGGAGATACCCCCGCCAGTCGCGGTGGGATCTTCCACCCACGTAACCGTCCCGGCCCCAGAAGAACCACACACCCGGGAGCTGGAAAAGGACAACTGGGGTTTCTTTTGGGACCCAGTACAGCCGTCACCCCTGCCTCAGCGGAAGTCTCCGTCACCAGAACCCGACCCGGTACAGGAGAGGCTGCTGGCCGAGACCGTGGCCCGGGAAATGATGTCCGGTCCCCGGAGTGAAGAATTCGAGCGACAGTGCACCGTCGGGACTGTGGTGAAGTTTAACCAGAAGGAAGGTTACGGCTTCATCGAAGATGAAGAGACCGGCGATCACTATTTTTATAAATCGGGTGAACCTTAACACCGAGGGCCTACCACAGCGCCTCCACACTTTATATCCGGGAGAGAAGGTGCGGTTCATGAGGGAGGTGGGATGCCGAGGCCTCTTTGCGGTCGGAGTGACCCAGATGCCCACTACCCAAGAGGCTGCCCAATGGCAGCAAGAACTTGAGTGGGAGGAATGCCAATACCGGCGGCGTGCACAGCAAAGACCGGTACTAGCGAAGATCTCCCACCTGAGGAACACACTGGCCGTAGCCCCGGAAGTCATGCCCGGACCGAGCGCTGACCCGGAGAAGGGGACCCCGGCGGTGCTGGCTATACAACAGAGCCTGGTGACTCATCCGGTAATCGTCATGGGCAGCCCCCAGCCGTCCCGTGCAGCGACCCCGTCACCCCCGTCGGGGGTTGAGGAGACCAAGACACCGGAGCCCACCGTCAGTTATGAGCCCTTCCGGAGGCTGCGCCGGCTGCCCGGCCAGTCCTTGTCGGACTATGTGAAGGCTGAACGGGCTGAATGGCAACGTGCCTATCATCCGGAGTGAATTGTCAAGACCGGAAGATAGCGGACCTGCCTATGTTAACTATCGGCGTTGTTTTGAGCCGGAAGAAGTTCTGCTGTTTGCAATCAGATCAAGTTACTAAGCCCGGAAGGAGCCTGAAGCTGGACTGAGCCAGGGGCTCCCTCCGCGTTATTGAAGAAAAATGTGTTGTTGTGTGTTCCTGCCGTCCAAGACTGGGAGTGCTGCAAAAGCCTCCGGGCAGAAACTCTACTAAGACCGGGAGTGCCTGTCGAAGGCCTCCGGGCACTTCTAAGACCGGGAGCTTCCAGGAGGAACTCCAGGCGCTGGACTGGTGTGCCCCACGTTGGGTGCCCTAAGGTGAACATGTTCGTAGTTCTATTAAAATGACTTTGTTTAGTTTTAAATGTAGTTTTAGATTTATGCCTTGCCGGGAGGCTTAGGCTTAAAGAGGGGAGGTATGTAAGGGGTGGGCAGACCCCTTACAAGGGAGTGTAGTTCTTTTCTGATGTTATCTAATAAAAATGTTTTTAATGTATGTACATTGTGTTAGGGTTTCCCCAATGACCGGGTGGGACGGCTGTCTCATAGAAACAAGTGGTAGGAGGAGCCGGCAAGTGAAAGGGGAGGGAGAGAAAAGATGTTGAGAAAAAGTGGGAGTAAGAAGGCAGTTGATTCCAGGAGGGGGGAGAAGGAACAGCCAGGGGCAGAGTGTGGAGCTGAGTGGGCAGGAAGAACGAAGGGAAGGAGAGAAGAAGTGTCCTCAAGGGTGAAGCAGAATTGGTGTGGGTCCAGTCTGTGATAGCCGGAGTGGGAGCCTTGGTGAAGTGGAGTAGCCGGGCACATCCCCACTAGAGGAGACAACAAGGAAAGATTTCCCCGGACAGGAATTGTGACCGTGCGCTACAAAATCCGTGCATTGAGCTGTCTGTGAAACTCTGTGCAATAAAGATGTCGTTTGGTTTATCTGATGCCTGCCTGAAGAGTCTTTCTGCGGCTGATAGTATGCTCTTTTCCATCACACTCTGCCCCACAGAACAATCCCCTGTCCCAATAGTGACGGCGGAGCCGGGGGTTGGCCTGATAGAAAAAGGGGCCACGACTACAATCCCCGAGGCACCCCCGGCACCCCGTTACACAGCTACATGTGCAGAGAGCCGGAGCCGGCAGCACAGGCAGCGTGAGAGCTGCGGAGGCTGGTAACTAAGGTAAATATCGGGTAACCACCTTGGTTACCCGATGTTTATCTTGGATACAGCTTACCGCAGCTGCCAGACGCCGGCTCCTGCTCCCTGCTCGCTTCATTTGTCGCTCTCTCGCTGTCACACACAGCGATCTGTGTGTCACAGTGGGAGAGCGCCTTTGAAGAAAACGAACCAGGGCTGTGTGTAACGAGCAGCGATCTCGCAGCAGGGGCCAGATCGCTGCTCAGTGTCACACACAGCGAGATCGCTAATGAGGTCACTGCTGCGTCACAAAAAGTGTGACTCAGCAGCGATCTCGGCAACGAGCTCACTGTGTGTGAAGCACCCCTTAGGATGCAGCAAACCCCCTTAAGATGTTTAAAGCAGGTTAAAACTGTTGGCCTCTTCTTGCTGTGAGTAATTGTTGATTTTTGAGGGGACATTTGCATTCCTCTTATGTTATATATATTTGTTTTTCACCCTAATGTTGCATAAACTCAGAGTTACCCTGGATCGACAAGTCTAACCAGGTTAATAATAAAAAAAAAAAAAAAAACAGGTTCCAGACTGAAAATTGATCCATGGTATCTGGCTGGACACTGGTCCCCATGTAATATGGGGACCAGAATCTGGCACTTCAAATGTGGTGGAAAAGAGGGATTGGAGCAGGTAAGGTATATTTACTGAGGCTATGGTGCCGCTGTACTCCTTGCACCTCCTACTTCCAGGGCCGCCCATTAGCCTCATGCAAATTCACTGCTTTCCCCACCCCAGATTATTTAGTTCGGTGAAGTCCGAGAAGGTGTCCTCACCGGGCAGGTATTTGCCAAACAGTCTAAAACTTGTGCTTGACCTAGGGCCCTGTGCCCCGTGCGTGCTCCGGTCCCAGCGGTATCTCTGGTACCCATCCTGGCAATCTCTCTCCTGTGCCCCCGGGGTCACCATTACTCGGACCCAGCTCAGGCACATCCGCACACCTCTCTGTGTGCTATTCGACTCTCCTCACTACCGACTGACTGACCCCTTCCCACCAGGCTGGATATACCCAGGAACTCGTTCCCATGGCGACCATCCCCTTATGTGGTTAACCCTCTATGTCCAGTGTGGAGAACTAGGATTTTAATCGTGTTTTGGTGGAATCGGCACTGATACTCCTGGTCCCAGGGGGTAGGTCCTGCATCTCCAAGAGGATCCAGTTCCCTGTAGTGCCCTTAGGGTCTCAGGGGCACTACAACAGCATGTCTGACTGCTTCCAATCACAGACACTATGTGCATCTAATCATGGCATGAAAATAAATTAAAAAATTTGGCATAGGGTCCCCCCATATTAGGATACCCAGCATAGATAAAGCCTACTGTTGCAGTGCAGCCTCCAGCTGTGCGCTTAAATTGGCTGTATATCAAAATAAAAGGAACTGCAGCCATTTTTATTGAAATTTAACTAAATAATTTTAAAAACCAGAGTGCAGTCCCCGCGGAACCCCCCCCCCCACAAATTTTGATACCCAGCAAAGATAAATCCCGACAGCTGGGGGCTGGTATTCTAAGGCTGGGAGACCCATGCTTACTGGGACTCCCTGCCTAAAAATGCTTACTGGGCCCCCTCTGTTGGCGTGCTAACATGCTAAGACTGTAAAGTAGTCGGGGGAATGCTTTAGTGACTAGTCCCTGTGCTCCATTAACATATCAAATGATCTTTAGAAATACTTTTTCTAAAAATCTCTTTATGTATGCTACTAGATACAGGAATTCGTAATATGCACCCAGAACTGCTTGGACCGAAAATATTCTATGAGTCTAGCCTTACAGAGAAGCCAAATACAAATGTATCTAAATAAATTAGAAGATCATCAAAAAGTTAATTTAATTCCGTGCAAAAAGGGAAACATATAGAGTCATTACACACAGAGGGATCTATTTCAAGTGTTTATTTCTGTTAATATTGATGATTATGGCTTACAGTCAGTCAATGAAAACCCAAAAATCTCTCTCAGAAAATTAGAATTATTACCAGAAAACGCCTGCAAAGGCTTCCTAAGTATTTAAATGGTCCCTTAGTCTGGTTCAGTAGGCTATAAAATCATGGGGAAGACTGCTGATATGACAGATGTCTAGAAGGCAGCCACTGACACACTCCACAAGGAGGGTAACCACAAAAGGTCATTGCAAAAGACGCTGGCTGTTCACAGAGTGCTGTATCCAAGCATATTAATAGAAAGTTGAGTGGAAGGAGAAAGTGTGGTAGAAAAAGGTGCACAGGCAACTGGGATAACCACAGCCTTGCTAGAATTCTTAAGAAAAGACCATTAAAAAATTTAAGAGAGATTCACAATGAGTGGACTGCTGCTTGAGTCAGTGCTTCAAGAGAGACACCACACACAGACGTATCAAGGACATGGGCTACAACTGTCGCATTCCTTAGGTCAAGCCACTCATGACCAATAGACATCAGAATCGTCTTACCTGGGCCAAGGGGAAAAAGAACTGGACTATTGCTCAGTGGTCCAAGGTGTTGTTTTCAGATGAAAGCAAATTTTGCATTTCTTTGGAAATTGCAGTCCCAGAGTCTGGAGGAAGAGTGGAGAGGCCACAATCCAACCTGCTTGAGGTCTAGTGGGAAGTTTCCTCAATCAGTGATGGTTTGGGGAGCCATGTCATCTGCTGGTATAGCTCCAGTGTGTTTTATCAAGACCAAAGTCAGCGCAGCTGTGTAGAAGGACATTTTTTGAGCATTTCATGCTTCCCTCTGCCGACAAGCTTTTTGGAGATGGAAATTTCATTTTCCAGCAGGACTTGGCACCTGTCCACACTACCAAAAAAAAGTAGCAATACCTGGTTTAATAACCACAGTATCACTGTGCTTGTGTCGCGGGCGGGGAGGAGGGTGTCAGCACACCGCGCTCACCCCTTCTGCTCGGGTCCGGCAGCTGCTCAGTGGTGGCTCGAGCGGTGGTCCGGATCCCGGGGTTTCTCGAGCGACACTCCTCGCCCGTGAGTGAAAGGGGGTGTTTGTTGGGTGAGGGGATTGTTATAGTTCGTGACGCCACCCACGGTTGTGGTGATTGCACCACCGCTGCTCAGTATGGGGGTCCCGGGGATGGTGATGCGGAGCAGCCAGGTGTTGTGTTGCCCCTCCGTGGGTAGGGGTTGGTGATCCCGGGGCCCAGTGATGAGATGTAAAGTGTAGGGCCTGGAGGGCGCAGGGACGCGGGGGGCAGCGCTGTGCCTTGCGGCACTATGGTACTCACTCAGCCTGACACACGGACACAGTTTGTACGGTAAACCAACGGCTGGTAGGACGGTCCCACAGACGGCTGCACCTGCACTCCCGGTAGGTGACGGTGATGTCTCTCTTCCTTGCACCTGTGTTGACTGATGGTAGCGGTGGATTCCCTCCGGTTACCCGCTCCCCGGCTGCAATCTGGGCCGGAGGAGCTCTACACTTTGCCCGCAGGCGCTGGCCCTGAGAAACTTGTGCCGTGGCGGTGGCGGTGTCTCTCCAATACGGGTTGGGCTGTTGCCTTCACTCGGGACTTGGTTGTTGGGGAAGCTGCGTCCCCGTCACTGACGGATTTGGCAAATCTGGCGACTCCTAGCCTTGCCGGGGTCCGAGAGGCCCCTGCCCTGGTGCTGATTGTCCTTCGGAACACTGCTCCAGACCACCGGGCACACAGCCAACGGGGTCCTTCCAGGAACTTCCAAACGGTCCCCCTCCAGACAGTCACCGCCGTTGCTGACCTTGCTGTTCTGGCCCTCACAAAGCTGGACCCTTCAGGCTGTCTTTCTCTTCTGTTACTTTTCCTCCTTTCCTCCTTTTCCACTTCTCTACTTTCACTTTCACTTTCCTTAACTCCCAAACTGAACTCTCCTCTTTACTCTTGCCCTGCCTGGGCTATCTGCCTGGTTACTTCCTGCCTCCAGAGCTGTGAGCTCCTTGGTGGGCGGAGCCAACCGCCTGGCCCACCCCCTGGTGTGCATCATCAGACTCCTGGAGAAAGGCAACAAGGATTTGTGGTTAGCTGTGATGTGCCTACCTGGAGTGTGGGGTGTGGTGGTGTTGTGACCTGTGTCCCCTGGCTTGCCCAGGGCGACACACTTGATTGGCCAGCAAACTCGCCTGACAGACACCCCATAGATTCTCTATAGGGTATTATCAAGAAGAAGATGAGAGACATAAGACAACAATGCAGAAGATCTGAAGGCTGCTATCAAAGCAACCTGGCCTTAAATAAAAAAAACTCAGCAGTGCCACAGGCTGATCGCCTCCATGCGATGCCGCCACTGTGTCAGCAGAAGGGGTCACTTGCATACTCACTCAGTCCATAAAGCTGACACCGACAACTGGATAAACCAAAGTTCTGGATACCGCTGCGGGGAGCTATTTCGGGTCCCGTCCCCAATAGTGCTGCCTGGTGATCCGTGACCTGCCTCCTGGCACTAAGTTTACTTCTCAGTGGTCCCGGTAGTGTGGAACTAGTCGAGTCCCGCTCTCCACTATGGCTAAGTGTGGGAGCTTGCTCTCAGGGTTCACGCTTGGGATTTCCTGGACCATTTTAATGGAAAGTCCTATCCCCCTCGTTGCGCTAGTACCCCGATTTTGGAGCGGGTGGAGAGCAAATCTTGAAGGCGCAGTTCTCGTCAGGTAAATTATCAGGTTTCCTGAAGCTACTCCCTAAGCTAGGGTCCACGTACCCGGTCGTGCCCTGGTCCCACAAAGAGTTAAGACCTAGCGTCACCTAGGGTAGGTGCTCTGGAGTAATAAAGGCAATACTGAGAAAGGAGAACTCCGGCACACTTATAACTTTCCCAAGGAAAAAAGGTTCACACTGGTTCATGTATTTCTTAATCTGTTTTTCTTTATTGAAGAAGGTGAAATGGTGCTTTACAAAGATAGAAAGTCCGCCAGGACGTTTCGGCCCTAGGCCTTCATCAGGTCAGACGATCTGACTTGAATATTTTTACATGTGAAGAAAATCACAAAAAGCAGATATCAACAAGTATATATACAATAGTGGTACAAACAAATTACAACAAACTTGTACATGTTTGAGGAGATACAACATAGAGAGCAAGTTCACAATCATGTCATACGATATTGTGAAATAATATAACAATATGATAGAACTATAGTAACAAAGTGCTGTCTCTTTAACGAAGGGGAAATAGCCATTAATGATGGTGTGATATATGAAAAAGAGGATAAGTGGCTCAACCATATCAAGCAGAGATCCAAGATTAGAAGAAAATGTAAGTAGCCGTTTGGTATATGTATATATACGTGTATATATACATACACACACCTCTATATAAGGTCCAGCATGTAATCAGGCCCTATGAAAAGTAGGAAGAATAAGTCAGAGAAGACCATATAGTAAAGAAATGAGGTAGAGTGAATGTAAGCGCATACCTGTGGAGAAACAGGGACATTGAAGTAGTACCAAGGAGGGACTATGTGGACTAGGTGGACTAATCTAGTTAGCCTAAATGAAAATAAGAACATCCATGTCAAACGGATAGTTGATCTTTGAAAAGAGAATGTACAAGCAGGAAGAGAATGATAAATACCTAGATAGGTGGAGATCGACTCTAGTTGTTATTTTCTTCACATGTAAAAATATTCCAGTCAGATCGTTGACCTGATGAAGGCCTAGGGCCGAAACGTCCTGGCGGACTTTCTATCTTTGTAAAGCACCATTTCACCTTCTTCAATAAAGAAAAACAGATTAAGAAATACATGAACCAGTGTGAACCTTTTTTCCTTGGGAAAGTTATAAGTGTGCCGGAGTTCTCCTTTCTCAGTAGTGCCCTGGTCCCAGTCCGGTGATCGTGAAAGGCTGCCGGCTGTCCTCCTCGACAGTTCCGTGCCCCTTGCCACAATCCCCTGTGACCGGGGTCCAGCTCCTCTAGGTCCAGACTACCGTCTGCTAGCTAGATGGCTTCCAAGGAGCCCTGCTCTTGACCTCCTCTCTCCTTCACTTCCAAACTACTTCTCCCCTACCTGACACTCCTGACCTTCACTAACCAACCCCCCAAGTGCAATTACCAGTCTTGCGGCGCTCCTGCTACCAATGGTTGAACATATTGGATGATTTTTGGTCATATGACTGGACCAATATACAAATAAGAGATATTTTATTTGTACATTAAAATATGGTTAATTATACAACGGTTTCGGCTCGGATGTTTTATCCTTCAGGTAAAATTGAGGGAAAAAAGATGTATACATCTAACTTCGTGAAGAGATGTGGGAAGGAGAGGGAGAGGGAGTGATCCAGCACAATTCCTCCTTGGTTTAAAACATTTAGGATCTTTATTGAAACTTCTTTAAAAACATGGTGAAGACCGAAAATAAACTTGCATAGTAAAGGCGCAATTCATGAGGGCTTTACGCGTTTCGGACTGAAAATAAAACCAACTAGTCCTTAGTCATAAGTGAAGAGGCATGCTTATATAGAGACTAATCCCTCATTTCAAAGTGGAGACAGCACTGAATTACAGCACTGAATTTACAAGAGTTTTCAATAGGAAACCTGAAGAAGGAAGAGCAATAAAAGTTACATACTCTGCTCCTGCCTCCTTTGCGTCACACCGCCGAGAAAACCCTCCTCCCATCTCAGGGACAGCAGCTTCTCCCCACTCCTTCCACTGCTGGCCTCTTCCAATGGCGACCCTGCCTCCTGTGACCTCGCTCCACCCCACAGAGCCAGATAAGCTACATTTCAACTAAAAGGCACCCCAATATTCCTCCCAAATTTGGGGGTGGGATGGTGGGAAGAGTGCATCTTATAGGTTGAAAAATACAGTACTCATAAATGCACTGTTTTATACGGATTTAATGCCATGTACCAGTACAGTGTGCCTGTAAGGAAGAAAAAAGTGCAGCCTCTGGCTCATAGCTATTGCTGTTGCCTCCAATGCTACAGGTCAGGGGTTCAAATAATGGTCAAAACCTACCTTAAATTAGTTTGGTTAATAAATGCAAGTACAGTATATAAAGAGCACAAATGCTGACTAGTACACTTTAGGCCCCCTTCACACGTCCGTGTCTCAGGTCCGTTTCCGTATGTACTGAACATGTACCGGAGACACGGACACACATACTCCAATGTTATTCAATGTATGGAGTTACACATGCGTTTTTCCATAAGGTGCGTGTGTCCGTGTGCGTGATACGTTTGTTTGTCAACACAGATGCATGTCCGTTTTCTGCACGGAACACGCACACACGCACCCAATGAAAGTCTAAGGGCCCGTGAGCACACGTACGTGACACGGATGCATCTCCGTATGGTCAGTGTACGTTTTGTGCTTTTTTAAAGCGATGTCGGTCAATCTTTTTTTTCTGTGTATGTCAGTCAATTTCCCTCAGTCCGTCAGTCGGTCTCTCTCAGTCTGTCGGTCAGTCTCCCCCCTCTCTTATACTTACCGTTCCCCGATCACTGCCGCGTCACTGCACAGCTGTTAAAAAAAACTCCGGCGACTTTTACTGTTTTGAAAATGCCGGCCGCTCATTATTCAATCTCGAATTCCCTGCTTTCCCCACCCCCCGGCGCCTACAATTGGTTGCAGTGAGACACGCCCCCATGCTGAGTGATAGCTGTCTCACTTCAACCAATCACAGCCGCTGGTGGGCGTGTCAATATCGAGTAGTAAAAAAAATAAATAATTAAAAAAAACGATGTGCGGTTCCCCTTAATTTTGATACCAGCCAGGGTAAAGCCAAACGGCTGAAGGCTGGTATTCTCAGGATTGGGAGCTCCATGTTATGGGGAGCCCCCCAGCCTAACAATATCAGTCAGCAGCCGCCCAGAATTGCCGCATCCATTAGATGCGACAGTCCCGAGACTGTACCCGGCTCATCCCGATTTGCCCTGGTGCATTGGCAATCGAGGTAATAAGGAGTTAATGGCAGCAGCCCATAGCTGCCACTAAGTCCAAGATTAATCATGACAGGCGTCTCCCCGAGATACCTTCCATGATTAACCTGTAAGTTAAAGAAAATAAGCACACACACAACGAAAAATCCTTTATTTGAAATGATGATAAAAAAAAAAAAAAAACACCCTCGTTCACCAGTTTATTAAGCCCCAAAAACCCCTCTAGCTCCGGTGTAATCCACGGAGGTCCCGCGACGCTCTCAGCTCTGCTACATGAAGGTGACAGGAGCTGCAGTAGAACACCGCCGCTCCTGACAGCTCCACGCAGAAACTGAGGTGAGTAACGCGATCAGTGATGATGTTACTCAGGTTACTCACGACCACCACAGGATCCTCCAACTGTGACAGCAAGTCGCCCGAGTGACAGCGATGAAGTCACAGGTGAGTTGCGGTCTCAGGTGGAGGACTCTAGCTAGCCGCGGGTAACCTGAGTGACGGCAGCGCTAATCGCGCTGCTCACTTCAGTCACTCAGGGGATTAGCGGTGACTGGTGAGTCCTTCACGGGTGACCGCTAATCAGTACGCGACACAGACAGAGCCGCGGGATGACATTGAAGTTGGGTGAAGTTCATTCTCATCGCGCGCCGCTGTCAGCAGGTATGCATCAACGACATGTTACATCACACATAGACATTTCACACGGGCATTACACTTACATATCTCACGCACACACGGCTAGCAAACACAATCACACGGATGTCACACGTACCAGAAAAACGGTCAAAAAAAACAGAACACGGACCCGAAAAACGGCACGTAAGACACGCACGTGTTTTTCACGGACGTGTGAAGGGGGCCTTAGGAGGAACTACTGAGCAAATATGCATGCCTGGACAGCAGAACACAAGTCTTCACAGACAGTGAGTGAATGTTGGGACAGTCCTGATCTCGCAGAACACCTCCACCCAAATCGTGACCGTTCCGTCCGGAACTATTGTATGATTACAGCAATGCCGAATTTCTATTTAGTTTTTTTTTTATACATATTTATAAAATAAATACATCACAAAAGTTGATTTTGAGCTGCCATAAGTTTTACAATTTTTTCTCAATAGCTTCCATTGTTTGTTTGTTTTTTGGTAAATACAACATGCCTAGCAACAAAATAGGTAACAATAAAAGGAATAGGTTTTTTAAATTTTTACAAATTACAACAAACAGTATAATTGACAATAATATAATTATTATTCCATGGGTTCATATGATTACAATGACACCCAATTGTTGTTTTTTTTTATGTTTTACAGAAAAATAAACAAGAAATTATTTGGGCATCATCATTCTGAGAGCCCTAACCTTCATTTTTCTGTTTACACCGCTATATGAGCACTTGTGTATAGTGGTGTCATGTTGATTAGAGGCTAGAGGCACATATATTTAGTATGGATCATTACAAAAGCAGAAATACTATACATGTTTTTGTGGCTGTATGTCTTTTTTCTACATTATTGGACTCTGAATGGTTTTAAAAAATCTAAAAAAAAAAATTAGTCCTACAATTGGATTGGAACCTCAGTCTCTTTGATTGCATTGGCAAGCCATTTCATTACTTATGTATTGCAGTGCCTTACCTAGCTTGACAGCAGTTGACTAAGGCGTTGTGCACACGGTGCGTTTTTGATGCGCTTTTTTGCTGTTTTGTTGCAGTTTGTGGTCCAAATCTGCATGTGTATCTTCATATCAGCAAAGTCAGTGAGAATTCTGAAATGCGCTTATTTTTTTATTTGCAGAATTCGTGCAGAAAAACTGTAGCATGTCAATTGTTGGTGCATTTTTCCTGCATTTTGTAGCCTTTCTACCCATTGACCTTAAAAAATGAATGGCACAAAAAACCCCACCAAAAATGCATGTTTTTTTCTGCCAGAAGGTGCAGATTTCATGCAGAATATTTCTGCACCAAATCTGCAGTGTGCACACAGTCCAACAAGTAACCTCTCTGAGCCAGATTTTTAAAATTCTATGACAGCCAGAGGTATTTCAGGACTTTGCAATTGTCCTATTGAACCTTCGGTGGGCTGACCGTTTCAGACTGAAGAAAAAAAAAATGCCTATTTAACAATTATTAATCACTATTCTTTTGGGAAGGGGCATAATCCTAGCCTGTTACACCCCCCCCTCCCCCAAGAAGGGAGAAGGTTGTGTTAATGAAACAAATACAAGAGGGGAGTAGAAAAAAAAAAAACTTACACTTAAAAGGACACAGTCAGTATAGAATGACTGTTTAAACCAAGTGCAGGCACCCGTGAATAATAGCGGGGTCAAGCATATAAATTCACCTTCCCCCCTGCATGTCTACCCTCAATCTCTACCCTCCCCTCCTCTGATAGCTCTAGTTATATGGAAAAATTGGGAGGAAAATGAGGCGTGCGTCTTATAATGTGAATGTAGGTTACCGGGAGGTGGAGAACTGGCGCTGTGCTGGCTGCAGTGGGCGCTGTGCTCTGTCGGCAGTGCGGGCTTCAAATAATGTGCGTGGAGTTGGTGCGTGCACAGATTAAGCTCTCGGCTCAAGATCTTGTCTGTGCACATGCCGCCTCCGGCCTATAGATCTCCCAGGTGCGGACTTAAGGAAAATGGCACCCAGAGATGGCGCATGCGCCGATGAGATCTCTGCTTGTCATTGAGCTAAGAGCTCAATTGGTGCACGCGCCAACTCCGGGTGCCATTTCTTTGAAGCCCACACCGCTGACAGAGCATCTGTGACACCTGCCGCAGCACCCCACTCCACACATCCACCATGCCACCTGCAGCCAGCACAGCCCCCACCACAGCCAGCACAGCCCCGCACCACTGACAGAACATCTCGTCTGCTGCACCACCCTGTCTCATGCAGCCAGCATAGCCCCCACTGCAGCACTACCCCTGCCTCTTGTGACCCTGCTCTACTGCCACCCGCTCCCGGTAAGACACCCCTTGAGTATAAGACAGACCCCCCCCCACACACACACACACACACTTTTTTTTTTACCTTTTTTTCCTCTCTAAATTTGAGGTGCGTAGTATAAAACAAAAAAATATGGTACATTCTATTAGTCAGATTTCCTAGCCATAGATGCCACACCATTACTGCAATCTGTTGTCACAGCTGTTTTTTTTGGGGTCGTGCCATGTACTTAGCATGCCTTGGTCAAATCTTTTTAAGAAAAGGAATTTATGGATCAAAGCAGTGACAAAAAGTAATTCTAGCATAGCCAAAAAATGTAAGTTAAAAAAAAGTTACAATAGATAGAGTAGTATAAAAGGAGATAAAATAAACATACCAGCTCATCTGGCAAGAGCAATTTCTGCACACTCAGAGCTGGCCGCCACAAATTATCATTCTTTGCAGCCATCAGGTGGAGAGAAAAGGGGAAGACAACGACTACACAACTCCTCTTATAGGCTCTAAGGGATAACATTTCACCTTGTGGAGACTGCCAAGATGGCGTAAGGAGTTGCATAAAACATGCAATGCTCCTCTGGGAATTCAAATATGCAAATAGCCTCTTCAGAGAGGAGGCAGACTGGAAGACTTGTAAGGGCTCATGCGCACGTTGCGTAATTACATGCATTTACGCTGCGTATTGCACTGCAGCGTAAATGCATGCGTCCTCTGCACAATCTATGTAGATTGTGCATGACACGTGCGCACGTTACTTTTTTGAACGCAGCGTGCTAAAATTTTGCCCCAAATCCGTGCGTTCATAAAAGGAGAATGTCACTTATTTCTGCGTTCTGGATGCAGCTCCCGCTCTGTCTACGGTGGGAGCAGCATTCCCGAGCGCATGAAATCGGATTTTTTTTAACAAAAATACTGCATTCATTATGCAGTGTTTCTGCAGCGATTTGAACGCACATGTGCTGTCAAATTGCTGCAGAATATTCTGCAGTTACGTGCGCATGAGCCCTAACTGCTATTGGAAGTGGCAATCATAGCAATCAATATTGACCCTTTAATAAGCCTTGGCCCGTGACTTAGAATAAGAAGCCAGACCTGATTTTTATATATATATATATATATATATATATATATATATAATCTACATATATAACCGTTTTTTCTCAGTGCTGCCGGAGAAAAAACTGACATGTCTTCGTGTGTGCGTGCGGGGTCATGAAGGGTCACATGGTCCGTGTGAATGACAGAAGAGAATAACATGGGTACATGTGGCATCCGTGTTAACAGATGTCACACGTACCTGAAACACAGGCATCTGAAGCCAGCCTTAGATCCTGTGAGGGAGTGCACTGTCACTGCGCCTTAAAAAGGAATATCCACATACTGAGCTTGCGTCGATATTGAATGGAATTAAAAAAATATATATATAGTAGAGATGGAAAGGTTGGGACCTTTTAATTGAAGGATATTAGAAAAGTGAATGAATTATGCCATTATAAAAATAATAGTATAATCTAATTAAAAAAGATGACAAAAAGAAAAGAGTAAAGGCCCGCGCTCAGTGAACTGCCCCAGCTGAATGTAGATGTTTGACAGATTAAAGGGGAACTCCGGACATTATTTTCATCTGGACCATTTCAAGCACCTGGCCATTTCACAATTAGGGAATTTATATTTTGATCCCTTCTGAAATTTCCAGACATAAGGAATTATATTACAGAAATCTGTATAATGTAACAAATAGAGATAGTTCACATTTTGTCTACACCAATAGTGATTGCCAATATTTTGTCACATGTTACTCATTAACCTTTAATAGAAATCTCTTGCCCGCTTTGCTTCTTTTTTAGGCTATGTGCACACGTTGCAGATTTGGTGCTGAAATTTTCTGCATCAAATCTGCACCATCTGGCAGAAAAAGCGCACCACAAAACACATTCGTATTCGATGCATTTTTAGTGCAGTCAATGGCTGGAAGGGCAAAAAATGCAGGAAAAAAAGCCTCAGGCTATGTGCGCACTAGAAAGTGCCATTTTCTTAAGAAAAAAACGGACCCTCTGAAAGAATCCCGCACCCGCGTTTTAAAAACCACTGTAAAACCGCACCCGCATTTTTGCCGCGATTTGCCATGGTTTTGCCGCGGTTTGTCGCGGATTTACCATAGATTTACCGCAGATTTACTGCGGATTTTCCGCAAGTTGGTCCCCGCGGTTTTTACCATTATCTATGGCAAAAAACGCAGGTACCTGCGAAAAAGAAGTGACACGCTCATTAATTCTGCAGCGGAAAATTCGCGGGTATAAAAAAACACAGTGTGCGCACAGCAATGACTGCAGCAATGTTAGACACATTTTCTGCAGCAATTCCGCTGTAAATCCGTGGAAAAATTCGCAGCAAAATCTGCGGTAAATCCACAGCGTTTTGCAGATTTTTTTCTGCCTCAAAATCTGTATTAAATCTGCAAGGAAAAAAAAATGCAACATTGGCACAGCACTTCAGGAATCTCATAGACTTTTCTGGCTTCAGGAAAGGCATGCAAATTATGGTGCAGATTTTGAAAAAAAACGCATAAAAAAATCACTTAAAAAACCACAGCGTGTGCACAAGGCCTTGCATTGCGTAAACTGATCTGTGGTGCATTCTTCCAATCCGCAGCATGTCAATTTCTCTTAAAGGTGCGCTGAATTTCCCCATAGACTTGTATTAGATGCAGAAATTCAGCCAATAAAAACACACATGGATTTTTGGTGAGTGTATGAGACAGAAACACATGAAAAACGCATATAATCCGCAACCTAATGATGTTGATACCAGGAAGTTTTAAAAACAAAACAGCTATATTTAAAGGATGACAAACCAAAGAAAAAAAAAGAGATAAAAAAGCACCATAAAAAAACACACACAAAAAAAATAATTAAAAGAAACACAAGTAAAGTGCGGAGATTGTACAAATATTCTGCAACATCAAAAGCTCAAAGGATACTGGTTTTGGGATCATAGCATAAGGCTATGTGTCCACGGTAGAATGTTGCTGCGGATTTTTCTGCATGAAAATCCGCGACTTTCCCGGCAAATCCGCACCTTTTCAAAGGTGCGGATTTGCCGCGGATTTACCGTGGAATTGCCGCGGATTTTGATGCAGATATTTTTTTTTTCCCAATTCTATAGCCAAAATCCGGAACAAAATCCCCAACAATAATTGACATGTTGCAGATTTTTCCGGATCAAAATCTGCCGCGGAAAAATCCGCAGCATGGACACAGCATTTCCAAAATGCCATTGAAATGGCTTGGAAGTGCCGCTGCTGCAGATTTTCGGAAAATCCGCGGCTTTTCCGCGAGAAATCCGTGGCAAAATCCGTGCATTTTCCGCAGCGGGGGCACATAGCCTTAGTCCTCTGAAGTCATGCGCTCGCTCAGGACGCTCGGCATACTGGTTCCCCAAACAACAAGTCTGGTGTCTTCGCGCCACTGGATGCCTTGTGAATGATGCAACTTTCGGGGATGCGGCGGCTCAACGCAAGCACTACGCAGTGGCATCAGGTGAGGACACTTCACTATTTAAGACCCTCTATCCAATATTGAGTATACCCCTTCTGAGGAAGCCACACAGCGAAACACGCATCAGGGGGTTCCTGCTGGTGCATGTTTTTGTAAATGTATGAGATGTTGTGCTTATTTTGTATTATGTATATCTATGCACTTTTATGCATTTTTTACACAATTTGAATGTGCACAAGTTTGTCTCATTGTGTTAAGAATCATAACACACGGCCAATCGGTTTTTAGTACTTCTCCATTTGTGTCTATTAGGCTATGTGAACACGTGGCCTTTTTTTGTTTTTCATGTGTTTTTACTTGCTTATTTTAATCAATAAGAACAATGAAAAAGCATCCCAGCAAAGTCTATGAGAGTCCTGACTTGCTGTGCACACGCTGCTTCTTTTTTCCTTGCAGATTTTGTTGCTAAAAAAGCAGCGTGTCAATTGTTTCTACGTTTTTTTTTCTGTTTCTATAATCTCCAGCAATGCTTCATCACTACAGTGGATTATATTACAGCACTTCGCCTCACACACCATGCATACAGCATGGTGTGTGAGACTCTCTCTAGCTCAGTAACCCCGGGTCATCATGGTGACAACTCAGGGTAACTATGGCAGCGATCGGGTACCTGTGATTGCATAACAGGGACCCGATCGCCAGGGAGAGGTAAGCGATCACTCTCCCTGCCTCCTGAAGGCTGCGATCGCACTGATAGTAGCATTTAAGGGGATAAACTGCAAGGATTGATGCGGGCACCTCTTCGGGCAGTGAGTATAGGGTCTCAGCTGTAACATGTGATCGCAGTTGTACAGCGCCTGAACCCCCACAATCACTTTGACTAAAAAAAAGCAACAAAAGAAGCAGGAAAAACGCAAGTGAAAAAACATACACATAGAATATAAAATGCCCGTTTTTTCAGCTACTTTTTTCCTGTCAAAACATGCTTTTTGTGTGCAGAAAAGAAGCACATAAAAAAGCAATGTGGGCACATAAACCTTAGACACAGTTTTCCTGTTATGATACTGCCCTCATGAGGACCCATGGCTTCTAATATATAATAAGTCAGAAAATTGGTTAGGTATTTGAGGCTTATTTATCTTTCTGTGATGTTTGTATATTTTCATCAATGGTGTTTTATTGAATTTTGCCATTTTTTGATAGATATTTCAACTTCTTTCATATACATATTTTTTGCTAGCTATACAATGCCATATCCATAGACTACGGCCAGGTTCTTTTGTGCCTGTATAATGTAAGTACCCCGTCCCATTTTATATATATGTTTTTATTATAGTAAGTTTCACACCTTTTATTTTGATGTAACTATCTATACTGTATTTGTATTGTTCCCTTTTGTAAATTCTTGTATTTTTTTTAAACACTGCCTATTTTCGGATTAAATATAAAAAGTTTAATAGTTTCTTTCCTCATGCTTTATATATGAATCCAATCAACCCGAAGGGCCTTATGCTATCTGAAACGGGTCTTTAACTATCCCAGAAAAGCTGGGTGGTGGCAGCGTAATTTGTTATTGCATAGAATTATTGGAGTGCTATCATTAAGGGTACCGAGGTGTATATTTATATATTCCATGACTCCGGAATGTCTGACTGAAGGCCTTTGACCTTCCCCAACAACCCCCTACCCCCTAGGGTTCTTATCTAAAATAAACACAAACACTGCGTGACTTGGATATAAAGGCCACAGCAGCCCCATTTATTCGTAACAGAAACATAAGCCATGTAACAATACAATTCTTCATTGAAGAACCCCCCGAAAAGGAAGGGGGGGTACCTGAAGGTTAACCAAAATGTTCTTTGCAACATCAGCCCATCTCCTGACCCTCAGCCGCAACACACCGACTCGAGAGCCCAAGCCAGATGTTGCCCACACTATGTCCCGCTGAGACTCAACCCAGCAAGGACCCGTTTACCAAACAATTGCACCGCTAGAGGTAACCCGCTCCGGCACTGGGTTCCGTCCTCTCCTCTGTGCAAACCCCCACCTTCAGACACCCCCCTCCTTTCCGCCGCTGCGACAAATACGATCTTCCTTCTTTTCTTCATTGATGTCGAATCCACAATCAGGGCGGGCGGGCGGGAACGATTACAGTCACCGTCCAGGTAGGAATGGCCCACCCCCCCTCTGACCTGCCCTATATACTACCCCCTATAGCACCACCCCCTGACCAATCACACTGACCCCTGATCCTAACTGCCCCTTAGCACCACCCCCAAATTTCGCGCCCAAACTGACTTCTCCATTAACCCCTTATTAACCCTATGGCCTGGCATCCCTCCTAGTCATGTAGCCCTCCCTTGAGCCCCTTCGGGTCAGCAGTCCGGGCTCTTCCTTGACTCCGGAATGTCTGACTGAAGGCCTTTGACCTTCCCCAACAACCCCCTACCCCCTAGGGTTCTTATCTAAAATAAACACAAACACTGCGTGACGTTGGATATAAAGGCCACAGCAGCCCCATTTATTCGTAACAGAAACATAAGCCATGTAACAATACAATTCTTCATTGAAGAACCCCCCGAAAAGGAAGGGGGGGGGGTACCTGAAGGTTAACCAAAATGTTCTTTGCAACATCAGCCCATCTCCTGACCCTCAGCCGCAACACACCGACTCGAGAGCCCAAGCCAGATGTTGCCCACACTATGTCCCGCTGAGACTCAACCCAGCAAGGACCCGTTTACCAAACAATTGCACCGCTAGAGGTAACCCGCTCCGGCACTGGGTTCCGTCCTCTCCTCTGTGCAAACCCCCACCTTCAGACACCCCCCTCCTTTCCGCCACCGCGAGCGCGCATGACCCCTTGTGCGCGCGAGTCCTCCCACACCAACAAAGCCTTCTCAACCCCCTCCATCAGCCCTAAGGCCCAAATATCATTTCCCACCGAATTTAAATGGACCCCGTCCCGGCGCAACAAGTCGGCGGACGCCGCTTCCAACTCCGGGTGCCGAACAGAGACACCCCCAACCCGGGAAATGAACCGCCCAATCTCCCGATTCACTTTACTTCGCGCCCTGTTTACTGCCTCCACCGACCTGGCGTGCCGCCATGCCAGCCGCGCAACCATATCAGACCAGACAATTATTAGACCCGGGTGGGAAGACAGGAGCCGCAGGCAGTCACATTTTATGTCTTGTATCAGGTCCCTGGAAGCCCGGAGACCCAGGTCATTCCCACCCGCGTGTAGTACTACCACGTCCGGTGCTCTGTCCAACTGCGAATGGTGGCGCCAGGTAGGCAACACCTCACTCCACAGCATGCCCCTGACCCCGATCCATCGCACAGTAGCCTTTTCCCTGGGAACCCCCAACTGGCGGCCGTCCGGTCGTATTCCCGCACGAAACGCCCCCCAATACACCTATGAGTGGCCGAGCACCCACACCAACAATGGTAAACCTACAAAACAAAAGGTGACAACACAGAGGAGGGTGGGGGGGGGGGGGCACGAGGAAGAAAAAGATGGGTAATGAATACCAAACAAATACCGCTCCCGACTCCCCCCCCCGCCCCCACCAATATCTCACAACAAGTTCGGCCGGACGTAAGATCTAAACCTGGCCGAGTCCCATCGTCCAATCTTACGGAGAGCCTGCGCGCCCAGACCCCAACGAGCCGCCTGAGTCGCAGCCCCAATCCGAAAGGAATGCGACGCGAACTCAGCCTCGTTGAGACCGCAACACTGCAGGCACCTCCGAAAGATGCAGACAAATTGGTAACTAGACAAGGCTGACCCGTCCTGGTGGGACAAAAGGGACCCCGGGCGAGCTCCCCTCACTTCTAAAAACGCCGACAGCCATCTGACTGGGCACTCCGCTAAACCAGGTACACCCCATAGTTCCACCATCCGACCTCTACCCAGCTGGTCCGTCTTTGACCGTCTCAAGCAACACCGTACCACATCCATACAGCATTCCACGTCCTCCAACAACAAACCTCCGTGACTCCTCGTGTTTCTGCTCACCAGTTCACTAATTCTAAATGCCCCAAAGAAGGCCAAAACAAAAGCGGTCCCGAACAACTGGCATTCATACTCCGAACAGCACACCCGAGGCAAAACCGACAACAGCTTGCCCAGCAGCTCAAAAGATACCGGGCGCCGAAGGTCTCGGCGCGCCCCCGCCCTCCGGTAACCCTTCAGTGCCTGGCGCACCCAGAAATCCTTCGTAACATCCTTCCAGCCCAGTAACTTGAAAAAGAAAGCAATGCCCGCCAACCTGCCCGCCACGGCCGACCACGAAAGGCCTTCTTCCTTAGCCCTGCCCATCATGAACAAAGCTAAATAAACTCTGTCACCTTCAGATACATGACCTCCCACCTCATCAACCAACTCGAGCCAACGGTCCCACGCTGAATTATAGCTGCGCCACGTACTGGGTGCCACCGAATGTCTGATCAATTCCCAGGCCGGCTGCAAACCAGGTCCCACAACCAGACGGGCCACACGGTCTCCTGCTGCTCCGCGTCCGGCGCCAGCATTCGAAAGCGGTCCCACTGGAAGCGAGATAAAGCATCAGCCACAGAATTCAGCACCCCCGGCACATGTACAGCGCAGACCCACAAGTTCAACTCCAGACATTTCAGCACCAAATGACGCAAGAGATCCACCACCGGGGGGGAATCAGCTGTCAACTTGTTAACACACTGAACGACCCCCAGGTTGTCACACATGAAACGCACCTTCCTGTCTTTCAAATCTTGTCCCCAAACCTCTATGGCCACGACAATAGGAAAAAGTTCCAACAGGGCCAAATTCCTAGTCAAACCGCAAACCCGCCACGAATCAGGCCACCTGCCGACACACCATCTCCCCCCAAAATATGCGCCAAAACCACTGGATCCCGCCGCGTCCGTATACAGTACCAACTCCTCATTTGACACCACCTCGCGAAGCCACAATGATCGTCCATTATACAGCTGCAAAAAACGGGACCACACTCTCAGGTCCGCCTTGTGCTCCACCTTCAAACACACAAAATGCAAAGGGTGCAACACACCGGTAGTGGCTTGAGCCAAGCGACGGGAAAAAACTCTCCCCATCGGCAAAATCCTACACGCAAAATTCAACTTCCCCAACAGGGACTGCAAGTCCCGTAAACGAATCTTCTTGGCCTCAATGGCCCCTTGAACGCAACGCCTCAAATCCGCCAGCTTGTCCTCCGGCAAGCGGCACTCCATGGCAACCGTATCCAGCTCGATACCCAGGAATTTCAAAACAGTAACCGGACCCTCCATCTTCTCCGGCGCCAACGGAACGCCAAAGCGGCGAGCAACCTGCTCCACTGCCCGAAGCAAAAGGGAACACTGCGAGGATCCAGCAGGTCCCATGCACAAAAAGTCGTCCAAGTAATGCAACACTGAATCTAGACCCGCCTCCTCCTTAATTACCCATTCCAAAAAACAACTAAACTTCTCAAAATAGGAAAATGAAATTGAACAGCCCATAGACAAACAACAATCTACATAAAACTTGTCCTCCCACCAACACCCCAACAGGTGAAAACTGTCCGGGTGCACCGGCAACAGGCGGAAGGCCGCTTCTATATCCGTTTTCGCCAAAAGCGAACCACAACCCAACTTCCTTAACCATTCCACAGCCTTATCAAAACGGACATACGATACTGAAACCAGCTCAGGATCAATACCGTCGTTCACCGACCGGCCAGTAGGATAGGACAAATGGTGGATAAGCCGAAACTTGTTAGGTTCCTTTTTCGGGACCAACCCCAACGGGGACACAACCAAGTCCGGCAATGGAGGGGCATCAAAAGGCCCCGCCATCCATCCTAGTTCCACCTCCTTCTGTAACTTATCCGCAACAATCTCACCATGTAGGCGAGTCGACTGTAAATTTTTCAAACGAATCTCTCCCGTCTTAACCACTGACGGTATCTTGAAACCAAAACTAAAACCTTCACTCAACAATTCCGCCGACCCCCGATCCGGGTATCTACTTAGAAACGGCGCCATCCTATCTACCCTCACCGGGGTCCTCCCTTTTTGACGAAGACTCAGCGGCCTTCCCTTTTCCCTTCCGGAAGCACTTAAGGTGACTGTGGGCGCCACCACAGCCCGAACACTCGTGCTTGAATCGGCAGGAGGAACCAAACCGGCATTCCTTTTCATTGAACTGCCAGCAAACGCCCTTTTTGGGCCCCGGCGAGGTGCCAAATGATCCCCCGCCGGTGCCCCCTGGAAAGGACTGCGATGCCGACTTCGGCGCAGCCATCAGCCGCATCCATAGACTAATTTCTTTGTGGTCCCACCGTAAACTGGGTCTGACCGCCTTCCTCTGGCGAAACTGCTCGTCATATCTTAGCCAAGCAGTCCCCCCATAGGTCCTATACGCCTCACAGATAGAATCCAGATAACAAAAAAGCGCCGAACAGTTATCCGGAGCCTTTTCCCCCACCACACTGGCCAGTATCACAAAGGCCTGCAACCAGTTCTGAAAAGTGCGAGGAATAAGGCGATAACGCCGCCGTTCTTCCTCGTCCTTCTTGCTCTCATCCGGTTTAACCCGATCCAGATTAAACTTTTCCAACGGAAGCAATGAGAATATTTCAACATATTCATCCTTCCATATTTTTTCCCTGGTCTCCTGCTTCAGATGCGCCCCCAACGGTCCATCAAAGCAGACATACACTTCCCCTCTCGCCTTGTCATCTAATCGAACAATGTCCACTGCAGCCGCAGCTGCGGCAGCGGGAGCCGCAGCTGCGGCCGCGGGAGCCGCCACCACCGGCTCACCAACCACATTGCCACTAGCAACCCCTCCAACCGCAGGAGTCGCAACCTCCTGCCCCAGCACTCCCTGCCACACCAAGCTAGGGCCCCCCACAGGGGCAAACAAACCCCTGACCAACCTCAACAACTCAGCTGCCACACTGCCGTCACCCGTCACCGCATTCATGACCTGCCCTCCAACCGGGCCACCAAGCAAACCACCCGTACCACCAACCACATTCACGCCCTGCACGCCATCCATATCACCAGACACACCATCCATAGCCAAACCAGGTGCACGAGAAATAGGAAAAACCGTGGTCTTACCAGGCTGACTCCGAGAAGATCCCGAAACAGCCGTCACATGTCCTCCGCGTCGCACTCCAGCCGCTTCGCCGACCTCCACGATCTGGTCCCCGGTGTCGTCCTCCGCGGCGTCCTCCTCCAAGGTGGCCTCATCTTCCTCACTGGACCCAGGCCCAGGGAGCCCACCGTCCGGCAGACTCGACCTTAGGCCCCGTCCGCCCGCAGCACCATCCATCCTCCGCGCCGTCCGCGACGATCCAGACGCTGGCGCCGCCACGTAATCACCGCCTGGGGCATGCCGTCCGGCATCCCCGCGTGCTCCAGCTGATCCCGACGCCGTCCCATCGCTGTCCATCCGCTGTGATCCCAGGCCGGGCCCCGCTGATCCGGGCCGTCTCCGTACTGACTCCCCCGCCGACACTGGGACCCCATGCTCCTGCATGGGCCCCGCTCTGCTCCTGGCCCTTGCTGCCGCTGCCACTGCGGCCTCATCTGTGCCCTGCGATCCCGCTGGCCCGCGCAACCCAGCTGGCCCCCGTGACCCCGCTGGCTCATGCGACCCCGCCGGCCCACGCGACCCTGCCGACCCACGCGACCGCGCCGGCCCACGCGACCGCGGCGGGTCAGGTGACCACACCGGGTCAGGCGAGCCTGCCGGATCGCGGGGACGCGCCGGGACGGGTGAGTACGTGGGGTCACATGACCGCGCCAGGTCAGGTGACCGCGCCCGGTCAGGTGACAGCGCCCGGTCAGGTGACAGCGCCGCCCCACGTGACCGCGCCGCCCCACGTGACCGCGCCGCCCCACGTGACCGCGCCGCCCCACGTGACCGCGGCGGGTCAGGTGAGCGCGCTCGGTCAGGTGAGGCCGCCGGAGCACAAAGGGACGCCGGGCCATGCGAGCGCAGCGGGCCACGTGACCGCGCCGGGTCAGGTGACCGCGCCGGGTCAGGTGACCGCGCCGGGTCACGCGGCCGCGACGCGCGCGTCACTGCCGTGCGCCGCGAACCGGAAGAGGAGGGGAGGCCGGCCATGTCGCTCACCGCCCTGTTGCCTTGGTGCCCGCGGCCCGACTTCCGGCCGGGGCCTCGCGACGTCCCGGCTCCCGGATCCACCGCCGCACGTCCACTTGGGCTCCGTCTCCGCTGCCGGCTCCTCGGCGTCATCTCAGGGCTAAGGTGCTCCGGGGGCCGCGTTCTTCGCTGCCGCTTCGGAGGCAGGGGGGTCCCATCTTCCTCGCCGACGCCGGACCATCGCTGGAGCTGTTCGTCCATCCAACGCTGTCCACGCTGCTCCGCCATCCTCTTCATCTGTGCCATGAAGTCCTCCATCTTCGGGATCCAGCCACAACGATTACAGTCACCGTCCAGGTAGGAATGGCCCACCCCCCCTCTGACCTGCCCTATATACTACCCCCTATAGCACCACCCCCTGACCAATCACACTGACCCCTGATCCTAACTGCCCCTTAGCACCACCCCCAAATTTCGCGCCCAAACTGACTTCTCCATTAACCCCTTATTAACCCTATGGCCTGGCATCCCTCCTAGTCATGTAGCCCTCCCTTGAGCCCCTTCGGGTCAGCAGTCCGGGCTCTTCCTTTAGCGGGAATCGGTGATATATACATTTACCCTTGACGTGAGACCTCCAATATTTGGCATTATCAGCTCAGAAGCTTCAGTTTATGCATTGTCCTGCAGTACCAAAAGTGGCCTGCAGACAAGGGGGGCGCTAGAGAGTAGTCGTGTGTAACAAATCAGCGAACAGCTGCAGGATTTTCTGAGTGACTTCCCCGACTGTTCATGACAAATTATATATGTGTACCAATAAAATATTTACAATTGGTGGTTTCATTACTGTTAAGGGTGGCTACTTTTTTCGTGTTACTAAACAGGCTGTTTGGTTCACGGACGGTCTGGTTACGCATGGTCATATATATATCTATATATATATCTATATATATATAGATATATATATAGATATATATATATATAGTATATCATATACAGTATACAGTATATATGTACAGAAAGTTACCTTCAGAGTGGGTCAGAAGAACGTGGTGAAAGGACAGAACCAGAAGTGTACACGGTCAGTATTTGCTCTTATTGCAAAGCACTGCTCTTAAACCAAGTTACAAATTGGTAAAAAGCTTTGTTTGTCTGGCAAGACACAATCAAATAAAGTTACTCTTAATCCAAGGTTCCACTGTATATATATATATATATATATATATATATATATATATATATACATATATACACACATACAGACATGATCAAGACTGTGTTTGCATTCAATAGCTTGAAAGGGGTTGGACACAATCCTTTTTTAGTTGCAGTGAATCTTTAATTTCTTGGAATAATTCAGCAAAGCTTGGGAATTCAAAGTTCGAATCACTAAAAACAGCACAAGGTTTGTACATTTTGCTAACAAACCTAATTACAAATAGGGGTTGAATAAGTTCGATTGTAGTAACATGATCATTATTTAATTGTCTAATGTACTTAGTATACTACATAGGTTTGCAGCCTTCTCCATAGAGAAACCCTGTGGAGAACAGATCAAACTATCTCTGGCACTAAAGATGTCACACCTCATTAACCACAAACTGTTCTTTACAGAAACCACAGTATTGAAAGGTAGAAGACTCATGAATCAGATGCACAAGCTCCACAATGGGCTCGGAATGACTGTAAACTACAGTATATAGGATCCACTACTGGTTGTTACCAAGGTAAATGATAATATATAGACGTGTCTTGTCCATAAAACAGATACACAGTCTGAATTCTATAGATATTGAAAGAACGGTCAGCAGCTGATTATAAAGACAATGTCCACTGAAAATTCTTGATATTTACCTTAACATAACACAGAAAGAAAATCCCAGAAATATGCCTGAAAATGTCAGCGTAATATTAAAGAGGTTGTCCCTTACTTTTACATTGGTGCACACTGAAAATTGAACAAAGTTACAAAAATATGTACAGCCGCACTCTGAAAAGATAAAATATGTAAGCATGAATATAGGACTTTTGGCACTGCATTACTGCTATTGCAAAAAATGAGATACTTGGTTTACAAATTGGCCAATTTGTGTAAGCCCAACAGCCAATGACAAGGCATACTCTCTTTCGGGACCCTTTGCTAATACGCCTCTATCTGGGTTAAAAAACCTGCACGTAATGGATAAATAGACAAGTCTACAACCTACAATAACCCTCAGACCAGTACACCACTGTACAACCAGCTCTGTCCACACGGGCAGGGTCCTCTCTCCTCTTGTACTAGTTTGTTTTTGTAATGTTCATGATTGTTGTACTTGTTTTTTATATATACCTTTTTCACTTGTAAAGTGCCATGGAATAAATGGCACTATAATAATAAATAATAATAATAATAATAATAAAAAATAATAATAATAATAATAGATTGGAGCCGGCTAAATGAAAACGCTCTGGCTGAAGGGAGGAGTGCTCAGTCAGAAAGGAATGGAATACTAAAATAAAAAGACTGACCAGCACATTCACTAGGTTTTTATTCTAGCTGCCCAGACATGGAGGTTTTCAACCCAGATAGTGGCATTACAGGTTAGGTTCCCGGTATACAGAGATTACCTTGCCGTTGGTTACCACTCTCACATGCATTAGCAAATACATAAGCTAAATATCAAACTATTCCTATAGCAGTTATGCAATACCAGAGTTCCCTTATTCATTGTTAGCATTTCAGTGTGCAGCTGTATATGTTTTGTAGTTATAATGTGTTTTCAGATAGCACTTGTTCACACCTGTTGGATGTGTGGGTCAGTCTTTTTGTATGTCACCAAATACTCAACGTGCACACGTGGCCCAACAACCAAACCTGTTGAAATGAAAGGACATAACTTCTACTAATTATTTGGAGTTGTCTGCCCTCTTGATTCCAAAAAAGTTTTCCACAACAAGAACAAATGAAGACCAGACACATGATTCAATATCATTCACTGATGCTGTGAAATGTGGGTCATTTATGCAAAACAAAAATCCTTATTTCCATTTTTCTATGGTAAGTCCTGGTAACTTGTGCGCAACATACTCAATGCACGAACCATCAGTATTTTTAAAGAATTGACAAAATGTTTAATCGAACATAGAATCATGTTACTGTGGCACCCAGGGGGCAGAGGGTTAACCTTACTCGTCGCCAGGCCGGTGATGTCAGTTCTGGGGATGTCACGGGTGGCCTTGCCTGGCTTCGTGTCCCGAGGTGTCCACAATAAAAAGGGGGATAGGAGGTCAGTAGTGATGTTTGTCATGATGCCACCTGCAGTACGCGGCCAGGGATTAGCCGCCGCTGCTGTCGCTGTCCTTCAGGGCAGATGGTAGTAGCAGCAAAGATGGTTTTGCTCCCCACAGGGAAATGAGGGCGGTGGGGACGGCTGGTGGCACTGACGCACGGAGCAATGGAACCGGCAATGACAACACCGGGGCTGCAGTTCAAGGTTCTTTTTACTCACATTTCGTAAGATGCCCCGATGGGCTCCAGCCGGTTCTGGCTAAATTAGAAGCAATAATCGGTGTCTGTGGAGTGTGAGACCTTCCTCCTCTGCGCTTACTTGTGGATCCCCATGGCTTGAAGCCGGTGTTCTTGTAAAGTGTCCCGTCCCGTATGCAGGTGGCGCGGATCCGCCATGGGGCCCGACCGTGATCTTGACCCCAGACTAGAGATGAGCGAACCGGTCGTGGTTCGGCTCGAGTTCAGTTCATCGAACGGAGGTCTCGTTCGAGTTCAGTTCGTCGAACGTTCGACGAACCGAACTCGAACCGCATAGGAAACAATGGCAGGCAATCACAAACACATAAAAACACCTAGAAAACACCCTCAAAGGTGTCCAAAAGGTGACAAATAACTCACAACACAACACAAACACATGGGAAAGTGACAAGGACATATACTCATGCGAAAAAAAAAGAGCTGGACAAGGAAAAAGAGGAGGACACACAGATATATGAGTATATGCAAGGAAAAAGAGGAGGAGACACAGATATAGGCATGGCACGCCCTGCTAAAATCATGTAAAACACCGCAAAATGACTCCAAGCGGAGTCTCCCTTTTTTCCAAAAATTGGGCCACACACACACACACCCACCCCTTCAGTGGCAGCAGTTGTGCCCCAGTTGTACACTTCACAGCTAGATTTGCATCAAGCACATTCAAAAATACGCCATTCTTAACCGTCCCCAGGATGACACCGGGGTAGGTAGCAAAGTCTTTCCTGATCCCAGGTCTGTTCATCTTGGCTCCTTTTTAAAAACACTGTAAGCAAGGGTTACTCCAAGCGGAGTCTCCCTTTTTTCCAAAAATTGGGCCCCACAGACACTAAGGCGGGCTTTGCACGCTGCGACATCGGTAACAATGTGTTACTGATGCTGCAGCGATAGTCCCGCCCCCGTCGCACGTGCAATATCTAGTGAAAGCTGCCGTAGCGATTATTATCGCTACGGCAGTTTCACACGCACATACCTGCCGTGCGACGTCCCTCTGGCCGGCGACCCGCCTCCTTCCTAAGGGGGCGGGTCGTGCGGCATCACAGCAACGTCACACGGCAGGCGGCCAATTGAAGTGGAGGGGCGGAGATGAGCAGGATGTAAACATCCCGCCCACCTCCTTCCTTCTCATTGCAGCCGGCGGCAGGTAAGGGTGTGTGCTGCCGCAGGAGCGAGGAACAACATCGCACCTGTCGCTGCACCGGCATTATGGAAATGTCGGAGGCTGCAGCGATGATACGATAACGACGCTTTTGCGCTCGTTCATCGTATCAAAAAGGTTTTACACGTTGCGATATCGACTGCGACGCCGGATGTGCGTCACTTTCGATTTGACCCCATCGACATCGCACGTGCGATGTCGCAACGTGCAAAGCCGCCCTTACCCCTTCAGTGGCAGCAGTTGTGCCCCAGTTGTACACTTCACAGCTAGATTTGCATCAAGCACATTCAAAAATACGCCATACTTAACCGTAACTTAGGTAGCTAAGTGTTTCCTGAGCATCTTGGCTCCTTTTTAAAAACACTGTAAGCAAGGGTTACTCCAAGCATAGTCTCCCTTTTTTCCAAAAATTGGGCCCCACACACACCCACCCCTTCAGTGGCAGCAGTTGTGCCCCAGTTGTACACTTCACAGCTAGATTTGCATCAAGCACATTCAAAAATACGCCATTCTTAACCGCCCCCAGGATGACACCGGGGTAGGTAGCAAAGTCTTTGCTGAACCATGACTTGTTCATCTTGGCTCCTTTTAAAAAACACAGCAAGCAAGGGTTACTCCAAGCGGAGTCTCCCTTTTTTCCAAAAATTGGGCCCCACAGATACCCCATCAGTGGCAGCACTTGTGCCCTAGTTGCAAACAGGATGTTTTGATTTGCATCAAGCACATTCCAAATCCACAAGCATTTACTCTTCCCAGGATGACATAGGGGTAGTAAATTCCTTGTGGATCCATGACTTGTTCATTTTGATGAACGTCAGTCTGTCCACATTGTCACTGGACAGACGAGTGCGCTTATCTGTCAGCACACACCCAGCAGCACTGAAGACACGTTCAGAGACAACGCTGGCAGCTGGACACGACAAAATCTCCAAGGCATAACTGGAGAGCTCTGGCCATTTTTCAAGATTTGAAGCCCAAAATTATCAAGGCTCCATTTGCAAAGTCATGGCATCATTGTTCATTTGGAGATACTCCTGTATCATCCTCTCCAGCCGTTGACTATGTGTCAGACTTGTTGTCTCTGGTGGCCTTGCAAAGGACAGTCTAAAAAAATTATGAAAAGATTCCATAAAATTGCTGTTACCAGCACCAGATACGGTGCTACTGGTACGGGTAGACTGTTGAAGATGACGAGACCGTCCCATGTTTGTCAAGTTACAACTGGGAGATTCACTCCCTGCACCTGCACGGTTGTTTGGTGGAAAAGCCAAGCTAAGATCGAGTAACAGCTTCTGCTGATACTCCTGCATACGTGCGTCCCTTTCTATGGCTGGAATTATGTCACAAAATTTGGACTTGTACCGGGGATCTAATAGTGTGGCAAGCCAGTAGTCATCATCACTTCTAATTTTGACAATACGAGGGTCATGTTGGAGGTAGTGCAGCAAGAAGGCACTCATGTGTCTTGCGCAGCCATGCGGACCAAGTCCACGCTGTGTTTGTGGCATAGAGGTGCTAACCGTTCTTTCTTCCTCTGACATCTCCCCCCAACCTTTTTCAACTGAAATTTGACCAAGGTCTCCCTCATCCGCTGAGTCTTCCATGTCCATGGACAGTTCGTCCTCCATTTCTTCATGTTCTCCTGCACCTTCCTCAACATTTCGCCTGCTACCATGTGCCTTTGTTGATCCCTGTCCCCCATGGTCCCATGCCTGCCGCGTTGGTGATGATGAACGTCTGGACCTTGGTGATGTTGTTGTGTCTTGCGCATATGAATCCTCCTGTAGTTCCTCCCCTTCCTGTTGTCCCACCCGCTGACTCCGAATAGTGTTTAGCGTGTGCTCCAGCATGTAAATGACTGGAATTGTCATGCTGATAATGGCATTGTCAGCGCTAAACATATTCATCGCCATGTCGAAACTGTGCAGAAGGGTGCATAGGTCCTTGATCTGAGACCACTCCATCAGGGTGATCTGCCCCACCTCTGCATCTCGTTGGCCCAGGCTGTACGTCATGACGTATTGCACCAGGGCTCGGCGGTGCTGCTACAGTCGCTGTAACATGTGGAGAGTCGAATTCCAGCGTGTCGGCACATCGCATTTCAGGCGATGAACCGGCAGGCCGAAAGACTTCTGGAGCGATGCAAGTCGAACGGCAAGTCGAACGAGGCGGTTGAACGGCGGAAGTGAGCAGACAGTTTTCGTGCCCTGGTCAGAAGGCCATCTAGGCCGGGATAGTGTGTTAAAAATTGCTGGACAACAAGGTTCAACACGTGAGCCATACAAGGCACGTGTGTCACCTTGCCCAGGCGAAGGGCCGCACCCAGGTTTGCAGCATTGTCGCACACGGCCTTACCAGGCTGCAGGTTGAGTGGAGACAACCATTTATTAAACTCGGACCGCAGAGCTGACCACAACTCCTCAGCTGTGTGACTCCTATTCCCAAGACATGTCAAGCTAAAGACCGCCTGATGCCGTTGCGCTCTGCTGCCAGCATAGTAATGAGGGGTGCGTGATTCCTTCTGACCAGGCAGGCTTGGGGCGGAGGTGGAGGACCCAGATGAGGTGGAGGAGGCAGAAGCAGTGGCGGAACTTGGACAGACAGAGGATTGACACACAAGTCGTGGGGACGGCAAGACTTGTGCAGCAGACCCTTCACCATCTATCACCATAGTTACCCAGTGCCCAGTCAGCGACATGTAACGTCCCTGTCCATGCTTACTGGTCCAAGTATCGGTGGTGAAATGCACCCGTTGACACACAGAGTTTCTCAAGGAAGCGGTGATGTTGTGTGCGACATGCTGGTGTAGCGCGGGCACACCTTTCTTAGAGAAGTAGTGGTGACTGGGCATCTGGTACTGGGGCACAGCGACAGACATAAGGTCTCTAAAATCCTGTGTGTCCACCAGGCGGAAAGGCAGCATTTCGGTAGCCAAGAGCTTACAGAGGGATAAAGTCAACCTCTTAGCTTTGTCATGGGTCGCAGGAAATGGCCTTTTATTTGTCCACATCTGAGGGACAGAGATCTGGCTGCTGTGTGTAGACGGTGTTGAGTAGGGTGTCCCTGGAAAAATGCAGCTTTGTGAGGAAAGTGCAGGCGTAGACATGATGTCGCCTTCATCCAACGTTGGTGCTATCGATGTCTGAGAGAGCTGTACACATGTACTTGTTTCCCCTTCCAAACCAACTGACGACCTACAAGCAAACTGCCTGTTGCGGTTACAGTGGTGAAAGTTGTGCGTGGAAAACCAGGTGTGACAGCTGTCCCCACAGTCCTAGAAGATGAAGAGTGCGCGGATGCACTAGAAGGGGCAGGCGGTGGATGGTTCGCTCCGCTAGGCCGCATTACAGCACGGTGAGCTTTCCACCAGGACATATGATATTTATTCATGTGACGATTCATGGAAGAAGTTGTCAAACTGCTGAGGTTTTGCCCTCTACTAACAGAATCACGACAAATTTTACAGATCACATAATTTGGGCGATCTTTTGCTATGTCAAAAAAGGACCAGGCTAGGCAAGGCTTAGAGGGCATGCGACCTGCTGATCCACCCCGACTAGTGCTCAGAGGCACAGTGGTGGCTAAGGATGCAGTTGTAGACGTGCTACCAGTACTCCAACTCTGTCCAGGAATGCACAAGGTAACTTCGTCGTCAGTTGCATCCTCCTCCACCGTCTCTGTTGACCTCCTCGAGGGCCTGACTGTGGGTTGACAGTAGGTGGGATCTAGAACTTCATCATCAATTGTTGTGTTTGCACTCCCCTCACCCTCAGACCGAGCCTCTTCTTGCCCTGACCGAATATTTAAGTTGTCATCCCAATCTGGTATCTGCGTCTCATCGTCATCAGTATGTTCCTCATTGTCTATTACAACAGGTGTTTCAGTTTGTGAATAAGGGTCAACATTATGCTCAGAAACTTAGTCATCACGGCCTGAATCTGAGTCACAAAGGTTCTGGGCATCACTGCAGACCATTTCCTGGTCTGTACTCACTGTAGCTTGGGAGCAGACCTCTGATTCCCAGGCTATAGTGTGACTGAACAGCTCTGCAGACTCAGCCATCTCAGTTCCACCATACTGTGCAGGGCTGATGGAGACTTCAGAGCTGGGAGAAAGCAAGTTTGATTGGGATGACAACTCAGAGGACTGGTGTTTTTTGGATGCGGTAGTTGAGGTGGCGGAGAGGGCACTTGTTGGACCTCTTGAGATCCATTCAAGCATTTTCCTTTTTTGGCCATCATCTACCTTTGTTCCAGTTGTTCGTGTCCGTAAAAAGGGAGCACATCGGATTGTCCACGGTAAGTAGTAGACATCTTACTTTTGCTAAACCTAAGAATTTGATCACTACTCAAAAAAAGAGCCAATGTGATCACACACACTCATGTAGTTCACAGTGAATCACACAACCTACATAAGCGCCCTTGGATAAAGCATTGGCGAAACGCGTCAGGGTGTCCCATGGTAAGATACAGTATGTGATTACTCTAGATGTTTTTGTACATTTGCATGTGACTATCTATTTTGTGTGTTGCGGCATGTCAGGACTCTCATTTCTTGTTATTATTACCCCATATTCCATTCATTTGGTTATGGCATTACCTATTTATAAATGGCATTGACTCCTGACATTCCCCATTACACTACTAAATGTTCATGCATTTCTACAGTCCGTGCAGTGTCACATCTGTCACTCTTGCTATAGACATACTGTCCTGATTTCTTCTTGCCATCCATTTGCTGTACAGGGTGTACAGACTTTGGGTTCAGCTTTTGAGACTTTTTCATTGTATGTTTGGCCAAAGTATTCAATTTTATTCAGTCGGATGAATTTTTTTAAATAAATTCCTGAAAGTAATTTTCAGAGGGGATTTTGTTTACACTTCATCTGACTAGGAAATATATATTTATTATTGCTGGCCACCATGTGATTTCAATCAGAGAAAAAGCTGTCTCCTATCCTCATGTCATTGTATTGCTGTGCATTTTTATCTTGTTTTATATATATATATATATATATATATATATATATATATATATATATATATATTCTCTTAATAAAGATATTTTCTATGTAAAAGTGTTGTGGTATATCTTACTTTTGCTGGTAGATGGTCTATCTTCAGCAGATGTTAATGGAGCTTTGCCACCTTCCCCACGGACAAACCCTTTTTTTCCTTTTCCAACACGCCTCTTCCCCTTTCCACCAGCATCTGTCATTTTGCCACTCATTTTGATTGCGACAAGATTGTGCACTTAAAATGTGGTAGTAAAAATTGAGAGGTGGTGTAGATTTCAGCGGTGGTCTAGCTTTATTAACAGCAGAATAAACAACAATAATTATCCCTGACAATGCAACTACGGCCCTTAAACTGGCAGCAGTGTTTGCTAGTATAATGGCTTAGTAACAATGAGTTTGAGTGTGCAATGCAGGCAGAGGTGCTGCAAATATCTTTGCACTAGTGGGACTATACAGAAGTCCAACAGCCACGTTTAGGATGCCACTAAGTTCACTCAGTGTTTGCTAGTATAATGGCTTAGTAACAATGAGTTTGAGTGTGCAAAGGGCAGGAGGGTACAGTGGCAGGGTTGTGGGTCTCTGGGTAGAGGAAAGGAAGCCTGCCTTTCTATCCCTCCTAATGGGGAAATGCAGCGAGGAAATCCCTGACCTTAGCTACACAGACGCTGTCATCTTGTGTAGCTGTTAAACTCTGTTTTCACGGACCTGTCACCTATGGCTCTGACCCTGCCGGTATTAGCCCTTAAAAGGACTGATAGAAAGTGCTATCCCTATTCTGTACAGCGCTGTGTATAGAGCGTGCACAGCAGTATTGGAGATAGGCGCTGCGCCAGCGGTGACTGACACCAAGGACGCAGAAGGCAGATAATGGCGTGATGGAGGAAAATGTCTGGTTTTATAATGCAGGGACATGTGACATGGACATCCTATCACACATGCCGTTGCTTCTCTGGCTAAAAGTCCACTTAGCTGTGTGTGTGTCTGGGATTGGCTGACATGCTGGCCCGCCCCACTACACGCGCGCGCTTAGGGAAGGAAGACAAGGGAAAAAAAAAAAAATGGCGAACGCCATTATACAAACAGCAGTGATCTGAATGCGCTGTTCCCGCACACTATACACTGAAATGTCATAATAGTGTGAGTCACAGAGTGACTTACACTATTACAGCGCAAAGCCAGCTAGGAATTAGCTGTTTTTTTTGCTGCTAGAACTGTTCTCGAACGTATCTAGAACTATCGAGCTTTAACAAAAAGCTCGAGTTCTAGTTCTATCTAGAACAGCCCTCCAAATCACTCGAGCCGCGAACTGGAGAACCTCGAACCGCGAACCGCGCTCAACTCTACCCCAGACCCTATGTGTCACTGTGCTCTGGGAAAATGGGTGGTGAGTGATGGGACTTGGAATCCCCATCGCCTGCAGATACTGGTAGTTCAACATGGAGTATGTGTCGTGGGCTGAGGAGGGGACGCCGTGCTCTCCCACTGCTCGGGTCCGGCTGCCGCTGCTGCTGCGGCCTGCTGCTGCTCGGTGGCTCGAGCGATGGGCCGGATCCCGGGGACTCGAGCGGCGCTCCTCGCCCGTGAGTGAAAGGGGTTTGGTGTTTGGGATAATTTATTGTCCGTGACGCCACCCACGGTTGTGGTGATTGTGTGGACACCACCGCTGCTCCGTCAGGGGATACCGGAAGCGGTGGTATGGAGCAGCTAGTTGTTGATTGACCCCTCCGTGGGTAGGGGGTTTGGTGCTCCCGGGGCCCAGTGATGGGGTTGGGATGGTGGACAGGCGGGTTATGGGGCCTGTGGAGGTGCAGAGACGCAGGGGCAGCGCTGTGCCGCATGGCACGGAGGTACTCACTCAGCCCAAGGATGATGACACAGTTCACGGTAAACAAACGGCTGGTTGGACGGGTCCCTCGGACGGCTACGGTGCTGATGTTCCCTGCAGTTAGCGGTGACGGTCACTTCCCTGCACCTAAGTACGGTTCTTTGGTTGCGATGGATTCCCACCGGTAACCCGCTCCCCAGCTTGGATTTGAGCCGGAAGAGCCCCCTCTCTTGCCCGCAGGCGCTGGCCCTGGGAAACTGGTGCCTTGGCGGTGGCGGTGTCTCCCCTTAACGGTTGGACTGTTGCCTTCAATCGGGACTTTGCTGTTGGGAGACCCGGAGGTCCCCTTCACTGACGGATTTGGAAAATTATGGCGACTCCTAGCCTTGCCGGGATCCGAAAGGCCCCTGCCAATGGTGCTGGCTTCTCTTCGTATACCGCTCCGGTACCGCCGGGCCACCACCCGTCCACGGTCCTTTCGGCAACCTCCAAGTAGCCTCTCCTGCAGACGGTCACCGCCGTCTGCCAACCTTGCTGTCTCAGTCCGGGGCACACACCCGGACCAACTTGGCACCACCCGGCTTCTTGCTGTCACTTTTCTCTTTCTACTTCCAAACTCTGTCTTAGCTGTTTACTCCTCACACTTTCAACTCTCACTCTAGACTGATCTCTCAACTCTATCTGCCTGGTTTTCCCGCCTCCAGGGCTGTGAACTCCTCGGTGGGCGGAGCCAACCTCCTGGCCCACCCCCTGGTGTGGACATCAGCCCCTGGAGGAAGGCAACAAGGATTTGTATTTTGACCTTGGTATTCCTGCAGGGAATGTGGGGTGCGTGTGGTGTTGTGACCTGTGACCCCTGGCTTGCCCAGGGCGTCACATATGTCTTACCCTAGGGCTCTGCAGCCTGACTGCGCTGGCACTGTGGGAACGGTAATAATGTTATAATGCTATAACTATACGGGGGGCAGAAATGCTCTCAACGGCCACAAAAGTGGATATACATATTATTATAATATCTGGGTCACATAGAGTGACACTTCTACTGTGAGGGGGTAACAAAGTGAGGCATCACTACTGAAATATATTTTATTTTGGGGGATGCTGTTACAGTAGGGGAACAAAAGGAGAGAAATGTTACCATGTAGGGCACTAGGGTGGAACAATAGCACCTTTTTTTTTATTCATCTGGTGCATTACACATGGGGGGGGAGTTTTGTGGAGACCATGGACTTTTTCCCAGCCTGCCAGCCTGATAATATCAACCCCAAGCTGTCTGCTTTACCTTTGCTGGCTTTATGAAAATAGGGGGGACCCCAAGTTGTTTTTTTATTGATTTATTTATTTTATTTCTTGAATTATTAAGTTAATCAAGCCTAAATACCCTTTAGTGCCACATGAAAGGCACTAAAAAGTTTAAGTGTATAATATGTAGGGGGGTGCGACACTATATATCTGCAGGATATGTATCTATTCTAACTATATATTGCTTTATATAAGATTGTTGTCATGATTCCTCTGTGCCTTCCTGAATTACGGAGATGGCAGTGACATTATTCCTCTGTGCAGGGCATCTTGTATTTGGAGATGCTCTGCTGTGTTTTTTTGAGCACTAGGTGACAGGTTATTTGACAGCACAGGATTCCATGTAGGTTCTGGGAGGTGCTGATTACTCAGGTGTTCCATCTTCCTAGTAATTGCTCTGTTTCATTACTGAGCATGCCCTCCCAGAATCTAGTCAGTCGTACTCTCTGGTTCTGCAGTTGTGCTCTTGGCTTGTGCTTGTGTTCTGATTTAAGTTTCTTGACCCTGAACCGTTGTTTGACTCCTCTCTGCAGGCTCCCTGTTCTTGTCATTACCTCCTGGCTTCTGTTCTTGGACCATTAACTGATTATGTCTCTGTCTGCTCCCTGAATCTAATACGTACTCTCCTGGAATTCTAACCCTCGGCCTGTGACTTGACTGCGTTTTTGCTTACTCTCTGTGTCCTGACGTGTCCTCCTGTTTCCTGCCCCTGACTTGTCTGACTACCCTTCTGTCTATACTATCTGTAAGTAGTGACTAGCATCACATTTGCTTTATTATTTTTTATGAAACTAATCAGATATTATAGTATGCAAAGGATATTAAAAACAAGTGGTATGGATGCAAGGCGAGAAAAAAACCACATATGACATATGAAATAACATACACATGACATTCGTCCCAATTTTCTGGATGAGAAACGGAACGATTATTTATATTCTAGTGGGAGCGTATAAATAACGAGCAGTCAGACGTTCGGACGGGCACGACTAGTGTACAGAGTATAATGGAAGCCAATAGGAAACTCAAGCATTTTTCAAGAAAGTCTTCTATTATACTTGATACATGAGTCGCACCCGTCCGAGAATCCAACTGATGTTACGAGACCCGAGCTAAACATCAGGACCAGGGGAGAGCTACTTAGTCTGATAGAGACTCATCTGTTCAGAAATGCCTATAACCTTGAATGACCTCACTGCCCCACCACCGTGCGGAGCTGCCGCCCCACCACCGTGCGGAGCTGCCGCCCCACCACCGTGCGGAGCTGCCGCCCCACCACCGTGCGGAGCTGCCGCCCCACCACCGTGCGGAGCTGCCGCCCCACCACCGTGCGGAGCTGCCGCCCCACCTACACCCCACCTACTGTCTCCTCCCCATAATCCTATAGAATGTAAGCCCGCAAGGGCAGGGCCCTCTTCCCTCTGTACTAGTCTGTCTACTGTAACTTGTACATGTATTTTGTATGTAACCCCCTTCTCATGTACAGCACCATGGAATCAATGGTGCTCTATAAATAAATAATAATAATAATAATAATAATAATAATAATAATAATAATAATATTCACCTGAACAAATATACACATCCCTTGTGTTTCTCTTGTCACAATCTGATAAATGGCTGTGTGATCACTGGTTGTTAGAAAAGAATGGGATGTAATATGTCCACTCTTCAGAAGATGGCAGACTGGGGCTGCTTGTTTCAGGCAGTTGTCCTTTCAATCCCTCCCCCCCAATACCTTTCATTATCTATTTTATCCCTACGGTAGTTGTCACCCGTGGGATACTTTTATGGTTTGATGGCTCCCTATTTAACAGTTGTTAGTCCCGCACCTCAACTTCTTTGTAGCTGGAGGTGCGTTGTCCATCCCTCCTTCTGCTTTGTTGTGTTATCTATTTTGATATTTTTTAAAAAAAAATTAAATTCTACAAAGTTTGGACTTATTGGCTAAAGTCACAACTTTTCCTTCAATACAGCCATATGAGGGCTTGTTTTTTTTTGGGACAAGTTGTACTTTTGAATTAAACCATTCACTCTGCCCCATATTGTAATGGAAAACAGGTGGAACTGCAAAAAAAAAATAAGTGCAATTCCACAATGGTTATTTGGGTTTTTCACTTACCATGTTCACTATACGGTAAAACTGACCTGGCAGTATGATTCCCCAGGTCAGAATGAATTCATAGATGCCAGACGTGTGTGTGTGTGTGTGTGTGTGTGTGTGTGTGTGTATATATATATATATATATATATATATATATATATATATATATATATATAATATAATATAATATAATATAATCAGTGTGTCCACCCATATCCTGTCCACCGCCATTATCTTGAGAATGGCGTCAGCTATAGGAATAGAAGTGATGTCTAGGTATAGTAAAGTATCCATGCGCTACGCAATGAAACCACCTGAAACGAGATAGAGAAAAAAAGTGAGTTACAAAGTTGTAGGGCATCATCAATTCAATACGAATCGACACCTTGCATACAGAAATGCTATGATTAGAACGTGTAAAACTCACAAGGCTGCGGACATGAAGCGATACCTCATGGAGACCTTCCTACAAGTCATTGGGTATGGTGAGTGTGTGGAGTGGCCTCCACACTCACCTGACCTGACCCCATTGGACTTCTTCACATCAAATAGCAGGTGTATGCGACCCCTCCACCAACATTGCAGGACCTACGACGACGTATCAAAGATGCTTGTGCAAACGTGTCACCTACCATATTGCACAACGTGCAACAAGATACAGTATGCTGTCCAGAGTCCAGATGTGCACTGCAGCTGACGGGGGCCACTTTGAGCATCAAAGTTAAATGAGCGCCATATGTGTGACCAGCATTCAATGTTTTGGGGGGAGTCATGGGTTTCATATCATAACATTTCTGTATGCAAGGTGTTGATTCCTTTTGAATTGATGATGCCCTACAATTTTTTAACTCATTTTATTTCTCTATCTCGTTCCGTTGTCAAGATAAAAATGCAAACTCCGTTGTTTTCCACCAGGTGGCGCTATAGGTGGCTTCATTGCGTAGTGCATGGCTACTTTACTATAGCTAGACACCACTTCTATGCATATAGCTGCCGGCGTAATGGGTAGACAGGATATGGGTGGACACACTGTATATATATATATATATATATATATATATACATATATATATAGTTTTAATGGAGGCAGGTTTTTTGGCGAATAACTGTAAAGCGTGGGGTTAAAATGTCCCCTCAAAACATAGCCTATGACGCTCTCGGGATCCAGACGTGTGAGTGTGCCAAATTTTGTGGCTGTAGCTGCAATGGTTATATATATATATATACATATATATATATATATATATATATATATATATATATATATATATATATATATATATATATATATTTATATATATATAACCATTGCAGCTACAGCCACAAAATTTGGCACACTCACACGTCTGGATCCCGAGAGCGTCAAAGGCTATGTTTTGAGGGGACATTTTAACCCCACGCTTTACAGTTATTCGCCAAAAAACCTGCCTCCATTAAAACGAATGGAGCTGGGAGCCACAGTGCAGCCAGAACTTCAGAAGAATGCGCAGCCACGCACTTATATGGAATGTTGGCGTGTCACAATGCAGCCAGGGAAAGAGACAGACACAGACAGGGAAAGAGGCAGACACAGACAGGGTAAGAAACAGATATCGTTGGTGGAGGTGTTCTGGGAACGCCGCTCGCCTTGGGGAATCGCTGGCGATCGGGTCCGGTGCTTCTGCTCCTCGGTGGCTCGAGCACGGAGCCGAACCCGGGGGCTCGAGCAGCGCCTCCTCGCCCACGAGTGAAAAGGGGAGGTTTGGTGGTGGGATGTCGGTTGTGAAGCCACCCACGGGTTGTGGTGATGGTGGGCACCACCGCTTGCTGGTGACGGGGGATCCCGGGAGCGATGGCGCAGAGCAGCTTAAGATGTTATCCCCCTCCGTGGGTAGGGGCTGTTGGTCCCGGGGCCCCGGTTGGGGAGTAAGGAGGAGGGGATAGGTGCAGGTGCCAATGCGGGGAGGCAGCGTGGATGCGGGGCAGCGTTACGGTGCAGCGCTGTGGCGGATGGCAGTGGTGTACTCACTCAGGTAGTCAATAACAGAGTCTCTGGTAAACCAAACGGCTGGATGGATGGGGCCCGCAGTCGGCTGTGGTATCTTCACTCTCCCCGGACGGGTTGATGGTGGCTGTCGTTCCCTGCACACAGTCAAAGAGACAGACTGACAGGGAAAGAGACAGACACAGACAAAGTCATAGAGACAGACACAGGGAAACAGACAGACAGGGAAAGAAAGGGAAAGAGACAGACAGGGTAAGAGACAGACAAAAACAGGTAAAGAGACAGACAAAGAGATAGACACAGGGAAAGAGACAGAGGGAAAGAGGGAAAGAGACAGACAGGGAAAGAGAGGGAAAGAGACAGACAGGGAAGGAGAGGGAAAGAGACAGACAGGGAAAGAGACAGACAGGGAAAGTGACAGAGATAGATAGACAGACAGGGAAAGAGATAGATAGACAGGGAAAGAGATTTAGAAAGACAGGGAGAGAGACAGACAAAGAGATAGAGAGAGAGACAGAGAGATATATACAGAGGGGGAGACAGACAGAGAATGGGAGAGAAACAGAGAGACAGTTACTATCCCGGGTGTTAATACATTCTATCCCGGGAATGTTAATAGTTAATACACTCTATTTTGTTAACAACAGTTATTAACCCGGGCGAAGCCGGGTAGTACAGCTAATATATATATATATATATATATATATATATATATATATAAATATATATATATATATATATTTGTATTTAAGTGGTGAAAAAGAAAAAAATCTGAATTTGGTGCCCCACTATCACGTCAATCTCAATCACATCATGGGGCCACCGATGGCTGTGGGAATTGCGTGCTCCTTGCCATAGGGGCTCACATGAGCTTGCATCACAGGGAGACACATAACCGATAACGTGCCAATCCTTCATAGGTTGGGAAGGGTTTAAAGGAAAATAGGTTTAATAAATGCTGTGACTGACTTGCATCCAGCAGAAGGTATAATGTGGTCCATGCCTTATTTCAGGGATCGGTGGTGGGTGACCTTCACCTAGCTTTTTCATGGCTCTCTGCAGTCAAACTTTCATAGGACATCAGGATAACCCTTGCAAGAAATCATAACCAAACATGTCTCAGTGCAGTAGGGCTTGGGAAGTTGTCTTGGAGTTTATCCATACCTCCCAATTTTTACAGAAAAGAAAGAGGGACAATTTATGGGGCATACAAATATTGGAGACACCCCAAGCAACTCCATTTTTTTTCTACCCTGGGAGGAGATATCATAGAGGCAGTGGCAGTGAGGGAAATTCACCAGACGCCCAGGACACAAAATGGGGATGGTCCCGCTGTATCTGGGACGATTCATTCATAGTTGGAGCAGCTAGAACTTTCTAATTTTACATAAGCCTTACTATATGGGGTTTTGTGTCTTTGTGTATGTAAGATCATTTTCACATGCTTAAATACTGTGTTGGATTTTCTTTTCTGCAGGTGTTTGCACCAAACCACCCAATAACAATCCGCTTTTGTTATTTTACTTTTGCTGATTTTTTTTTTTAATGCATTTCCCCCCTGCTACCTTTGCCTTATTTGATGCAGTATAATTCAACCCTGACCGCCCACACTTTCAACTCAGCGCGATATCAGCAGTGTGATCAGGTCAGCTGATCGCATTGCTGATGACTCGCCCACCCCAGGGCTATGGGACACCCGGTGCCGGGCCGGACTAGTCCGGTGGTAGTCAGTGGTGGCTGGGCCCGGCTCCGTGGCCCTGGTGGGTGTCAGTAAAATATGTGGCTAGATGAATAAAGTTTGTGTTCGTGACGCCACCTGTGGTATGCGGCTAATAAGCCGCCGCTGCTGTATGAGGCCTCCGGGGGATGATATGGCAGCAATGGTGGTACTGCTCCCCACAGGTGGAGCAATGCCCGGGGCACAGTTGGTGCTTGTAAGTGTCTATGCAGCTGAAATAACAGAGACCACTTCAAGGGAGCAGTTCAAGTTCTTTACTCACAGTTCTGCAGGGACCCTCGGGCTGCTGGGACCACTGTCAGGGACCTCCGCCGTTTCTGGGTGATTCTGAGAGTAAATGCCGGTGCCCTTCTCTTAGTGTCTCTTTCTTCTGCTGTCTCCCTTAGCCTTGCCTTTGTTAGGGTGGACCTGGCTCGGCCTCCACTACAGCCTCCAGGCTGGGGGGTCACCTGTCGGCTGATTACCCCTTTTCTGAAGGTCTGCTATGGGTTCTGGCCCTGGGAGTTTACAACGTTCCCTGGGCCTCGGTTTTTACTGTTTGGAGATTGTCTTTGCACTCCTCCAGTCTCTAGGGACCGTCCCCTGTCGCAGCTTGATCCCTCCACCGATGTTATTGTGGAACAGGCCACCGCAGCTCTAAACTGCCCGTGGTGCCTCTAGGCCCTCTCTTCGGTACCTAACAAGGACTGCTCGTGGTACCTCCAGGACTACCCGTGGCCCTGCGACTCCTTCTGTCTCCTACGTGGTGTCACCTGGACCTCTGGGTCCCAGGTTCTTCACCAGGAAGCGTCTCCTTCTGGTTCTCTGCTCCTGTCTGACTCGGAGCTTTCTTTCCTTCTTTCTTGTCTTTCTTTTCTCCTCCTTGCCTGCCTCCAGCAGGCCTCCTCCTCCCTCCTTGCTCTCGTTCTTCTTCTCCAACTACATGCTGGCTCCTCACTCTCTCACTCCCTGAGGTAAACTGAAACTAACTTGACCTTCCTTTCTCTATCTGCTCTCTGGTGGCTCCTCCCACCTCCCCAGTTGCTAAGCTACCACCCTATGGGAGCAGGGATGGGTCTTACAGCCCCTCTCAGCATGCAGCATGGGAGGGTTGCCTGCCACTTTCCCTGGTCCCAGTATGTACCTAACAATGGGTGTAGTGTGGATTTACCAGGGGACCGGAGTTCACTCTCTTCCTCTCCCAGAATGGGGCATCACACCGCTGATGGGGTGCAATGACCTGTGGCGACGGAAGCCTCAGGGGCGCCACACTCCCCCACAGCAAATCCCAGCACGTCCTCGGGCTGAAAAACAACAAAAACATGTGAAGAAACTGCAAAACATTTTTGTATGCAAAACATGAAACAATAAAACATTTCTTCCCTTTATGGGAGGCACATATCGGTAAACGTTGCGAACTTCTTATAAAGAAACTAATGTGTGCACTTTCAGTTCATTGCACAGTTTGGGCACATCCCCCATAATTCTGGTAGGGGGCACAACAGGTGCAACTATATACATTTTCGGCTACAACAAGTCCAGTAGCCAAACAGTTCGTTTCTTTCAATCAACAATGGGACAGAATCAACCAGCCATTAAGTCCAATGGCCTGGTTACATAAGACACATACACATTCACCGGGGCCCACATTCCAGTTCAGTGGCCCGGTAACACATAAACATGGGGGGGTGACGTCTTCAAAAAGCATGAGGGGCAGTACAGCATGAAAGGGTGTCATCTTTGAAAAGAATGAGGGGCAGAAACACAAGGGACTTCTTCAAAAAGAATGAGGGGCTATGTACAGTTCAGCTGCTTCTTACTTCTTTACATGTAGGGATTCTTCTCCGGCTCCCCACCTGGAAGCAGGTAGACAGCGGTCAGCACAGTCTGCGTCTGCTGGTCTTGGCGGGCCGCGCCTGGCATGGCGGCGGCCTGTATTGGAGTCGCTGCTGTGACCGATTCTTGACGGGCCGCACCTGGCGTGGCTGCGGCCTGGGCTTGGCAGGCCGCATCTGCGGCGTGGATTAACGTCGCCGCTGCGGCGGAATCTTGCTTGTCCGAGCGGGGCATCGCTGCTGGGGCCCGAGCTGGACGGGCCGGGCTTGGCGTCGCTGCTGCGGTGTGGATGGGCGCCGCTCCGGCGGCGAAATCTTTGCGGGCCGCACCTGGCGTAGCTGCGGCCCGGATCGGCGTCGCCGTGCCGGGCGTCTCTCCAGGGACCGCGGGCATGGCAGCGGGGGTTGGGGCTCTCGCGCCGGCAGGGGCATTAAATGACTCACCCCTCAGTAGCATCTCTGGTGTTCTGGTGGTCGCTGTCTTGCTGCAGGGTGCTGGTATCGGAGCTGCGGTCGTGGCACGCGCGCCTGCAGGAGGACCGGGCAGGAGCCCCACCTGGCAATCCGGGCTCCGCCGGCTGGGGGTGTCACTCTCTTTACCCGGCTCTGCAGCGGCTGCTGGATCTTCTCCGCTCTCCAGGACGCAGGACACAACCCGGTTCTGAGGTGCGTGTCCCGGCTCGGCCACTCCTCCTCTGGCCGCTCGTTGCTCGGCGTCCATCCTTTTAGCTTCTTCACGCGCCATCTGTTCTTCCTCCGCCTTCTATGGCGGGCACCGCTTCGCGCGCTTTTCTTGGACAAGGGGGCGGGGCTTCTCTTCGCGCCCTTTCTTCTTGCACGCCCCCCTTCTTCCCACTCTCAGCAGCGCTAATGGCGGCGGTTTCTCAGTAAAGTACACAGTCTGTCACACGGTTCTTCAGGCGCACAGTACCCGGTTAGACCGGGCACGAAATCCTGTTCGTGACGCCAAAGTTGACTCGCCCACCCCAGGGCTATGGGACACCCGGTGCCGGGCCGGACTAGTCCGGTGGTAGTCAGTGGTGGCTGGGCCCGGCTCCGTGGCCCTGGTGGGTGTCAGTAAAATATGTGGCTAGATGAATAAAGTTTGTGTTCGTGACGCCACCTGTGGTATGCGGCTAATAAGCCGCCGCTGCTGTATGAGGCCTCCGGGGGATGATATGGCAGCAATGGTGGTACTGCTCCCCACAGGTGGAGCAATGCCCGGGGCACAGTTGGTGCTTGTAAGTGTCTATGCAGCTGAAATAACAGAGACCACTTCAAGGGAGCAGTTCAAGTTCTTTACTCACAGTTCTGCAGGGACCCTCGGGCTGCTGGGACCACTGTCAGGGACCTCCGCCGTTTCTGGGTGATTCTGAGAGTAAATGCCGGTGCCCTTCTCTTAGTGTCTCTTTCTTCTGCTGTCTCCCTTAGCCTTGCCTTTGTTAGGGTGGACCTGGCTCGGCCTCCACTACAGCCTCCAGGCTGGGGGGTCACCTGTCGGCTGATTACCCCTTTTCTGAAGGTCTGCTATGGGTTCTGGCCCTGGGAGTTTACAACGTTCCCTGGGCCTCGGTTTTTACTGTTTGGAGATTGTCTTTGCACTCCTCCAGTCTCTAGGGACCGTCCCCTGTCGCAGCTTGATCCCTCCACCGATGTTATTGTGGAACAGGCCACCGCAGCTCTAAACTGCCCGTGGCGCCTCTAGGCCCTCTCTTCGGTACCTAACAAGGACTGCTCGTGGTACCTCCAGGACTACCCGTGGCCCTGCGACTCCTTCTGTCTCCTACGTGGTGTCACCTGGACCTCTGGGTCCCAGGTTCTTCACCAGGAAGCGTCTCCTTCTGGTTCTCTGCTCCTGTCTGACTCGGAGCTTTCTTTCCTTCTTTCTTGTCTTTCTTTTCTCCTCCTTGCCTGCCTCCAGCAGGCCTCCTCCTCCCTCCTTGCTCTCGTTCTTCTTCTCCAACTACATGCTGGCTCCTCACTCTCTCACTCCCTGAGGTAAACTGAAACTAACTTGACCTTCCTTTCTCTATCTGCTCTCTGGTGGCTCCTCCCACCTCCCCAGTTGCTAAGCTACCACCCTATGGGAGCAGGGATGGGTCTTACAGCCCCTCTCAGCATGCAGCATGGGAGGGTTGCCTGCCACTTTCCCTGGTCCCAGTATGTACCTAACAATGGGTGTAGTGTGGATTTACCAGGGGACCGGAGTTCACTCTCTTCCTCTCCCAGAATGGGGCATCACACCGCTGATGGGGTGCAATGACCTGTGGCGACGGAAGCCTCAGGGGCGCCACACTGACGTCACTCATCTGCGCTGCAGAGGCATCAAACAACGCTGGTGGTGAGTGCTCCAGTGTGAGCTGAAGACACTTGTTACGTACTGGAGGTGGATTCACGGGACCATGCACCGGACTCCCCCAGCGAGGCAACCAGGAGCTAACCCCTTTACAGGGACTGTCCGGTCACCCCACCAGAGGGCCTAGATGCACGGTAGCCGGAACACTAGGAGTACGGGGTCTGAGTCCTTCAAAGATCTGCACAGGGGAAGTGCATTAGTCCACAGAGAACCGTAGTCAGGACGGATGTCCGGAACCAAGTTCAGGTGCTGAGAAGGAACAGCCGACAGGGTCCGGATCCAGCGAGAATAGCAGGCTGAGTTTACCAGGTGGAATCGGGGACCGGTGACGGGATCAGGCTCGAGGGAAGATGGTGGGATCCACATCAGACAGTCACCGGGATGTTTCCTGGAGGATCAGCAATCTGGACCAGGTCAGGAGAGCAGACGGGCTCTGCGGAAGAGACAGTGTTATAAGGGAGACGAGGCACAGAAAGACCTGAACACCTAGCTATGGAAACACGTTGATCAGGCACCGCCCATAGGTAACAGGAAGTCCTTTATACCCTGCACCTGCAATCACCCACATCCTGTTCCAGGGATGCTGACCCTATAAGACCAGATGAGTGAGCGCGCCCGCGCCCTAACGCGCATGCGTGAAGCCCGGGAGCCAGAGGCAAGCACAGAAGGCCGGGGACAGGGTGCAGAGGAACCAGGGACACAGAGACCGGATCAGTGGGTACAGAGCGGTGCCGGGACACAGAAACCGGATTAGTGGGTACGGAGCGGTGCCGGGACACAGGGACAAGATCAGTGGGTACGGAGCGGTAGCGGGACACCGGAAGCATGATAACACTGAAGAGGAACATGAGATGTGAGGGGGGAAGTATATACAGACACACTATGAAGAAAGGGCAGGAATGCATATGCAGCCACAGTATGTTGGAAGCATGAGGGGGGGAAGTAGATACGGACACAGTATGTTGGGTGGATGAGGGGAGGAGTGTATATGTGGCCACAGTATGAGGGAAGGGTGAGGGGTGGAATGTATATGCAGTCACAGTATGTTGAGTGGTGGTAGCAGATGGCAGGAGTGCTCAATTCTGCTCCGTCTTCTGATAGTCGCCACAGCTGGGTACTGTAAATCCACTCCTATTCAAATCAATGATGCAGATGTGCAGGACCCGGCATACTTGTGTTCACATGACCGTCCACTCTCACCACTGGCATGAGAGAATCCTAAAAGTATGCAGAGCATGGATTGTGAGAATTCAGAAGTTTGCAGTCATCTATATATACACAGCAAATTAAATAATTATTGAACACGTCACCAATTTTCAAAGTAAATATATTTTTAACATATCTAAAGGTGACTTTGACATGGATTTCTCACTTGATAACAATAACAATCCATCCAATTCACACAGGCAAAGAAATCTAACCATCAAACCATAGATGTCCATAAATTAAGTTATGTGTAATCATGAGAAATGAAACACTGAAAAAGTATTGAACACACGAAGAAATAAATGTGCAAAAAGACATGGAAAGTGTTGTGGGCAGGGGCCGCTGCCGCTTCTGGGGCCGCTCGGATCCGGGATCGCTGCTGCAGCTTGAGTGGTGACCGGACCCGGGCTTGCACAGCCGTCCGTCCTCACAACCGTCAGAAGGGGGCTTGATGTGTCTGTGATGCCACCGGTGGGTTGCGGTGAGAGGTGGTGACACCGCCGCTGCCTGGTGATGGGACGCCCGGGGCTGATGGAGCGGGGCAGCAAGATGGGGACGGGGAGGTATAGTCCCGGGGCCTGGTTTCTATACACGGGAGTAATGGCTGCTGAAGGGGGCACACCGGGTTGGACCGGGGATCAATGGTGTACTCCAGTTCAGTAATCATGCACAAGTCCAGTGGTAAACCAAGTTGCCAGTGACCGGCCGCCTTTGGGTGGGTGTATTCGGGTCCCACACCCGGGTTTAGTAAACAGGGGTCCCTTCCTCCTACACTTTGTGTGTCTTCTCTGGGACAACTCCGTATGGAACGGGGAAGTCCACTCCCGGTACTGTCTATGTTGTGAGCTATGGCCCGCGAAATCTGACCCTTGGGATTTCTGTGGGTTCTGACGGACACCCTATGCACCGTGTTGGGCTTCCGTTTCGCTCTTTGGGCTTCTGGAGATCCAGTCCTGAAACCTCGTCCTCTGCTGGTTGATTAACAAGGGGCATGCAACCTTCCTCGTCCTAGGGTCCAGGCACCCTGTCTGTGCACGGCCTCCGGACCGGATTCCCACTGTCGGTACCGGCGGGCTACAACCCTGCCCCAGTCCACTTTAGGTCTCTCGCAACCAGATCTCCGTCGCCTGCGGCCCTGTTCACTGTCTCCCACCTAGCCTTGTAGTCCAGGGGCCCCTACCCCTGACTCCACTTCACTTCCACACTTGACTACTGTCAGCACTCAAGTCCTCAACTGAACTGTTGTGTTCCCGTCCCTAACACCTCAGGACCCCTAGGTGGACGTTCTCGTCTGCCTGATCTCGCCCACTGGTATGTCCTTATTATCATGAGGAGCTAGGCTTTAATGGCTGTGTGTTTTACCTGGGTGTGGGTTTTTGGTGGTAACAAGGAGGGTGTCTACTTTTGTGACTACCTGGTTTTGCCGTCCTTGGGCTGTCCGGCCACTGACGTTTATTTTACTGCTTCTGCAATTAGAAAATGTAACAAACATAACATTGGAAAACATTGGCAAAACTTTTCATCCCATAGGGGAGGCACATCCCTTAAACGTTGCAATAAACAAATGAACATCACCTCCTTCTTCCCTTTCACCCGCCACCCAAAACCCACCCAACCACGAACTTGTGGCCTTGTAAATAAGTTGAGGGCTGTATTCTGTTGCCGCCTCCGGAGAGGCAGATTGGTGGGAGAACCCGCAGCAGAGTAGGCTGGGGCCCGGCCACCACCAGGACCAGTGGCCATCCTCCGGGGGTCAGGGGTCCCCCTGGACGTGGGGTCCCCTGAAGTGACAGCCGGGTGCGAGACACCTTACCCGTTCCCGCTCGCGTAACCTGGACCTGGACTGTGGTAAAGGGGTGCTGCCTGTTTCTTAGGGGCAGCACCAAGGTTTAGGTTATTTGGGTGGGAGAGCGGATGACCAAGAACCTGTCCGTTTTAATAAAAATGTTTACCGTTGTAACGTTAACGTACCGTGCCTCCCGTAAGGGAAGAACTGAAATCTACTTACGTTGAATGTTATGTGTTAAATTATCTTTTGCAGTTTGAAAAATAAAACCGGTGATGGACGGGCAGCTCGCGGACGGTCTGCATTTTACCAAGGGGGAATGTGATGCCCTGGACTAGCCAGGTAGTCACATACATACCAACATACACCCCCCCACCCTAGACAGTTACAACAGTCAGACAAAAACCCTTGTTGCCTCCCTCCAGGGCCTGATGTCCACACCAGGTGGGGCGGAGCCAGGCAGTTGGCCCCACCCACCGAGGAGTTCACAGGCCTGGAGGCAGGAAAAAGGAGTCAGATCGGTTTAGGAGTTGAAAGTGAGAGGAGTAAAACATCTGCATGTGCCTGGGTAGGAGCCCAGGCACTGACAGCAAGGTTGGCAGACGGTGGTGGCCGTCTGCAGGAGTTGGTGGAACTCTGCAGAGCCGTAAGGACCAGGGCTGGGCGGTGGCCCATCGGTACCGAACCGGGGAGCGGAGTGAAGCTAAGCACACACAGGCAGGGCCATCGGACCCCGACCAGGCTTGGAGCCGCCGTCAATAGTCAAATCCGAGTGTGACAGGAACCCCAGGGGTTCCCCAACAACTAAGTCCCGACAGAAGGCAACAGTCCACACCGTGAAGATATACAGCCACCGCCACAGGCTAGAGATCCAAGGGCCAGCGCCTGCGGGCAAAACGGGCTCCTACGGCACCTATACGCCGGGGAGCGGACTACCGGTGGGCAACTACAGGAGTCAGAAGATTCTAAAAGGTGCAGGGAAAGACAGCCACCATCAGCCATCCGGGGAGAGCACAACAACACTGCAGCCGGCTGCGGGACCCGTCCATCCGGCCATTTTGGTTTACCAGAGACTCTGTCAGTGATTGTCTGAATGAGTACACCAGTGCCGTCTGGCACCGCGCCGTGCTGTCCCTGCAACCCTGCACCCCAACCATCCAGCCTCCCCGTTACACCACCGGGCCCCCGGATCACCAACCCCCCTACCAACGGAGGGGACAACATCCTAGCTGCTCCCTACCATCTCTCCCGGGATCTCTGTCACCAGCAGCGGTGGTGCCATCATCACCACGTCCCGTGGGTGGCGTCACGAACAATCTCCCTAACCAAACTATCCCTTTTCACTCACGGGTGAGGAGCGCTGCTCGAGTCCCCGAGTCCGGGCCACCGCTCGAGCCACCGAGCAGCAGCAGCAGAAGCCCCGGACCCGAACGTGGCGAGCGCGTCCCCTCCGCCCGCGACACATATCAATCCCAAAACACCACTACAACAGTGGCGATTGGAGGTGGGAACATCATGGTGTGGGGCTGATTTTCAGCATAAGACACTGGCAAACTTCATAGAATTAAAGGAAGAATGAATGGACAAATGTACCAAGCATTCTTGATAAAAAAAATCTTCTGCCATCTACCAAAGTGATGAGGATGAAATGAGGGTGGCCATTTTGGCAAGACAATGATCCCAAATACACAGCCAAGAACACTCTTAGTTGGTTTCAGAGAAAGAAAATAAAGCTGCTAGAATGGCTGAACCAATCACTGGACCTGAAGCCAATAGAAAATGTATTGAAGGAACTAAAGCTCAGAGTTCATAGAAGGAGTCCACTGGACTTTCAGGAGTGGAAGAGTGTTTGTGTAGAAGAATGGGCCAAAATCACACCTGAGGAATGCATGCGACTAATTACTCCATTTTCTCCATACAACAGGCGTCTTGAAGCTGTCATCACCAACAAAAGCTTTGGTATGAAGTGTGGCGCCCCTGAGGCTCTGGCTCAGTTACTGCAACTGAGTTGAGGAGCAGTATCTATCTGGAGTAAGTGACGGGTGGTTTGCCGATGCTCACACCAGACACATTACACATGTAGTTAGGTGCCTTCCCCACAGGGGGGTGAGTGGACTGGGTTGGACAGGGAGAGTTAGCCATCCAGTAGTATGGGCCTTGCCAGTCACCAGGACAACCAATTGAGGCCGGGTTCCACATGGGTTATTATAGGAGGTAGCCATGACACATAGTGAACTTTCTGGAGGGACGTCCCATGAGACCAGACTGGGTGCAGGAGATCACCAGTGCTGGTGGGACGACACACAGCTCATCTTTCCATTCTGGAGCCTGGAGCTTGTGAGCTGCAGCTCAACCCAGGTTCCTTCTGCCAGTCGCTGGATAGCAAGGACAAACAGGACATTTACACTGATACCGGTAACCGCCTGGAACTTGCACCGGATAACCAGAGACTTACCAGCAGTGAACCAGAACGCTCTCGGGCAATCTCCTAACCAGTGAGTAAACACCTGAACCGGAGCTCTTGCCTCATTTCCATTATTTACCAACTACGCCGTCCCACGCTCCGGCGCCCACGGCCCACTATCAGCCAGCTGGCCACTCTCCCAGGGCAACCACTCCACCTGTGGGGCGTGATTCCATCTTGGTTGTAATTAACATCGACCCCAGGTGAGAAGAACCCTGCAGCCGCTGCCCCCTACCTAGCCGCACACCACAAAAACTTTGTTATTATTCCCTTGTACATAACCCTTTTGAAGCGACCCCCAGGGTCACGGAACCGGGCGACGGACACTCAGTGAACTGTCCCAGTAAATATACTGCCCTGGACTGAGTACCCCAAAGCCCTGAAGCGAGTCAGAAGTATTAAAAAAATTAAGTAAATGTGTTCAGTACTTTTTCCCTGTCTCCTTTCTCATTATTTACACCACTAAATTTATGTGTACATTAATGGTTTGATTTCCTTGCCAGTGTGGATTGGACGGATTGTTACCGACATCTGGTGAGAAACAGATGTCAATAACACCTTTAGAAATATATTTACTTAGAAAATTGATGACATGTTCAATACTTATCTCACCCGCTCTATTTCATTTTATTTTTTTTTTGCCACAGAAAAGATGCAATCAGCCAATGAATGAGCATTTGCCCGTTCGTCCACTCATGGCTGCCATATGTATGTCTCAGGACTGAGCATTCTTATACTCCATCAGCTGATTATTAGAACTATTGATGGCATTGACTCCATTAGATGATACAGGATCTACACCCCACCTACTGTCTCCTTCCCATAATCCTATAGAATGTAAGCCCGCAAGGGTAGGGCCCTCTTCCCTCTGTACTAGTCTGTCTACTGTAACTTGTATATGTATTCTGTATGTAACCCCCTTCTCATGTACAGCACCATGAAATTAATGGTGCTCTATAAATAAATAATAATAATAATAATAATCTACCCCTGCATATGACAAAAGGGTACGCCCAGTCTCCCCCGCCTCACGGCCTCGGCTTCGGGCGCATGTGCTGTTCCCAACCGCAATCAGCAACGATCCAAGCCACCCGTGTAGGACCAAAATATAAAGGGCTAATATAACATATACTCTACATCCCCTAGAAAAAGCGCCTAGCGAAACGAACGTTGGGGCCTCCACCCGCCACCACGGCTTCACTTAATACAGTCTCCAGGAGGTAATTGGCTCTTTTCTGCATGATATGTGTGCCTGACATGCCTTGGGTTAGTATTGACCTTCCAAGTCGACCTTATTCCTTGCTACCAATGTGTCTGTAATCTATTACATGGTCTGCTCTCCCTTGGTTATGTGTAGACTCACACATCATCCATTTTTTCTGGTGACAATTGTTTCTGTTCATGTTGGGATATATATACTCATTATAATTGTATTGAATACATCAAATTGCTCTCAACAATTGTCCACACTTCCCCCTAGGGGGAACGTCTCACCATTTTTCTGGGTTTTTTTGAGCCATTTGCCCTGGATTCTTCCATTTTTACATTATAATTAGCATGGACCCTTATGAATTTTTGCATGTTTTAATTGGATCCATAATCCTTTTTACATATCAGTGTTGCCTGTGGTAGGGGTGTACTGCATATATGTACCGTGTCTCAGTTTTATTATTCTTGTACTTCCACATCTCTTGTGATCCTTCCCTTTCATACTTGCTCCCCTATTTTATACTGTTTATTTTTCACGTCAATAAAATGTATACAATTTTTGCATATTATCTGTGCCTTATCTTCCTTGTTTAAAATGTGACTTTTGAACTTGGCATACTATGTAGTTATTTCCCCGGTGTATATGCTATGACATCGCCATGTATATTTTGTTTATAATATGACGAAAGGGATATAATTTGATGTAGCTAAGCATAGCATTAATATACCTATTGAAATATAAATGAAGAGTCAAAGCAAGCGATTACCATGTGTCACTGTATGTGCATTACATGATTTGTAATGTGGAGTCAATGAGGGCACTGCACAGGACATCAGAGATCTATGACATTACCCAATAAACTAAAAAGGGATTTGTGGCACTGATCAAAGGGTCTCCTAATGGGAAACTCTCACCTCATCCTGTTTGGCTTTTCATTGTCCTCCATGCTGTCTGGGTGAGGACAATGGGGTATAGCATTTAAATGAGTCACTTAGAATAGCACCTAATTATCTGCCATGAATGGACGGCTCATTTAAATATGACTGATAAGGAAATTGATCACTGCTTGTGGTTCTGCTTTCTTCTTTTTGGAAGTGCTAAATCATTTATGCTCTTGGCAATTTCTACTGACTCCGACTTTACTAAGCCATCTTCTTTCATTAAAATTAGTATCTAGGTATCAGTTATAAGGATTGAGCGTCTAAGTAATTTATTTTGCCATATACTGTATAACGTAATGATGAGAAAGAGCCTTTGATCCTCAATTGTTCAAAATTCATGATGATAGCCATTGAGTTTTGACTATGGAAAGCCTATACAAGACCATAAATGTAGTAGCCAAACGTTATCACAATATTACTCATCGAAGAAGATCATTTATATAAAGATAGCCTAAAGGATCACTTAATGATTGCTAGTACCGTGTTTTTCCAAAACACGGCCCACCCAAAAAATAAGACCTAACAGGAATTTTCGGCCTTTTTGGAGCAAGGTTTAAATATAAGTCCTCCCTCGTAAATAAGCTCTAGTTGCGGTTCAATAATGAAGCGTCCATGCAGCTAAAAAAGTTAAAGAATACTGCAGGAGACTTCATTATAGAAAGCAGACACCCCCAAAAGAGAGAAGAAAGAAGACAGAAGGCCCCGCAATCATACTCACCAGACCCCTAACGGGAGGACCTGCAGTGGAACGCACACCCACACACATCAGATCACACAGCCACACGCATCAGATCACACACATCAGATCACACACACACACAAACATCAGATTTCGCGCACACATCAGATTGCTCACACAATCACACATCAGATCACTCACACAATTACACATCAGATCGCACAGCACAAACACACCCACCACATCCAGTGATACTGATTACTTCTGACCAGCAGAGAATTCTGGGACGCAATACGGTGGAATGCAATGGACATGCGGTGGAACACATCAATGCGTCCCATTGCCGAGTCCTCCATGGATTCCACTGCACTGCATCCCATCTTCCCCTGCTGGCCAGAATCAATGCGTATGGCCAGATATGGTAAGTGTGTGTGCGGGCACGGTTCTGTGCTGGGTATCATAATATGGGATGATCTGATGCCAATTTTTTTATTTATTTTATACCACGATAGTGACACGCAGACAGGGTCTGTGCTTTGTTGCAGTCTGATGCTGTCACACAGGCTGGGGGCACATCTGAATGCAACCAATCATGGACTGCTGGTGGGCGGGGGAAGCAGTGAATATGGATGAGCAATAATGAGCGGCCCCAAAAGAAGAGTGGCCTGGAAGCAGTTACAGTTGTGCCAGAAACTAGGTAAGCATAACGCGCATGCTTTATTTTTATTTTTCCTTTATTATTTTTTTATTTCCCAATTTGCCGGACCACGATCATTAGTCAGAGTTCCCTGAGAACTCCAGGCCTGGGACCAGCACCCGAATACTTTTGAAACCATGTGGATCCATACTTTTACAGTCTGGGTCCGCACATCACTACACCACCAGGCATCTCTTTCCTACCCCATGTTTTATACCGAGCTGCTTCTGCCACTCCATAGCCATGCCAGCGACACATATCATGGCTACTAACAGTGTTTAACACTACTATACTGCTGCTTCTAGGGCTGCTTGCCCTTTGCTTCCAGACATGTCCCTGCCTGCTCATTCTATTCAAATACTGTGTGATTGCTACAACTGCCACTAGATGCCCACATAGATCTCCTGCGCTTCTCCATTGCATTGCAATCTAAAGTGTACTGCTGCTTGGAGTCTAAGGCTATGTGTGCACACGTTTTTTTGATGCTGCGTTTTTGTGTGTTTTTGGCTGCCAAAAACGCAAAAAAACGCAAAAAACGCATCCGCGGAAAAAACTCATCGGTAAATGCACACGTTTTTACCGCGTTTTGGTGCATTTTTTTCTGCGTTTTTGATCACTGTGTTTTGCTACGTTTTTCCAATGCATGGCATGGGTGACAAACGCAGTAAAGCGCAGGAAAGACTTGATATGTCCATTTTTTTTTTAGCTCAAAAACGCAGCAACAAAAAAAGCTGTGTGCAGACAGCAAATATGAAAAGCCATTGACTTTTCTGGGGAAGCAAAGTCATGCAGTTTGGAACCCCAAAACGCGCAAAAACGCAGTGAAAAACGCTCAGTGCGCACATAGCCATTTACTGTTCAGTTTACACAAACATTACACTGCTCTGAAAATAGGGATACTTTTTTCCCCACAGCTTGTTGACACACCACTATTCTTCACTCTGAAAACAGTTGTTTCTGCTCCCTAAACAAAGGGAAAAGGCAATAGAAGGCACTGGCACTGCTCAAAACCACATTTATTTCATACTAACCAATTGAATTGGCATAACAATCGACACCTTAGGTGACATCTTCTGTGCTCCTCAACATTATAAAATAAGTAAAAGTCCAAAAGCCAATAATACGTGGCATTCACTAGATGTAAAATAGTACATCTTCCATTTTAGTGCAAAGTGATAAGTGCCCTATTATTGTCTTCTGGACTGTTACTAAATATTGGGATAATTTTTAGATGGCTTTGTAAAAAGCCATTGCAATTGCTTAGTCATCTTGTAAATAACAAAACTGTTGCAGATCCCAAAAAAATAGATTTTTCTTTTAGGGGTACTTTACACGCTGCGACATCGCTAGCATCGGCTAGCTATGTCGAGCGCAATAGCACCCGCCCCCGTCGCACATGCGATATGTGGTGATTGCTGCCGTAGCGAACATTATCGCTACGGCAGCTTCACACGCAGATACCTGCTCGGCGACGTCACTGTGACCGCCGAACAATCCCTCCTTCAAGGGGGAGGTGCGTTCGGTGTCACTGCGACGTCACTAATCGGCCGGCCAATAGAAGCGGAGGGGCGGAGATGAGCGGGACATAACATCCCGCCCACCTTCTCCCTTCCGCATTGCCGGTGGAGGCAGGTAAGGAGATGTTCGTCGCTCCTGCGGTGTCACACAGAGCGATGTGTGCTGCCGCAGGAGCGACAAACAACATCGTACCTGCAGTCGCATCGACATCATGGAAATGAACGACGTTACACAGATCAGCGAGATTGTACGCTTCTGTGCTTGTTCATTGTTCCATGTAGGATTTACACGTTGCGATGTCGCTACCAGCGCCGGATGTGCGTCACTAACGACGTGACCCCGACGATATAGTGGTAGCAATGTCACAACGTGTAAAGTACCCCTTACTCCTAAGAAGCTATTGCTTCTTTACTCTCAAAACAGCACACGTTTCCGCTCTCTAAGTTAAAGGATAATTTGTGGATAGCTTTTGAAAAACCTATCACTTCTTCATTTAGCAAAGGACAAAGCTCTTGTTACTGTCAAACAGGGGTCATTTTTGCAAAAAAAAAAAGCTACAACTTCTGCAGATTGCAACACCTGTGTATAAACAACAGCACGACGTACATGTGCCCAAAACAGAATAATTTTTGGAACATTTTTGCAATTTCAGAATCTTAAAAAGTCTGTTCTTTTAGGCTGCATGCCCACGGGAGCTTGCTCCTGCGGATTTTGCCGCGGAAAACCTGCAGATTTATCTGGATTTTCTAGATAAATCCGCAGGTTTCAGCAAGTACAGACACTCCCCATGTTATCCTATGGGACATGGGGAGTGTCTGTGTCCATGCTGCGGAATGTGTGGCTGAGAATATGTTGCGGATGTCCCGCAGCCGCACATAACTGCATGTCAATTATTCCTGCGGATTTACCTGCAGAAATCCCGGCCCTCCACTATGGAGATAGAGGCCGGGAGTTCCGCAGGTAAATCGCATGAATATCCGCAGGTTTACCGCAACAATTCCGCTGGAATCTCGCAGCTATGTATAGCTGCGGATTCCGGGGAGGTGCTGTGGGAAACCTGCGGCCGTACTTGCGGATATATCCGCAGGTATGAGCTCCCGTGGGCACATAGCCTTACAGTGTGTTGTTAGTTACCACTGGTTATTATCTATTAACCTTTGTCCCGGTATATTGAGGTCCCATGGACATTTTAAAGGCTATGTTTGCATTAACACTAGAACTACTGAGGTAGTCATTTTGACTACTTTGCACCATGTATTTCTATATAGTTGTCATGAGTCCAGTAGTTCTAGTGTTAAAGAGCTTAAAAAGGTTAAATACAGTCCAAGGAGACCGCAGAGTACATCTTTTCTGGGCAATTAGATGCCTTACTAATGTAAGCAAGTGTGAGTTCTGCCCACACCCCCTTTAAGGAAATGTTATGTTGTGTAATGCAATGCACTGTTTTCAATGTGTTTGTTTGTATTTGGTAAATTATATGTATTTGGTCAATGGTTGAGACTGACCCAGAATGATAGGAGTTATATGGGCAGACAAGGGAGTTGTTTCCTGTGAGTTGACAGTTAGAACCCAAAGTTCAGTGGGGCAAGACCTAAAGTCTAAAGGCCCCGTCACACGCAACGACGTATTAACGATATATCGCCGGGATCATGGATTCCGTGACGCACATCCGGCATTGTTAGCGATGTCGTTGCATGTGACACCAATGAGCGACCGTTAACGATGGAAAATACTCACCAAATCATCCATCGTTGACACGTCGTTCATTTTCAAAAAATCGTTGATTGTTGAGGTCGCAGGTTGTTCGTCGTTCCCGAGGCAGCACACATCGCTACATGTGACACCGCGGGACCGAAGAACTACAGCTTACCTGCGGCCGCCGGCAATGAGGAAGGAAGGAGGTGGGCGGGATGTTACGGCCGCTCATCTCCTCCCCTCCGCTTCTATTGGGCGGCCGCTTAGTGATGCCACTGTGACGCCGCACAAACCGCCCCATTAGAAAGGAGGTGGTTCGCTGGCCACAGCGACGTCGCTAGGCAGGTATGTCCGTGTGATGGTTCCGAATGATATTGTGCGTCACGAGCAGCGATTCGCCCGTGATGCACAAACGATGGGGGCGGGTATGCTCGATATCGCTAGAGATATCGCTGCATGTGACGGGGCCTTTACAGTTAGCAGACTGCCATGCTACACGGTGTGTGTGCAAAGAGGGAAGACATCAAATAATACATCAAGGATCAAAGAAACGTGATGAGATATGTGATAGACCACAGTGTTCCATAGATCGGAAAGTTCAATAAACAGAAACCCAGGCCAGGGAGGCCGATTAAGTTGTGCGGAACTAAACCCAAGGAGAAGTAAAAGGCCCATCGAAAGGGTGACTGAAAGAGAAGGAATTGTATCAGCAGGACGCTAGTGAACAGTTGGCTACAGTGAAAGATAACGCAATAATGCATATTGAAAGGAAGTTATGGTTGCCCTATTTGGACATACAGTTAGGTCCAGAAATATTTGGACAGTGACACAATTTTCGCGAGTTGGGCTCTGCATGCCACCACATTGGATTTGAAATGAAATCTCTACAACAGAATTCAAGTGCAGATTGTAACGTTTAATTTGAAGGTTTGAACAAAAATATCTGATAGAAATTGTAGGAATTGTACACATTTCTTTACAAACACTCCACATTTTAGGAGGTCAAAAGTAATTGGACAAATAAAACAAACCCAAACAAAATATTTTTATTTTCAATATTTTGTTGCGAATCCTTTGGAGGCAATCACTGCCTTAAGTCTGGAACCCATGGACATCACCAAACGCTGGGTTTCCTCCTTCTTAATGCTTTGCCAGGCCTTTACAGCCGCAGCCTTCAGGTCTTGCTTGTTTGTGGGTCTTTCCATCGTCTTAAGTCTGGATTTGAGCAAGTGAAATGCATGCTCAATTGGGTTAAGATCTGGTGATTTTAAGGAATAACGTTTGGAACTCCATTCTATGTCTGAACTGGGTGCAAAAAACCTAAAAAACATCACTATGGGGAGATAAGGTATGCACACCAGTGACTATGGAAGGGGAATACATGGAATAGCAGAAACTGCTGTGTGAATACTGACATGAAAAATTCAATAGCTATTTGTAAGAATGAAATGTGAAAAATGGAACCTGCATTACTGCCATGAATATATGAATAAAGAGAAATTTAGCTACTGAATTGATCAATGCAGAAGAGCCCCAACACTACGCCAAAGTATTTCTCTACGTTGGGGTCCCTAGCTTGTGTGTGTCCTCTCATGCAGTTAAAAAACTTACCGTGTATGGGACGCTGAGACCCAGGCTATATATGCGTATAATGTGGATTGGCAATAGGTGTGTAAGGGGAGGGTTCACAAACGAAAAACTACTAACATTAAGGAATAACGTTTGGAACTCCATTCTATGTCTGAACTGGGTGCAAAAAACCTAAAAAACATCACTATGGGGAGATAAGGTATGCACACCAGTGACTATGGAAGGGGAATACATGGAATAGCAGAAACTGCTGTGTGAATACTGACATGAAAAATTCAATAGCTATTTGTAAGAATGAAATGTGAAAAATGGAACCTGCATTACTGCCATGAATATATGAATAAAGAGAAATTTAGCTACTGAATTGATCAATGCAGAAGAGCCCCAACACTACGCCAAAGTATTTCTCTACGTTGGGGTCCCTAGCTTGTGTGTGTCCTCTCATGCAGTTAAAAAACTTACCGTGTATGGGACGCTGAGACCCAGGCTATATATGCGTATAATGTGGATTGGCAATAGGTGTGTATGGGGAGGGTTCACAAACGAAAAACTACTAACATTAAGGAATAACGTTTGGAACTCCATTCTATGTCTGAACTGGGTGCAAAAAACCTAAAAAACATCACTCAGCGTCCCATACACGGTAAGTTTTTTAACTGCATGAAAGGACACACACAAGCTAGGGACCCCAACGTAGAGAAATACTTTGGCGTAGTGTTGGGGCTCTTCTGCATTGATCAATTCAGTAGCTAAATTTCTCTTTATTCATATATTCATGGCAGTAATGCAGGTTCCATTTTTCACATTTCATTCTTACAAATAGCTATTGAATTTTTCATGTCAGTATTCACACAGCAGTTTCTGCTATTCCATGTATTCCCCTTCCATAGTTAGGGTATGTGCGCACGTTGCTTTTTACCTGCTTTTTACCTGCTTTTTTGCTGCTTTTTCTTCTGCGCTGTTTAATGCCAAAATGGATGTGTTCTTCTATTCAAGCAAAGTCTATGGGAATTTGGGTTTCTTGTTCACACTATGTTGTTCAAAATGCTGCCTTTTTGTGACAGAACTTTGGTCAAAAACTCAGCTTTGCAGTGCAAAACCCAAATGGCAAAAACAATTGACATGTTGCTTCTTTGAAAAGCTGAGTTTTTGACCAAAGTTCTGCCTCAAAAAGGCAGCATTTTGAACAACATAGTGTGAACAAGAAACCCAAATTCCCATAGACTTTGCTTGAATAGAAGAACACATCCATTTTGGCATTAAACAGCGCAGAAGAAAAAGCAGCAAAAAAGCTTGTAAAAAGCAGGTAAAAAGCAACGTGCACACATACCCTCACTGGTGTGCATACCTTATCTCCCCATAGTGATGTTTTTTAGGTTTTTTGCACCCAGTTCAGACATAGAATGGAGTTCCAAACGTTATTCCTTAATGTTAGTAGTTTTTCGTTTGTGAACCCATCCCATACACACCTATTGCCAATCCACATTATACGCATATATAGCCTGGGTCTCAGCGTCCCATACACGGTAAGTTTTTTAACTGCATGAGAGGACACACACAAGCTAGGGACCCCAACGTAGAGAAATACTTTGGCGTAGTGTTGGGGCTCTTCTGCATTGATCAATTCAGTAGCTAAATTTCTCTTTATTCATATATTCATGGCAGTAATGCAGGTTCCATTTTTCACATTTCATTCTTACAAATAGCTATTGAATTTTTCATGTCAGTATTCACACAGCAGTTTCTGCTATTCCATGTATTCCCCTTCCATAGTCACTGGTGTGCATACCTTATCTCCCCATAGTGATGTTTTTTAGGTTTTTTGCACCCAGTTCAGACATAGAATGGAGTTCCAAACGTTATTCCTTAATGTTAGTAGTTTTTCGTTTGTGAACCCTCCCCATACACACCTATTGCCAATCCACATTATACGCATATATAGCCTGGGTCTCAGCGTCCCATACACGGTAAGTTTTTTAACTGCATGAGAGGACACACACAAGCTAGGGACCCCAACGTAGAGAAATACTTTGGCGTAGTGTTGGGGCTCTTCTGCATTGATCAATTCAGTAGCTAAATTTCTCTTTATTCATATATTCATGGCAGTAATGCAGGTTCCATTTTTCACATTTCATTCTTACAAATAGCTATTGAATTTTTCATGTCAGTATTCACACAGCACTTTCTGCTATAAGATCTGGTGATTGACTTGGCCATTGCAGAAGGTTCCACTTTTTTGCACTCATGAACTCCTGGGTAGCTTTGGCTGTATGCTTGGGGTCATTGTCCATCTGTACTATGAAGCGCCGTCCGATCAACTTTGCGGCATTTGGCTGAATCTGGGCTGAAAGTATATCCCGGTACACTTCAGAATTCATCCGGCTACTCTTGTCTGCTTTTATGTCATCAATAAACACAAGTGACCCAGTGCCATTGAAAGCCATGCATGCCCATGCCATCACGTTGCCTCCACCATGTTTTACAGAGGATGTGGTGTGCCTTGGATCATGTGCCGTTCCCTTTCTTCTCCAAACTTTTTTCTTCCCATCATTCTGGTACAGGTTGATCTTTGTCTCATCTGTCCATAGAATACTTTTCCAGAACTGAGCTGGCTTCATGAGGTGTTTTTCAGCAAATTTAACTCTGGCCTGTCTATTTTTGGAATTGATGAATGGTTTGCATCTAGATGTGAACCCTTTGTATTTACTTTCATGGAGTCTTCACTTTACTGTTGACTTAGAGACAGATACACCTACTTCACTGAGAGTGTTCTGGACTTCAGTTGATGTTGTGAACAGGTTCTTCTTCACCAAAGAAAGTATGCGGCGATCATCCACCACTGTTGTCATCCGTGGACGCCCAGGCTTTTTTGAGTTCCCAAGCTCACCAGTCAATTCCTTTTTTCTCAGAATGTACCCGACTGTTGATTTTGCTACTCCAAGCATGTCTGCTATCTCTCTGATGGATTTTTTCTTTTTTTTCAGCCTCAGGATGTTCTGCTTCACCTCAATTGAGAGTTCCTTAGACCGCATGTTGTCTGGTCACAGCAACATCTTCCAAATGCAAAACCACACACCTGTAATCAACCCCAGAACTTTTAACTACTTCATTGATTACAGGTTAACGAGGGAGACGCCTTCAGAGTTAATTGCAGCCCTTAGAGTCCCTTGTCCAATTACTTTTGGTCCCTTGAAAAAGAGGAGGCTATGCATTACAGAGCTATGATTCCTAAACCCTTTCTCCGATTTGGATGTGAAAACTCTCATATTGCAGCTGGGAGTGTGCACTTTCAGCCCATATTATATATATAATTGTATTTCTGAACATGTTTTTGTAAACAGCTAAAATAACAAAACTTGTGTCACTGTCCAAATATTTCTGGACCTAACTGTACATTCTCCTATAGAGAACAGTGGACTTTTGAGGCCTTAATGAGAAGTTGTATCAACATACCCAAGGAGTGGGTTCCTCATTTGTCAATTGGTAACTGAGGGTATCTCTAAGTGGCCGTAGCGATACACCTGGACACATGCGGCCCTCATATGTGAAAATGAGGTCTACCAGTATTGTTGGCTTGATAGTCATAAGATGCAAGAGTATGAAGTGGCAGAAAAATGGTGTTATTATATGTAATCGAGACGTGCCCATACTTGCTTAATACAAGTGAAATTTCGTCAAGCATTGCACCTCTTATCTGATGTACAGATTATATGATGTGCATATTTCCTATCAAGTTGAAGTTCAGTAAAAATTACATGTTTGGACTTTGGTCTTTCTCAATTCATTGTAAACTGTCTGGTCCTGGTCTGCTATATCAATGGCTACGTGGAGTCTGCAGAGGCGTATCGCCCAGGTAATGACCTCCATAAAAGCACACACAGACCTAGGCAGGACCCCCATTTTCATGTAGCATGCCGGGGCATAGAAGATATGTACATTGCCCACGACTGCCACCCCTGACTATATTATACAATATTGCAATTGGCAGCGAATCAATTTACTGTGAATCAATTTTTGGGAAAAACTGGTGAAGTCGAATTTCAAAACATTTAATAATCTCTAGTATTAAATCTATAAAATTCATAAATATTCACCATGTGTGAATATTTCCCTCCCAATATACAGTATATACTATAGCTTTTGAGGAATGGCATGCCCTAACATGTATACGCACATTTTCTGTCTGTAATCCCATAGCCTCTCTTAAGGCTGGGAACACACAGCAGGGCATTGGCTCCAACATTGATTCCCAATAGCAAATCCTGAAGCCATTAAATTATTGATAAGGTGACATAGTGTTGATAGATCAACTTTTCATTGTGGTCTATGTTCACATCCCACCATGTCTCCAAAGCCAATCCTTGGATGATTCACACACACCCAATGTCTGCCTCCTGTATAGAAGCAAAGGAGCAAACAGCCTGAGATATAAATGCTATCTGACTTCAGGACTGTTTGCCATCTAATTGGTCATCAAAGGGAGAGATAATATGGGGCAATAAGATCTAATGTCTTAGATGTCTGAGATGTTACTAGATTAGCAAGCAACACTTTAGCTTGCAAATGTGCTAATCATTGGCTCCACTCTGTCTGCTGAGTCTTTTCCACAATCTGATGTGAATCACAATGATATCTCCTGTACTGTGAAGACATCCTGGGCTTGTAATGTGTCAAGAGACCTGCGAATATAATACACATTCCAATTTTGGGCACATTAATGAATGCAATTTATATATGAAGTGTAAGAAATGTTCCACCATTGAGCCAAAGCATGGGAGGAATCACTGAATTAGAAATGTTTTAACAGAGATAATGTAAAACTATAAAAATAACTGGAAGATGTTATCAGATGATACAGTTCAACATCAAAATTTTGTCCTGATCTATCCTTCATAATGGGGTTTTCTGTATTCACTGTTTACATTTAAACTGCCTCTTTAGATAGGTGGCTAATCGGGAACGCTCGTTCACGATTATCGGCCTTTTTAAGCTGAGCTCGACAAACAAGCAAGATGCTCATTTGGCAATGAGGCTATTTTTTTAAGAAATTTTAAAAATCATCTTGTCCTGTGTAAATAGAACATGAGCTGCTGAGAAGATAATGTTCAAGAAGTGTGGGTATAGATTAGTGTGCACTCCACAAAGATACCTTAAAGGGAACCAGTTTTTTACACTATAAGCTGTGACCACCACCAGTGGGTTCTTATATACAGTATTCTCACATGCTGTATATCAGAGCCCAGGCCGCTGTGTAGAACGTAAAAATCACTTTATAATACTTACCTAAATGGTGGGTGTGGCGCCTCCTCTTTCGGCCATCTTTGTTCTCCATCTTCTGAAGCCACGGTGCATGACGCGTCCGACGTCCTACACACTCGCCGGCATTCAGGTCCTGAGCAGGCGCACTTTGATCTGCCCTGAGCAGAGCAGATCAAAGTATTGTAGTGCGCATGCGCAGGACAGGCGAGTGTGTATGACGTAGACATGTCATGCACACAGGCTTCAGAAGGAGGACGAAGATGGCCAAAAGAGGAGGCGCCGCCACCGGAGGACGAAGACACCCATTTGAGCCACATCCACCGCAGCGACTGGTTTAGGTGAGTATTATAAAGTGTTTTTTATGTTCTACACAGCGGTCTGGGCTTTTATATAGCATGTTAGAATGCTGTATATAAGAGCCCACTGGTGGTGGCCGCAGCTTATAGGGCAAAAAACTGGTGACAGTTTCCCTTTAAGGGTGGAGAGTAGAGGTATGGAGAGTCAGAAGTGGGTCTGATAAAGACCCATGGGAGCGAGCCTGAAATAGATGTACTCTACCTACACCCTACCTAAAAGAGATGGGTACCTTAATTTTTGGGGTACACTCCCGCTCAACGGTGGATGACCCTGAATGACCCTACCCTGTAATAGTTGAGGTACCCACCACCAACTGCAAACTATGTGCTAAAAAATGTAGTCACAAATATCAACATGTGTGACAATAAAAAACACACAAGGTCATGGAGCCCTCTACAATGCAAACTACGGAAATAGAACACAGTATTTAACAGACCAATAAGAAAAAATGTCCCAGCTCTAATGTAGGGAGAGATAAAGTACATTCCACTAACTCCTTACTGTAGGACATTAAAAAATGGACATGTTTGATAATACTGGAATTGTTAGTTAGGCTAAGCTGAGAGTTTTGCTTAGCTTGTGTGACGCCCTGGCACACCAGATAGTCACACAGTTTAGGCCCCCGCACAACACCTTCCAACAAAGGGTTACAGCAGCCGACCTGAAATCCTAGTCACCACCCCTCCCCCAGGGTAGAAAAGGCACGCCCGTGGGCCGGACCAGGTGGATGAGAAACGCCCACCTAGGGGTCTGGAGAATCCGGGGTGGGAAAAACAGTGAGTTGAGTGTTGCGTTCAAGTAGTGAGGAGGTGAAGCTCAAGTTCAGAGAGCAAAGACGTCGGGGTTGGAGCCCCGGCGTGCTGGCTAGGTGACAGATGGTGGTCCGTGTCTGCAGGAGACGGGAATATGGCTGTCGGAGATCCGAGGTGGACAGGGACAGGGTTGGAGCCCGCTGGTACTGACACCGGAGAACCGACCCAGAAACCGTGCACAGAGGGGGTACTTGGACCCTGAAGCCAGGACCGGAACCAACAACATAGCTAATTAACCAATAGAGTGCAGGATTATAGGTCCTGTCCCAACCAAAGTCCCAAAATCAGACAACAGCTCACCGCGGGGGATAGGGCATCCGCCAGGGCCCGGTAGATCCCAAGAGCCAGCGTCAGCGGGCACGGCTCCCACCCGTAGTTTTGGGAGCAGGCTTCCGTATTTCATACCGGAGAGCCCAAAGAGGACTCACAACAGTGCAGAGGGAAGTGATACAGACCACCAGCCCGGGTGTGGGACCCGAATACACCCGGCCGTGGCGGCCGGCCACCATCACCTTGGTTTACCAGTGGACTTGTCTGAATACTTTAAGTGTGAGTAAACTAATAACCCCCAGCTGACCGGGTGCGCCGGCCCTGCAATCATCATCCTCAGCACAGAGACATTGGGCCCCGGGGCATCCATCCCTACCCACGGAGGGGTTAACATCAAGCTGCCATCCCATCGCTTCTGGGGTACCCCACAACAGCAGCGGGGTGCTACATTTCACCATACACCGTGGGTGTCGTCAAAGACAGTATACGGCAAATCCCGTACAAATACGTTTCCTTTATTTGAAGTGTCCGCACGACCCCCGGGTCCGGTAGAGTCCCTCGAGCCACACCGCGGATCCGGACTCGAGCAGCCTGGCTGCTGGCACGGGGGCGGCACACTTGCTCGGAAAAACTCTCAGCCATTCTGACATGTTTCGCCCCCCTCATAACCCTAACTCCGACCAGGGGTTCACCAGGGAATTTTTTCGGTGACAGACCAAATATAGGCCACCTAGAAAGACAAATAAGAGTGACATGCATATCAGAACAAAAAACACTCAGAAAGTTAACAGATAATAGTCTCTGCTGGTGCTGGTAGATGGGATGTGGGTACCCCAGCATCAATATGAAGAAAATCTCTTATTTCAAACTTGCAATATTATCTAATATATAAAGCTGAATGTGTGTGTGTATGTGTGTGTGTGTGTGTGTGTATGTCCGGGATTTGCATCCACACCATCACAGCTACAGCCAGAAAATTTTGCACACTCACACTTCTGGACCCCGAAAGCGTCATAGACTATGTTTTGAGGGGAAATATTAACCCCGCTCTTTACAGTTATTCGCCAAAAATCCTGCCTCCATTAAAGCGAATGGAGCTCGGAGCCACAGTGCAGCCAGAACTTCAGAAGAATACGCAGCCACGCCCTTATATGGAATGTTGGTGTGTCACAATGCAGCCAGGGAAAGAGACAGACACAGACAGGGAAAGAGGCAGACACAGGGTAAGAAACAGACATAGACAGACACAAAGAGACAGACACAAAGAGACAGACACAAAGAGACAGGCTGACAGGGAAAGAGACAGACAGGGAAAGAGAGGGAAAGAGAGAGACGGGTTAAGAGACAGACACAGACAGGTAAAGGGACAGACACAGTCAAATAGACAGAGAGACACAGGGAAACAGACAGACAGGGAAAGAGAGGTAAAGAGACAGACAGGGTAAGAGACAGACAAAGACAGGTAAAGAGACAGACACGGGGAAAGAGACAGAGGGAAAGAGGGACAGAAACAGGGAAAGAGAGGGAAAGACAGACAGGGAAAGAGAGGGAAAGAGACAGACAGGGAAAGAGACAAAGAGGGAAAGTGACAGAGATAGATAGACAGACAGGGAAAGAGATTGAGACAGATGGAGAAAGAGACAGAGACAGTCAAAGACAGACAGGGAAAGAGTCAAACAGACAAAGAGATAGAGAGAGAGACAGAGATATATACAGAGGGGGAGACAGACATTATAATTACATTTCTATTTATTTGTTTTGTGGTTTTTGTGTGCAGAATACATTTTTGTTAATACATTCTATTTTGTTAACAACAGTTATTAACCCGGGCGAAGCCGGGTAGTACAGCTAGTTTAATAATAGATGTCAAAAAGACAAACTTGTTGGTGCATGAGAATACGTGACAGGGTGTTACAAAAAAATGAGGATGATGGTAAGCAAAATAGTAATCATGGCAGCCATTGTTTTTATATTTTAGTTATTTATACCCAATCCTGCGCAAGGGCCTGCAAGTAGAGATGAGCGTGTACCATAATATTTGTATTCGCTACACTTGTAACGAGTACTTTGTAATATTCATGTATTCGTTACAAATAGCAAGTGCAATGCAAGTCAATGGGAAATGTGAGTAATTTTCTGCTGGACTCAACACAGAGGTCTGGGGGCCTGAGGAAAAAGCTAAAATAGATGGAAAGTGATGAAACTGAATGGGGAGAGCCTGGAGAATATGACTGCATGCATTTCTGACTCACATATGGTTTTTGGGAATGAGGATGTCATAGTATTATGCAACTTATTCTCTCTCTCTCTCTCCACTTCATACTCACTGATCACGGTGCAGCGCGGCTGTCACACTGCTCCCGCTGCCTCTCATTCTTCTTCCCTTCCCGCTCATTAGCCTCATCACATATTCACTTCACCCACTCATTAGCCTCATTACATATTCACCGTTTCTTCCTTTGATTGGCTGCAGTCAGAACCACCCTCACGCTGAGTGACAGCTGCTGACTGCAACCAATCACAGCTGCCGGTATATCGTACTGTAAAATAAATAAATCAATAATTAATTTAAAAATATGGCGTGCCGTCCCCCCAATTTTGATACTCAGCCAAGATAAAGCCTCACAGCTGAGGGTTGGTATTTTCAGGCTGGTGAGACCCACGTTTTTGGGAGCCCCGCAGCCTATAAATATCATCCAGCAGCCTCCCAGAATTGCCGCATCCATTAGATGTGACAATCCCGGAGCTTTACCTCGCTCATCCGTATTACCCTGGTGCGGTGGCAATCGGGGTAATAAGGAGTTAATAGCAGCCCAGAACTGCCACTAAGTCTTAGATTAATCATGACAGGCGTCTCTGAGACACCCCGTCATGACTAATCTGTAAGTGCAAGAAAATAAACACAAACACTGGAAAAATCCTATCCTTTATTTGGAATAAAATACAAAAAGCCCCCTCTGTGACAACTTTATTAACCCCCCCATACGCACCTGCAGGCCCGACGAAATTCACACGAGGTCCCAGCCACAACGTTTCTAGCACTGCTACATCTGATGCGCACAGCGAACGCCATAGAACAAGACTGCCCGCTGTGAGCTCCACTCAACAAGTGGAGTGAGCAACGCAATCTGCTGGCATGTCACTCAGAATGAACGCCGGGGAACCCGTGACATCATTGCCGCAACTAACGTTGCGCGGAGACCGAGTCACCGCACGCCACAGCATGTACTGACCTCGGTCCTCGAAAGCTCCTAATGTCAAAGCTGTGTGCTCTGCCAGGAGGAGCTGCCGACACACACCCAACTCACAGCAGATGGCAGGCTGTGATCACCGCTCGCCACAGCATGTAGTGATCTTGGTAGCTCCTCCTGTCAAAGCTGTGTGCTCTGCCAGGAGAAGCTGCTGAGACACACCCGGCTCACAGCAGATGGCAGGCTGTGATTGTGTCGCGGGCGGGGAGGAGGGTGTCAGCACACCGCGCTCACCCCTTCTGCTCGGGTCCGGCTGCTCAGTGGTGGCTCGAGCCGTGGGCCGGATCCCGGGGGTTTCTCGAGCGGCGCTCCTCGCCCGTGAGTGAAAGGGGGGTTTGGGGTGTTGGGATAATGTCCGTGACGCCACCCACGGTTGTGGTGATGTGTAGCACCACCGCTGCTCGATGCGGGGATCCCGGGGATGGTGAAGGGGAGCAGCTAGGTGTTGTGTTGCCCCCTCCGTGGGTAGGGGTTGGTGATCCCGGGGCCCGGTGATGGCTTGTGAGGTGCAGGGCCTGGTGGGCGCAGGGACGCGGGGGCAGCGCTGTGCCTTGCGGCACTGTGGTACTCACTCAGCCTGAGACGTGGACACAGTTTGTACGGTAAACCAAACGGCTGGTAAGACGGTCCCACGGATGGCTGCTTTGCTTTCCCGGTAGGTGACGGTGATGTCCCTTTTCCTTGCACCTGTATGTACGGTTGGTTGCGATGGGTCCCCACCGGTAACCCGCTCCCCGGCTTCAAGCTGAGCCGGAGGAGCACTACACTTTGCCCGCAGGCGCTGGCCCTCAGAGACTGGTGCCCTGGTGGTGGCGGTGCCTCTGTTGTACGGGTTGGGCTGTTGCCTTCAATCGGGACTTGGTTGTTGGGGGAATCTACGTCCCCTTCACTGACGGATTCGGCAAATTTGGCGACTCCTAGCCTTGCCGGGGTCCGAGAGGCCCCGCCCTGGTGCTGACTGTCCTTCGGAACACTGCTCCAGACCACCGGGCACACAGCCAACGGGGTCCTTCCAGGAACTTCCGAACTGTCCCCCTCCAGACAGTCACCGCCGTTGCTGGCCTTGCTGGCTTGCCCTGCACAAAGCTGGACCTTCAGGCTTTCCTCTCTCTCTGTCACCACTCTTGCTTTCCTCCTTTACTCCTCTTTCTCTCCTCACTTTCACTTAGTTGTTTACATTTGCCCTCCCTGGGCTAATCTGCTTCCACTTCCTCCTCCCTGACTAGACTCCTACTCAAGACTGCCTGGTACTTCCTGCCTCCAGAGCTGTGATCTCCTTGGTGGGCGGAGCCAACCGCCTGGCCCACCCCCTGGTGTGAATCATCAGCCTCTGGAGGAAGGCAACAAGGATTTTTGGTTCAGCTTAGGTGTGCCTACCTGGGATATGGGGTGTGGTGGTGTGTGACCTGTGTCCCCTGGCTTGCCCAGGGCGACACATTCCCCCTTAGCAAAACGCAGACCGTCCGCGGGCTGCCGTCCTACACCGGTTTTATTTTCTGTAAAAAGGGGATAACAGGGTTAAACATAACATATTTACATTTTTAATAATCTTCCCTTACGGGAGGCACATTTACTTTTAACGTTGCAACGGTTTACGGTTACGGTTTCCGCTCTCTCCCACCCAAGTAACCTGGCCCTGATGCTGCCCCTAAAGCCCAGGCAGCACCCCTTGACCCACAGTCCAGTACACGGTACCCGAGCGGGATCTGTCCTTGCCCTCCAGAGGGTAGCCACCGGTTCCTTTGGTGGCTGGGCCCTGGCCTGCTCTGCTCAGGGCCCTCCCTCCAACCTGCCTCTCCGGAGGCGGCCTGCGGAAAACGGTAACGGTAAACAACATATTTACAAGCCACTAACGTTTGTGGTTGCCCTGCAAGTTCACGGGCTTGTCCATGGATAGTTCCCATGCAAAACAACTTTTTAAACGGTCCCCACGGGGACAACGGTGCCGGCTCCAGCCGGTTGCTAATCACACGGTGAATCAGGTGACTTCTTCGGTAATTTTACTTATCATCTTTCAACTTTTAAACTTTTCAACACAAACAAGCACTCCTTACATTCCCTGACCCCTTTTTCTCACAGAACGGTCTCCCTGTACCTAAGTGGAGGTCTACCTAGGTTGGAACGGGTGGACCTTCGGGGCCCGGTGTCAGTGGTGCTAGACAGTGGGGTAGAGGGAACAATCGGTTCCTCCTCCCGGCTATAGTGTGGAGCAGGTGGGGGCGTAGGGGAGCTGGGTACAGGTTCATCCCTGGGCACTGGCACTGGTTCTGGCTCACGGTTAACCACTTCCACTACTTTTTCATCCACGGGTTGTGGGAACAGTATCACTGGAAGAATCACCGCGCCGTTCTGTGTAGGCCAGTTTGCTGGGAAGTCACCCATTACCGTGTGGATTACCTCTGCTGCCTTCTCCGCTGGTGGAGGAACCGGTACTTCAGCCTCTACCTTCAACGATGGAGGGCACCTTTTTAGATGGTCCCGGGAAACTGTGGCCAGGGTGCCCCCTTGGTCACGACTGATCTGGTAGGCCTTCCCATCTTCCCATTCTGTGGGTTGTATGACGTAAGGGACTTGCTCCCACTGATCATCCAGCTTGTGGGCTTTCCTCTTCCGTTTCAGCACTACATCTCCTAGCTGGAAAGGATCCGCGGACGCCTTCTGATTGAACCGGTGCTCCTGCTGTTCTCGACTTCGACTGAGGTTTTTCTCCACATACTCCTGGATTTGCCGGTATTGTGCTCTCCTCCGACTTTCCCACTCCGCCGTCGAAGGGAGTGCTTCGGGGGCCTCCAATCCCATCTCTAGATCCACCGGCAGGCGGCCGGGCCGAGCCCTCATCAGATACGCTGGGGTGCACTTCGTCGAGCTAGAGGGGATATTATTGTACATATCGACCAGGTCGGGTAGCTTTTCCGGCCACAGGTTCCGTTCTTCCAGTGGTAGCGTCTTGAGAAGCCCCAGGACCAGGTGGTTCATCTTCTCGCACATGCCGTTGGTCTGAGCGTGGTAAGGAGTGGTCCGGATCTTCTTGCAGCCATACAACTGGCAGAATTCGTGGAACACCTCTGCTTCAAAGGCCGGGCCTTGGTCAGTCAGCACCTTTTCTGGGTATCCATGGGGCCGGCAGAAATAAGCCTGGAACGCCCGAGCAGCAGTTCGACCAGTTAGGTCCTTAACGGGGACTACCACCATAAATCTGGAGTAGTGGTCTACCATGGTCAATGCATAGGTGTACCCACTTCGGCTAGGGGTGAGCTTGACATGGTCTAGGGCGACCAATTCCAGTGGCTGATGGGTGACTATTGGATGTAAGGGTGCCCTCTGGCTAGTCTCGTCCTTTCTCCTTAGCGTACAATGACCGCACTCTCGGCACCAGGCTTCCACCGATTCTCGCATCCCACTCCAATAGAACCGCTCCCTCAACAGCATCTCCAGCTTCTTCCACCCGAAGTGGCCAGCACCATCATGGTATGCTCAAAGGACAGTAGCGACGTCAGCTTGAGGAATGACCAACTGGCATATTTTCTCATGGGTCTTCGGGTTGACCAGCTCACGGTACAGCCTCCCTTGGTGTAGGTAAAGCCGTTTCCGTTCCTTCCACAAGCGTTGGGCTTCGGCTGGAGCGGCAGGGTCTATTCCCGTAGCACCTTGTTCCACCAGAGTCTTGACAAGGCGAACAGCCGGCGCTTGGTCCTGGGCTTCCTGCCACTCTTGACTGGGCCGTGGATCCAGATCCACTCGTTGCTGATGTACCTGTACCCTCGCAGTAGGCGGCTGGTGAAACGCAGGCAACTCGATCTCCTCGAGGTCGTCATCCTCGCACCCCTCTTCTGACAAATGGGGCATTCGGGAGAGTGCATCCGCATTGATGTTGACGCGACCGGCCCGGTACTTTATGGTGAAATCATAATTGGCTAGCCGGGCTACCCACCGCTGCTCCAGCGCGCCCAACTTAGCCGTGTTCAGGTGAGTCAGCGGATTATTGTCCGTAAACGCGGTGAATGTTGCTGCCGCCAAGTAGTGGCGGAACCGCTCCGTGATAGCCCACACCAATGCCAATAGCTCGAGCTTGAAGGAGCTGTAGTTCTCAGGGTTCCTTTCGGTCGGCCGGAGTTTTCGGCTAGCATAGGCGATCACCTTCTCCTTTCCATCCTGGACCTGGGATAGGACCGCTCCTAGCCCCACGTTACTGGCGTCCGTGTGGAGGATGAACGGGCGCCCATAATCAGGGTATGCCAGGACCTCTTCTCTGGTCAAGGCCGCCTTCAGCTGGCAAAAGGACTCCTCATGCTTGTCCTCCCACAACAGTGGAGTTCCAACGGGTCTACCACCTTTGGTCTGTCCCACGAGGAGGTCTTGCATGGGGGCCGCCATCTTCGTGTATCCCTCGATAAAGCGCCGATAGTACCCCACCAGGCCCAGGAACTGCCTTACTTCCCTCACCGTGGTTGGCCTCGGCCAGCTCTGGATGGCAGTAATCTTCTCAGGGTCAGGGGCAACACCATCTGCACTCACCACGTGCCCCAGGTACTGCACTCTGGGTTTCAGCAGGTGACACTTAGAGGGCTTCAATTTCATCCCATACTTGGCAAGGGACGCGAACACCTCGGCCAGGTGCTCCAGATGGGCTTCGTACGTCTGGGAATAAACAATCACATCATCCAAGTACAACAGGACGGTCTCGAAGTTTAGATGTCCCAGACAGCACTCCATCAGCCGTTGGAAGGTTCCTGGGGCGTTACACAGCCCGAACGGCATACTATTGAATTCGCATAGCCCCATCGGGGTGGTGAAGGCGGTTTTCTCCCGATCTTCTGGGGCCACAGCCACTTGCCAGTATCCGCTGGTGAGGTCAAGGGTCGAGAAGTAGTTTGCAGTTCTCAGCGCAGCCAAAGACTCTTCAATCCGAGGTAATGGATAGGCATCTTTATGGGTTATCTGGTTGATCTTCCGGTAGTCCACACACATCCGCATGGTACCATCCTTCTTCTTGACCAGTACCAACGGAGCGGCCCAGGGACTACAGCTGTCCCGAATAACCCCTGCCTCCTTCATATTCCTCAACATATCCTTGGCACACTGGTAATGTGCAGGGGGAATAGGTCTATACCTCTCTTTGATAGGGGGATGTTCACCGGTGGGGATGTGATGTTGGACCCCCTTAATCTGCCCAAAGTCTAGGGGGTGCTTACTAAAAACCTGTTCATACTCCTGCACCACCCTGTATACCCCTGCCCTGTGATGTGTAGGGGTGTCATCAGTGCCTACGTGTAGCTGTTGATGCCACTCCTTTGTCTCCCCCTGGTGTGGGGAAGTGCTGGTGGTAGGTAGGGGTGTAGATGGACTGGTTTCATGGATAGTGTGAGGGTCCAGGGTGAGCAGCTTGGCAATGGTGGCATACCGGGGAAGCCTGACTTCTTCCTCTCCACAGTTCAGCACTCTCACAGGCACTCTCCCTTTCTTCACATCCACCACCCCTCGGGCGGCCATTACAGTGGGCCAGTGCTCGGAAGGCAGGGGCTCCATCATTGCAGGGTAGTCACGCCCCTGAGACCCTACTGCTGCCCTACACCAGATCATCATCTCACTCCTAGGGGGCACAGTCAATGGAGCAACATCCATCACTCTCACTCCACCAATCTCCCCTCCTGTTGAGCTTACATGCTGGCGGTACATCAGGGCTCGGATCTCACGCTGCACAGCCCTCTGCCGGCTCCCTGCCGCCGTGGCGGCCAACTGTTGTAATAGGGTTAACACATCATCCATGCAGTGCTCCATCACATTGGTTCCCAGCACTATTTTCGGGTTATGATCACTGGGTTCATTCATGATCACAATCATACCCTGGTGTTGCAGTTCGGCTTGCCCCACTGTCATAGCTACTTGTTTATACCCCACCTGGGTCAATGGAAGTCCATTAGCAGCAATCAATGTGATACTATTGTCTGGGCGCGCCAGTTCATCTACGGCCCAATACCGCTGGTACAACGTGTACGGTATGGTAGTCACCTGTGATCCAGTGTCCAAGAGAGCCATCACTGGTATGCCGTCCACAGCCACGGGGATGATAGGGCGGGCCCCGATATATCGGTCCCGCCAGTCCGGGGGGCCACGATGTTCTACTCCTGAGGATTGGCCCGGTGCCCCAGGGGTTGCTCGTTTAACGGGCACTGTCGGTAGTAATGACCCGGCTTACGGCACTTGTAGCAGATTGGGGGTCTGCTCCGCGGGTTGTTAGCACTTTTCCGCTGCATCCAGGGAACATCCTCGGGACTGTCAGCAAGCTGGATCTGTGCTGGAGGCTGAGGTCTGGTCAGAGGTTGTAGTGCAGCCAGGATTTTGGCAAGGTCTCCGTCCATGCGACGGACCTGGGCTGCCAGTTCTTCCACTGTGCTGCTCGGGGCTGCAGATGTTGGAGCGGTTGATTTGGCTGAGGCCGCCACAACGGGAGCCGTCTCAACGGGCCACGGGGCGGGTTCCAGACCTTCGGTTGCTGGGGGCTGTAGTGCTTTAATGGCCCGCTCCTTTAACACAGCAAAGTCCACATCAGGGTGTTCCAGGGCCCACAGCCGGAGTTGCTTACGGTCCTCAGGGGACCTCATCCCCTGCGCAAATTGCTCCACTAACATCTTGTTGCTATCCGCCTCATTAATAGGATTCGCCCGCTTCAGCGTGCGGAGGGCGGTCTGCAGACGTAGAGCATAGTCCCGAATGCTATCCCCAGCTCGTTGCCGGCACTGGTAAAACTGCATCCTCAGCTCAGCTTCAGTCCGGGTCTCGAAGGCAGTCTGTAGCTTCTCAAAGATGGTGGCTACAGAGAGAAGGTCCCCCTCGGCCCAGGTCTCCGCTTCCTGCTCCGCCGCACCGGTTAACTGGCCTAGCACTATCGCTGCACGTTGCTTATCAGTCAGGGGGTACAGCTCTAGCAACGGGTTAAGCTTTTTCCGGAAGGCCTGTAGGGCATCCGGTTTCCCGTCATACTGCGGTAGCCAGGCAGCTCCGGGCGCATAGGGCAAGGAAAACGGCATGACCTGAGCGAGCGTGGGGGCCGCGGCACCTCCCGCCGGTACGGCCGGGACCTGGGCAGGTCCATTCCCATCCGCGGGTGCCGCTGCGGCTGCGACCACCGCTCCTCCAGCGGCTCCGTCGGGCGCAGACATCTTGTTTCCGTCCCCCTTAGCTCTTTCCGGCCCCTCCTCTCTCGGGGCGGGGTTTTGGCCTTCGCGCCTCTACTGCTCGAGAAGACGCTCGAGCGGGAACTTTTCGCGCCAAAGATGGCGGCTTCTGAAATTTTCCTGCCGGATACCTCCGGCGGTAACAAGGCGCACCTCTACCAGACGGCAGAGCGGTAAGATCCTGTTCGTGACGCCAAGTTGTCGCGGGCGGGGAGGAGGGTGTCAGCACACCGCGCTCACCCCTTCTGCTCGGGTCCGGCTGCTCAGTGGTGGCTCGAGCCGTGGGCCGGATCCCGGGGGTTTCTCGAGCGGCGCTCCTCGCCCGTGAGTGAAAGGGGGGTTTGGGGTGTTGGGATAATGTCCGTGACGCCACCCACGGTTGTGGTGATGTGTAGCACCACCGCTGCTCGATGCGGGGATCCCGGGGATGGTGAAGGGGAGCAGCTAGGTGTTGTGTTGCCCCCTCCGTGGGTAGGGGTTGGTGATCCCGGGGCCCGGTGATGGCTTGTGAGGTGCAGGGCCTGGTGGGCGCAGGGACGTGGGGGCAGCGCTGTGCCTTGCGGCACTGTGGTACTCACTCAGCCTGAGACGTGGACACAGTTTGTACGGTAAACCAAACGGCTGGTAAGACGGTCCCACGGACGGCTGCTTTGCTTTCCCGGTAGGTGACGGTGATGTCCCTTTTCCTTGCACCTGTATGTACGGTTGGTTGCGATGGGTCCCCACCGGTAACCCGCTCCCCGGCTTCAAGCTGGGCCGGAGGAGCACTACACTTTGCCCGCAGGCGCTGGCCCTCAGAGACTGGTGCCCTGGCGGTGGCGGTGCCTCTGTTGTACGGGTTGGGCTGTTGCCTTCAATCGGGACTTGGTTGTTGGGGGAATCTACGTCCCCTTCACTGACGGATTCGGCAAATTTGGCGACTCCTAGCCTTGCCGGGGTCCGAGAGGCCCCTGCCCTGGTGCTGACTGTCCTTCGGAACACTGCTCCAAACCACCGGGCACACAGCCAACGGGGTCCTTCCAGGAACTTCCAAACTGTCCCCCTCCAGACAGTCACCGCCGTTGCTGACCTTGCTGGCTTCCCCTGCACAAAGCTGGACCTTCAGGCTTTCCTCTCTCTCTGTCACCACTCTTGCTTTCCTCCTTTACTCCTCTTTCTCTCCTCACTTTCACTTAGTTGTTTACACTTGCCCTCCCTGGGCTAATCTGCTTCCACTTCCTCCTCCCTGACTAGACTCCTACTCAAGACTGCCTGGTACTTCCTACCTCCAGAGCTGTGATCTCCTTGGTGGGCGGAGCCAACCGCCTGGCCCACCCCCTGGTGTGAATCATCAGCCTCTGGAGGAAGGCAACAAGGATTTTTGGTTCAGCTTAGGTGTGCCTACCTGGGATATGGGGTGTGGTGGTGTGTGACCTGTGTCCCCTGGCTTGCCCAGGGCGACACAATTGTTGCACAGCTTCAAGCTTCTTCGATGCAGAACAAAGTTCACAGATCAGATTACATGGGATAACAAGCTCTTTACTCCTTGGAACATCATGAGGTAAAAATATGCAGTCATGCAACATTGCATCAGGAAGAGAAAGTGAAACCAAAAAGAAGAACAAGAGACTTTTTACAATACAGTGAGTAAGGAAACTGCACAACATCGCCATCTACTGTTAGATAAGCATAAAGTCCTCCTTCACACAAATAAAGAAGTCCATCTGTTGCATATACCAACACCCTTTCTCAACAGTAAGGACTTATTCAGTTAAGCCAAATTTCTTCATTAGTCTCTGATGTCTTTCAGCATTCAATGCCTTTGTGAAAATATCTGCTGTCATATCTTCATTTGGACAATATTCTAATTTCAGGATTCCTTGTTCATGGTGATCCCTCAAGAAATGATACTTCATATCAATGTGCTGGGTTCTTGGGATAACTCTTTCCATATGAGCAAGAACAAGTCATCCTTGATTGTCCTCATTTATTTTTGTTGGTTCCAACTGTAGTTGTCCTAGGTCTCTTAGCAACTGTCTTAACCATAGAACTTCTTGACTCGCATGTGCTGCTGCAACATATCCTGCTTCTGTTGATGACAGCGTTACCAGAGGCGTAACGACCGCGGTCGCAGAGGTCGCCACTGCGACCAGGCCCGCAGGGTTATAGGGGCCCGGCAGCCGCTCTGCAGAGCCGGCTCCTCTCTGTAAGAGAGGAGATGCGCTGTGTAGTGGCCGACTACCAGGGGGCCGGCCTGTGAGTCAGGGGGGGGCCGGTGTCAGCAGGGGGAAGAGGGGCCCCTGACCTGGAGAAGCCCATCAGGCGTTTCTGACCTGCGGCAGAGCAGAAGTGCTCCTGCACAGAAGACGGAATCCATCCTGCCAGGACCTGCAATAATGTCATGCCCATGTGACTGTGTGGGAGGAGACACAGGTTTGCCGGGCAGAAAGCACCAGAAGATATTGATTCCTGAAGAAGATTGGGACACATGATGACTGGTAATAAGAAATGAGGGGACATGAGAGGGAGGGGGGTGCAGGGTGAGTGGCATGAGGGGTGCAGACTGTGACAGAAGGATGTGAAGGGGTGCAGAGTGTTTGAGAGAGGGGGAAGTTGGGGTACAGGTAGGGTGAGATATGTGGGGCAGGGTGTGTGACATATGGGGGTGTAGTGTGTATGATATGGGGGGTGCAGGCTGTATGGGGAGCAGTGTGTGTGAAGTATGGGGGCAGGGGTGTAACTACCGCGGTCACAAGGGTCAGAAGGAGAAGAGAGGTACTTGTATTTTTATTTTTCTGGCTGCATGACACATAGAGGCCCGGGTGGAAGGGCGGGGTTGGGGGGCTGGCTGCATGACACGTGGAGGCCATGGTGGAGCTGGCTGCATGACACATGGAGGCCCTGGGGGGCTGGCTGCATGACACATGGAGGCCCTGGGGGGGCTGGCTGCATGACACATGGAGGCCCTGGGGGGCGGGCTGCATGACACATAGAGGCCCTGGGGGGGCTGGCTGCATGACACATGGAGGCCCTGGGGGGGCTGGCTGCATGACACATGGGGGCCCTGGGGGGGCTGGCTGCATGACACATGGAGGCCCTTGGGGGCTGGCTGTATGACACATGGAGGCCCTGGGGGGGCTGGCTGCATGACACATGGAGGCCCTGGGGGGGCTGGCTGCATGACACATGGAGACCCTGAGGGGGCTGGCTGCATGACACATGGAGGCCCTGGGGCGGCTGGCTGCATGACACATGGAAACCCTGGGGGGGCTGGCTGCATGACACATGGAGGCCCTGGGGCGGCTGGCTGAATTGCACCTGGTGGAGCTGGCTGCATGACACCTGGGGGGGCTGGCTGCATGACACCTGGGGGGGCTGGCTGCATGACACATGGAGGCACTGGGGGGGCTGGCTGCATGACATGTAGAGACCCTGGGGGGGCTGGCTGCATGACACATGGAAGCCCTGGGGGGCTGGCTGCATGATACATGGAGGCCCTGGGGGGGGCTGGCTGCATGACACATGGAAGCCCTGGGGGGGCTGGCTGCATGATACATGGAGGCCCTGGGGGGGCTGGCTGCATGATACATGGAGACCCTGGGGGGCTGGCTGCATGATACATGGAGGCCCTGGGGGGCTGGCTGCATGATACATGGAGGCCCTGGGTGGGCTGGCTGCATGACATATGGAGGACCTGGGGGGGCTGGCTGCATGATACATGGAGGTCTATGGGACTGCATAGTAAACATGAAGGACACCTTATACATGGAATATAGGGGTACATTATACATGGAGGAGTATGGGGCTGCGTAACACAATATGAAGATTTATGAGGCTGTATTATAATACATATAGGACTATGGGGGCTACCTTATACATGGACTATGGGGGTGCATTATAAAACATTGAGGACTGTGTGGTGAAGTATAAAATATGGAGAACTATATGGTGAATTATAATATATGGAGAACTAGGAGAAATTCATTATAATACATGGAGGACTATGGGGCTGCATTCTAATATATGAAGGGTTATGTGGGACACTTTATACTTATATGGAAGTCTATGTGGGGGCCATTATAGTATTTGGAGAACTTTCCCATGCTCTGCTGTATATCTTCTCTCAGCACCCAGCTTTCCCATGCTCTGATATGGGAAAGCTGGGTGCTGAGGGAAAGAAGGATATCAGATCATGGGAAAGCAGGGTGCTGATAAAGGGATTTCAGATCATGGGAAACCTGGGTGCTGAGGGTAAGCGTCATTGTCATGTAACCCGAGTGTCAGTGTCATTATCCCGTACCGCAAGTGTCGATGTATGTGGAGGGGGGCCCCGGTCCAAATTTTGCACCAGGGCCCATCAAACTCTAGTTACGCCAATGAGCGTTACTGTAGATTGCTTTTTACTAGTCCAACTAATTGGTCCGCCTGAGGGAAAGAAAAGATAGCCACTGGTAGATTTCCTGTCAGTTGGATCTCCAGCCCAATCTGCATCAACGTATCCAGTTAAAGTGCATTTATCAGTTGTAGGTAGTTTCAGTTTAACGTTGCTAGTTCCTTTCAAATAACGTATTGCTCTCTTCACGGCATTCCAATCCTTTTTATTTGGCTTCAACACTTTTCTACTCAGAACTCCTACTGCTGCTGTGATGTCTGGCCATGTAACAGTTGCTAGATACAGTAATTTTCCCATTGATGTTCTGTACGCTTCATTATTTGGTAACATATTTTGCTCGCTATTCATCTCTTTAAGATAATTGGTTTCCATTGGAGACTTTACTTTTTTTGCATCCTTCAATACAAATTTTTCGATTATGTCTTAAATCATGTGATTTTGATTAAGTAGGAAACTTCCATCTTCTCTTTCAATCTGTATTCCTAGGTACTGTTTCACATTTCCCAAGTCTTTGATCTCGAAATGTTGATTCAAAATTAGTATGTCCTCTTTATGCCTTTCTTTTTCAAAACAAACTAAAATATCTCAACATATGAGTACATAGATCCATCTGTCCAACAGTCTTTTTGTGTATAGGCAAGGATCAGCTTTGCTTCTTTGAAATTTTTTATTTGTGAGCACTTCTGTGATTTTATCATTCCACGCTTTAGCAGCTTGTTTTAAACCGTATATACTTTTCTGTAGTTTACAAACCATGTTCGGGTTACTTTTATCTTTGAATCCTGGAGGTTGTTCCATGTAAATATCTTATGTTAAATCTCCATTCAAAAATGCTGTCTTTACGTCCAGATGCTTCAACTCCATTTGTTTCATTGCCGCAACTGCAAACAAAGTTCTTATTGTAGTATGTTTGACAACTGGAGCAAAAGTTTCATCATAGTCTTCTCCATATTTTTGAGAATAACCTTTAGCTACGAGTCTTGCTTGGTATCGTTCAGCTTTGCCATCTGTTTGGTGTTTTACTTTAAAAACCCATTTACATACTATAGCTTTTCTTCCTTCTGGTAATTCTGTCAGTGTCCATGTCTTTGAGTCATGCATGGATTTTATTTCTGTTTCTGTTGCCTTTATCCATTTATTAGCTTCTTCTTCAGGAAGTAGAGATATGTCTTCCCAAGAGGTAGGCTCATAAATTTTGCTTGTACTTGCCTTGTATGAAAGACGTATTGGTGGTTGTCCTTTGTTTTCTCTTATTGAACATCTTGGTTCTGTGTCTGTTTGTAGTTGTATCGCTTCATCTTCAGTATTCTGTTTTTCATCAATTTCAACTTCTTTTTCATCATATGTTCTGTCAGTTACATCATTGCTGTTTTTCTCATTTTTTGTTTCTAGTGAAATCATAGTGTCTTCATTTAGATCATCAATGAATGTCACACTGTTACTCACCGTAACTGTCTGTTTAGGGATCTGGGATTCTATATCCTTTGCAATTTTCACTGTGTTACGCTCACCGAGGGGCGGCGAACGTCCGGGGGTGGACCCACTGGACCGTGCACCGGACTCCCTTGAGAAAGCGACCAGCAGCGAACCTTTGTACAGGGACTGTGTGGTACCTCCCCAAAAGGCATAAATGCACGGCAGCCAGGAACCGGTAGCAATAGTCTCTTTAAGGCCAGGTATAGCACAGGTGTGACATCCACAGCAGGTAGCACACGGGTATGGCACATGTGATGTCCACAGCAGGTATGGCACAGGTGACGCCCACAGCAGGTATGGCACAGGTGGCGTCCACAACAGGTATGGCACAGGTGACGTCCACAGCAGGTATGGCACAGGTGGCGTCCACAGCAGGTATTGTGCGGAAGTGGCACTATGGCAAGACAAAGGATTAGAAACAAGTAGCTGGTGCACAGATACAAACAATATTACACAGGGGCCTGGATACTAACAACGCATAATTAGGAGCGTTGCTCGGGCGCCTTCTGTCAGGGAAGGCGAACTTAAATAACCTTTTGGTAACAGGTGACCTCTGAGGTCACTTCCAGGTAATGGGATGCTACCACTTTAAGAAAGGGGGCGTGGCCTCACACACAGCCTAAAGGTCCAGTCACACTAAGCAACTTACCAGCGATCCCAACAACGATAGGGATCGCTGGTAAGTTGCCAGGAGGTTGCTGGTGAGATGTCACACTGCGACGCTCCAGCGATCCCACCAGAAACCTGACCTGGCAGGGATCGCTGGAGCGTCGCTACACGAGTTGCTGGTGAGCTCACCAGCAACCAGTGACAAGCCCCCAGCGCCGCGTGGAAGATGCTGCGCTTGGTAACTAAGGTAAATATCGGGTAACCAACCCGATATTTACCTTGGTTACCACCGCACGGAGCTACACGTGCAGAGAGCAGGGAGCAGCGCACACTGAGCGCTGGCTCCCTGCTCTCCTAGTTACAGCACACATCGGGTTAATTAACCCGATGTGTCCTGCAGCTACATGTGCACAGAGCAGGAGCCGGCACTGACAGTGAGAGCGGCGGAGGCTGGTAACAAAGGTAAATATCGGGTAACCAAGGACAGGGCTTCTTGGTTACCCGATGTTTACTGTGGTTACCAGCCTCCGCAGAAGCCGGCTCCTGCTGCCTGCACATTTAGTTGTTGCTGTCTCGCTGTCACACACAGCGATCTGTGCTTCACAGCGGGACAGCAACAACTAAAAAATGGCCCAGGACATTAAGCAACAACCAACGACCTCACAGCAGGGGCCAGGTTGTTGCTGGATGTCACACACAGCAACATCGCTAGCAACGTCACAAAAGTTGTTCGTTAGCAGCAATGTTGCTAGCGATTTTGCTTAGTGTGACGGGGCCTTAAGATCACTTACTGCAGATCTGTGTGTGGAGCCTTTGGAGCAGAGCGCATGAACCGGAAGTGAGTAGGAAGCACAGCAGGACCTGAATCAGGAGCAGAGACTGCAGAGCCATGGGACAGGTAAGAGGAAGGACATCGCTGCCAGAGGCTGGGAGCGGGAGTGCACGTGGGAGCCATGCTGGGGCAGGGCAGGTGAGAGGAAGGGCACCCCCCTCGGAATCTGGTGGGACCAAATATTCCTTCTATTGATCTGTTTTGAAGTTTGCAACATTTTTCTGTTGGAATAAATACAAAAACTTTATATCCAAAAACTCTTAATTGATGCACACTTGGTTTCTTACCCTGCCACAGTTCATATGGTTTTTTTTCAGTTTTCTAGAAAAAAGTCGGTTTTGTAGGTAAGTAGCTGTCATTGCTGCTTCACCCCAATATTTCTCTGGTAGTTTGGAATCTGTTAGCATACATCTTATCATTTAAGTCAGAGTTCTGTTTTTTCTTTCTGCTACCCCATTTTGTTCAGGTGTGAATGGAACAGTCTTTTGATGCGCTATACCATTTTGTCTTAAGTAGTTTCCTATTTCATATCCTGTGAATTCACCTCCATTATCACTTCAAATCACAATTGGCTTCCTCTGAAACTTGTTATTCGACTTTGCACGTAGTCTACCAATTTATTGAAAACTTCTTGATCAAGTATGTGACTGTGTATCTTGAGTAGTCATCTATAAAAGTCACTATATCTATTGCCTCCTGATGTAGTCACTTTCATGGGTCCACATACATCAGTATGCACCAAATCAAGTGGTCTTGTGCTTTTCGTCTCACTTTCTTTAGGTATAGATATTTTTGTAACTTTAGATTTTATACAATATTCACATCTTAAGGTGGCTTTACACACTGCAACATCGCAAACGACATCGCTGTAACGTCACCGGTTTTGTGACGTTACAGCGACCTCCCCAGCGACATTGCAGTGTGTGAAACCTATCAGCGACCTGGCCCCTGCTGTGAAGTTGTGATCGCTACAAATCGTTTAGGACCATTCCTAGGTCCTTTGTTTCCCGCTGTGCAGCATGCATCGCTAGAAAGTTTCAGCGTGTAAAGGGGACTTTACAGCGACTTTCCTTTCAAATAGCAGCTTTGACACGTCCCCAACAACCAGCTAGGTCGCTCTGCAGGTCCGGATCGCTGTTGCGTCGTTGGCCAGGTTTGCCTGTTTGACAGCTCACCAGAGACTTTGTAGCGATCCCGGCTAGGTTGAGATCGCAGGTTGGATCGCTAGAAAGTCTCAGTGTGTAAACCCAGCTTTACGGTAATTGAGCAATCAGATAGGAATAGATCCTTTGTCAATTCTTTCTTTCGTAGCTCCATTATACTTTCAGGATGTCTGTGTCCTAGACGTCTATGCCACATGTGAATACAATTCTTGTGATCATGTGTACACAACTTCATCTGTTCCTTTAATGTGTCTAGATGATATAATTGTTCATCTGCCTTGACATTGGTTATTATCTTATTTCCCGCTACGATTGTACATTCATCATCTTTGAATTTTACAGTAAGTCCTTTAGCTGTTAGGTGTTTTACAGATAACAATACTCCTTCTAATCCTGGAACATATAACACACCCTGTACAAGTATTTTTGAATCATGCCCATACTTATTAGAACAATTTAGCATTCATTGTCCAATACCTTTCGCAGTTATTTTGCTCCCATCTTTAATATAAATGGCTTCCTTCTTATTTAAATCAAGTTCAGAAAAGAAACTTTTATTACTTGTCATATGACTTGTTGCTCTTGAGTCAATAAACCAACCTGATGATGATTTCTTATCAGTTACTTTAAATGTGCCATTCCAATTATTTACACATGAATCAGAAATTGTGTTGTTCACCTTCTGTGTATTCTCTATGGTGTAATTTCTGTTGTTCTGCTTTCCATATAGTAAGTCTTTCTTTAAATGTCCCTTTTTCTTACATCTGAAACATTCTCTTGTTTCTTTATTATAGGGTCTCTTTGATTCTGTAGCTTTAAGAGTATTTCCACCATCCTTTTCAGTAGAATCATTTGTTTGCTCTTCCTTCTTTGATATTCATCTATGAGTCTGGTCTTTACAAACTCTAATGTGATGTCTGTTTCAGGTCTTGTCTCTCTAGTGCATTTATTAAAGCAGTGTATGAATCCGGTAAACTGCACAATAATATTGCTGCTATGTAGCTATCCTTAATATCTTCAACAATTGATCTCAGCTGTGATAGCACTTCCATCATAGAGAATATATGCTCCTGCATGTCATTGTCTGCACTCAGTCTCATACTGTAAAGCTTTCTTAGCAGAAATAACTTGTGATTTGAGCTGGGTCTTTCATGTAGTTTTCTTAATGCATCCCACATTCCCTGTGCTGCATACTCATTCCTTATGTGGATTAATTGAGAATCTTCCACTAACAGGCTGATAGGAGCTCTTGAATGTCTATTTTTGTTATCCCATGTCTGATTATTATCATTGGGTCTATCTGTAGTGATTACTTCCCATAAATCATCTTTAGACAATAACATCTCCACTTTCATCTTCCATAACTGATAGTTCTCATTATTCAGCTTAGCTACTGTGAGTTTTAACTCTGTGCTATGCATCATCTTTAACTTGTCTTACTTGTTTTGGAGAGAATTGTTCTGAAGAATTCTTCTGCATTCACCAGGGTCTTGCTGAGCTTTCTGGTGTCCTGGGTGTCTGGGATCTTCGGCGTCCGGTATCTTTGGGTGCCTGGAATTCTTGAGATCTTGAGGTGCCTGGGCCCATAACCTGTTGCACAGCTTCCAGCTTCTTAGGTGCAGAACAAAGTTCACAGATCAGATTACATGGGTTAACAAACTCTTTACTCCTTGGAACATCATGAAGTAAAAATATGCAGTCACATAGCATTGCATCAGGATGAGAAAGTGAAAACAAAAAGAAGAAGTAACAAGAGACTTTTTACAATACAGTGAGTAAGGAAACTGCACAACATCACCATCTACTGTTAGATCAGCATAAAGTCCTCCTTCACACAAACAAAGAAGTCCTCATCTGTTGCATATACCAACAGTGATCACCGCTCACCGCAGCATGTACTGACCTAAGTAGCTCCACCTGTCAGAACTGTGTGCTCTGCCAGGAGAAGCTGTTGAGACATACCCGGCTCACAGTAGATGGCAGGCTGTGATCACCGCTTGTCGCAGCATGTACTGACCCTGATCCTCATCAGCTCTTCATGGCACAGCTGTGTGCTCTGCCAGGAGAAGCTGCCAAGATACACATGGCTCACAGCAGATTGCAGGCTGTGATCACCACTCCCCCTGGATGGCATTGTCAGTGTTGAAGTGCTGGCGGGGAGTCGGTGCCAGTGGCTCTGGTGGGCGCAGGCCCCACACTTTACAATGACAATGCCGTTCGGGGAGTGCGGGGCAGCCTGCACCTCCATGCCGGCACTGTCACTGTTAAAGTACTGGTGTGGCGCCCCTGAGGCTTCGGTCGCCAGAGAGGTACTACACCTCAGCCAGAGGTGTAGTATCCCATCCCTGGGTAAGGAAGAGGTCATCCACCGGTTCACACAAAACACAGACACACTCATTTAGCATCTCCCCACCGGGTCAAGGTTAGGGATTGGTGTCACTAAAGCTATGTATAGCCACCACTGGTGGTGGCACCTTCCTCCCCCTAAGTCAACCTAGCCTGAGGGTGGATTCTAGTTAGTGGGAGCAGACTGTAGAAGGAGAGTTGAGAAGGAGCAGTGCAGCTCGACCCAGGCGCAAGGAGGAAGGGTCCTAGAGCTATGGGACGTGCGCCAGACTCCCATGGACTTGTTCCACATACGACATATCAGAGTGGAGGGACATGGCCGCAAATGGGGATCCAGTCCTCAGACTAGAGGAGAAGAACCAACGTGCTCATCTAGTAAAACCGGAGGCCAAGGTGACACCAAGCACTGAGGCCTCATCCGCACATGAATCCACTGGAAGGTGACCACAGAGGGCCAAGGGATAGAGCTTCAAGCCACCCCAACAGGGTACGCAGACACCGGCTCAGGGCATTGTGTGCGTAGGCGCGGGACAGGAGGGTGAGAAGTCAGCACAGGAAGACGACCAGGGAAAAGAACACACGAAGGGTGCACCGCTCTTGACCTCCAAATCTACCCTGGAACGGCTGGAGCACATCACAGTGAAACCCAGCACTCCAGAGGCACTCACTGACTTGTCGTATTACCTTGGAACCTGCTACACTGAGTAAAAACTTTGAGACTGCATCCCTGTGTCGCTCCGTTATTCATCTGTGCCTCCAGCCCTGCAGCCCCGCTTTCATGGAAAACTACTCCCATCGGCGCTGGGGCCCAGTTCTTCCTGTGAAGAGCTATACCAACCAAGCTGCGCCACCATCTGCCCCAGAGGTCACATCTCACAGAGTCAGCTATCACTGGCTGAGTTTGGCAGGTGGCTTCACGACAAACTACTACCTCATCATCCCTAATAACCCCCATCATTGTTGTTAACGACACCACTGGGGTCACGGAGCCGGGCCCTGCCACTGCAGCATCCCAGATAAACGTAGTCAGCCTGGTAACGAGTGCCCCCAGGCCCCGGTGGGTGCTTCAATGGCAGGGTGCGGGATCTGGCCAAAGTGCTTTAGGTTACCATAGGTCATACCGTGAGAACCCGGGAATGACCGCCAATGAATTGAGTGACGTCACTGCTGCCAGCCAGGTCCTTCTTGTTAATGTTTCCCAGAGCATGGAGAGATCAGACATGTTTGTGGTCTCTCCAGGACCGTCGTGGGACCTTGTGTGGATAACCTCGGACTAGGGTGTTTTGGGGTTAATAAAGTGGTGAAAGAAGGCGGTTTTGTATTTTATTTAAATAAATGATTTTTTCGGTGTTTGTGTTTATTTACTTTCACTTACAGATTAATCATGAGGGGGTGTCTCAGAGACGCCTGCCACGGTTATTTTAGCACTTAGTGGCAGCTATGGGCTGCCATTAACTCCTTATTACCCTGAATGTCACCGCACCAGGGTAATCAGAATGAGCGAGGTAAAACTCTGAGATTGTCACATCTAATAGATGCAGCAATTCTGGGCGGCTGCTGGCTGATATTTTTAGGCAGAGGGGGCTCCAAAAACATGGGTCTCCCCAGTCTGAGTATACAAGCCCTCAGCTGTGAGCCTTTATATTGGCTGGGTATTAAAATTGAGGGGACCGCACACCATTTTTTTAAATTAATTATTTATTTTACTGTACAATATAGACCCACCCACAGGTGGCTGTGATTGATTGCAATCAGAGGGCTGTCACTCAGTGTGGGGGCGGGGGTCTGACTGCAGCTAATCATGGCCTCTTGTGTACGAGAGAAGCAGTGAATATGTGATGAGGCTGAGGGGGTAGGAAATAAGAATGAGAGGCAGCGGGACCAGTGTGACAGCCGTGCCACGATTAGTGAGTATGAAGCGCTTGGAGAGAGACGCTAGCAATATATTGTGCACAAAATGGCGGCAGCCAGCCAATCACAGTAATGCTACAGCCAAGATGACTGCGGCATTACTGTGATTGGTTAAGAAGCCGAACATGTTTAGTGGCTGCGAATCAGGTGCCAAACATGCTGGGCGGGACATCCGAATATAGCGAGTCGAATATACTGTTAGTCGCTATATAAAGAATAGCCCGAATACCGCACTATTCTGCGAATAGCAACTAGTGATGAATACATTCGCTCATCACTACCTGCAAGGTACTGTATATTCAGAAAAGTCAATACACAAAAAAAAATACTATTTTTTTTTTCTTCTTAAATATGCATAATTGTAAAGAAAATACTAATTATGCGGGCCATTATTTATTTATTTTTCTCAAAATAATGTTACCTTTTTGTGCCCAGTCCTGTGCCTATCATGGGAATTCCCACCAATCAATGCCCAAAAAATCCTAATTTTCACCAAAAATGATAAAAATGCTGCTGCTACATATAAAAACCCCCACAACTGATACAACCAATGGGTACTCATAAACTGAACAGACCCTAGAAGAAAAACCCCTACGAATATTTTATTCCAATATTATTAAACTAGATATTAGCACAAACAAGAAAAAAACAACATATACAAAAGTGATTAAGTGCTATAGTGTAAAGGCTGCTTTACACACAGCGAGATCGCTAGCGATGTCGCTAGCGATGGCACCCGCCCCCATCGTTTGTGCGTCACGGGCAAATCGCTGCCCCTGGCGAAAAATATCGCCAGTACGTGTCACACATACTTACCTTCCTAACGACGTTGCTGTGGCCGCCGAACAACCTCTTTTTTTAAGGGGGAGGTTCATTCGGCGTCACAGCGACGTCACTCAGCGGGCCACCAATAGAAGCGGAGGGGCAGAGAGCAGCCGCATGAACGACACTCCCACCTCGTTGCCGGAGGACTCAGGTACGGTGTTGTTCGTCGTTCCCGGGGTGTCACACGTAACGATGTGTGCTGCCTCTGTGTCGCCCTGGGCAAGCCAGGGGACACAGGTCACACACCACCACACCCTACATCCCAGTTAGGAACACCAAAGCTGAACCAAAAATCCTTGTTGCCTTCCTCCAGAGGCTGATGATTCACACCAGGGGGTGGGCCAGGCGGTTGGCTCCGCCCACCGAGGAGATCACAGCTCTGGAGGCGGGAAGAAACCAGGCAGTTAGAGCCGAGGAGGAGAGTAGCCCAGGCAGGGCAAGAGTGAAGTCTAGCTGAGGGCTAGAAAGGAGTAAACAACTAAGTGAAAGAGAAGGAAGTAAAGTGGTAAAGGAGGAAAGCAAGAGTGGTGACAGAGAGAAAAGCCTGAAGTAGTCCAGCTGTGTGCAGGACAGGTCAGCAAGGTCAGCAACGGCGGTGACTGTCTGGAGGGGGACCGTTTGGAAGTTCCTGGAAGGACCCCGGAGGCTGTGTGCCCGGCGGTCTGGAGCAGTGTTCCGAAGGACAGTCAGCACCAGGGCAGGGGCCTCTCGGACCCCGGCAAGGCTAGGAGTCGCCAAATTTGCTGAATCCGTCAGTGAAGGGGACGTAGATCCCCCAACAACCAAGTCCCGATTGAAGGCAACAGCCCAACCTGTACAACAGAGACACCGCCACCGCCAGGGCACCAGTTTCTGAGGGCCAGCGCCTGCGGGCAAAGAGTAGAGCTCCCCCGGTCCAGCTTGAAGCCGGGGAGCGGGTTACCGGTGGGGACCCATCGCAACCAACCAGTACGCAAAGGTGCAAGGAAGAGGGACATCACTGTCACCTACTGGGAGAGCAAGCGCAGCCGTCCGTGGGACCGTCTTACCAGCCGTTTGGTTTACCGTAAAAACTGTGTCAACGTCTCAGGCTGAGTGAGTACCACAGTGCTGCAAGGCACAGCACTGCCCCCGCGTCCCTGCGCCCACCAGGCCCTGCACCTCCCAAGCCATCACCGGGCCCCGGGATCACCAACCCCTACCCACGGAGGGGCAACACAACACCTGGCTGCTCCGCATCACCATCCCCGGGATCCCCACACCGAGCAGCGGTGGTGAAATCACCACAACCGTGGGTGGCGTCACGGACAATAAACAATCCCCTCACCCAACAACCCCCTTTCACTCACGGGCGAGGAGTGCCGCTCGAGAAACCCCCGGGATCCGGCCCACCGCTCGAGCCACCACTGAGCAGCAGCCGCCGGACCCGAGCAGAAGGGGTGAGCGCAGTGTGCTGACACCCTCCTCCCCGCCCGCGACAACTTGGCGTCACGAACAGGATCCTACCGCTCTGCCGTTTGGTAGAGGTGCGCCTTGTTACTGCCGGAGGTATCCGGCCGAAAAATTTCTGAAGCCGCCATCTTTGGCTCGAAAAGTTCCCGCTCGAGCGTCTTCTCGAGTAGTAGAGGCGCGAAGGCCAAAACCCCGCCCCGAGAAAGGAGGGGCCGGAAAGAGCTAAGGGGGACGCGATGGCGGCTGGACGCATGTAGCTGCAGCTATAAAAGCAGGGACGCCAGGACTCTGCAGCAGTATTGGGTTCCTGGAAGGCACGATTGCCAAGATGTACCACCCTACTCCCAACGAGGAAGCCCCCGCGCCCGGCACGGCGACGTGGTTGAGGGACCGGACCGTCCCGCTGAGTAACCGTCTGCAGGCTGATATGCAACTCCTCCTGGAGGAGTGGGAGACCGACATGGCGGACGTGGTGGCTGCTATGTGGAGACGCGAGGCAGAAGATGATTCGGAGGAGCGGGTAAGCGACCCACGCCCCTGTATTCCTGAGGGATCGGCCGTTGGAGCTGAGGGGCCCGGCCGGCTTCCGCTCACCCTACCTCTCTCCCTGCTACCCGTAATAGCTGTTGCCGCCCCACCATTAGGCCCGCTACCTGCCCAACCGGTAGCGATACCCTGCCCAGCCGCTCCGGCAGACCAGCCGGCTACAGACGTCCGGGACGTCCCTGAAGTACACCAGGGGGAACCGCTGGAGCTGCGGCCCCTTAACAGCGTGGTGCCTGAAGTCCCAGTAGAGACTGTGCCAGACCCTGAGCCCGGAACCGTGGCCTGGATGAAGGCTCGGGTGATTCAGTTCCACCAGCGTCAGCAGGAACAAATCCTCCGGATGATGGAGCAGTGGACCAACAAGGTGGAGGAGCTGATTACAACTGCCCCGAGGTACGGAGGGGAAATGGATGTAGCAGAGTCGACTGGTGACCCACGTCCCTATGTCCTACCAGGACCGGCCGCTGCGGCTGAGGGGCCCGGCCTAGTCTCGGCCTATGCATCACCCTTGCCGTTGCTTATGGGGCGCCTCAGTGTAGACTCGCCTGGTCTGCTATTCCGTGCTACTGCCGAGGGATCTGAAGTGTTGGATGATGGAGGCCAGGAGGCTGCGGCAGCTGGCGGTGACCCGCCTGACGTGGGAGCTCCAGCGGTTTGTCATACCCCGGGTACCGGTGAAAATGGATACCGGGTACCCCTGTCTCCGCCAGCATGTCGGTGCATGTTGGGCGTGCTGGTGGAGGGGGAAGGAGCTGCCCAAGCTGAAGGCCTGGAGTAGGGCAGCGGAGCACCGTTGTCCAGTCCCCGTTGGGACCACCATTTTGTTGTTTGCTGAAAAGTTTGAATGATAAGAAGAAAATGATCCGAAGTTCACCTGATTTGCTTGTGATTGAACCGGCTGGAGCCGGCACCGTTGTCCCCGTGGGGACCGTTTAAAAAGTTGTTTGGCATGGGAACTATCCATGGACAAGCCCGTGAACTTGCAGGGCAACCACAGACGTTAGTGGCTTGTAAATATGTTGTTTACCGTTACCGTTTTCCGCAGGCCGCCTCCGGAGAGGCAGGTTGGAGGGAGGGCCCTGAGCAGAGCAGGCTAGGGCCCAGCCACCACAGGAACCGGTGGCTACCGTCTGGAGGGAAAGGACAGATCCCGCTCGGGTACCGTGTGCTGGACTGTGGGTCAAGGGGTGCTGCCTGGGCTTTGGGGCAGCATCAGGGCCAGGTTACTTGGGTGGGAGAGAGCGGAAACCGTAACCGTAAACCGTTATGCAACGTTAAAGTAAAATGTGCCTCCCGTTAAGGGAAGAGTTATTAAAAATGTATTGTTGTTTGAATTACCATGTTATCTTTTGCAGAAAAATAAAACCGGTGTTGGACGGCAGCCCGCGGACGGTCTGCATTTTGCTAAGGGGGAATGTGTCGCCCTGGGCAAGCCAGGGGACACAGGTCACACACCACCACACCCTACATCCCAGTTAGGAACACCAAAAGCTGAACCAAAAATCCTTGTTGCCTTCCTCCAGAGGCTGATGATTCACACCAGGGGGTGGGCCAGGCGGTTGGCTCCGCCCACCGAGGAGATCACAGCTCTGGAGGCGGGAAGAAACCAGGCAGTTAGAGCCGAGGAGGAGAGTAGCCCAGGCAGGGCAAGAGTGAAGTCTAGCTGAGGGCTAGAAAGGAGTAAACAACTAAGTGAAAGAGAAGGAAGTAAAGTGGTAAAGGAGGAAAGCAAGAGTGGTGACAGAGAGAAAAGCCTGAAGTAGTCCAGCTGTGTGCAGGACAGGTCAGCAAGGTCAGCAACGGCGGTGACTGTCTGGAGGGGGACCGTTTGGAAGTTCCTGGAAGGACCCCGGAGGCTGTGTGCCCGGCGGTCTGGAGCAGTGTTCCGAAGGACAGTCAGCACCAGGGCAGGGGCCTCTCGGACCCCGGCAAGGCTAGGAGTCGCCAAATTTGCCGAATCCGTCAGTGAAGGGGACGTAGATCCCCCAACAACCAAGTCCCGATTGAAGGCAACAGCCCAACCTGTACAACAGAGACACCGCCACCGCCAGGGCACCAGTTTCTGAGGGCCAGCGCCTGCGGGCAAAGAGTAGAGCTCCCCCGGTCCAGCTTGAAGCCGGGGAGCGGGTTACCAGTGAGGACCCATCACAACCAACCAGTACACAAAGGTGCAAGGAAGAGGGACATCACCGTCACCTACTGGGAGAGCAAGCGCAGCCGTCCGTGGGACCGTCTTACCAGCCGTTTGGTTTACCGTAAAAACTGTGTCAACGTCTCAGGCTGAGTGAGTACCACAGTGCCGCAAGGCACAGCGCTGCCCCCGCGTCCCTGCGCCCACTAGGCCTTGCACCTCCCAAGCCATCACCGGGCCCCGGGATCACCAACCCCTACCCACGGAGGGGCAACACAACACCTGGCTGCTCCGCATCACCATCCCCGGGATCCCCACACCGAGCAGCGGTGGTGAAATCACCACAACCGTGGGTGGCGTCACGGACAATAAACAATCCCCTCACCAAACAACCCCCTTTCACTCACGGGCGAGGAGTGCCGCTCGAGAAACCCCCGGGATCCGGCCCACCGCTCGAGCCACCACTGAGCAGCAGCCGCCGGACCCGAGCAGAAGGGGTGAGCGTAGTGTGCTGACACCCTCCTCCCCGCCCGCGACACCTCAGGAACGAAGATCAACCTGCGTCCTGAACGAGCAACAATATTTTGAAAATGAACGACGTGTCAACAATCAACGATTTGGTGAGTATTTCTGATCGTTAGCGGTTGCTCGTAAGTGTCACATGCAACGACGTCGCTAACAAAGCCGGATGTGCGTCATGAATTCCGTGACCCCAGCGATATTTCGTTAGCGATGTCGCTGCGTGTAACGAGGCCTTTACAGGCAGGAATTGGCTGGATTGCCCTGTTTCTTTCCCTACCTTGGCGCAGAGGTTGGCACCCTAATATTGTGACATGGCGCCCCCACTCAGCAATGGCTTACCCTCCTGTCCCTGTGCTGGTCTGAGGGTCAGCTGGTCTGGGAACACAGAGGTGATAGGGATGCCTCACACTATTAGGGCTCCGCCACACATCCGTGAAAACCACGTCCGTGTAAAACGGGCCGTTTTTCGGGTCCGTTTTCCGTTTTTTATGTCCGTTTTTATGGTATGTGTGGCCTGCGTGTGTATCCCGTATGCTAGCCGTATGTGCGTGTGGAATGTCCGTGTGTGCGTGAGTGAAATAACTGACATGTGTATGTGTTGTCCGTGTGAAATGTACGTGTGTGATGCAAAATGTCGTTACTACATGTCGGAAGACAGAGTAGCGGGATGAGAATGAACTCGGGTGAACTTCACCCGACTTCATTATCATGCCGCGGCTCTGTCTTTGTGCCGTGTACTGATTAGCGGTCACCTGTGAAGGATTCACTGGTGACCACTAATCCCCCGAGTGACTGAAGTGTCCCCCCCTCTCTCATACTCACCGATCCCCGATCCCCGGCGCTGCACGGCGTTCACACTGCTCCGGCGGCTTTTTCTAATTTGAAAAAGCCGGCCGCCCATTAATCAATCTCGTATTCCCTGCTTTACCCGCCCACCGGCGGCTGTGATTGGTTGCAGTGAGACACGCCCACCACGCTGAGTGACAGGTGTCACACTGCACCCAATCACAGCAGCGACAAACCCTCCATGTCCGGCGTACTCCACGGACCTCCAGCGTCGCGTCCAGCTCTGCTGCATGGAGGTGACCGGAGCAGCAGAAGACACCGCCGCTCCGGTCACCTCCACGCAGCTAATGAGATGAGTAGAGCGATCAGCTGATGTCAGTCAGGTAACTCGCGGCCACCGCTGGATGCAGCGGTGGCCGCGGGTAACCTCAGTGACAGCAGCTGATCGCGCTACTCATCTCATTAGCTGCGTGGAGGTGACCGGAGCGGCGGTGTCTTCTGCTGCTCCGGTCACCTCCATGCAGCAGAGCTGGACGCGACGCTGGAGGTCCGTGGAGTACGCCGGACATGGAGGGTTTGTCGGGGTTAATAAATTGGTAATGAGGGAATTTGTTTGTGTTTTTTATTTCTAATAAAGGATTTTTTCGGGTGTGTGTGTTTTTTTACTGTAATTTACAGATTAATCATGGAAGGTGTCTCCTAGACGCCTGACATGATTAATCTAGGACTTATTGGCAGCTATGGGCTGCCAATAACTCCTTATTACCCCGATTTGCCAACGCACCAGGGTAAATCGGGAAGAGCCGGGTACAGCCCCAGAACTGTCGCATATAATGTATGCGGCAATTCTGGGCGGCTGCTGACTGATATTGTTAGGGTGGGGGGCCCCCCATAACGTGGAGCTCCCCATCCTGAGAATACCAGCCTTCAGCCGTATGGCTTTATCTGGCTGGTATTAAAATGGGGGGGGACCGCACGCCGTTTTTTTTAATTATTTATTTATTTATTTTACTGCACAGTATAGACACGCCCACCGGCTGCTGTGATTGGGTGCAGTGTGACACCTGTCACTCAGCGTGGTGGGCGTGTCTCACTGCAACCAATCACAGCCGCCGGTGGGCGGGTAAAGCAGGGAATACGAGATTGATTAATGGGCGGCCGGCTTTTTCAAAAGAGGAAAGGCCGCCGGAGTTTTTATAACAGCCGTGCAGCGCCGGTGATCGGGGAACGGTGAGTATGAGAGAGGGGGGAACTGACCGACAGACAGCTAGAGGGACAGACAGACATAGAGACCGACCGACGGACTGAGGGAGAGAACGAAACATAAAAAGAAAAAAGACTGACATGACATGAAAAAAGCACAAAACATACAGGGAACAAACAGAGATGCGTCCGTGTCACTCGGACGTGCGCACAGACCCATTGACTTTCATTGGGTCCGTGCTGCGTGTTGCGTGAATAAAACGGACATGCTGGCGTGAGACACGGCCCACAAAACGCATCACGGAGACGGACTAACGGACATAACCAAAAACGCAAGTGTAACCGCTGAGATATAGTAACATTGGTGCACGTTTGGCCGTGTCTCCAGTATACACGGAAACGGACCAAACATGCACGTGTTTCACGGATGTGTGTTTCAAGCCTTACAGTATATCCTAGAGCTGACCACAAAAATAAGTCAATGTGTAAGGCCGGGGCCACACAGGGACTAATGCAATCCTCGTATGACACTCGGCTCACACTGGCAGCACAGTGGGAGCCGAGTGTCAGGCGAGTGTCACTGCGACTGAAGTCCGATCATGCAATCAGACCTCAGCTGCGGGGGACGTGGCAGCGCTGAGGAGGGGTGGGAGGGATTTATCTCCCTCTCTCCTCCATAGCCGGCTAATGCGATTCTCGCCCTGCACTCGTGGTACACTGGTGTACCGTGAGTGCAATGCGATCTTTCTCTCGCCCCATAGACTTCAATGGGTGCAAGAGAAAGAGTCTCGCATTACAGTCTCAGGGCCGAGAAAATAATCGCTCATGGGTGCTGGCACATAGAGTAATATTGGTCCGAGTGGAATGCGATGTTTTATTGCATTCCACTCGGTCTGATTTTCATGCCGTGTGTCTTAGGCCTAATGGTCAGTCTCAACAATATGGATTACAGGCACCTGTTTCAAACGGGACAATCAAATTCTCACGTGCCTAGCTGTCTGTAGGGGTAAATACCCAATGCGTGATATAGTAACTTATTAGACAGTCAATCCTTATATTCCCCACACGTAAAAATGGAGATGTTTACTATCTGGGACATAAGTTCTTATCCCTAGTCCTTGTCGGTCATGCGGTCAATATATGCTTGTGACTAAGGGGTACTTTGCACGCTGCGACATCGCAAGCCGATGCTGCGATGCCGAGCGCGATAGTCCCTGCCCCGTCGCAGCTGCGATATCCTTGTGATAGCTGCCATAGCGAACATTATCGCTACGGCAGCTTCACATGGACTCACCTGTCCTGGGACGTTGATCTGGCCGGCGACCCGCCTCCTTATTAAGGGGGCGGGTCGTACGGCGTCACTGCGACGTCACACGGCAGGCAGCCAATAGGAGCGGAGGGGCGGAGATGAGCGGGATGTAAACATCGCGCCCACCTTCTCCCTTCCGCATATCCTACGGAAGCCGCGGTGACGCCGGTAGGAGATTTTCCTTGCTCCTGCGGCTTCACCCACAGCGATGTGTGCTGCTGCTGGAGCGAGGAACAACATCGGACCATCGCGTGAGCGTAATTATGGATTACGCCGACGCTGCACCGATGATACGATTACGACGCTTTTGCGCTCGTTAATCGTATCATCTAGGCTTTACACACTACGATGTCGCATGCGATGCAGGATGTGCGTTACTTTCAATTTGACCCCACCGACATCGCACCTGCGATGTCGTAGTGTGCAAAGTACCCCTTAGTAGAAATAATAATGCCCAATCACAAGATTAATAAAAAAAAGAGAAAGGTGATATTAAGTATTCATAGTATCATAGTATCATAGTTTTTAAGGTTGAAGGGAGACTCTAAGGGGTACTTTGCACACTACGACATCGCAGGTGCGATGTCGGTGGGGTCAAATTGAAAGTGACGCACATCCGGCGTCGCAGGCGACATCGTAGTGTGTAAAGCCTAGATGATACTATTAACGAGCGCAAAAGCGTCATAATCGTATCATTGGTGTAGCGTCGGCGTAATCTATAATTACGCTGACGCGACGGTCTGATGTTGTTCCTCGCTCCAGCAGCAGCACACATCGCTGTGTGTGAAGCCGCAGGAGCGAGGAACATCTCCTACCTGCGTCACCGCAGCTCCCGTAGGATATGCGGAAGGGAGAAGGTGGGCGGGATGTTTACATCCCGCTCATCTCCGCCCCTCCGCTCCTATTGGCTGCCTGCCGTGTGACGTCGCAGTGACGCCGTACGACCCGCCCCCTTAATAAGGAGGCGGGTCGCCAGCCAGAGCGACGTCCCAGGACAGGCGAGTCCATGTGAAGCTGCCGTAGCGATAATGTTCGCTATCACAGCTGCGACGGGGGCGGGGACTATCACGTGCGACATCGCAGCATCGGCTTGCGATGTCGCAACGTGCAAAGCCTGCCTAAGTCCATCTAGTTCAACCCGTAGCCTAACATGTTGATCCAGAGGAAGGGAAAAAAAAAAACAATGTGGCAAACAAGCTCCAATAGTGAAAAAAATTCCTTCCTGACTCCACATCCGGCAATCAGACTAGTTCCCTGGATCAACACCCTGTCATAAAATCTAATATACATAACTGGTAATATTAAATTTTTCAAGAAAGGCGTCCAGGCTCTGCTTAAATGCTAGTAGTGAATCACTCATTACAACACCATGCGGCAGAGAGTTCCATAGTCTCACTGCTCGTACAGTAAAGAATCCTCGTCTGTGATTATGATTAAACCTTCTTTCCTCAAGACGTAGTATTCATAAGAGCTGTGTGCCAAAAAATGTAAATGCCATGAAATCTCTAGGCTCAAGCAGGAGAAAAGACTAAAAAAAACAAGTCAGAAAGTGTCATGCAGGTCTGTAAACATGGCTGATGGACCACAGCTGGATAAAGCACAGAAAGCATTCTGCCACTCCATTATATGCAAACCATACTCCTCAAGCAGTGGATGGATTTGTAAACACTGGTCACAGCCCATATACATGAAGATAGACAAAACACAGACTATGAACCCAACCACAGGATTAGTCACAGGACAATTAATATGCAGTGGCCCAGTTACATGTAAACAATATTCTTTGACATCTATTTATATGCTGTGTGACCATCTACGGAACTATAAACATTGGTCACAGCATATAAATAGATCAGTGTCTCAAACTTCTGTATGTCAACAAGACTCTCTATAAGCAGCAGCTGTAATTGTATTCATTAGTTTTCTTTTGTGACCTCACAGCACAGCTCAAGCAAGGAGCTGTGCAGTTATTGGTCAAATTTTCAAGGAGCTGTGCAGTTATTGGTCAAGTTTTCAAGGAGCTGTGCAGTTATTGGTCAAGTTTTCAAGGAGCTGTGCAGTTATTGGTCAAGTTTTCAAGGAGCTGTGCAGTTATTGGTCAAGTTTTCAAGGAGCTGTGCAGTTATTAGTCAATTTGCCAATGAGCTGTGCTGTTATTGGTCAAGTTCCTGCCCAAGCTCTGCCTGTAACTGTACATTGCTGGGTGCAGAATGTGACTGTGTGAGTACATAAAATATGTGCCTGACTAGTTCTCCAGCCACTGCCATTATAGGCCCTGAGGCACTAAGGAGAGGGGTCCCTCATGCAATTTAAAGGTGACACAAGGAGGAGAAATCCCACACTAAAGTTTTAATTTCCTCTGAGACTCCTTCTCTACGGTGTCACCTCTAATTTATTGTGGGCCTCCTCCCACACTGTGTTACCTCTATTTTATTGTGGCCCCCTCCCCCACTGTGTCACCTCTAATTTATTGTGGGCCCTCCCCCACTGGGTCACCTCTAATTTATTGTGGGCCCCTCCCCCACTGTGTCACGTCTAATTTATTGTGGGCCCCTTCCCCAGTGCGTCACCTCTAATTTATTGTGGGTCCCTCCCCCACTGTGTCACCTCTAATTTATTGTGGGCCTCCTCCCTCACTGTGTCACCTCTAATTTATTATGGGCCTCTTCCCCCACTGTGTCACCTCTAATTTATTGTGGGCCCCCTCCCCCACTGTGTCACCTCTAATTTATTATGGGTCTCCCCCCCACTGTGTCAGTCTATGGGCCCATCCTCCTTTGATGCACTAAGTATCGGATCCCGTGGTGTGAAGCACTTGAGGATCCCGGTGTCAGTAAAGTGTCTCGTTCTGTATGCTGATAGCGCAGTTCCGATGTGGGGCTGGTCCAAGACCTCAACCCCGGATCCTATGTGCTATTTGGCTGCAGACTCGGTGAGACGGGTCTGGTGACTGTTCTAGCCGTTGCCACGACCCTTGCAGAGTTGGTAGACAACGTGAAGTATGCCTGCCCTAGCGTTTTGTATCCCAACAGTGCCCGTCCTGTGTGGAAGCAGCCGCCTGCTGCTCCCCAGCGACCGTGTTGAAAACGAATTGGCCCACAGAGCTTCTTCATGGCACATCCGCTCTGCTCTGTATCTGAAGCTGTTCTCTCCCTGTTGTTGTTGTGTTGTGTGTTCCAAGCTGTTGCCCCCAGCCGCTGCCACCAGCTGGTTCACTACTCTCACTAGGTCAACCTGCTCTTCCCACTGTGTGATCCTGACTCCCCCTGATGGTTGCTTCTCCCTGACCCTGAGTCCCAGCTCCAGTGGATCAGGGAGCCCCTGGTGCAGTTGTGCTGCCCCCGAGCCAGCAGCCGGCGCTGCTCAGATCCGAATCCACAGTGTGGCTCGAGGGATTCTACGGGACCCGGGAGTCGCGCGGACACTCCGACTAAAAGGGGACATATTTGCACGGGGGTTGTAGTAAACTGTCTGTGACGCCACCCACGGTGTGTGGTGAGATGTGGCACCACCGCTGCTGTGGGACACCCGGGGCAATGGGATGGCAGCTTGTTGTTAACCCCTCCGTGGGTAGGGATGGTTGACCTGAGACCCGGTGACTTGGTGCAGGGAACGGTGATGGCAGGGACCGGCACGCCTGGTCAGACCAGGGAGTCTCGGCTTACTCACGATTAAAGAAATCAGACAAGTCCAATGGTTAACCAAGGTGATGGTGGCTGGCCGCCGCGGTCGGGTGTGCTCTGGTCCCCCACCCGGGCTGGTGGTCTGTGTCCCTTTCCTATGCACTCTCTTGTAGTGTAATGGACTTCCCGGTCTGGAACGCGGGAGTCCGCTTCCGGTAATACTGTTGGGAGCCGTGCCCGCTGACGCTGACCCGTGGGATCTACAGGCTCTGACGGATGCCCTATCCCTCTCAGTGGGTAGTTGTCTCTTTTCGGGACTTAGATTGGGACAGAACCTATAATCCTGCCCTCAATCGGTTAATTAGCTAGGCCGTTGGTGCTGGTCCTGACTTCAGGGTCCGAGTACCCCCTCTGTGCACAGTTTCCGGTCAGGTCTCCGATGTCGGTACCGGCGGGCTCCTACCCTATCCCGGTCCACCTCGGAGCTGCCGAGCCGTCTACCTGTCTCCTGCTGGACACTGGACCACCGTCTGCCACCTAGCCAATGTGTCAGGGCTCCGACCCTGACATTTGTCAGCTTCACCTCCAACTCCTCCTGAGCTCCACACTGACCTCCTCTCAAAGCTTATCTTATCTTACTACTTTTTCCTGCCCCGGGCTCTCCAGACCCCTAGGTGGGCGTTTCCTTCCATCTGGTCCCACCCACTGGTGTGCCTGTCCTTCCCTGGGGGAGGTGACTATGGTTTCAGGTTGGCTGATTTAACCCTGTGAGGGAAGGTGTTATGCGGGGGCCTACACTGTGTGACCATCTGGCGGCGCCAGGGCGTCACACACTGGCGGCCTGTAAACCCAACTGCTGTAGTGACCCCCTACTGTGACCTGACCCTGGTCCGGTCCCCATTGGGGAGGGCAACCCACTGTAACTGTGTGTGCGTATGTTGATGGAACCGGTACCGACCTTCTTTGGACCCAGGATAAGTACTACACCCTAATGGAGGTGCAGTAACCTGTGGTGCCTGAAGCCTCAGGGGCGCCACACATGCACACACACACACCTGCAGATTTTTTCCTGACTTTTTTGTCAAATACCTGCATTTTTGCTGCAGATTTTAAAGAATGAGCATGTCAATTCTTTGTAGCGTTTCTGAAATGTTTTTTCATTGATACAACCTATTATGTAGAAAAGAGGCAGCAAATCCACATCAAAAACGCCACTAAAAAATGCACCAAAAATGCAGATGACTCAAAGGAGATTTCCTGCCACAAGTTCAGCTTTTGGTCAGGAAAAGAATGCACCAAAAAGCCCTGTGTGAACATAGTCTCAATGTGCCATGAAATATGTGTGCTGTCTCTGACGATGTTGGCTACTGTTGACAGTGAAGTGGAGTATGCCATGTGAGAGCGGGAGTGCACAATAGGCATACTCAATAATCCGAACATCCCACTCCCATCTCCAAGACTTCTCATGAGCTGCGCCAATTCTCTGGAATGCACTACTCAGCACAATTTGGTTAGTTCCCAATTCCGAGAACTTTAAGCAAACCCTAAAATTGCATTTCTTTAGACTGGCCTATCGCTTCATCTCACTTATCTAACATTGATGAACGAGCATGCTCGGCACTGCTTGGTACGTGATCGAGCACTAAACATGCAGGAATTTCCTGCCAATCATGGTAATGCCATAGCCATGTTTGCTACAGCCACTACTGTGATTGGAAAAGAAACTTTCGCATCAGCTCACGACCTAATCTGAGGAAGGCTATGTGCGCACGCTGCGTTTTTTTGAAGCTGCGTTTTTGTGCGTTTTTGATCTCTGCGTTTTGCTGCGTTTTTCCAATGCATTGCATGGGCGGAAAACGCAAAAAAACGCAGGAAAGAATTGACATGTCCATTTTTTTTTCAAGCTCAAAAACGCAGCTTAACCCCTTCACCCCCGGCCACTAAAACACCCTAATGACCGGGCCATTTTTTGCAATTCTGACCAGTGTCACTTTGACAGGTTATAACTCTGGAACGCTTCAACGGATCCTGGCGATTCTGAGATTGTTTTTTCGTGACATATTGTGCTTCATGTCAGTGGTAAATTTAGGCCGATATTTTTTGCGTTTATTTGTGAAAATTTAGGAAATTTGGCGAAAATTTTGAAAATTTCGCAAATTTCAAACTTTGAAAATTTATGCCCATAAATCTGAGAGATATGTCACACAAAATAGTTACTAAATAACATTTCCCACTTGTCTACTTTACATCAGCGCAATTTTCGAAACAAATTTTTTTTCCGTTAGGAAGTTAGAAGGGGTCAAAGGTCATCAGCAAATTCTCATTTTTCCAACAAAATTTACAAAATAATTTTTTTAGGGACCACATCACATTTGAAGTGACTTTGAGAGGCCGAGGTGACAGAAAATACCCAAAAGTGACCCCATTCTAAAAACTACACCCCTCACACTGCTCAAAACCACATCCAATAAGATTATTAACCCTTTAGGTGCTTCACAGGAACCAAAGCAATGTGGAAGGAAAAAATGAAAATTTTACTTTTTAACACAAAAATGTTACTTTAGCCATAAAATTTTCATTTTTACAAGGGAGAAAAGAGAAAGTGCACCCTACAATTTATTGTGCATGTTCTCCTGAGTACGCTGATACCTCATATGTGGTAAAAATCAATTGTTTGGGCGCACGGCAGAGCTCGGAAGGGAAGGAGCGCCATTTGAATTTTTGAACGCAAAATTAGCTGCACTCATTAGCGGACGCCATGTCGGGTTTGAAGACCCCCTGAGGTGCCTAAACAATGGAGCTCCCCCATAAGTGACCCCATTTTGGAAACTAGAGGCCTCAAATAATTTTTCTAGATGTTTGGTGAGCACTTTGAACCCCTGGGGGCTTCACAAAAGTTTATAGCGTTGAGCCGTGAAAAGAAAAAAAAAATTTTTTACCACAAAACGGTTGCTTCAACTAGGTAGCTTTTTTTTTCACAAGGGTAACAGGAAAAAATGCACCATAAAATGTATTGTGCATTTTCTCCTGAGTACGCAGATACCTCATATGTGGTGGAAATCAAATGTTTGGACACACAGCAGTGCTCGGAAGGCAAGGAGCGCCATTTGAATTTTTGAGTGCAAAATTAGCTGCACCTGTTAGCGGACGCCATGTCGGGTTTGAAGACCCCCTGAGGTGCCTAAACAATGGAGCTCCCCCACAAGTGACCCCATTTTGGAAACTAGAGGCCTCAAATAATTTTTCTAGATGTTTGGTGAGCACTTTGAACCCCTGGGGGCTTCACAAAAGTTTATAGCGTTGAGCCGTGAAAAGAAAAAAATTTTTTTTTACCACAAAACGGTTGCTTCAACTAGGTAGCTTTTTTTTTCACAAGGGTAACAGGAAAAAATGCACCATAAAATGTATTGTGCATTTTCTCCTGAGTACGCAGATACCTCATATGTGGTGGAAATCAAATGTTTGGACACACAGCAGTGCTCGGAAGGCAAGGAGCGCCATTTGAATTTTTGAGTGCAAAATTAGCTGCACCTGTTAGCGGACGCCATGTCGGGTTTGAAGAACCCCTGAGGTGCCTAAACAATGGAGCTCCCCCACAAGTGACCCCATTTTGGAAACTAGAGACCTCAAATAATTTTTCTAGATGTTTGGTGAGCACTTTGAACACCTGGGGGCTTCACAGAAGTTTATAGCGTTGAGCCGTGAAAAGAAAAAAAAATTTTTTTACCACAAAACGGTTGCTTCAACTAGGTAGCTTTTTTTTTCACAAGGCTATCAGGAAAAAATGCACCATAAAATGTATTGTGCATTTTCTCCTGAGTACGCAGATACCTCATATGTGGTGGAAAGTAATTGTTTGGGCGCATGGCGGGGCTAAGAAGAGAAGGAGCGCCATTTGACAGCAAAATTGGTTGGAATCATTAGCGGACGCCATGTCACGTTTGGAGACCCCCTATGGTGCCTAAACAGTGGAGCTCCCCCACAAGTGACCCCATTTTGGAAACTAGAGACCTCAAATATTTTTTCTAGATGTTTGGTGAGCACTTTGAACACCTGGGGGCTTCACAAAAGTTTATAGCGTTGAGCCGTGAAAAGAAAAAAACAATTTTTTACCACAAAACGGTTGCTTCAACTAGGTAGGTTTTTTTTTCACAAGGGTAACAGGAAAAAATGCACCATAAAATGTATTGTGCATTTTCTCCTGAGTACGCAGATACCTCATATGTGGTGGAAAGTAATTGTTTGGGCGCATGGCGGGGCTCAGAAGAGAAGGAGCGCCATTTGACAGCAAAATTGGTTGGAATCATTAGCGGACACCATGTCACGTTTGGAGACCCCCTATGGTGCCTAAACAGTGGAGCTCCCCCACAAGTGACACCATTTTGGAAACTAGAGCCCTCAAATAATTTTTCTAGATGTTTGGTGAGCACTTTGAACACCTGGGGGCTTCACAGAAGTTTATAGCGTTGAGCCGTGAAAAGAAAAAAAAAAATTTTTACCACAAAACGGTTGCTTCAACTAGGTAGCTTTTTTTTTCACAAGGGTAACAGGAAAAAATGCACCATAAAATGTATTGTGCATTTTCTCCTGAGTACGCAGATACCTCATATGTGGTGGAAAGTAATTGTTTGGGCGCATGGCGGGGCTAAGAAGAGAAGGAGCGCCATTTGACTTTTCAAACGCACAGACGCAGTGCACTGATCGGCCGCTGCAGGACGCACGGTCGGATGCGATAAAAAAAAGCGTCGGGGATACGTAAAAAAAAAAGTCACGCCAAAAATTGACCATGGATGCAGATACGTTATGTGCATCCCTGATCAGCGCTTGGCGGGACGCACGGACGGATGCGATACAAAAAGCGTCGCAAATACGGAAAAAAGTCACGCCAAAAATTGAGCAGGGATGCCGATCCGTTATCTGCATCCCTAATCAGCGCTCGGCGGGACGCACGGACGGATGCGATACAAAAAGCGTCGTGAATACGGAAAAAAGTCACGCCAAAAATTGAGCAGGGATGCCGATCCGTTATCTGCATCCCTAATCAGCGCTCGGCGGGACGCACGGACGGATGCGATACAAAAAGCGTCGTGAATACGGAAAAAAGTCACGCCAAAAATTGACCATGGATGCCGATCCGTTATGTGCATCCCTGATCAGCGCTTGGCGGGACGCACGGACGGATGCGATACAAAAAGCGTCGTGAATACGGAAAAAAGTCACGCCAAAAATTGACCATGGATGCCGATCCGTTATGTGCATCCCTGATCAGCGCTTGGCGGGACGCACGGACGGATGCGATACAAAAAGCGTCGTGAATACGGAAAAAAGTCACGCCAAAAATTGACCATGGATGCCGATCCGTTATGTGCATCCCTGATCAGCGCTCGGCGGGACGCACGGACGGATGCGATACAAAAAGCGTCGTGAATACGGAAAAAAGTCACGCCAAAAATTGACCATGGATGCCGATCCGTTATGTGCATCCCTGATCAGCGCTTGGCGGGACGCACGGACGGATGCGATACAAAAAGCGTCGGGGATACGGAAAAAAAAGTCACGCCAAAAATTGAGCAGGGATGCCGATCCGTTATCTGCATCCCTGATCAGCGCTCGGCGGGACGCACGGACGGACGCGATACAAAAAGCGTCGTGAATACGGAAAAAAAAGTCACGCCAAAAATTGACCATGGATGCCGATCCGTTATCTGCATCCCTGATCAGCGCTTGGCGGGACGCACGGACGGATGCGATACAAAAAGCGTCGGGGATACGGAAAAAAAAGTCACGCCAAAAATTGAGCAGGGATGCAGATCCGTTATCTGCATCCCTGATCAGCGCTTGGCGGGACGCACGGACGGATGAGGTGTAAAAATGGACAGGGGATACGGAAAAAAAAAAAAAAAAGTTATACTCACAGTACCCAGAGGACTAGCAGGAGGATCACTGACCAGAAGAGCTGCAGAGGAACAGATGGCAGAGAGATGGACAGCTTTACAGGAGCAGCAGGCAGATCAGCAGAATGCCCAGGAAGGACCCAGCGATGGACGCAGATGTGATCAGGCCGGTGAAGACAGGTAAGAGGACGTCGGGGGAGAGCAGAGGGGGAGAGGGGGGGGAGAGCAGAGGGGGAGGGGGGGAGAGCAGAGGGGGAGAGCAGAGGGGGAGGGGGGGAGAGCAGAGGGGGAGGGGGGGGAGAGCAGAGGGGGAGGGGGGGAGAGCAGAGGGGGAGACCGGAGAGGGAGCTGCAGAAGCAGAATAGAAATAATGGGGGAGGCAGTCAGATCGCGGGGGGAGCGGATCGGGATGTCGGGGGGGGGGTGGTTGGGGGGAGCAGATCGCGGGGGGGGCACGGCAGGGGCTATCACGGCAGCGCGCAGGGGCACCACGGGAGCGCGCACGGGCTGCAAAGTGAGCACAGTACTCACTTTGCAGCAGCAGCGGTGGTAGCAGATCGGGATGCCGGGGGGGGCAGATCGGGGCGTAGGGGGGCAGATCGGGGGGGGCACGGGCAGGGGCCTTCACGGGAGCGCGCAGGGGCCTTCACGGGAGCGCGCAGGGGCCTTCACGGGAGCGCGCAGGGGGGCGGAATACTTACCATTAGAGCTGCAGCGGCGGAGACATCAGAGGCGGCGGCGGCAGCAGCAGCGGTGGCGTGGTACCAAAAGTACCAGCCACTCCACGCTGCAGCCATGTTGGGGGAGGGCTCACAGGCCAGCACAGGCCTGGGGAGGACGGCCACCGGCAGATCAGACCGCCCCACTGCACACTGATTGGAGCGATTGCGCGTCATAGCACGATCGCTCCAATCAGTGCTGCAGGGGCTGGGGGCGGCATGTTTGAGGTCCACCTATGATATGCTGCTGCAGCTGCGGCATCTCATAGCTGGATCTCACAGGATCGCACTAATTCGGGCATTATTTTTGCCGAAATTAGTGCGATCGATGTGGTTGGCGGTTCAGATTTGAACAGCCAATCACATCGATCGTCGATAGGGGGTGGCGATGCCGCCCCCCCTGGGGTCAAGCAAAGGTCCCCTGCTGTAAGAAACAGCAGGGGACATCATTTGAAAGCCGTTGCTATGGCCACGGCAATCAAATGAAGTTTAGGCCGTAAAATTACGTCCCTGGTCGTTAAGTCACGTTAAAATAGGACGTAATTTTACGGCCCGCGGTCGTGAAGGGGTTAAAAAAAAAGTTGTTTGCGGACAGCAAAAATGAAAACTCATAGACTTTGCTGGAGAAGCAAAGTCATGCAGTTTTGAGGCCAAAAACGCACCCGAAAAACGCGCAAAAATGCCGTGAAAAACGCACTGTGCGCACATAGCCTAAATAGTTCACCAAAGAAGTCTTGGAGTTCCACCATGGGTGCACGGATCTTCATGCCTAGTGTACACAGATGCAAAGCAAACAGCATAATGGATGGGGTCCACCATCAACGTAGTTAAATTTGTTGGGATTGATAAAATAATTCCATGATGGCTTTAAACGATGCATCCTAAAAAAAATCTATGAATTAAGGTTATCTGCCTTGGACTTAATTCATGGATTTAGTTCATGGATTTTTTAGGATACATCTGTTAATCTCATCATGAAATTATTTTAACGACAATTACGACATTACATTGCTGAACCCCATCCTTTATTGTGATTGGCTGGACACATAGCGTCATCAGGTTTATATAAGACACGCTTGTCCGTGAGTTCCGCACGGAGATGTCCATTTTTTTCTGCCATCTGTGAGGTCCCATGGACCACACTATGGTGTGATCCGAGAAACATGTACCAGAAAAACACGTATATTGAAAATAAAAAGCTTTTTATACTCACCTTCTCCAGTGACGCTGTCTCCGGCTGCTGCTGTCTGCTTCTTCCAGACCGGCAAATTATTTTCATGAATATGCAGTGATGCACGGCACAGCTGACCCGGACGTAGCTGCAATAGTGAGAGACACAGCGGCCGGGCACAGCATCCGGGAGACTTCAGCACCACGGACAGCAGGAGGGGGTGAGTTTATCGCCATGTGCTATCCCGGACATATGCGTTTTTAACACGTTAGTGACAAACATCTGTGTTTTTCACTAACGTTTGAAACAGGCCTTGGGCTGTTCACACACTGCGTTTTTACCTGCGTTTTCTTGTGTTTTTGCTGCAGAAATTTCTTGAGAAAATGGTTGTAACCTTTCTGCAGACATTCCTCAGCAAAACCTATGGAAAAAAAATAGCTGTGCGCATACTGCGTTTTTTTCTCAAGAACATTCTTTATGCAGAATTTCTTGAGAAAGAATGTGCATGTCACTTCTTTTCTGCAGGTACCTGTGTTTTTTGCCATAGATAATGGTACAAGAACCGAAGGAACCAACCTGCGGGAAAAAAAACATAAAAAATGCACAAAAATGTGGTAAAAACGCATGCGGTTTTTGGTGCGTTATTGGTGCGTTTTTTTACCCTAAGTGCGCTAATCTTTTAGACTCTCAAGAAATTTCTTGAGAAAAATCCTTTTTCTAGTGTGAACAGAACCATAAGGCGGCGTTACACGCCATGATATATCGTGCGATCGCACCCTCCCCCGTCGTTAACCCCCTGTCACACGTACTTACCTCCCTAACGACGTCGCTGTGGGCGGCGAACATCCTCTTCCTGAAGGGGGAGGGACATTCGGCGTCACAGCGACGTCACTAAGCGGCCACCCAATAGAAGCGGAGGGGAGATGAGATGAGTGGGACATAACATCCCACCCACCTCCTTCCTTCCTCGTTGCCGGAGGACACAGGTAGGGTGTTGTTCGTCGTTCCTGGGGTGTCACACGTAGTGAAGTGTGCTGTCTCGGCAACGACGAACAACCGGCACACAGAAGGAGGAACGACATTATGAAAATGAACGACGTGTCAACGAGCAACGATAAGGTGAGTATTTTTGCTCGTGAACAGTCGCTCGTAGCTGTCACACGCTACGATATCTCTAACGATGCCGGATGTGCGTCACGAATTCCGTGACCCCCAACGACATATCGTTAGATATATCGTACCGTGTAACACCACCTTTATAGGCATGTGGGCAGAGATTCTAGTCTTACAGACCTTGCTATGCTACGTATAAAAAAAAAACAAAAAAACTGATACAACCAATGGGTACTCATAAACTGAACAGACCCAGAAGAAAAACCTCTAAAAATATTTTATTCCAATATTATTAAACTAGATATTCGCACAAACAAGAAAAAAAACAACATATACAAAAGTGATTAAAGGGCTATAGTGTTAAGGCCCCATTACACACAACGACATCACTAACGAGACATCGCTGGGGTCACGGAATTCGTGACGCACATTCGGCATCGTTAGCGACGCCGTTTCATGTGACACGTACGAGTGACCACTAACGATCCGAAAAAACGGCAAAAGTCGTTGATTTGTTGACACGTCGTTCCTTTCCCAAATATCATTGTTCTTTTTGGACGCAGGTTGTTCGTCGTTCTTGAGGCAGCACACATCGCTATGTGTGACACCCCGGGAACGATGAACAACGGCGTTCCTGCGTCCTCTGGCAACGAGGTGGGTGTGACGTTCATGCGGCTGTTCTCCGCCCCTCCGCTTCTATTGGTTGGCCACTGTGTGACGTCGCTATGACGCCGCACAAACCTCCCCCTTAAAAAAGAGTTTGTTCGCCGGCCACAGCGACGTCGTTAGGAAGGTATGTGCGTGTCTTGCGTTCTAGCGATATTGTTCACCACGGGCAGCGATTTGCCCGTGACGTACACACGACGGGGGCGGGTGCAATCGCTAGCAATGTCGCTGCGTTTAAAGCGGCCTTTAGTGGCGGGAATTGGTCAGATTGCCCTGTTCCTTTCCCTACCTTGCCACATAGGTAGTCCCCTAACTTATTAGACCGTCAATCCTTATATTCCCCACACGTAAAAATGGAGATGTTTACTATCTGGGATCTAAGTTCTTATTCCTTAGTCCTTGTCGGTCATGCGGTCAATATGTGTTTGTGTCTTAGTAGAAATAATAATGCCCAATCACAAGATTAATAGAAAAAATAAAAAAAGAGAAAGGTGATATTAAGTATTCATAAGAGCTGTGAGCCAAAAAATGTAAATGCCATGAAATCTCAAGGCTCAAGGAGAAAAGACTAAAAAAAAAGTCAGAAAGTGCCATGCAGGTCTGTAAACATGGCTGATGTACCCACAGCTGGGTAAATCCCAGAAAACATTCTGCACTCCATTATATGCAAACCATACTCCTCAAGCAGTGGATGGATTTGTAAACACTGGTCACAGCCCATATACATGAAGATAGACAAAACACAGACTAATGAACCCAACCATTAGTCACAGGACAATTAATATGCAGTGGCCCAGTTATATGTAAACAATATTCCTTGACATCTATTTATATGCTGTGTGACCATCTACAGAAATATAAACATTGGTCACAGCATATAAATAGATCAGTGTCTCAAACTTCTGTATGTAAACAAGACTCTCTATAAGCAGCAGCTGTAATTGTATTCATTAGTTTTCTTTGTGTGACCTCACAGCACAGCTCAAGCAAGGAGCTATGCTGTTGTTGGTCAAGTTCCCAAGGAGCTGTGCAGTCATTGGTCAAGTTTTCAAGGAGCTATGCAGTTATTGGTCAAATTCCCAATGAGCTGTGTTGTTATTGGTCAAGTTCCTGCCCAAGCTCTGCCTGTAATTGTACATTGCTGGCTGCAGAATGTGACTGAGTGAGTATGTGGCGCCCCTGACCTGGTCACGCACCACTGAGTACTTCACCCATGCTGGGGGCAGTGCAACACAGGTAATCCAGAAGGCGCGTAATCCAGGAGGTGTGACTACACAAGCGCATAGTAATCAGGTCTCACACATCTACCTTTGATAGGGACCCCTGGGGAATCCAGGAGGGGGCGTAGCCTCCATGTCCACTCAAGGGGTGTGGAGAGATCCTGGTTGCTAGGTGGCATAGGCAGGCACAGTGGGGAGGGAGTAGTGAGCCAGTCTGGAGTGCAGCTCAGGGAGAAGAGACGTGTGGAGCAGACCCTGGAAGCTGACACAACACTGACAGCGTCCGCGCAGTGACTACCAACGGGGGAGACCGGTCACCTGGTAGTGCTACCCGAAAACCACCCAAGGCTAGAGAGAGCAAAGTGGTGGCTGAGTAAGGGGACTGCCAGGGAGGTACCAGGCCCGTATGAGTGCAGGTTCTCAGAGTAGGGGACCATTCAATTGTCCTGCTCAACCTGCAGGTGGGGGTACTTCACGCCCTCACCACCACACACAGAGTCCGGAGCCACGTAGCGAAGAGAGGGCCCATAGTTCACAGGAGGCAAGCAGCCGGAGTGACCTGGTCCAGGCTACAAGCAAACGGACCAAAAAGAAGGGGAGAGAGGCATCAGCAACTTCCCTGGGCGACCCCAGCAGGGCTTCAAGTAGGGGTCACCCCCAAACACACAGGGCTAGGAAGGCGAGTTGGTAGTCACCCTCATCAGCCAGCCAGAAGGATACCTGGTTCCAGCATGGTTCATCCAAGTTACGCCCGGGTTACTCACCCTACCATCTGTGAGTAAAAACCCTGAAAGATTGCATGGACTGTGTTTGAGTCATTCTGCGCCTTGTGGTTCCGCCCACTCAAAACGGGCCCTGCGGCCAGCCTTACTCTCGGGGGGCCACACCATCTAACTGCACCTACCAACAAACCCAGGCGTCCCTTAACCTGCAGTGACGGTCCCCTGACCGCAATACCGAGAGTGGCGTCACGAAAATCCTAAAGAGAAGGTTCCCTACCTGTGACCAGACCATCCCACATGGAGTCCCTGAAGGTAATGCACCGACACAACACCTGTGGGGCTTCACAAGTAAATAAAATATGTGCCTAACTAGTTCTCCTGCCACTGCCATTACAGGCTTGAGGCACTAAGGAGAGGGGTCCCTCATGCAATTTAAAGGTGACACAAGGGGAGAAATCCCACACTGAAGCTTTAGTTTCCTCTGAGCCTCTTTCCTCACTTTGTCACCTCTAATTTATTGTGGGCCCCTCCCCCACTGCATCACCTCTAATTTATTGTGTGCCCCCTCCCCCACTCTGTCATCTCTAATTTATTGTGGCCCCCTCCCCCACTGTGTCATCTCTAATTTATTGTTGGCTCCCTCCCCCACTGTGTCACCTCTAATTTATTGTTGGCCCCCTCCCCCACTGTGTCACCTCTAATTTATTGTGGGCCCCTCCCCCACTTTGTCACCTCTAATTTATTTTTGGCCCCTCCCCCACTATGTCACCTAATTTATTGTGGGCCCCCCTCCCCCACTGTGTCACCTCTAATTTATTGTGTGCCCCCTCCCCCACTGTGTCATTTCTAATTTATTGTGTGCCCCTCCCCCACTGTGTCACCTCTAATTTATTGTGGGCCCCCTCCCCCACTGTGTCACCTCTAATTTATTGTGTGCCCCCTCCCCCACTGTGTCATCTCTAATTTATTGTGGGCCCCTCTCCCACTATGTCACCTAATTTATTGTGGGCCTCCTCCCCCATTGCATCTGTGACGCCCTGGACTAGTCAGGTCGTCCCAGGTAGTCACACACACACATCACCCCCTCCCCGGGTAGGTGACAGCAGCCAACCAAGAAACCCTTGTCACCACCCTCCAGGTTTGATGTCCACACCAGGGGGAGGAGCCAGGCGGTTGGCTTCGCCCACCGAGGAGTTCACAGGCCTGGAGGCGGGAAAAACACAAGTTCAGACAAGTTCTAGGACAGTGTGAAGAGTAGCCTTGACAGTGAAGGAGGGAGGACGAGTTCAAGGGCAGACCTGTGACCAGGCCTGCCAAGAGTCTACTCAGGTGGCTGGGTCGGAGCCCAGTCACCTTTGGCAAGGAGGCAGATGGTGGTGTCCGCCTGCAGGAGCTGGGATTAAAGTCGGTGGAACCGTAGGGACCGAGGTCGGGCAGTGGCCCACCGGTACCGGACCGGGGAACCGATTGGAAACAGGAGCACCAGGAGGGGTACTCAGACCCAGTACAAAGCCCCAAACCGACAGGGCCGAGTCAAATCAACTGATTGAGGACTGGACTTTAGTACCTTTCCCACACAAGACCCGTTAGAAGACAACAGCCCAACCAGACAGGGTAAAGCCACCGCCAGGGCATAGAGACCCAAAGGGCCAGTGTCTGCGGGCAAACAGGGCTCTTCCGACAATCAGCAAGCTGGGGAGCGGACTACCGTTGCTTAGGCATAGGAGTCAAAGGTTCATATAAAAGGTGCAGGAGAAAGGCGGAAACCACCAACCCGTTCAGGGAGAAGCTGCAGCCGGCTGCGGGCCCCATTCATCATCACGTTTGGTTTACCAGAGACTCCAGTGTATTGTGTCATAGTGAGTACACCAGTGCCTTCGGGCTGCGCAGCGCGCCACACCACTTCAGCATACGCCCGCACCCGTTCCCACGCCTCAGCACCTCCCTTGGGCCCCCGGGACCATCGCTCTTCTACCCATGGAGGGGTCAACACCAAGCTGCGCAACACCGTCGCCGGGAGGCCTAGTTAATGGCAGCGGTGGTGTCCATCTATTCACCACAACCCGTGGGTGGCGTCACTAACTTACATCCCAAACCAAACCACCGCGGCCCTGGCCGTGTAACCTTCCCGTCAAGTCCCTGCATGTAGCACCATCCCCCCTTGCAGAGCGACGTGACCCCCGGCTCCTTGAAAGGCTCGAGCCACCACGCACCGTACGAGCACGGATCCGAGCGGCTCGGCGGTTGCAGCCGAGCCCGCAGGGTGGTACACATCACCTCCAATTTATTGTGTGCTCCCTCCCCCACTGTGTCACCTCTAATTTATTGTGCTCCCCCCCAGTGTCACCTCTAATTTATTATGCCCCCCCCACTGTGTCACCTCTAATTTATTATGGGTGTGTCCCCCACTGTGTCACCTCTAATATATTGTGGACCCCTCCCCCACTGTATCACCTCCAATTTATTATGTGTCCCAACCCCCCACCTTCCCCCCCCCCCACCACTGTGTCACCTCTAATTTATTGTGGGCCGCTTAGGTAATTAGGTGTAATGTGATCAATCAATTACATGTAATTGATTGAGGCCCACCAGCACTGTGAAAAATATAAAAGTTTAAAGTTTCCAATTTGTAAAATATATACAGTATATATACAGTCATATGAAAAAGTTTGGGCACCCCTATTAATGTTAACCTTTTTATAACAATTTGGGTTTTTGCAACAGCTATTTCAATTTCATATATCTAATAACTGATGGACTGAGTAATATTTCTGGGTTGAAATGATGTTTATTGTACTAACAGAAAATGTGCAATCCGCATTTAAACAAAATTTGACCAGTGCAAAAGTATGGGCACCTCAACATAAAAGTGACATTAATATTTTGTAGATCCTCCTTTTGCAAAAATAACAGCCTCTAGTCACTTCCTGTAGCTCTTAATGAGTTCCTGGATCCTGGATGAAGATATATTTGACCATTACTGTTTACAAAACAATTCCAGTTCAGTTAAATTTGATGGTCGCCGAGCATGGACATCCTGCTTCAAATCATCCCACAGATTTTCAATGATATTCAGGTCTGGGGACTGGGATGGCTATTCCAGAACATTGTAATTGTTCCTCTGCATGAATGCCTGAGTAGATTTGGAGCGGTGTTTTGGATCATTGTCTTGCTGAAATATCCATCCCCTTCAACTTCGTCACTGATTCTTGCACATTATTGTCAAGAATCTGCTGATACTGAGTTGAATCCATGCGACCCTCAACTTTAACAAGATTCCCGGTGCCAGCATTGGCAACACAGCCCCAAAGCATGATGGAACCTCCACCAAATTTTACTGTGTGTAGCACGTGCTTTTCTTGGAATGCTGTGTTTTTTTGCCTCCCTGCATAACGCCTTTTTGTATGACCAAACCACTCAATCTTTGTTTCATCAGTCCACAGGACCTTCTTCCAAAATGTAACTGGCTTGTCCAAATGTGCTTTTGCATTCCCCGGTGACTCTGTTTGTGGCGTGCTTGCAGAAACGGCTTCTTTCGCATCACCCTCCCAGCAAGATGATGCTGCAGGTCTTTGGAGGTGGTCTGTGGATTGTCCTTGACTGTTCTCACCATTCTTTTTCTCTGCCTTTCTGATATTTTTCTTGGCCTGCCACTTCTGGGCTTAACAAGAACTGTACCTGTGTTCTTCCATTTCCTTACTATGTTCCTCACAGTGGAAACTGACAGTTTAAATCTCTGAGACAACTTTTTGTATCCTTCCCCTGAACAACTATGTTGAATAATCTTTGTTTTCAGATCATTTGAGAGTTGTTTTGAGGAGCCCATGATGCCACTCTTCATAGGAGATTCAAATAGGCGAACAACTTGCAAGTGGCCATCTTAAATACCTTTTCTCATGATTGGATACACCTGCCTATGAAGTTCAAAGCTCAATGAGGTTACAAAACCAATTTTGTGCTTTAGTAAGTCAGTAAAAAGTAGTTAGGAGTGTTCAAATCAAGAAATTGATAAGGGTGCCCATACTTTTGCACCAGTCAAATTTTGTTTAAATGCGGATTGCACATTTTCTGTTAGTACAATAAACCTCATTTCAATCCAGAAATATTACTCAGTCCATCAGTTATTAGATATATGAAACTGAAATAGCTGCTGCAAAAACCCAAATTGTTATAAAGAAAAAAGGTTAACATTAATAGGGGTGCCCAAACTTTTTCATATGACTGTATATATATATATATATATATATATATATATATATATTAAGCATACTTGGTATCACTGCATTCATAAAAGTTCAATTGTAGCTTAACCCATTACTGACATCTGTACATGCATGGTGTAAGTCAGTAGTGAGTGTATGGAGGGGTTTAGGGGGTGATTTCGCCCCATACACTGCAGGTAATGGTTGTGTATTACAGCCAGGATCTCCTTCTAACAATCACGGTTGTAGCAAAGTGCTGCCCGCGATTGTTAACCTGCTATATGCCGCTGTTAAACTCTGATAGCGGCATTAACAGCGCACTGGTATAGGAGGGCACCAGAATAGGGGGGACATTATCATTGTATGGGCACCAGAATAGGGGGGACATTATCATTGTATAGGGACCAAAATGGGTGGGGGGGTATTATTATTCAATGTTGCAAGAATGATGGGGGGATTTTCTTATTATAGGGACCAAAATGAGGAGGAAAGGGGGAAGAGAAACATTTATTATTGTACAGGGACCAGAATAGGGGTGGGACATTTTCATTGTATAGGGACTAGAATGGGGGAGGGCATTAGTATTGTATATGGACCAAAAGGGGAGGGGGCACTATTATTCTATGTTGCCACAATGATGGGCTGGGGATTTTCTCATTATAGGGACCAGAATAAGGGGGGTGGAAAAAAATACATTTATTATACGTACAGGGACCAGAAAGGGTAGGGAGCATTATTATTGTATAAGGACCAAAATAGGGTTGTGGCATCATCATTGTATAGGGACAGAATGGGAGGCACTATTATTCTATGTTGGCAGAATAATTCAGAGGGATTTTCGGATTTTCTTAATGTGAGGACCAGAATGAGGGGGGGACATTTATTATTGTATAGGGACCAGAAAGGAAAGAGAGTAGGGATGATCAAATACCACAAATATTCGGCTTCGCGAATATTCGCCGAATAGGTCGCAGCTATTCGACTATTCGCGAATATTCGATGCACAATGTAAGTCTATGAGAAACCCGAATAACAACTATTTGGGCTTCCCATAGACTTACATTGCGCATCGAATATTCGCATAGCCGCGACCTATTCGTCGGATATTCGCGAAGCCAAATATTTGTCGTATTCGATCATCCCTAGTAGGGAGTATTATCATTGTATAGGGACCATAATAGGGGGGCATTATTATTCTATGTAGCCAGAATGATACATTTATTATTGTATAGGGAACAGAAAGGGTAGGGAGGATAATTATTGTTTAGAGGCCAGAATAGGGGTGGGACATTATCATTGTAGGTGGCAAGAATGGGGGACAATGTTATTGTATGGGGAAATGATTGAGGGACATTATCATTCTAAGGGGGGTTTAGAATGGGTGACATTGCTGAATGGGGACAGAGTGGGAGACTTCATCAGTGCATGGGGGCTACAATTAAGGACTTTTCTAGTTGAGGGGGTCACAAAAGGGGAAATCACTACTGAAATATATTTTAGACTAGAGTATAATATTACAGAGATGGAACAACAGAAAGTTAGTCTTACTGTATAGGGCAACAGGGCGGCATTGTTGCTCTTTTCACCTTAGCGTAGAAGTAGGGGAACAGTGTACTAGAAGCGATCAGCCATAGATAACTGTGTGATATATTTTGCAGAGATGAGTCGGGGTCTGGAGAAAATCATGGCGGTCTGCGCTGGATGGAGAAGAAAAGGGAAGATGAATGCCTTCAAGTAGATGTCATTAGTGACTGTACATTTATGCTATCTACAAGGCTCCTCTTTAGAATTGTCACTATGTGGTACAGTGTTTTTTGTGTATTCAGTCACCACTGTATATGCAGTAGTATCTGGTAATAGTTTGGCGGTATTTGTTCTCCGTACATGGTAATAGGATGGTTATATTGTTCAGACACCGTGGACTCAATTGTTCATTGCATTTTCGTCAGTTTATTGGTGTGAATACCTCTCAGTTATTGACTTTGTGATTTCTGACAAATCCATTTAACAATATACATCTTTTTTTCCAATTTTCTTTTGTGGTTGTCTGATTTTTACGTAAATGTGGGTTTTGGACACATTAATCTAATGTAACTTTTTGAAAAAGGTCACAAAAATTTGGTGCAATTCTCCTCCAGTTCCCCCCTGTAGCGATTTTATACAGTATATGCAGTATTTGCACCATTTTAAAAAACATTAATTGTTTTAATATACAAAGTTGGAAAACAAGCCAAAGTCAAAACAATATTTTTTATTTTACTCAAAAATGATTATTTTTACATAATCAAACCTCCCAGTCAGGGCCAGCGTCAGTACCCTGTGCATCTAGGTGTATGGCGGGGCCCTGCACCATCGGGGGAACCCACTCATAGTCGGCAGGGACAGTGAGGTATTCTGTGGTGCCCGGGGACAATAGTGTTCAGGCCGGCATCTGCACTTTCCTGGCTGCCAGTCTTTTATATCGGCACTCGCACGCAGCAGTCACTGCTGAACGCTGCATGCAGGGGCATTAAAAGTCATCTGTCAGTGGAGCTAGTACACCGTGTGCTGCTGTGCCAGAGATGAGGAGCCGCAGCGCTGCCAGCGTCTCACTGGCGCCAAGCTGTATGTCCTCTCCACCCCAGAGCTACATCTACCCTCCACCCCAGAGCTGCATGTCCCCTCCACCCCAGAGCTGCATGTCCCCTCCACCCCAGAGCTGTATGTCCCCTCCACCCCAGAGCTGTATACCCCCCAGAGCTGCATGTACCCTCCACCCCAGTGCTGTATACCACCCAGAGCTGCATGTCCCCCCTACCCTAGGGCTGTATGCCCCCCAGAGCTGTATGCCCCCTCCACCCCAGAGCTGTATACTTCCAAGAGTTGTATGCTCCCCACCGCAGTGCTGTATACTCCCCAGAGCTGTATGTCTACCGACCCCAGTGCTATATACCTTCCAGTGCTGTATACCCCCAGAGCTATATGTCACCTCACCCCAGTGCTGTATACCCCCCAGAGATGTATATCCCCCAGACCTGTATGTCCCCCAATCCCAGTGCTGTATACTCCCAAGAGCTGTTTGTCCCCTCCAGTGCTGTATACCCCTAAAAGCAGCATATCACCACCCCCTAGTGCTGTATATCCCCACAGCTATATGTCCCCCCCACCCCAGTGCTGTATACCCCCAGAGCTGTATGTTGCCCCCAGAGCTTTATGTCCCCCCCCAACCCAGAGCTGAATGCCCCCTTTTAGAGCTGTATGCTCCCTTCTGGAGCTGTATGCCCCTAATTGCTGTATGCACCCATCCCCAGTAATGTGTATGCCCCCCAGTAATGAGTAAGTCCCCAGCAGGCTCTCCTGTGATGTATATACAGCAGTGTCAGTGTGCACTGTGCCTGGCCATGTCTGTTAGTGATGGTCACCAATCAGCACGGCACAGCCACATGCCCTGGAGGAGCTGGACAGGGAAACAAGCAGGGATAGTGAGTGAGGCTGCTCTTAGCTTATCCATATTAAAAATACCTGTAATGTGTCTGTGTGTGCATGTATGATGTGTGTATCTGTGTGTGCCAGTGTATATCACTGTGTAAAGCTTTGTCTATTTATGTGTTTTTCTGAATTTGTCTTTAAATATCTATATGTATGTAAGCTTGTATGTGTATGTATTTGTGTATGTGCGTGTCTGTGTGTGGATGGAGCCCACTGAGACTCTTTCGCCCAAGGTCCACAAAAACCTGGAGCTGACCCTGGTAATGAGTATTTTTTGCTTAGACAACCCCTTGAGATGCCAAATATTTCTGAGGACATTTCAAAACTTTACCATATGCATGCACACTTGGTTTGGTTGAATGTGCATGTGTTTTTATTGGGGAGAGAGAAGTACAGTTAGGTCCAGAAATATTTGGACAGTGACACAATTTTGGCGAGTTGGGCTCTGCATGCCACCACATTGGATTTGAAATGAAACCTCTACAACAGAATTCAAGTGCAGATTGTAACGTTTAATTTGAAGGTTTGAACAAAAATATCTGATAGAAATTGTAGGAATTGTACACATTTCTTTACAAACACTCCACATTTTAGGAGGTCAAAAGTAATTGGACAAATAAACCAAACCCAAACAAAATATTTTTATTTTCAATATTTTGTTGCGAATCCTTTGGAGGCAATCACTGCCTTAAGTCTGGAACCCATGGACATCACCAAACGCTGGGTTTCCTCCTTCTTAATGCTTTGTCAGGCCTTTACAGCCGCAGCCTTCAGGTCTTGCTTGTTTGTGGGTCTTTCCGTCTTAAGTGAAATGCATGCTCAATTGGGTTAAGATCTGGTGATTGACTTGGCCATTGCAGAATGTTCCACTTTTTTGCACTCATGAACTCCTGGGTAGCTTTGGCTGTGTGCAGGGCTGTATTTTGCCTTCGTGCTGCCCTAGGCACTTTAAGTGGTCGCGCCCCTTATTGACAACGTAAAACTGAGTTTTCGCACACGACATCTGTTTAAGGCAGATCTACTCTGTAAAACACTTTAAGGCTATGTGCGCACGTTGCGTACAGTTCACTGCAGAAATTTCTGCAGCGATCTGAAGAGCACATGTGCGCTTCTAATCGCTGCAGAAAATGTCCGTAGTGAGCGCCGATTCCATGCGCTCTGCCTGCAGCTCCTGCCATAGACAGAGCAGGAGCTGCCGGAAAAGCGCAGGAAAGAAGTGACATGTCACTTCTTTTTACGCAGCGCTTCGGCAGTAGCCGAAGCGCTGCGCTCTAAAGCGCCATGTGCGCACGGCCCCTGCACAATCTCCATAGACTGTGCAGGGGACGCAGGACGCATGCAGTTACGCTGCGCTACAAAGCGCAGTGTAACTGCATGTATTTGCGCAACGTGCGCACATAGCCTAAAAAGTATCAATGAGAAACGAAGGGCACTAACCCCCCCCCCCAATGGGAATCACCGCGGGCACATCAAAACATAGCATGGGTATAAAATATTTCCACCACACCATCCCCACTTATATACTGTGACTGTCACACTGCCCCTAATAAACTACACACTGCCCTCCCTTATAAATTATACCCACCACACCTTCCTCAATTATGAAATATGATCTGCACATTGACCTCACATCATGCTGCCCCCTCTTCACAATGTCCCATGCATGCTGCCCCCTCCTCACAATGTCCCATGCATGCTGCTCCCTCCTCAGTGTCCCATGCATGCTGCCCCCTCCTCACAATGTCCCATGCATGCTGCCCCCTCCTCACAATGTCCCATGCATGCTGCCCCCTCCTCACAATGTCCCATGCATGCTGCCCCCTCCTCACAATGTCCCATGCATGCTGCCCCCTCCTCACAATGTCCCATGCATGCTGCCCCCTCCTCACAGTGTCCCATGCATGCTGCCCCCTCCTCACAGTGTCCCATGCATGCTGCCCCCTCCTCACAGTGTCCCATGCATGCTGCCCCCTCCTCACAGTGTCCCATGCATGCTGCCCCCTCCTCACAGTGTCCCATGCATGCTGCCCCCTCCTCACAGTGTCCCATGCATGCTGCCCCCTCCTCACAGTGTCCCATGCATGCTGCCCCCTCCTCACAGTGTCCCATGCATGCTGCCCCCTCCTCACAGTGTCCCATGCATGCTGCCCTCTCCTCACAGTGTCCCATGCATGCTGCCCCCTCCTCACAGTGTCTCATGCATGCTGCCCCCTCCTCACAGTGTCCCATGCATGCTGCCCCCTCCTCAGTGTCCCATGCATGCTGCCCCCTCCTCACAGTGTCCCATGCATGCTGCCCCCTCCTCACAGTGTCCCATGCATGCTGCCCCCTCCTCAGTGTCCCATGCATGCTGCCCCCTCCTCACAGTGTCCCATGCATGCTGCCCCCTCCTCACAGTGTCCCATGCATGCTGCCCCCTCCTCACAATGTCCCATGCATGCTGCCCCCTCCTCACAGTGTCCCATGCATGCTGCCCCCTCCTCACAGTGTCCCATGCATGCTGCCCCCTCCTCAGTGTCCCATGCATGCTGCCCGCTCCTCACAGTGTCCCATGCATGCTGCCCCCTCCTCACAGTGTCCCATGCATGCTGCCCCCTCCTCACAGTGTCCCATGCATGCTGCTCCCTCCTCACAGTGTCCCATGCATGCTGCCCCCTCCTCACAGTGTCCCATGCATGCTGCCCTCTCCTCACAGTGTCCCATGCATGCTGCCCCCTCCTCACAGTGTCCCATGCATGCTGCCCTCTCCTCACAGTGTCCCATGCATGCTGCCCCCTCCTCACAGTGTCTCATGCATGCTGCCCCCTCCTCACAGTGTCCCATGCATGCTGCCCCCTCCTCAGTATCCCATGCATGCTGCCCCCTCCTCACAGTGTCCCATGCATGCTGCCCCCTCCTCACAGTGTCCCATGCATGCTGCCCCCTCCTCACAGTGTCCCATGCATGCTGCCCCCTCCTCACAGTGTCCCATGCATGCTGCCCCCTCCTCACAGTGTCCCATGCATGCTGCCCCCTCCTCACAATGTCCCGTGCATGCTGCCCCCTCCTCACAGTGTCCCGTGCATGCTGCCCCCTCCTCACAGTGTCCCGTGCATGCTGCCCCTCTCCATGAGCTCCTAATGCTGCCTTCCTCTTTTCCATAATGACACCTCCATGCTGCCCCATTCATCATACTAAGACCACCACACTAGCGCTTATGCTGAGACCCACACACACTACCCCACTCTTGATATTGACTCCCCCTACATTGTTCCACTCCATACTGAGCCCACACATGCTGCCCCTTCTCCAAAATGAGCTCCCAATGCTGCCCCCCTCTTATTCTGAGTCCTTACACTCCCCCCCCATCGATATTGTCATTGCTCTATCCCTCAACCCTTGTCCTCTGTCTCTAGCATTGGCCCCTCTCTCCCATTCCCCCAGCAGCAGCCTCTCTCCCCCCGCCTCCAGCAGCAGCCTCTCCCCCAGCATCAGCCTCTCTCCCCCCAGCATCAGCCTCTCTCCTCCCAGCCTCCCCCAGCATCAGCCTCTCTCCTCCCAGCCTCCCACAGCATCAGCCTCCCTCCTCCCAGCCTCCCCCAGCATCAGCCTCCCTCCTCCCAGCCTCCCCCAGCATCAGCCTCCCTCCTCCCAGCCTCCCCCAGCATCAGCCTCCCTTTTCCCAGCCTCCCCCAGCATCAGCCTCCCTTCTCCCAGTCTCCCCCAGCATCAGCCTCCCTCAGCATCAGCCTCCCTCAGCATCAGCCTCCCTCCTCATCAGCCTCCCTCCTCATCAGCCTCCCTCCTCCAAGCCTCCCCCTCCCCCTCCCAGCCTCCCCAAGCATCAGCCTCCCTCCTCCCAGCCTCCCTCAGCATCAGCCTCCCTCCTCCAAGCCTCACCTTCCCCCTCCCAGCCTCCCCCAGCCTCAGCCTCTCTCCTCCCAGCCTCCCCCAGCCTCAGCCTCCCTCCTCCCAGCCTCCCCCAGCCTCAGCCTCCCTCCTCCCAGCCTCCCCCAGCCTCAGCCTCCCTCCTCCCAGCCTCCCCCAGCATCAGCCTCCCTCCTCCCAGCCTCCCCCAACATCAGCCTCCCTCAGCATCAGCCTCCCTCCTCCAAGCCTCCCTCAGCATCAGCTTCCCTCCTCCAAGCCTCACCCTCCCAGCTTCCCCCAGCATCAGCCTCCCTCCTCCCAGCCTCCCTCCTCCCAGCCTCCCCCAGCATCAGCCTCCCTCCTCCCAGCCTCCCCCAGCATCAGCCTTCCTGCTCCCAGCCTCCCCCAGCATCAGCCTCCCTCAGCATCAGCCTCCCTCCTCCAAGCCTCCCTCAGCATCAGCTTCCCTCCTCCAAGCCTCACCCTCCCAGCCTCCCCCAGCATCAGCCTCTCTCCTCCCAGCCTCCCCCAGCATCAGCCTCCCCAAGCCTCAGCCTCCCTCCTCCACCAGCCTCAGCCTCCCTCCTCCAAGTCTCCCTCAGCATCAGCTTCCCTCCTCCAAGCCTCACCCTCCCCCTCCCAGCCTCCCCCAGCATCAGCCTCCCTCAGCATCAGCCTCCCCCTCCCAGCCTCCCCCAGAATCAGCCTCTCTTCTCCCAGTCTCAGCCTCTCTCTCCCCCCAGCCTCAGCCTCTCTCTCCCCCCAGCCTTAGCCTCTCTCTCCCCCCAGCCTTAGCCTCTCTCTCCTCCCAGCCTCCCCCCCAGCCTCAGCCTCTCTCCCCCCAGCCTCAGCCTCCCTCTCTTCCCAGACTCCCCCCAGCCTCTTTCTCTTCCCAGCCTCTCTCTCTTCCCAGCCTCCCCCCAGCCTCAGCCTCTCTCTCTTCCCAGCCTCCCCCCAGCCTCAGCCTCTCTCTTCCCAGCCTCCCCCCAGCCTCAGCCTCTCTCTTCCCAGCCTCCCCCCAGTCTCAGTCTCTCTCTCTTCCCAGCCTCAGCCTCTCTCTCTTCCCAGCCTCCCCTCAGCCTCTCTCTTCCCAGCCTCTCTCTTCCCAGCCTCAGCCTCTCTCTTCCCAGCCTCCCTCTCTTCCCAGCCTCCCCCCAGCCTCTCTCTCTTCCCAGCCTCCCCCAGCCTCAGCCTCTCTCCCCCCAGCCTCCCCTTGCATGATTACAGTGGACAAAAAGAGGCATCGCAATTTGCAACGATCAGCAACTAACCTGTAAGGAGCCCATACATTTTAGGCTCTGCCTCTGCCTTACCTGCTCCGGTGTCCGCCGCCCTGCTCTGGCTGGCTCCTCTTCTGGCTTGCTCCAGCTGCAGACGCGTCCTCCTCCGCGGCGTGTGTCATCTGCAGGATTGGACGCTGCAGCATGGGGCAGTGAGCTGACTGTCGCGCCCGCGCGCCTCTGACCCCGGAAGTGCAGGCCATGGAACTTCCGGGGTTAGTCAGCTCAGCTCACTATGCCTGGCGCCCGCCATGTATTTAAATAGACAGCAGAAGTGCGCCTGTCCTCCCTCCCAACCCCCCCTTCCCCCCCCCCCCCCGGAACACAGCCGAGTGTAACGGAGGGAGGGACGGGGGGCGGGGATGTAAAAAAAAAAAATTTATATATATATTTTTTTTTTTTTGCTGCCAGAAAGTGCCGCCCCCCGCAACGTACCGCCCTAGGCACGGGACCACGGGTGCCTAGTGGCAAATACGGCCCTGGCTGTATGCTTGGGGTCATTGTCCACCTATACTATGAAGCGCCGTCCGATCAACTTTGCGGCATTTGGCTGAATCTGGGCTGAAAGTATATCCCGGTACACTTCAGAATTCATCCGGCTACTCTTGTCTGCTGTTATGTCATCAATAAACACAAGTGACCCAGTGCCATTGAAAGCCATGCATGCCCATGCCATCACGTTGCCTCCACCATGTTTTACAGAGGATGTGGTGTGCCTTGGATCATGTGCCGTTCCCTTTCTTCTCCAAACTTTTTTCTTCCCATCATTCTGGTACAGGTTGATCTTTGTCTCATCTGTCCATAGAATACTTTTCCAGAACTGAGCTGGCTTCATGAGGTGTTTTTCAGCAAATTTAACTCTGGCCTGTCTATTTTTGGAATTGATGAATGGTTTGCATCTAGATGTGAACCCTTTGTATTTACTTTCATGGAGTCTTCTCTTTACTGCTGACTTAGAGACAGATACACCTACTTCACTGAGAGTGTTCTGGACTTCAGTTGATGTTGTGAACGGGTTCTTCTTCACCAAAGAAAGTATGCGGCGATCATCCACCACTGTTGTCATCCGTGGACGCCCAGGCCTTTTTGAGTTCCCAAGCTCACCAGTCAATTCCTTTTTTCTCAGAATGTACCCGACTGTTGATTTTGCTACTCCAAGCATGTCTGCTATCTCTCTGATGGATTTTTTCTTTTTTTTCAGCCTCAGGATGTTCTGCTTCACCTCAATTGAGAGTTCCTTAGACCGCATGTTGTCTGGTCACAGCAACAGCTTCCAAATGCAAAACCACACACCTGTAATCAACCCCAGACCTTTTAACTACTTCATTGATTACAGGTTAACGAGGGAGACGCCTTCAGAGTTAATTGCAGCCCTTAGAGTCCCTTGTCCAATTACTTTTGGTCCCTTGAAAAAGAGGAGGCTATGCATTACAGAGCTATGATTCCTAAACCCTTTCTCCGATTTGGATGTGAAAACCCTCATATTGCAGCTGGGAGTGTGCACTTTCAGCCCATATTATATATATAATTGTATTTCTGAACATGTTTTTGTAAACAGCTAAAATAACAAAACTTGTGTCACTGTCCAAATATTTCTGGCCCTGACTGTACATCATTGTGAAAACACCTATGCTATGGCACAAAGAGAAAGAAAAAATATATCCAGCTCACTGATGGTTCAGATGGAAGCAGCATTCCTGGGACAGTGCAGGGAAGGACATATGTCGGCAACAGTAAGGTTGGGTTCACATGTCCCGCAGTCATCCATTATCACGGATCTGTTAGAGATCAGTTTACAAAAAAATTGTGCAAACACAACGTTTTTTGTCTGTTATTAAAAACTGATCCGGCTGACATCCGTTATTTAACATGTGCACTCTATGGACGAGTCTGTTAACAGATTGCTATTAATCGTCCATTTGCAACGGATCCGATAAGAAAATAACGGATCCTTTACAACAAATGGCTAAATAGCAATCTGTTAACGGATCCATTGTCCATAAACTCCCATGTTAAAAAAAAAAAGTATCCAGCAGAAGTAAGTTTCCCAACGGATCCATTCTAACGGATGACTACAAGACATATGAGACAAAACAATCACTGATCTCGGGGAGACCAGCCAGAGAAAACACTACCGGCAGCCAACGAGGGCGTTCAACACAGTGAAATCCTAGGTTTTCACTGTGTTGAGCACCCTCGTTGGCTGACGACAGTGTTTTCTCTGGCTGGTCTCCCCGAGATCAGTGATTGTTTTGTCTTGTTGGTCTACTAGGTATTGCTCCCGCCTGGCCAGAATCCTACTCCACACTGATGAGGGGCAATACCCTGAAACAGCTGTCTGTGGATGGATACCTGGCCTTGTATTCCCCTTGTCATATCTTTAAACTTGTCAAAGAGCTGGATATGGACTAAAAGGGCCACTTAATATGGTGGTTATGAATCTGATGGTCTCCTAAAAAGAGCCACTCCTTGGCTAGATCATTCACGGAGGGATATCTGGCTAGTTTCTGTGTCGAGACTCCTAACAGAGGCTCCACGGACTTTTTTGATTTACAAGACATATGAACATAGCCTAAAGGGGGCTTTACACGCTACGACATCGCTAATGCGAACTCGCTGGGGTCACGGAATTGGTGACGCACATCCGGCCGCATTAGCGATGCCGTTGCGTGTGACACCGATGAGCGATTTTGCATCGTTGCAAAAACGTGCAAAATCGCTCATCGGTGACATGGGGGTCCATTCTCAAAAATCGTTACGGGCAGCGATTTGCCCGTGTCGCGCAACAGATGGGGGCGGGTACCCACAATAGCGATATCAGGACCGATATCGCAGTGTGTAAAGCCCGCTTTAGGAATGAAGTCGGCATCCAGCAAAGGCCAGAAAATATGTGTCTTAAAACCAACATTTATTGATGGATCATCAATAAATATTGGTTTAAAGAAACATTTTTTCTGGACGTTGATACTGGACGCCGATTTGCTCCTTCCTTCTTAGGGGTACTTTGCACACTACGACATCGCAGGCCGATGGTAGCGATGCTGAGCGCGATAGTCCCCGCCCCTGTCGCAGCTGCGATATATTGTGATAGCTGCCGTAGCGAAAATTATCGCTACGGCAGCTTCACATGCACTTACCTGCCCTGAGACGTCGCTCTGGCCAGCGAACCGCCTCCTTCTTAAGGGGGGCGGGTCGTGCGGTGTCACAGCGACGTCACACGGCAGGCGGCCAATAGAAGCAGGGAGGCAGAGATGAGCGGGACGTAAACATCCCGCCCACCTCCTTCCTTCCTCATTGCAGCCGGGACGCAGGTAAGGCGATGTTCCTTGCTCCTGCGGCTTCACACACAGCGATGTGTGCTGCCGCAGGAACGAGGAACAACATCGTAACATCGGTCCTTCCGAAATTATGGAAATGACCGACGCTACACCGATGATACAATTAACGAGCGCAAAAGCGTCGAAATTGTATCAAAAATGATTTACACACTCCGATGTCATCAGCGACGCCGGATGTGAGTCACTTTCGATTTGACCCCACCGACATCTCAGCTGCGATGTTGTAGTGTGCAAAGTACCCCGTACGCTATGTTCACATGTCCTGGATTACTGGCAGTAGCTTATCTTCCAATATATTACCAAGGACTACTGCATTCCCATACTAAAGGGATCTATAATAAAGTATAACAATGGTATCTGGGTGTTCAGGTCTCAGGGGGGTTGTGAAGAAATACAGGGGGGTGGATAAAAGCAGTCCCTGTGCAGAGTGGGGGCATCAGGGGTTGGCGGCTGGTAAGTGGCTTGAGGTGCTATGCCGGAACTTCTTTTCTCTTAGAATGTAGTTGAAGATGCCTCTAATGATAAAAAAAGTGTCTGTATAGAGATGCCTGTAATGATAAGAGTGACACAGCTGCTGGTTAATGGTATTCTCTGCTGCCGGGAACCCGTGGGTACGTGACCAAAAGTCTGCAATTTGCACACATGCAGTCACATACCAACTAGACGTGCATGGCCTCGTTGAATTCAACTGAATTGAGAGAGGCCGATAAGTCTAGTCGGAATGTAGCTGGAAGTACGGAAATCACATACTTGTTGTCACACGCCCGCCAGCACCCAGGGCCAGAAAATGTCAGGATTCACAAATTTACAGTCACATACCCTGTAGATTGTCCCTCAAGGCACGACATCCCCAATTAAATTTGACAACCTTATCAAAAGTAAACTTTATACATTTTTCAATACTTTTATAAATTAATTTCAACACGCTTTTAAATATTGTTTTGGGTCGCAAAATTAAAAGCCTCTTATAACGGTCTACACAAATCATAAAATAAATAATACCCTTTGAAATTGTAATGAGGAAGAGTTAAAAACCGAACTAAATAAATAAATATATTTTTATTCTTTTATCAATATTATTAACCACTTCATATTAATTGCATAATTACATAAATATTAAACACAAACGATAAAATATATTATATATTCAATATGAATAACATTTTGCAGAAACATCTTCTTGTTTTACCTATCCAGATTAAACAAAATTCGTCTAAGATTCAATGTAAACATTTTTTTTTTCCTTTAGAAAAGGAAGGTGACTGGAAGCTTTTTTCTTTCAAAGTCCTATCTCAGTCCAGATTCACGAATGAGAAAGCAACCATTTGAGATGTTAATATCTCGCAAATTCAAGCTCTTTAGGCCGAACCACAGGGGGCATGAATGGCTGCTGGGGTAAATAGGTGCGGGGAGCAGAGGGGGGGCTGAAAGTATTCAGAGAGTCAAAAACGGTAGGTAAGGTGGGATAGCTGAAGGACATGGGATCCAACATAGGATTCTGAGCACGGAGCTGCTCAATGTGGTGCAGGTAATGGTAGGATGGTATAGGTGGAGATTGGTATCCATACAAGCCATAGAACTGGCCCGGATAAAATTGCACTTGTCTTCCTTCCTGTATTTCACGCTTGTGTTTCATTCTTCTGTTCTGGAACCAAGTTTTAATCTAAAGAAATAAATAAAAAAACATGGTCACTATCATGTGCATGGGAGACACCTGTCTAAGGCCATGTGCCCACGCTGCGGAAAATGCGCGGATTTTGCCGCGGATTTCTCGCGGAAAAGCAGCGGATTTTCTGAAAATCTGCAGCAGCGGCACTTCCCAGCCATTTCTATGGCATTTTGGAAATGCTGTGCCCATGCTGCGGATTTTTCCGCGGCGGATTTGCCGCGGATTTTGATCCGGAAAAATCTGCAATATGTCAATTATTGTTGCGGATTTTGATCCGGATTTTGGCTTCAGAATTGGGAAAAAAAAAATAAAAAATCCGCACCAAAATCCGCGGCAATTCCGCGGTAAATCCGCGGCAAATCCGCACCTTTGAAAAGGTGCGGATTTTGCGGGAAAGGCGCGGATTTTCATGCAGAAAAATCCGCAGCAACATTCTACCGTGGACACATAGCCTTAGGGTTCGGTTCCACTTGCTTTTTGCAAGGACGAGTGCAATCCGATAAAATATCGGATTGCTCTCACTTTAGTACAAAACTATGGGGCAGTGTCCATCTGCGATTGATTTGTCATGCCATATCGGCCTGAGAAATGAATCGCAGCATGCTGTGTTTGGCAGCGATTCTTGGCTCACGCACCCCCATACAAGTCTATGGGAGCATGTGAAACATCACACTGCACTCGCATGTCATCCGACCATAGTGCGATGACGCAGAGACAGGCCACGGAGGAGATTGGGAGAAAGTGCTCCCTTCTTCTCCACAGATGTGATTTAATTGCAAAATCGCACCACAGTCGGATGACCCTCAGCTGACGCTCGCAATAGAGGGTCATTAGCATATTGCTTCCAATGCTCTTGCATCGGAAGCTAGGCGCAAGTGGAACCGTACCCTTAGGCTTTGTGCCCACGCTGCGGATTTTGACAATTTTGCAGAGCCCACGTTCCACTCTTTCTTGGTCCATATGTTTGTATGATATCTCCTCTGTAATATAATGGTAACCATGTAAGGCCCAGTGCCCTCGCTGTGTAGTTTTGACGCAATTTTCAGAAATCTGCAGCAAAATCTACATGTCCATTGTGAAGCCAGCAAAGTCTATGAGAAATCAAAAGTGCTGTGGCCACAATGAGTATTTTTCCCTTGCGTATTTGGTGCAGATCTCTTTTTTTTCTATACCAAATACGCAAGGGAAAAATAAGCAACGTGGGCACAGCACTTCTGAATTCTTATAGACTTTGCTTGCTTCACAATGGACACGCAGATTTTGCTGCAGATTTCTGAAAATACGCGTCAAAACTAAACAGCGAGAGCACTGGACCTTACATATTTACCATCATAATACAGAGAAGATATACAACCATATGGACCAAGACGAGTGGAACGTGGGCTCTGCAAAATTATCAAACGCTTTCCCTGGATCAGTGGTCACCAACCTTTCATACCTTGATAGCCATATTTAGAGTCTAAATTAGTAAGATCCAACTGCTGTTGAACACCCCCCATCAGGGACAACCAGAGCTCTCATTAGGCTGGGGCCACACGGGGACTACTGCGATCCCCTTGCATGACACTCGGCTCGTGCTGGCAGTACAGCAGAGCCCAGTGTCATGCGTGTGTCCTTGCAACTGAGGTCCGTTCGTGCGAGCAGACCTCAGCTGCGGGGGGCGGGCCGGCACTCAGGAGGGGAGGGAGGGATTTCTCTCCCTCTCTCCTGCGTAGTCAGCTATAGCCATTCTCGCATTGCACTGGCAGTACACCGGTGTACCGCGAGTGCAGTGTGATTTTTCTCTCGCCCCATTCACTTGAATGGGTGCGAGAGAAGAGTCTCGCATTACAATCGCAGCATGCTGCGATTGTTTTCTCAGTCCGATTAGGGCTGAGAAAATAATCGCCCATGTGTGTTGACATACAGGCTAGAATTGGTCCGAGGGGAATGCGATGTTTTATCGCACTCCACTCGCACTGTTTTTCTCGCCGTGTGGCTTAGGCCTTATCAGTATACTGGCATCCAGAGCTTCCCCACTAAAATCCTATATGCACTATACTTACAATTAGGCCGGGGTCACACTTGCTAAGAAGTCGCGCGAGTCTCGCATCGCATCACCCGGCATAGCCACACATTCTCCTGACAGGAGCGCGTCGGTTGCATGTATCTCTATGCAGCTGAGATGCTCCCCTCCGGAGAGTGTGCGGCCGTGCCGGGTGATGCGATGCGAGACTCGTGCGAGTTACTAGCAAGTGTGACTCTGGCATTAGGGGTTCCCACATTATTGGGTATTCTTGCATTAAGCACTCACACCACACTAATCCATCTAGCATGACGCACCCCCGCTGTCTGGCAACATCATCCTATCTCCAGCTTACCATAGTATGGCTTTGTGCTTGCAATGCTTTTTTTCAGCACAAAAAAGCATCTCTTGGCAGGAAAAAAAATGCTTTTGTGTGCTTTTTTCATGCTTCTTTTCATGCTCTCATGCTTTTTTCATGCTTCTTATTTCATGCTGCTTATGTATTAAGATAGGGAAAAAAGCAGAAAAAAAGCAGAAACAATTGACATGTTGCTTCTTTTTTCAGCAACAAAAAAAAGCAAGGAAAAAAGAAGCAATGTGGGCACAGCACGTCACGATTCTGATAAAATGCATCTCGGCAAAGTCTCCTTGTTGTTTATGGATTAAAAAAAGCAAGGTAAAAAGCATGAAAAAAAGCCCTGTGGGCACAAGGCCTTAATTTATCTCTGCTCCTCCCAAGGTCAGTAAATGCGCATTCAGATTTGCTCTTCTGCTTATGGCTATTCTCAAAGCCACCAACTGAAGACCTGCTCTTCATAGCGATTTGCTAGACTTGGTGCTAATGTACAAAGCTTCAGTGAAGCAGGAGAGAGGGGTTGTAATGCCACTCTGCCGGATAGACTCAGAGGATTTTTCATTAAAATCAGGTATAAATATTTATAATGCTACGCATTTCGGAGCTAGCATGCTCCTTCTTCAGGAACACACAACAATATCTTCACAGAATTACGTCTCCCCGTGGGGCTGCAGCAGCCGGATATCCACGCAAACAAACGAACTACAGCAGTTGTGACTTGCACAACTTACCCAGGTGAGTGATTCCCTGCATCCTCTTACACTGGTTTCACCAGGGTAAGACGCCAGTTTTTCGCCTTTTTTGTCTTTTTGGCTCCTTTTTTCTGACTGCACAAAGCTGGCAGACAGACGCTATCCACAGATCATAGACCCACGAACCACATGGGGTTCATGAGCTACAAGTTGAGGAACCTAAATAATGGAGAACGAAATGACTTGTTTTCCATAATGGAAAACTAGAGGACATTTCCCAAACTAAATTACCCCCCAAAAAAGTAGAAAAATACCTGGACTTCAGACAGATGGAGCTTGACTGCAAGTTTACGTCTCTCCGAGGCCCCCAAGTATCTTTGTTTTTGGAAGTTGGACTCCAGAGTGGTTATCTGCTCCATAGTGAAGGCTGTTCTCAATCTTCGGCCTACTTTGCCCTCTTCGTCAGATATGTCACTAGCCTCTTCTGAACCAGAATTTACAAGGCTTGGAGGACTAGAGCGACCGACTTCACTGTCATAGCCAGATTCAGTGTTAGACCCACTGCCTATCGAAATAGAAATAAAATATAATTAGGTTACCAAGATCATAAACATAAGGAAAATGACCAAAGACTTATTTAGTACAGAGATCATTACTCCACTGATGGGCAATGTTTACCAGAGAGTCTTCTTACAGATACTGGCCAAGTTTATGGTACAAATACATAAAAACTATATATTTTCATACAAACTACAAAGATTAACCTGTAATAAATTAATGATATGGAGCAAAGTAACGTACCAGATTGGGCAGAGTCCTCCTTGAAGGTGGTTTGTTCTTTTTGATCATCGCAAGACTTTTGGGTTGTTGAAGGAAGATCTTGAGAGACGCAGGACTCCTTATTAGTGCTGACAAAATTCTCTGATGCATTGTCTTGTCCATTGTCTTTTGAGCTACATGACTCTTCCATAGTCATCTCGCGGAAGGTAGAGACAATTTGGTTATCCAATGTCTTGGGAGAAGTAGACTGCTCATTATCCTTATCCTGGGTTCCTGGATATGGAAAAACATGGGCAATTTTTGGAAGTGAGCTCATTGATGTGTCCCAAACATGGAATGCAGATGGCTCATCCTTTGAGCTCAAGGTGGCCTTCTTGTTGTCCTCATTGTGGCTGCTTTGAGAAAGCCACTCTACTGAAGCAAAAGACTTGGCCATCTCCTCTGTGTGTGGCTTTTGTAAGGTGAGAAGATCTAAAAAAAAATGAGTTCAGGGTGGAAGACACAGCCTTTTTATACCCTGTACCCAGTGAAAGGCTCTGCCTATGTAAACACACATCAAAGAAGAGTAGAATACCCCCTACTTGTCATTAATTACCACAAAAAAAAAAGAGAGATTGTGTTCCAGCCTTCACACCATACATAGTACACCATACTGAGGACTGGCTCCACTGTGTCTGGCAATACGTTTACTGTCCCACCAGTTCATAATTTACATTAAGCCTAACATCCTCTCTATGTCAGGTATAGGTATACCTGCCTATAATTCTCACATTAGTAAGACATAACATCCACGTATTATCTATTTAGTATATTATCTCACCACGTAAATGGAAGACTGTGGAGTCTCCTTAATAAATTATTTAGATTTATATTGTAGAATTGGTAGACGAACGGCTTCATTTTCCCTCCATGAAATTTCCTAGTTTTAGTGGATGCCAAATGTATTGATAATACCAATTTGGAAAATATAATAATCAATGATGGAGCAATTAATACGGTATAGTGTAAACATATAACAACAAACTTAGACTTATAGGGGTTGTCAAGGCTTGGGGCTCAAGTCTATAGCGTTTTTGACTTTGCGTAATTTTGCTGCATCAAAAACGCAGCATCTTAGGTTACTTGCACACAATACGGACATGCTGCGTCCTAGACGCAGCGTGTCCTCCTCTCCCATAGAGCCGCGAGTGTTCTCCACAGTAGTCCGCAGCTACCTGTGCCCACAATCTGGGTTTGAGCCGCTGCAGACTTTCTCTCGGTTCTCCCTGCGGAGAACACTTGCGACTCCGCAGAAATAAATTGACATGCTGCGGATTGGGAAGCCGCTACGCGAGTCAGTTTACGCAGTGGGAAAAACAAGTAAAGTGGACATGGGATTTCTAGAAATCCCATCCATTGTGCTCGTACTGCACAGCATTTTAGACACAGCGAAAACACACTGCGTCCAAAACGCTGTGAACCCTATCGTGGGCATGAACACTTAGGCTATGTGCACACGCTGCAGATTTGGTGCAGAAATTTCTGCACCAGATCTGCGCGCTGTGGCAAAAAAACGTGTCAAAACCCGATGCGGTTTTGATGCAGTTTTGGTGCATTTTTTGGGCCATCAAGAAAGTCAATGGATGAAGAAACGCTGCTAAACCTGACCTATAATTGACACACTGCAGATTTTTTCTGTATCAAAATCTACGCCAAAACGGCATGGGAAAAAAAGCGCACCGTCTGCACAGCAAATCTAGAATCCCATTGACTTTGCTGGCTTCAGGAGAGGCATGCAGATTTTGATGCAGATTTCGGAAAAATGTCAGCGTGTACACAGGGCCTTACAGTTCCAGCATGGTGGATGGGATTTATAGTAATCTTCTGCCCACTGTGCTTCTTTTTAGCCTGGGGTTACACGGGCATTAGTGCCAAGTGCTCGCATGACACTCGGGTCACGCTAGCACAGCGGGAGCAGAGTAACATGCGACTGTGGTCCAATCCTGCGATCTGACTACAGCTGTGGAGGGGAGGGCCTGCGCTGCGAAGGGGTGGGAGGGATTTATCTCCCTATCTCCTCCGTTGCTGACTGATGCGAGAATCGCATTGCACTCTGCTGTAATGCGAGTGCAATGCGATTTTTCTCTCGCCCCCATAGACTTGAATGGGTGCGAGTGAAACAGGATCGCATTCCAGCCGCAGCATGCTGCCATTGTTTTCTCGGTCTGATTAGGGCTGAGAAAAAAAAAACGCTTATGGGAGCGACCCCATAGAGTAATATTGGTCCGAGTGGAATGCGATTTTTTTTTATCGCATTCCACTCGCTCCTTATTACTCGCTGTGTGGCTTTACCCTTACTCAAAAACATTTAAACATAAACATTTAAAATCCACAGCATGGCAAATTTTCCTAAGTTTTCTGTGCAGATTTTCCCCATAGACTGGCATTAGATGTGGAAAATCCGCACATGCATTTTTAGTAGATCAAAAATGCATAAAAAATGCACGTCATCCACACATACTGTAAGTATATCAATAAGCTTTTGTCAAAACTAAATACCAAGAAGTATAAAAAACAAAACCATAACATACCATAAAGAGATGTAAACCTCAGTACCAAAAATGCATGTAAAACAACACATAAAAATGTAATGAAATAAAGGCAAAAACCTAAATGAAATAATAAGTATAGAAATGGCTCATGTTGGGAATGTAGCCTTAGAAGTGTCGGTATAAAAATAAGTTTCCTTCCATAATATCGTTGCTTTTGTCATTCCAAGAACTATTTCGGTGGGATGGATCTATTGGGAAGTCGAATTTCATGGATCCCATTGAATGAGTTTTTAAGGCATCCAATTATTTTTTGGTGGAAGAACCAGCTTGTGCTTTACATTAAATTGCTGGGGCAATATGAATTAACGCAAACAATCTGTTGACAGTCTACATGCACGTTTTTTTGCAATACATTTCTTTGAATCACAAAAAGCGCAATGATTGCTATAAACACGTCTGAGATAATTGACGTAGTACTCCTCATTATTGATCTGTTGTGGTTCCAAAGATCCAATCTATAGACCTCTGTGTAATGCAAATTGTCTACTATTTACGTCTATAATTTTGTACATGACCTGTACAATGTTTGTCAGTCTCTGAATAAAAGAGGCGGCCAGAAAATCTGAATTGACATTTTATGCACAGGATAACAATGAGGATCTCATTTGAATCTAAATATCCGGGGGGTTGGGAGGAGACCATGGACACTGGAGGACAATGTCTTAAGTGCTAGCCTTGGTCCATGGATCTAAACACCAATGCTAAGTATATGCTGATCTGTACACTGTATACGCCCTGTGATACTGGACTGGACCACTATATTGTGATATCACTTTCCCTCTAGGAGAACAGGGACTGAAATATGTAAGTGCCAATACAAATGGAGGCAGTTAATTACAACCAAGGGACAACCTATCAAATCACTTCTGGTCAATCATATGTCCTGATCGCCAGCAGAGGGGTCAAAATTAATTGGATTTTCCAAATTAGATAACATTTATTCGGGCTTTACACAATGCAATCTATCGTGTGATCGCATGTGCGATTGTACCCGCCCCTGTCGTTTTTGCGGCACGGGCAAATCGTTACCCGTGTCGCACAAAGTCATTGAAGCGCCGTCACACGTACTTACCTGCAGAGCGACCTCGCTGTGGGCGGCGAACATCCTCTTCCTGAAGGGGAAGGGACGTTCGGTGTCACTGTGACGTCACACAGTGGCCGCCCAATAGAAGCGGAGGGGCGGAGATGAGCGGGACGTAAACATCCCGCCCACCTCCTTCCTTCCGCATAGCCGGCGGGTGCCGCGGGACGCAGATAAGCTGAGTTCATCGTTCCCGGGGTGTCACACGGAGCAATGTGTGCTACCCCGGGTACGGTGAACAACTGGCGCCATGTAAAATAAAGAATATTTTAAAACCGAGCGACGAGTACACGACTCACGATTTGTGAGCGATACTGCGTCGCTCGGAGGTGTTACACGAGACGACGTCGTGAACGATGTCGGATGTGCGTCACAAAAACCGTGACCCCGACGATGCATCGCACAATAGCTCGTCTCGTCTAAACCCCCCTTTAGTATTAGGCTAATCAAAACCCTGGCCCAGATTCATCTTTGTTTTTTTCATTTTTCCTTAAAGAGATTTTCCCATCTCCAGCTCCAAGATCCTATCCTAATATATAGTAGGGGAAATAATAATATTAGCAAATACCTCTAATTAGAAATGTGGTATAGTTCTTCTGTTCACTATATGACTTACATCATGTGCAGGGCATTGCAGGACCTTAGATATCCATGGTTTCGACCACACATAGAGTCAGAATTAGTTATTGATATGCTTGCCAGGCGACCAGTGATGTTAGTGAACCTACTGGGCTGCAACACCCAGAAAACCCGGAGGGGCTTGACTACGTACCTGAGCCTGGTCTTCTCCAGAGCCCCTGATGGTGATAGTGTTACGCGGCAGGTATTGGTCCAGGGCCTACTCGGGAAGACTCGGGAGCGATAGTCTCTGGTATTAGGTTGCTGAAGCAACAGATGTAGAGAATCCGTCCGAGGTGGAAGGACAACATCTGCAGGGAGGTGGTATGTTCTCCCCGTGTTTGTGTGGGTTTCCTCCGGGTTCTCTGGTTTCCTCCAACACTCCAAAAACATAATGATTGGAAACTTATATTGTGAGCCCCAATGGGGACAGTGTTTCCATTGCATGAAAATCATTGTGGAATTAACAGCGCTATATAAATGAATAAAATATATATATATATATAATATATAATATATAATATATATATATATATATATATATTTGTGACGCCCTGGCCTATCAGGTCGTCATAGGGTGTTGTGCAATCTGCCCTTCTGCATGGTATCCACATCCTCCTTGGATCCTTGGCCTTCGGTGTTGCTAAGAACAAGCTAATCAAAATCCTAGGAACACTCTGCACCACACCCACCAGACACACCAATGGGTAGCCTGAAGGGAATAGGACCGCCCACTTGGGGGGTTGGTTAGGGTGGGTCAGGAGTGTCAGGAGACAGTGAGTGTAGTGTTGGAGATGAAAGTGAGAGGAGGTTGGGAGCAGGGTTCCTTCAGAATACTAGGTGGCAGACATTGGTCTGGGCCTGGTAGAAGCTGGAACCCCGGTCGCAGGGGATCGTGACAAGGGGCACGGAACTGCCGAGGAGGGCAGCCGGCAGCCTTGTGCCATCTCCGGGCAGAGGCCAGGGCACAACGGGGTAAATGGATCCTGGGCCAGGAAGCAGCTTCAAGCGTCCTGGTAATTCACCCGAGGAGATCGGAGCTTTCAAAATTCATTCTCTACCTGCTCCAAAATCGGGGTACTAGCGCAAGAGGGGGACAGGACTTTCCCAATCCGCAGTCCAGAAAATCCCAAGCGTGAACCCTGAGAGCAAGCTCCCCAGTTAGCCACTAGTTTTATGTGGCGCCCCTGAGGCTTCCGTCGCCACAGAGACATTGCACCCCAGTCAGAGGTGTGATGTCCCATCCTGAGTAAGAAAAGGGGTACATGCCAGTTCACAGGTAAAACTGCGCTACACCCATTGCTAGGCACACACTGGGACCAGAGACAGTGGCAGAAACCCTCCCATGCTGCATGCTGGGAGGAGACGTAAGACCCATCCCTGCTCCCATAGGGTGGTAGCTTAGCAGCTTAGAAACCAGGGGGTGGGGAGAGAGAGCCGAGTGTAGAGCAGAGAGGAAGGTCAGAGTTTCAGTTTACCTCAGAGAGTGAGAGAGTGAGGAGCCAGCATGTAGCTGAGAAAGAGAAAGGAGCTCTGTGAGTTCAGAGTGTCCGCAACAGAGAAAGAAAGCAACAGAGAAGGAGAGAAACAGAGAGTAGAAGAAGAGCTCTAGTCAGGCAGGAGCTAAAGAAAGAAGAAAGTGACGCTTCCTGGTGAAGACCCTGGGACTCGGAGGGTCCAGGTGACACCAAGCAGGGAACGAAGGGATTCCAGGGCCACAGATAGCTTCAGAGCTGGTGGCCAGTGAAGTCAGCTGAGAAAGGACACAATTAGAGGGGTGCACTGGCATCTACCCCCAGATCTACCCGTGATCGGCGGAGGTCCCTGACGGTGGTCCCAGCAGTCCAAAGGCTCCTGCAGGCCTTGACAAGAACTGTGAGTAAAGACCTTGAAACTGCACCCCTGGTGTTGCCTCAGTTATTTCTCTGCATAGACACTAATAAGCACCAACAGTGTCCCCGGGGCACCGCTCCACCTGTGGGGAGCAGTACCATCATTGCTGCCATTCCATCACCCCGGAGGCCTCATACAGCAGCGGCGGCTTAATAGCTGCATACCACAGGTGGCGTCACAAACACAAACTTTATTCAAACCCCAAGTCACCAGCCATATTTAAACTGACACCCACCAGGGCCACGGAGCCGGGCCCCGCCACCACTGACGACCCCCGGACTAGTCCGGCCCGGCACCGGGTGTCCCATAGCCCTGGGGTGGGCGAGTCAAATTTTGGCGTCACGAACAGGATTTCGTGCCCGGACCCACCGGGTACTGTGCGCCTGAAAAGACTGTGAAAGAACTGTGTTTTACTGAAAAAACTGCCGCCATTAGCCTGGCTGAGCGTGGGAAGAAGAGGGGCATGCCTGCAGAAAGAGCGCGAAAGTAAGCCCCGCCCCCTTTGATCTTGCAAGGAAGAGCGCAAAGCGGTGCCCGCTATGGAGAGCGGACGGAAGATGTCTGCGTTCAGCCCTGTCGGCAGCATGGCGGGACTCCGAAGTGGAGGAGGCGGAGTGGCTTTTGATGTGGAGGATCGCGGCCCGAGTGAGCTCCCCGCGGGAACCGCTGCCTGGTTGGAGCGGGAGCTGAGTCGATTCTGTGTCCGGGTGAGAGCACAGACGCTGCAGCAGGTGCTCGACTGGAAGGCGGAAGTCCGGAGGATGGTCGCCGTGGTGTGGGCCCAGGAACAGAGGGCCGCCGCAGCAGTCGTGTCGCGTGAAGATAAAGACACGCAGACCCCCACGGCATCCCTCCTCAGCTGGGAGCCAGGACCCGACAGCACCGTGACGAGTGAGCCCTGTGAAGCACCACTCCGGGATCAAGAGGTACCGTGTACGCTGCCCCCACCACCGTTCCCGCTGGAGGTTCAGAGCCCGGGGATGTATTGTGCCTGGAGAAGAAGTCCGGTGTCCCGTACCAGATTGGCACAGTACGGTCCCCTGCAATGGTAATCGCATCCGTAAGTTAACCCCTGAAGTTAAACGTTCGAGTTGAAAGTTTTAAAGGACCTGCTCCAGAAATAATGCTTCCTGCCTTTGTTGAACGTCCCTAAGTTCTCCAGGAGACGCCACCCAGCACAAGAGGTGGAAGGAGGAGGACCTTGTCTGACTTGTTGACCATCGCTGGGTCAGAGTTCCAGTGGGCGCCATCAAGAGTCGGAGCCCCTGGTGGAGGACGACAAGGAGTTAATGGAGTCAGGACAGTACATAGCCCCTGAATGTCTGCCCATTGTTCTTTTCGAAGATGACACCCTATTCCTGAATCCTTGTCCCCTGTTCTTTTTGAAGATGACCCCCCCCCCCCCTGTTTATGTGTTACCGGGCCACTGGACTGGAATGTGGTCCCCGGTGAATGTGTTATTTATGTGCCTCCCATAAAGGGATGTAATGTCCTAAAGTTTTAATGTTTTATGCATAACAAAATTTTGCAGTTTCTTCCATTGTTTTTGTTGTTTCAGCCCAAGGACGTGCTGGGATTCGCTGTGGGGGAGTGTGGCTCCCCCGAGGCTTCCGTCGCCACAGAGACATTGCACCCCAGTCAGAGGTGTGATGTCCCATCCTGAGTAAGAAAAGGGGTACATGCCAGTTCACAGGTAAAACTACACTACACCCATTGCTAGGCACACACTGGGACCAGGGACAGTGGCAGAAACCCTCCCATGCTGCATGCTGGGAGGAGACGTAAGACCCATCCCTGCTCCCATAGGGTCGTAGCTTAGCAACCGGTGGGTGGGAAGAGCCAGCCGAGTGTAGAGCAGAGAGGAAGGTCAGAGTTTCAGTTTACCTCAGAGAGTGAGAGAGTGAGGAGCCAGCATGTAGCTGAGAAAGAGAAAGGAGCTCTGTGAGTTCAGAGTGTCCGCAACAGAGAAAGAAAGCAACAGAGAAGGAGAGAAACAGAGAGTAGAAGAAGAGCTCTAGTCAGGCAGGAGCTAAAGAAAGAAGAAAGTGACGCTTCCTGGTGAAGACCCTGGGACTCGGAGGGTCCAGGTGACACCAAGCAGGGAACGAAGGGATTCCAGGGCCACAGATAGCTTCAGAGCTGGTGGCCAGTGAAGTCAGCTGAGAAAGGACACAATTAGAGGGGTGCACTGGCATCAACCCCCAGATCTACCCGGGATCGGCGGAGGTCCCTGACGGTGGTCCCAGCAGTCCAAAGGCTCCTGCAGGCCTTGACAAGAACTGTGAGTAAAGACCTTGAAACTGCACCCCTGGTGTTGCCTCAGTTATTTCTCTGCATAGACACTAATAAGCACCAACAGTGTCCCCGGGGCACCGCTCCACCTGTGGGGAGCAGTACCATCATTGCTGCCATTCCATCACCCCGGAGGCCTCATACAGCAGCGGCGGCTTAATAGCTGCATACTACAGGTGGCATCACGAACACAAACTTTATTCAAACCCCAAGTCACCAGCCATATTTAAACTGACACCCACCAGGGCCACGGAGCCGGGCCCCGCCACCTCTGACGACCCCCGGACTAGTCCGACCCGGCACCGGGTGTCCCATAGCCCTGGCGTGGGCGAGTCATTTACGCTACAGGGGCCAATCAGTAGAAAGGTGCCAAGGAACAGGCTAACAAGCAACACCAAAGGGCACGGGATACAGGCGTGCTCCCTCCCAGCTGCAGCTCAGATCTTCGGTTTACAAGTTGTCGGCGTCAGCGTTATTGGACTGAGTGAGTAGGCAGTGTCCCTTACCTCCCCGACGGTACCCTCCACCAGCATCACCGAGCCCCGGGGCATCCCCCTACCCACGGAGGGGTTAGACACCTGGCTGCTATCCCATCGCCACCGGGTGCTCCCAACGGCAGCGGTGGTATTCCACCTTACCACATACCGTGGGTGGCGTCACGAACTTTAACTGTACAGTCCCCTGTATATACCCCCTCCCTTTTCATTTTGAGGGACCGCACGACCCCCGGGTCCGAAGACCCCTCGAGCCACCGCGGATCCAGATCCGAGCAGTTCCGGCTGCTGACACGGGGGCGGCACATATTTATGGATGGACGGATAGATGGATGCGGCAGCAGCTGGTGGAGATGCTTGTGGCAGCAGGGCACGTGGCTGGCGTGACAGCTTGCATCAGAAGGATAAGTAATGGCGGCTGGAGAGCCAGCTCGCAGCAGCACTCTGTAATGCAAACAAATGTAAGCTGTACAGAACTAGTGCAACGAGACAGCGGCGGCAGCACATTGCTAGGGAACCTCACGACAGCGATAAGTCTAACTCATTGCCCAGGCAACTCTCAAAAGGGCTGAGTTGCCTTAAATGCCTACACTCCCAGCTGACCTTTAGGAAAAGGGACGTGGCCGCGAGTGTGCCCTATGGGCTGAGGCCTGGAGCCTGTCAGGAGAACAGACGCTCCGGAGGGCTGCAGTATGGGATGGGACATTGCTGCGGGTTGCCTGGATAGGTGAGGGAATCGGCGTCCTCGCTGGGGGAGGGGAGCCGGAGACTGCGAGGACGCCGCCATGGGCAATACAGTTATAACAAGGAAAAACCAGGGAATCCAAAAAATAAATCTTTTTGTTTACGGAAACATCTTTAAAAATCCATGATGGTTGACAAACCAAATTGTTACGTGTTTCTGACACTGTGCCCTTGATCACTGAGTGCCAAAAATGCATAGGAGTTTGGTGTGTCAACTATCACGGATTTTTAAAGAGGTTTTTATATAAACATGAAGATTTTACATTTTGGATTCCGTGGTTATTCCTTGCTATGATTAGAGATGAGTGAACCTGAGATTCAGTTGTCAAACCGAATACTAACTTAAAAAAAACGGTATTTGGGTTCGTATGCTTTACGTGCAAACTCCACTCCCGTGAGCATCGCTGTGCTCGGGTACGCTCGATGTACAGCCCACTGCGAGCCATTTGTAGTTTTTGAATGGCTATCACTGGGGGTAACAACAACGTGATCAGCGTGCACCAAAAAAAATTGAAAAAATCCATCCAACCCTTCCCTGGATCTGTTTATGGCTGGCTGCATGTGGGCGGAGACTCGAGCTGTCAATCAGTGATTCCAAACCTCCTCGGGCCTAGTTCGGACACGTAGAGGTTCGATTTGTTTGCTTCCAGTGAATTGAGCCTTCAAAGATTCACTCATTATTAGTTATGATGTCTGTCCATGGTCAGCGGTTTCCAAGTTTGAATCCTTATGTATTACCAGTTTAAAGATTTATCCTATACACAGTAAGGCACCTCATGCAATATTTTATCTAGTTAGTTAGTTGCAAATCGTAATTATGGATACCTAATCTGTAATGCCCTGCACATGAGGTAAGAGAAAAGGCTATAACAGGAGAACTATACTACATTTCAGATTGGAGGTATTTACTAATAGAAATGCAGCGTCTTACAGTTCCCGTAAAGTGGATGGGAGTTACATGACGCATCTATAAGGGATAAGCAGGTTATCCTGCAGAAACACCCCCCGTACTATATCTCCCTAAATAAAGACGAGAACCACGACTTTATTGCAGGAATGGCCACAGTTTTATTTTACCGTATATATGTATACCAAAACTCGTGGCCCAACATGCCACTCAATTGTTCAACTTAACCTTATACATATATACCCGTATAACCAGAAACACCGATAGATCCGTCCGAGAGGCAAACCATCATTCCTAACCCCCCGGCCGTAACCTCCAAACCGGCCCAGAGGACCACCTCGGCCGTGATCACCCGGCCCAAGGTGAGGGGTAACAACGTTCCATCGTTAATTACCCCTACCCAGAACCTGCGGGACCTCCGCCCACAAGTTCCCATCCACTCCGAAGCCACTCCCCTTGAGCGACTTCGTACCAAACAACCGACTGTCGGTACTCCCAACCTCTCAGACGGACCTATCACCCCGCCACAGGCCGGCCAAGTGACACCCTTACTTGGCCCGAGCCCCCCACACCCCCAGTGCTTGCTCTAGGCCATCCCTCAAACCCAACATCCATAAATCCAGACCCACATCAGTCAGATGAACCCCATTTCTCCTCAGATATTGCTCCGTGGACTCCTCCAATTCTCTATGCCGCACCACCAACCCCCCATTTCTCGCCACAAACCTGCCAATAGCCCGGTTCAGCTTGCTCCGGGCCCTATTAATACGGTCTACCGACCTCCCAAAACGCCACTGCGTCCGAGCTATAATGTCTGACCAAACGATAACTATGCCCGGGAACGCCCTCCACAAATGCAACAGGTCCAGCTTAATATCCCTTTTCAATTCCCTCGCCGACCTCACTCCCAAATCGTTCCCCCCCACATGCAAAATTAACACATCAGGGACCCGATCCATCCGGCTATAATAAGCCACCTCAGGGCGCACTCTACCCCAGGTCATGCCCCGAATTCCGAGCCACTTTACTCGAGCTTCCGACACCGACACTCCAAGCTGCCGACCGTCACGTCGCACATCCACCCGTAACGCTCCCCAATACACATAGGAGTGCCCGAGGATCCACACAAGACATGGACCTAAAATACAAAGACCACGAATAAAAACAGCAACAGAACAAGAAATTGCCCCACAAAACCGGCATCAAACACCAACCTTGAATCCCCCACCCCTAACCATCACCTGACCAAGTGAGGCCTAATGTACGAACGGAACCTGGAAGACTCCCACCTCCCAATCCGTCGGATACAGTCCTCACTCAAACCCCACCTGGCGGCCTCCGTTGCCGCCCCAATCCGGAAAGAGTGAGACCCGTACTCACGTGGCTCCTCCCCCACCCTTGCTAGAGCCATCTTCAGCACCGCATTGAATTGATACCGCGACAAAGCCAATCCGTCCGCATGTCTAAGAAAAACACCAGGGTAACCGCCGCGCACTTTTTAAAAACTCTGACACATGTAACACTGGGCACAACTGGTGCCCCGATAAAGCGAACAACACTACTAAGCGCCCCCGGCCCCTCTGATCCGTCTTAGAAAAACGAAGCCGACATTCCACTCTATCCTCCCCCAGCATTACATCACCCAACAGCAAACCACCCATCGCTTGCTTAGTCGGGCTGACCAATTCGCCAATACGAAAGGCCCCAAAAAAACGCCAGTACAAAAGCTACCGAAAACAACACCCGCTCATAAGGAGACGAACATAACTCCCCTAAACACCCCACTAAACGCACCAACAATGGCAATGACACCGGCCGCCTAGAGTCACGCGACTGAGCCCCTTTCCGAAAACCCTTCATTGCCTGTCGCACCAGAAAATCCTTAGTTGCGTCCCGAACCCCTTGCATCTGGAACAAAAAGGCCAACGCCGCCAACTTGCAACCAATCACCGAAACCGACCTGCCTTCCGAAAAATCCCCACTTATTAACATCAGTACCCCCAATACTCGACCCTTGTAACCCGACTCCATGAACTCCCTACTTTCCAACTCTGCCCATTCCTTCCACACCGCCTGATATCGGCACCAAGTAGCCTCAGACACCGATCTCCGAATTCCCTCAAATGCTATACCGATGCCAGGTCCCACAGCCAGTTCGGGCAAGGTTCTCCCTCCGCGTCCGCTTCCGGCACCAGCTTCCTGAACCTGCAAAACTGAAACCGTGATAGCGCATCAGCCACCTCGTTGTGAATCCCAGGCACATGCCGAGCCACCACGCAAATGTTTAAATCCAAGCAACGCAACACGAGATGCCTTAAATACCCCACAACCGGCGGGGATTTTGCCGACAGTGCGTTGATGGAATGCACCACCGCCATGTTGTCACAATGCATGCAAACCCTTCTTCCAGCAAAAACAGGGCCCCACAACTCCACCGCCACAATAATGGGAAACAATTCCAACAGCGCCAAATTCCTCACCAAACCTGCTTCCACCCAACGCTGCGGCCACTTTCCCACGCACCAGCGCGTTTGAAAATTGCTCCAAAACCCGTCGCCCCAGCAGCATCAGTGTACAATTCCAGCTGGCTATTGGACACTGCCTCGCTCATCCAAAGGGTCCGACCGTTGTACCGGTCCAAGAACTCCTCCCACACCAACAAATCCCCTTTCATCATTTTTGTCACTCGGACAAAGTGATTTGGAGCTTTTACCCCCGCGGTTGCGCCCGCCAGTCTCCTATTAAATATCCGCCCCATCGGCATAATGCGACAAGCGAAATTCAATTTTCCGAGCACTGACTGCAACTCGCGCAACCGCACCTTCTTGGCCTGAGACAAAAACCGCACCGACGCCTTCAAATCCAACAGCTTCCCCTCCGGCAACCGGCATTCCATTGCCAGTGTATCAATTTCGATACCTAAGAAACATAAAACCGTCACCGGCCCTTCTGTTTTGTCTTTTGCCAACGGAATACCCAGGCTACGCGCGATCCGCTCTAACGTGAACAACAACAAGGAGCAAACCGAAGAGCCCGCCGGACCCACGCAAAAGAAGTCATCCAAATAGTGAATCACCGAATGGACTCCTGCCACCTCCTTGACTACCCATTCCACAAACGTACTGAATGCCTCAAAATAAGCACACGAAATGGAACAGCCCATCGGCAAGCAACGATCCATAGTATTCACCATCCCACATACACCCCAAGAGATGAAAGCTCTCTGGATGCACCGGGAGTAAACGAAAAGCTGCTTCCACATCCGCCTTTGCCATCAGGGCCCCCCGCCCCGCTACCCTTACCAGCTCTAAGGCCCTATCGAACGATACATAACATACCGCCGACAATTCCGGTGATATCCCATCATTCACCGACAATCCCGCCGGATAAGATAAATGATGAATGAGCCGAAATTTGTTCGGCTCCTTCTTAGGAACCACCCCAAGGGGGGAAATCCGTAAATTGGAGAATGGCGGGTCCTGGAATGGGCCCGCCATCCTTCCCAACTCCACCTCCTTCTGCAGCTTTTCCTTCACCACCGCCGGATGTTCTTTTGCGGACCTCAGGTTTCCCAGGCGAAACACCGGCGCCTCAGATTCAAACGGAATCCGAAAGCCCTCCGTAAAACCCCGTTCCAACAACTCCGCCGCCCGAACATCCGGGTATCTACTTAAATAGGGAAGCATCGCCTCGACCCTCACTGGCGTCCTCCCTTTTTCCAGACCCATCCCCCGCCTTTCCTTTCCCTTTCTTGAAGCACCTGGCCAGAGGGTGGGACCCTCCACATCCGGAACACTCGTGTTTGAACCGACAAGAGGCCCCGAACTTACACTGTCCCTCGTTATACTGCCAACAAGCTCCCTTTTTCTGTCCAGCCGAGGACCCGCCGCTCGCACCCGGGCTCCCGTCACCCCCTCGAAAGGGCTGAACCGGCGCCGTCATTAACCGCATCCACAAAGAAATATCCTTGTGGCCCCACTGGACTCCCGGCCGCAGAGCCTTCCGTTGCCGGAACTGCTCATCATATCTCAACCACCCTAAACCGCCGTATACTCTATACGCTTCCCCTATCGCATCCATATATCCAAATAGGGCGGAACAATGCTCCGGCTCCTTTTCCCCGATCACGCTGGCTAAGATCGCAAAGGCCTGTAGCCAGTTAGTAAACGTCCTCGGGATCAACCTATACCTCCGTTTTTCCTCATCCTCCTTCTCCTTTTTTGTATCACTGGGCTTTACCTTATCCAAATTAAACTTTTCCAAGGGAAGCAGGGAAAAAATTTCCACATACTCCCCTTTCCAAATCTTTTCCCTCACCTCCTTTTTCAAATGAACCCCTAACTGACCTTCAAAACACACATAAATTTCACTCCTCGCCCTATCATCCAAGCGCACAACCTCATCCTCCTTTTCTTTTTCCTTTTCCGCCTCCTTACTTGCGCCCCCGGAAGCCGCCCCACCTGCCTCCTGTCCCGTACCTGCCGCCGAGGTCGGGTCCCCCGACGCAACCTCGCGCACCGGCGCCTCTGTCCGCACCACCTCCGTGGGGCCCACCCACGCCCCCACCGGAGCCCCAGGCCCAGTCCGACTAACCCGTTCCGCAGACAACCCCTGCAACACCCCCATAAGCTGCCCCCAAAACTCCGGACCCGGTAAACCAGACTGCCCTACCGCACTCGCCCCCAGCGCAACGCATCCCGCGACGGAACCCCCGCCCCCGCTCGCGCTACCCACAGCATGAAACATTTCTTTCTGTTGTCTGCTCACCAGGCTGCCGTTGCGCCGACCCCGGAACAGCCGTGCCACGATCTTCCTGCTGCCGCTCCGTCCGACCCGCCGCTGCTCCTTCTTCCTCGCTGGAGTCAGATGCGCTGCCAAAATCCTCAGGGGGGACCAGCGAGGGGACAGCCCGCACCTGGCGGCCGTCGACCCCCACGGTCACCGCACCCTGCTCGTCCGGGCGACTCCTGCTTGACCTCTTCCGTTTCTCCCGCCGTGGCGCCCTGCCGCCGTCTTTCCTCGCTGTAGTCGTGCCATCCTGCTGCGCCGCCACTTCTCCTGCCGTCCTCAGAGGGCTCTCTCCCTGCCGACTGCAGGAAGGCCGTGCCGAGCTTGCTCCTCGCCGGGACCCTCCCCCAGCACGCTCCTCGCCGGGGGGGGACCGTGACTACCGATCTCCTCTGTGCCTGCGGGCCACCGTACCCCTCCTCCGATCTCCTGACCTCGCCGCGCGCATCCGCTCCCGTCCTCCGTCCTGTAGCTCTCCCCTGCGGCCTGCAGGGAGTCTCCTCCGGCAATCCGGCACGCCGAGCGCCACCCCCAGCCGGCACATCACTGGGGGCTGCCGTCATCCATGCTCCGGTCCGATGCTGCGCAGGCCGCGGACCGGAAGTGGGCCTCGCCGAGGCTCCGCCCACCCCCGACCCACGGGATCTCCGACGCGGATTCCTCCCGGTGGCCGGCTGCTCCCCTAGGTGAGTGGAAGGGCTCCGCCGCTGCTCCGGAGGGTCCCCGCAGGGGCTCCTTGATCGTATTCTCCCCCTCCAGCTGGGGGAGTAGCGCTCCGGCGGTCGCGCCCGCCGAGCACGTAGCATTGGCCCGGGCGCTGGAACAGCAGGCGGCGCCGCTCCAGCCCCACAGACCGCTGCCAGCTGCTGCCTCAGGGCATCCACTCCTAATACCTCGGAGGCCCCCCGCACCATCTCCAGCAGTTCAGCAAGGGCAGCCATGGCAGGAGGCAGCAGTACGTCCTGGGACACAGAGATCACACAGAGATCAAGCGACGAAAGGGGAGGTGATCAGTACACCCCCCTCTCTTATACCTCTCACAACACCCCACCCCATCCTTGCTCCCCCCCAATCCCCTTACAGCTCCCTTCTACCAATCCTGTACTCCCACATATCCCCCATCCCATGCAAGCCCATTAACCCTTTCCTAACCTTGCACCCTCCCGATCGTCATGGGGTCCATTCACCCCTATGGGGCTCACTGCCCTTCTGAAATTGTCTACCCACTGCACTTCTTTTTACTCAGCATAAACTGATGTGCGGTGCGTGTGTCAAATCTGCAGCATGGCAATTTGTCTTGCAAGTGCGCTAAGTTTTCTGTGCAGATTTTCCACACTAAATGCCAAAAATGTAGGTAAAAAAAAGCACATGCGCTTTTAGGCTATGTGCGCATGCTGCAGTTTTGTTTGTTCAGTGAAAAACGCACCCTCTGGCAAAAAAAACACACCTTTGGCCGAAAAATGCATGAAAAAAACTTGTTTTGGTGCGTTTTCTGTGCGTTTTTGCTGTGTTCTGGTGCATTTTTGGAATTTTTTTGGTATGTTTTTCCCACTTTTTGTGAACGTTTTTGGTATGTTTTTGCCACGTGTTGGGAACTTTTTTGGTATGTTTTTGCCACGTTTTGGGACCTTTTTTTGGTATGTTTTTGCCACGTTTTGGGATCTTTTTTGGTATGTTTTTGCCACGTTTTGGGAACGTTTTTGGTATGTTTTTGACACATTTTGGGAACAGAACTTTTTTGGTATGTTTTTGCCGCATTTTGGGAACATTTTTGGTATGTTTTTGCCATGTTTTGGTGCATTTTTGGAACGTTATTGGTATGTTTTTGCCGTGTTTTAGTGCTTTTTTTTAAATGTTTTTGGTATATTTTTGCTGCGTTTCTGGTGCGTTTTTGGAATGTTTTTGGTATGTTTTGCCAAGTTTCAGTGCATTTTTGCCCATGCGTTTTTTCATTATATTCAATGGAAAAACGCAGGTCAAAAACACCGAAACAATTCATATGCCGCTTCTTTTTTCTGCAACCAAAACTGCATGGACAAAAGAAGCAATCTGCGCACAGCCTTTTTGAATTCTCATAGACTTTGCTGGGGAAGGAAATGCATACAGTTTAGGGCACCAAACTACACCCAAAACTGCACCAAAAACGCTTCAGAAACGGCACTGTGCACACTGGGCCTAAGTGTATTTCCGCTGCAGAAACACAGTAAAAATGAATATAATCCTTTGAGAACTATATCAATTAAGTTTTGTCAAGGCCAAATATCAGGAAGTATCAAAAACAAAGCGGCTTTATTTTTAAAACATGACACAGCAAAAAGACAAAAACTGCAGCGTGAAAAACGAGATAAAACGCATATCAAAAAAACTCAAGTAACCTAATTTACATAATAGGTGTCGAAATTCTGCCATAGCTGTAGAAAAAAAATATGGACATCCAAAGTGGTGCAGAAACTCTGCAACATTAAATATTCACCAAACATTAATCGTGGAAACATACACTAAAGCGCGCTTTACACGCTGCGACATCGCTAATGCAGAGTCGTTGGGGTCACGGAATTTGTGACGCACATCCAGTCGCATTAGCGATGTTGCTGCGTGTGACACCTATGAGCGATTTTGCATCGTCGCAAAAACATGCAAAATCGCTCATCGGTGACATCTGGGTCTATTCTCAAATATCGTTGGAGCTGCAGATACGAAGTAGTTCGTCGCTCCTGCGGCAGCACACATCGCTATGTGTGACGCCGCAGGAACGAGGAACCTCTCCTTACCTGCCGCCGGCCGCTATGTGGAAGGAAGGAGGTGGGCGGGATGTTACGTCCCGCTCATCTCCGCCCCTCCACTTCTATTGGGCGGCCGCTTAGTGACATCACTGTGACACCGCACGAACCGCCCCCTTAGAAAGGAGGTGGATCGCCGGCCAGAGCGATGTCGCAGGGAAGGTAAGTCCGTGTGACGGGGTTAAGCGAGGTTGTGCGACACGGGCAGCGATTTGTCCGTGCCGCACAACTGACGGGGGCGGGTACGATCGCTTGCGATCTTGCTAGCGAGATCGCAGCGTGTAAAGCCTGCTTAAGAATTATAAGACAATGATCTATAACAGACGTTTTCAGTCACCTTAAGTCATTAGTATATGCGCAGTTTTAGAATATACATTGTGAGAGGACACCTTGGTAAATAACCTTTCATTAATGTGTAAATTGTCTCTTCAGAGAGGAAGAGGACTTGAACTCTAGTGCCACCTATTGCGTGTAGCCATCCTAAAAGTCATTATCAAGCCTTTAAAGGGAACTTGTCACCAGATTTGGGGCCTATAAGCTGCGACCAGACCCAGTGGGCTCTTAAATACAGCATTCTAACATGCTATATATAAGAGCCCAGGCCGCTGGGTAGAATGTAAAAATGACTTTATAATACCAAACGGTCGGTACGGTGCTGACTGGTCAGATGGGTGTCTCCGTTCTCTGGATGCGGCGCCTCCTCTTTGTCCTTCTTTGTCCCCCTTCTTCTGAAGCCTGGGTGTATGACGCTTCATACGTCAGGAGGTCCTGCTAAAGGCGCACTTTGATCTGCCCTGAGCAGGGCAGATCAAAGTATTATAGTGTGCGTGCACGAGACCTTAATGCCCGCCTGTGTGTATGACGTAGGACGCGTCATACACACAGGCTAAAGAAGAAGGAAGACGAAGATGGCCGAAAGAGGAGGCGCCGGTACCCTAGAACAGAGACGCCCATCTGCACCGTACCGACCATTTAGGTAAGTATTATAAAAGGGATTTTTACGTTCTACACAGCAGCCTGGGCTCTTATATACAGCATGTTAGAATGCTGTATATAAGAGCCCACTGGTGGTGGCCACAGATTATAGTCACCAAATCTGATGACAGGTTCCCTTTAAGTCCTTAATGAAAAAAGTCCATTTTGAGCTTGAAGGGAAGGTGCCGTGATTTTCATATTAATTATTGATTATATAATCAAGTATTTTTAAAAAAAAAATTAAGTGTTCTGTATTTACAATTTTATTTTAGTTTTCTGCAGCCTCTGGGGGGTGCCATTTTAATTTGCTAGCGTGTAAGGGTTTGAGCACGACCTTTACACAACTGAAATATGGGAGCCGCTGTATATAGGAGACTGTCATTGGTGTCTGAATGCTTCTCCTGCATTATGGTTCCTGCAGCAGTGTCCTGGGTTCACCCACTTGGCTGTACAGGTCACAGATGTGGGGGGAGATGGTCACCATGTCTTTGAAGCCCGCAGCTAAGCTGTAAGCTTCAATTTCTCCCTGTCACTGCTCAGTGTTCAGCGCGAGCAGTGACAGGAGGTGCTGGGATCGAAGGTCTGAGTATTGATAGCAAGCGAGCGGTGTTCTGCAGCCTGACGTCAGTAGTACAATACCAGGCAGCTGATCTCAGCTCACCGCCGCTGTCATCGCAGTATTCAGAGTGCATCACTGTAATCATCATTGGGAGTTTTGGATAATTTATACTTAAACCCCAACGTAAGTGCTCAGCAAAAAGCACAGGATAAATGTGAACCAAGTCGTATCCCAATTTTTGGGAGATAGAAGGAAGAAATAAACAGCAGTACAAGAATAGTTTACATTTTTATAGCATTCATCGTGCAGTATACGTGAGAAGACTACCGTATTAATCGGGTCAGTGCTATTGCCGCAATACCAGATTTGTATCTATTACACATTAAAATGAACATTAGAAAAAAAAACTAATAAAAAATAGTTTTTTCATCACCATAATCTGAAAGCTGTAATTTTTTTATTTTTCAGAGAACAGACCTGTGGAAGGGGTTATTTTTTTGCAGGACGAGTTGTTCATTTTTTGGTACCATTTTGGGGCACATTTTGTTATCACTTTTTATTCTGATTTTTCAGATGCCGAATTAAGAAAAATTAGCAGTTGACTTTTTGTTATTGTTGTTTTTTTTGCGCAGTTCACAGTGGTAAAATGATAAGACCAATTTATTCTTCAGGTCATTACGATTATAATGATACTGGAGTTATAGCTTTTTTATGTTTTGCTACTTTTATAAAATTGAATTGCCGTGTTCTGAGAGCTGTAACTTTGTTTTTATTTTTTTGCCGAAAAAGCCATACCAGGGTTTATCTTTTGCAGGACGACTGCACTGTTTCGTGTATGCCATTTCTTTTCTACATATGATTTTTTGATAACTATTTATGCCATTTTTTGTGTATCAGTATGATGTAAAAACTAAATTTTTAGAGTGCTTTTTTTTATCATGTTTGCAGTACAGAATAAGTAACAAAAGTTTTATAGTATGGGTTGTTCTGTATGTGGCAATACCAATTATGAGTACTTTTTTTGTTTATTTTTGTCTTTACTGGTACTTTTTTTAGCTTTTTGTTTGTGTGGGGTTTTTTTACTATTTTATACATTTTACTTAATTATTTTAACTTTTTTACTTCGCTCTACTATGGGGCATGAATATTTTTTACTTTAATCCTTGGTCTCATTCAGATCTTCCATGACTTAGCGTGTTAGATCCCGCTTTTAGCTGCATCTTAGGCTATGTTCGCACGTTGCGTCGGAGTACCTGCAGTTTATTCTGCACGTTTTCCTTCCCTTGGTTTTTGACCAAATGGCTTTTGACCATTTTTTAGCGCTAAAAACGCATGCGTTTTTACCGCGTTTAGTGTGTTTTTAGCGCTTTTTACCTGCGTTTTCACCTGCGTTTCTGCAGATGCGTTTTGTAGATCAAGACACTGAGAAATAAAGTTGCAATAGACAAAAAGAATGAAAAAAGAGAAAAAAAGTATAAAATTAACTTTTAATAAAAATATATGGAAAATTATCATTCTTAATTCAAAAATAGTGGTTATGCACATTTTATCAGAAAAATAGGTGAAGTTTAGAATTTTTTAACATTTAAATTTTCGGTTATTGTGTGTGTGTAAAGGAACATTAGAACCCATTAATTTTTGTCCAGAAAAGCATGCGTTTTTGGAGCCAAAAACGCAGTGGAAAAGCAGGTAAAAAGCATGAAAAACGCAGGAATTGTGCTTTTGGTTGCGTTTTGCCATTTCTCATTGACTCCAATGTTAAGGAAACGCTGCAGAAATGGCAAAAACAACTGACATGCTGCTTCTTTTTCAGCATGGTTTTTGACCACAAATATGCAAATTAAACGCTGCAGAAAAAAAAGCAAAGTGCAGACAGGATTTCTGCTTTTCCCATAGACTTTGCTGGAAAACAAAAACGCATGCGTTTTAGCGCAAAAACGCTGCTGCTAAAAACGCTGCAGAAACGCGGAAAAAAACGCAACGTGCGCACATAGCCTCAGGCTATGTGCGCACTTTGCTTTTTACCTGCTTTTTACCTGCTTTTTTGCTGCTTTTTCAACTACAGCGTTTAATGCCAAAATGGTTGTGTTCTGCTTTTCAAGCAAAGTCTATGGGAATTTGGGTTTCTTGTCCGCACTTTGCAGTTCAAACTGCAGCCTTTTTGTTGCAGAACTTTGGTCAAAAACTCACCTTTGCAGGGCAAAACCCAAATGGCAAAAACAGGACAATTGTTTTTGCCATTTGGGTTTTGCACTGCAAAGCTGAGTTTTTGACCAAAGTTCTGCAACAAAAAGGCAGCATTTTGAACTGCATAGTGCGGACAAGAAAACCAAATTCCCATAGACTATGCTTGAAAAGCAGAACACATCCATTTTGGCATTAAACGCTGCAGTTGAAAAAGCAGCAAAAAAAGCAGGTAAAAAGCAACGTGCGGACATAGCCTAATAGGCCACCATACCCTGAGATCATCAGATTACGATCAGACTGCTTCGATAGCATTAACTATAGAACGCACAACCAGAGAAATCTACAATAGAAAACAAGTAACCTACCAGGCCTGCGAGGTCTCAGGTATACGTTCTAGGGTTAAAGGGGAGTTCTCTCCCTCTTTTAACCACTTAGATGCTGCTATCGTGATTGACAATGGCATTTAAAGGCGTAATCGGCCCCCATCCATTCTAAAACCAATTGGGACTGATGTTACGAGGTGTCAGCTGTCATTTGAAGGATTTTCTCTAACTGGGTGCCACTACACATTATTCCACTATTCCTCAAAGCCGTGAAAAAGTGGCACAAAGAATTTTGGCCCATTAATGGCCCTCGTGAAAAGGCGCATTGCCTGTTAGTAAGGGGTTAACAAACCATGCCACATAACATGGGACAAAAGCCAAACCAGTTACTCAATATTGACTTTTAGGATTGCCACTTCCAAAAGGTAGGCTAGAGTTCCAGTCCTCTATTTCTAAAGAGCCAATTTGCATACTTAATTCCCTTGAGGAGCATTGCAGGGCTTATCTAATTTCTCATTACACCTGTCTGGCCTTCTACAAGGAAAGCCATTACTCAATGGTCATTGTTTATATCAATAGGATGCTTATCAACCAACCCAGACAATTGTCTGTTACACCCCTAATCTCCATTATTAGGCCTGTTATGATGGAAGGACATTGAGGACATTGTGGCACTTAATACACTTGCATACCTAATCACACTTGAACTATTGGTTCCATTATCTTTACAGATCAGTTCCCAAATTTAAGGAGACATTAGAGCACAGCACATACTCTTCAATGGAGACTCTTTGAAATGTATTTTCAATTATCTTAATCTGCAGTCTCTGCCCAACTGTGCTGACACCCATCAAAAAAAACATTAATTAACCTGTTCACAGATGTCTGTTAAATACTGTATTCAGTATCTGGCCATCTATAGAACCCTGAATTAGATCTACAGCATTGTAGATACTTAATGAAGGCATGTGTATTGGTGGGGGGGGGGGGGGTAGTGGTGGAGGGGGGTGATCAGGAGGAATAGCTGTTGGCTTTCCAAGCTTTGGCCAATACCTGGTTGGTGTAGTAAAAGCAAAAAAACCCAATATTTTCTTTCCTCTACGTTGTCCCACTAGCACATAAATGAACCCAGTACCGCAGACAAATATCATTCACTCCCAACAAAATTCACACCTAAAATATAGGATATTCTTTAATTAATCAACAGGTTAAATTTTCATTTTAAAATACTCTACAGAAGGAAAATCCCAGTCCAGGTCCCAGCTGTTGGGGTAGCCATTTGCCATCTTTTTGTAGCTTACAGCTGTGCTGTGGGCTTTAATTTCCCCGTCACCACTCACAGTTTTAAGTACCAGCAGTGACAGGAGATGCAGGGATACGACAAGTAATGAACATCAGGGTGGTGAACAGTGATCGGTAGCCTGATATTGTACTACTAATCTCAGACTATCACACTGTGATCCATGTTGTAGCCCCCAACTACTCGGTGATGTATATACTGTAGCCCCCAGCTCCTCCTGTGATGTATATACTGTAGCTCTCAGCCCCTCCTGTGATGTATATACTGTAGCCCCCAGCCCCTCCTGTGATGTACTGTATATACTGTAGCCCCCAGCCCCTCCTGTGATGTACATACTGTAGCCCCAGCCCCTTCTGTGATGTATATACTGTAGCCCCGAGCCCCCCTGTGATGTATATACTGTATCCCCAGCCCTCCTGTGATGTATATACTAGTTCCCCCAGCCCCTACTGTGAGATATATATATATATATATATATATATATATATATATATATATATATATATATTATATATGGCACCCTGGGCAAGCCAGGTCTTCACAGATACTACACCCACACACCCCACACCCCGGCTAGGCACACCAAAGTCAGACAAAACCCTTGTTGTCTCCCTCCAGGGGCTGATGTCCACACCAGGGGGTAGGCCAGGCGGTTGGCCCCGCCTGCCGAGGAGTACACAGTCCTGGAGGCAGGAAAAGGAAGTTAGTTAAGCGCAGTTGAGTGAAGTGCAGAGTGTAGTTTGGAGAGGAGCAAATTGGCAAAGGAGCTACTGACTGACCGTGTCCGGGGGCGTGGCCCGGGCACATACAGCAAGGTTGGCAGACGGTGGCGAGGCCTATCGACGCGGAACCGTAGGGTTGGGGTTGGGCGGTGACCCACCGGTACCGAACCAGGGAGCGAAGAGAAGCCAGCACCATTCGGCAGGGCTTACGGACCTCGACCAGGCTTGGAGTCGCCGTAAAACCAGTCAAATCCGTTAGCGAAGGGAACCTCCGGGGGTTCCCAGCAACCAAGTCCCGATTGAAGGCAACAGCTCACACCGTGAAGGGAAACACAGTCACCGCCAAGGCTACAGTTCCCAGGGCCAGAGCCTGCGGGCAAAAGGGGCTCCCTCAGCATCCATCCAAGCTGGGGAGCGGGTTACCGGTGGGAAGCCATCAGTACCACAAACAAACCAAAGGTGCAGGGAAAGGCAGTCACCATCAACCTACCGGGAGCAGGAACCACCGCAGCCGTCAGTGGGCCCCGTCCATCCAGCCGTGTGTTTTACCAAGGACTTTGCATTCGTCATTGGCTGAGTGAGTACTACTGTGCCGTGCGGCACCGCGCTGCCCCCACGACCCTGCACCTCACCAGGTCCCGTAACCCACCTGCCACACATCCCTCTCCCTCACCGGGCCCAGGGACAACCAACCCCCTACCCACGGAGGGGAAAACAACAACTGCGCTGCTCCCTGTCATCGCTCCCGGGATCCCCGTCCAGAGCAGCGGTGGTGTCACAACCTCACCACAACCGTGGGTGGCGTCACGGACAATCAAATCCCCAGAATCAATCCCCTTTTCACTCACGGGCGAGGAGCGCCGCTCGAGGCCCTGGATCCAGCCCGCCGCTCAAGCCACCGAGCAGCGAGCAAGCAAGCCGCAGCAGCGCCGGACCCGAGCAGTGGGTGAGCGCAGCGCCCTCCCCGCCCGCGACATATATATATATATATATATATCAGCAGTGTCTGTGTGCACTGGGCGTCTCCATGTCTGTTAAAGTCACAGCCATCAAGCAGCGGCCTTCACAGCCACGTCAGGAGGAGCTGGACAGAGACAAGCAGGGGAGGTAAGTGAGGTTGTTGCCGGCTTCCCCATATTAAAAATATCTCTAATGTGTCTGTGTGTGCATGTATGACGTGTATCTATGTATGTCAATATATATGACTGTGTATATATTTATGTCTATATGTATTTTTGTGAACTTGTCTTCAGATATGTACATATGCCTGTATGTGTATGTCTGCATGTGCATGGGGCCCACTGAGACTCTTTCGCCCGTGGCTCACGAAAACCTGGAGCCAACCCTAACCCTATCATATGATAGAGCCTGTACAGCCATGTATCTAATGCCCGTCATTTGTGATGCAAACCGCAGACACACAAATCTAATCCCCTTCATGTGTGATAAAGCCTGCAGAGCCTCATATCTAACCCAATCATGTGTGATGAATCCCACAATGCCGAGAATCTAATGTCCAACATAACATGTGACTCGCCCACCCCAGGGCTATGGGACACCCAGTGCCGGGCCGGACTAGTCCGGGGGTAGTCAGTGGTGGCGGGGCCCGACTCCATGGCCCTGGTGGGTGTCAGTTAAAATGGCTGATAACTTGGGGGTGATTAAAGTTTGTGTTCGTGACGCCACCTGTGGTATGCGGCTATTAAGGCGCCGCTGCTGTGTAAGGCCTCCGGGGTGATGATATGGCAGCAATGGTGGTACTGCTCCCCACGGAGCAGTACCACGGGGACACTGTTGTTGCTCGTGAGAGTCTATGGTGTTGTGTGGATAACACGGTGCAGCGCCGACAGGCAATGAAAGAAACAGGCACAAACAACAGTCTCTTTACCTTCTCCTCTTTTACTTCACAAACGGTTAGTCCTGGGAGACCGTTACAGGTGGTAGAGGGCTCCGGCCGGCCTGGAAGTAACGGAGATGTCGTTTTGGCCAGCTGAGTATGAGGCCTACTCCTGTTCTTTTCTTTACTGTGCTAGGACCCTGCTCTCTGGATTTAGCAACGGCCCTCTTTCTGCTGGGACCGGTGGTATGTCCCTTTCCCTCTGTGGTAGGCCGCGCAGGCCCTCTCTGGTGCTTCTCTGCTGGAGTCCACACCGGGCCCTGTTGATGCAGCTGTACCTTCGGGCTGTTTATGGGCCAGGTGCTTGCAGCTCTCCTGCCCTTCGGATTCGGCTACCAGGGAGTATTTTAGGCCCTGGTGGCCACAGACTCCGATGTCCGAGTCTCCTCTGTGCCTCTCTGCTCCTCCTGTTTCACTGGGCCAAGCTGCTCCAGCTCTAGGCCCCAGTTCCACAGGACAGCACACTCTGCGTCTGCACACTTTGCTTTCTCCTACAGACTGAACACTAACTCCTCCCTCAGGCCAGACTTAAGGAATGCTCCCTGGAACTCCAGGTTCAGAGCTCCCCCTGCTGGCCTGAGGGAGAACTGCGTTGGATGTTAAACTTACTGGCCAATAGACCTCCCAATTACCTCCAGGCTCAGCATTAACCCTTTGGAGGGGCAATGCTGTTGTGGCGACCAGGTCCTGGGGCGCCACACTCCCCCTTAGTTAAACTCAGTACTCCCGGACTGAAAGAAACAAAACAAGACATAACATGTTACAACCTTAAACAACTATAAGAGTCCAGTGTGGCTCCCTGCCGGGCGTCCATTACACTGCTCCATGGGGGACCCGCCACGATAAAACCCCCAACGTAGGCTCTGGGCGTGCGTCAGAGCATTGCTGACCCCACTCTATGCACGCCGGATGGGTTTTTCTTCAGGGGTGCTGAGCACACTGGTGCTAACTATGTACAGCTAGAGTGTTGGTCACCCATAGTCCAGTGGCCCAATTGTCCATTTACTTAATCACCTAAAACAAAAAACATTTTATACAAGACATTTCAACTAACTATATACATTCTGTTAGGTATTTTACTTTCTATGTTCTATACCTTGGAGGGGGCTGTCCCCGAGTGCTACGTTGGGACCGGCGTAGCTCTGGGGTTTGTCCCTGACTACTTGGAGTGTCTGCCCCCTCCGTGTTACTGGTAGGCCTAACCCTAACAGGTATGCGTGTTGGTTGCCTACGGAGTCTCAGTTTCGCCAAGGGTACGACAGGTTCACCACTGGCAGGGGGTTGATTCTCCTGTTCTACTGCTGGCGTGTCATTTTGTGTTGGGGCGGACAGTTCCTTAGATGGATCTGGAACCTCTTCTGTCTCTGGCTCGACCAACTGCGGGAACGTCAAGACTGGTACCACTATGGCATTATTTATTCGGGTCCAAGTTTTGGGGAATTTGCCAAGGATGGTTTGTATCATCTCTTCCTCTTTTTCTCGAATTTCTTCCACTTCTTTTTGGATTTTGCACCGCTCAGGGCACGCTTTCAGGCGGTCTCTGGAAACTGTTTGATAGGTCTTGCCTTCATCCTTGCTTATGAGGCATACCTTACTATTGTCAAAGTTGGAGGGAATAATGGTGTAGGGTTCATTCTCCCACTGATCATCTAATTTATGCGCCCTCCGCTTTTTCTTAAGGACCTGTTCTCCAGGTGCTAAGGGAGTTGCTGGGGCCGTTTGATTGTAGTTCTGTTCTTGTCTCGTTCATGCTTGGGACAGGCTCTTTTCTACGCATTCCTGAACTCTGCGGTACTGCTGTTGTCGCTCTGTATCCCAATCTTCTATCTCTTGAACTGCTTCAGGTGACACAGTTCCCATCTCCAAGTCTACAGGTAACTTGCCAGGTCTTGCTCGCATCAGATAAGCAGGGCTGCAGTTGGTCGAATTTACTGGGATATGGTTATACAAGTCTACCAGATCTGGTAACTTTTCTGGCCATTGGTTTCTTTCTTCCAGTGGTAGAGTCTTGAGCATATCAATGACCACATGGTTCATCTTCTCGCACAATCCATTGGTCTGGGGGTGGTACGGTGTTGTTCTGATTTTCTTACAACCGTACATGTTACAGAACTCTTGGAACACTTCTGCCTCGAATGCAGGACCTTGATCAGTCAGTACCCTTTCAGGGTAACCGTGAGGTCGACAAAAGTATGCCTGAAATGCTCCAGCTGCTGTTCTGGCTGTCTGGTCTTTCACAGGCACTACTACCAGGAAACGAGAGTAATGGTCCACAATGGTGAGGGCGTAAACATAGCCTGACTGGCTCGGTGTTAACTTCACGTGGTCCAGGGCCACCAACTCTAGGGGCTGCTTCATGACAATTGGCTGTAGGGGAGACCTCTGGCTGGCACCATCTTTCCGCCTCAGGTTACACGGACCACAGTCTCGGCACCATTTCTCGACTGTCTTTCTCATGTGCACCCAGTAGAACCGATCACAGAGTAGGGTCTCCAACTTCTTCCAGCCGAAGTGTCCCGCTTTATCATGGTAAGCTGCTAGGACCATTGGAGCATCCCTCTGTGGGACCACTATCTGCCAGACGAATTCATTCGTTCGCCAGTTGACATATCTCTTGCATAGCTTGCCTTGGTAGGTGAACAGTCGTCCCCTCTCCTTCCACAGCTGCTAGGCTTCTTCTGGAGCATCTGGGCCAAGATGGGTCTCAGCTTGTGCTAGCTTTTCTTTGACCAATCGCACGGCCGGGTCACCGTTCTGTGTCTCTTCCCAATTATGGTGGAGTAATGGGTTGACTGAGACCTCGTGCTGGCTCGAGCGCTTCTCTCCTACAGGTGCTCACACTGGGAAACACCCTGGTGATGGAAAGCCGGTAACTCTATCTCTTCGAGTTCATCCAGGTCTTCTCCAGACTCGGGTAAGTGAGGCATTCTGGACAGCGCATCAGCATTGTTATTCTTCTTGCCAGCCCGGTACTTGATGGTAAAGTCAAAGTTAGACAGCCGGGCCATCCATCGCTGCTCCAACGCACCTAGCTTGGCTGTTGCCAGATGTGTCAACGGATTGTTGTCCGTGAAGATGGTGAACTTGGCCGATGCCAGATAGTGCTTGAAGCGTTCAGTCACTGCCCAAACAATAGCGAGGAACTCCAGCTTGAAGGAACTGTAGTTTTCTGGATTCCTTTCTGTGGGACGAAGTTTTCTGCTGGCGTAAGCTATCACCTTCTCTCTGCCTCCCTGCACCTGGGACAGAACTGCTCCCAGGCCCACGTTGCTGGCGTCTGTGTACAGTACAAACGGCTGGCTGTAGTCAGGGTAGGCCAGAATTTCTTCTCCCGTGAGAGCCCCTTTCAGCCGGACAAAAGACGTTTCTATTTGGCTGTTCCATTCAAATGGAGGGCTTTGCTTCTTAGCCTTCTTTGGCTGGCCCACCAGAAGATCTTGAAGAGGCGCCGCTATCTTGGTGAAACCATCAATGAACCTTCGGTAGTAGCCCACCAGCCCAAGGAACTGCCACACCTCCTTTACCGTGGTGGGTCTCGGCCAGTCCTTGATTACTGTGACTTTCTCTGGATCAGGTGCCACACCTTCTGCGCTGACCACATAACCCAAGTACTGTACTGGCTTCAAGAGGTGACATTTGGACGGCTTTATTTTCAGGCTATACTCCGACAGGGAATCGAACACTTCTGCCAAGTGCCTCAGGTGGTCTTCATAAGTCCTGGAGTAGACTATGACGTCATCCAGGTACAACAGCACGGTTTCAAAGTTGTGGTGGCCCAAGCAGCACTCCATCAACCTTTGGAATGTCCCTGGGGCGTTGCAGAGCCCGAATGGCATACAGTTGAACTCGCAGAGGCCCATTGGTGTCGTGAATGCAGTCTTCTCCTTGTCCGCCTCTGCCACGGGAACCTGCCAATACCCACTGGTGAGATCCAAGGTGGAGAAATAGTTAGCTGACTTTAAGGCTGTTAGTGACTCCTCTATTCTGGGTAGTGGATAAGCATCTTTATGTGTAATGCGGTTAATTTGTCTGTAATCTACGCACATTCTCATTGTACCATCTTTTTTCTTTACGAGCACTAGTGGAGCTGCCCAGGGGCTACAACTATCTCTGATAACCCCAGCCTCCTTCATTTCCCGTAACATTTCTTTGGCACGCTGATACTGCGCTGGGGGTACAGGGCGGTATCTCTCTTTAATGGGATGATGATCACCCGTGGGGATTTGATGTTTGACCCCTTTTACCTGCCCAAAATCTAGGGGGTGTTTGCTGAAGACCCGCTCGTACTCCTGTACCACCCGGTAAACCCCATGCTTTTGGTGTGAGGGGGTGGAGTCGGTGCCCACATGTAATAATTTTTGGCACCAGTCCTCCAGCTGTCCCTTGGAGCCATTGTCTTCCGCCTGGTCGGACGGGATCAAGGGTCCCACTGCTTTGATGGTATTGTTACTGACAGTGTACAGTTTTGCTACAGTGGCGTACAGAGGCAATTTAGCTTCCTCCTCCCCACAATTCAGGACGCGGACGGGCACTCTTCCCTTGCGGACGTCTGCTACCCCTCTGGCTATCAGGACACCAGGCCTACTTTCTGAATACACAGGTTCCACCAGGGCCTGGTAATCTTGACCCTTGAGGCCTATTGCTGCCCGACACCATATCAACATTTCACTTTTGGGGGGAATTGCAATGGGGAGAGGGTCACTTACCCTTACACTGCCAATTTCTCCTCCGGCCAGCTCTACCTGCTGCCTCCTCATCAGGGCTCTGATCTCCCTCTGTAGGGCACGCTTCTGCCCGGAGCTGGCACCTTCAGACGCCTGCTGCAACAAAACTATCACTTCGGCAAGACAATTTTCCATCACATTTGTACCAATGCTTAGCAGTGGGTTAGATTCTTTGCAATCAATATCTACAATTATCATCCCCTGACATGGCAATTCTACCCGCCCCACTTTAATGGTTACTTCCTTATACCCAATTTGAGGCAAGGGCTGACCATTACTGGCCACAATTGTTAAATCATCATCTGGGCCATGGTCAATGTCTGAATCAGCCCAATATCTTTTGTACAATTTATAAGGGATGGTTGTTGCCTGGGACCCCGTATCCAGGAGGGCATTCAACAGGATCCCATCCAGCACAATAGGAAGGACCGGTCATCCTCCCACATACTTGCTGCGGCTGGGGGTTGAGCCGGGCTTCCTTACACCTGGGGGTTGGCTCCTGGCCCCAGGCTCGGCCCATTTAAAGGACAGTGTCTTGCAATGTGGCCCGCCTGGCTGCAGCGGCGGCAGATCGGTTGGCCAGTTGAATCATACCAGTCTGTGTCTTTTCCTCGGGTCGGCGGTATCCTCCTCTGTCGCATCCATGGGACGTCATCTGGGCTGGAGGCCAACTCGATTCTTGCAGGCGATGGGGTCACTTGTAGAGACTGCACGGTCTTGGCAAGGGCAGCTACAGTCTTGGTCAGCTCCTGGACGTGCTGTCTGAGCTCTGCAGCGGGATCCTTATCCAGGGACTGCGCCTCAGCCCCTGCAGCGGCTCGTGCTGCAGGCACCACCCCTGGGTACGTGATAGCAAGAGGCCGGAGGGGTACTGGGTCATTCGGTGTAGATTCTCTCAGTACCCGGATGGCCTGGTCCTTAAACTTTGCAAAGTCCAGTGCAGGGTTCTGCAGGACCATGATACGCAGCTGTGTCCTGTGGGCATCTGACAGGAGCCCCTCTATGAACTGCTCAGTTAGGAGTTTATCTTCTTCACGTACACTCTCTGGGTCCACCTGTTTAATTGCTCTCAGGGCCTCCTGCAAGTTTAAGGCATAGTCCCTTATGCTGTCTGTGGCCCGTTGTTTGCACTCAAAGAATCTCATCTTTATTTCTGCTGCGGTGCGGGTGTCAAAAGTACTCTTTAACTTGGCCAGTATCTGGGTTACTGTCCCTTTATCTGTGTCAGGCCAGGACTTCACTTCACGCTGGGCCGTGCCGGCTAGCTGCCCCATTAATATGCCCACCTTCTGGCTCTCAGTCAGCGGATACACTATGAACAAGCTGTGCAGCCTTTCTCTGAAGTCGCTCAGGGTATGGGACTCCCCGGAGTACTGCGGCAGCCATTCTGCTCCCGGGATGTACGGCATGGTGATCGGCATTACCGGCGCTACAGCGGGGGCTGGGGCGACGGCGACCGGGATTACATCGGCCGGTGCTGCTGCGTCTTGAGCTACCACAGCCACCTGCTCTCCCTCTGTGTCGGACATCTTCCTCCCCCTTAGTGAACCTCACCAGGCTCCGTTCACTTTTCAAAATCTCTTCCGGGTAGCGGGGGGTTAACGACCCTCTGCTCTGATGGCGCGCTCCTTTCGCGCTCTTTTTCGGGCACGCCCCCCTTCTTCCTGCGCTCAGCGAGGCTAATGGTGGCGGCAGTTTTCAAACAGTAACACAGTCTTTTAGGCACAGTTTCTGCAGGCGCACAGTACCCGGTGGGACCGGGCACGAAATCCTGTTCGTGACGCCAAAATTGACTGGCCCACCCCAGGGCTATGGGACACCCGGTGCCGGGCCGGACTAGTCCGGGGGTAGTCAGTGGTGGCGGGGCCCGACTCCGTGGCCCTGGTGGGTGTCAGTTAAAATGGCTGATAACTTGGGGGTGATTAAAGTTTGTGTTCGTGACGCCACCTGTGGTATGCGGCTATTAAGGCGCCGCTGCTGTGTAAGGCCTCCGGGGTGATGATATGGCAGCAATGGTGGTACTGCTCCTCACAGGTGGAGCGGTGCCCCGGGGACACTGTTGGTGCTCGTGAGAGTCTATGGTGTTGTGTGGATAACACGGTGCAGGGCCGACAGGCAATGAAAGAAACAGGCACAAACAACAGTCTCTTTACCTTCTCCTCTTTTACTTCACAAACGGTTAGTTCTGGGAGACCGTTACAGGTGGTAGAGGGCTCCGGCCGGCCTGGAAGTAACGGAGATGTTGTTTTGGCCAGCTGAGTATGAGGCCTACTCCTGTTCTTTTCTTTACTGTGCTAGGACCCTGCTCTCTGGATTTAGCAATGGCCCTCTTTCTGCTGGGACCGGTGGTACGTCCCTTTCCCTCTGTGGTAGGCCACGCAGGCCCTCTCTGGTGCTTCTCTGCTGGAGTCCACACCGGGCCCTGTTGATGCAGCTGTACCTTCGGGCTGTTTATGGGCCAGGTGCTTGCAGCTCTCCTGCCCTTCGGATTCGGCTACCAGGGAGTATTTTAGGCCCTGGTGGCCACAGACTCCGATGTCCGAGTCTCCTCTGTGCCTCTCTGCTCCTCCTGTTTCACTTGGCCAAGCTGCTCCAGCTCTAGGCCCCAGTTCCACAGGACAGCACACTCTGCGTCTGCACACTTTGCTTTCTCCTACAGACTGAACACTAACTCCTCCCTCAGGCCAGACTTAAGGAATGCTCCCTGGAACTCCAGGTTCAGAGCTCCCCCTGCTGGCCTGAGGGAGAACTGCGTTGGATGTTAAACTTACTGGCCAATAGACCTCCCAATTACCTCCAGGCTCAGCATTAACCCTTTGGAGGGGCAATGCTGTTGTGGCGACCAGGTCCTGGGGCGCCACACATGTTCAATGGATCATGTGGATATCTAATTTGGGTAAGTTTTGCTTGCTTGATATATTTATCATCATTGTGGTAGAAAAGTAGAAAGGGCAGTTTTGGGCCCCACAGGGCCTTGGGAAAACCCGTCACCGGGCCAGTGAGGGTCAGGGAATGTCACAGGTGGCCCTACCTGGTTCCGTGACCCTGATGGTGTCAATAAAAGGGAATAAAGATGGGGATGATGATGATGAAGGGGTTGAGGATGTTGGGAATAGTTGTCTCGTGATGCCACCTGTGGTGTGCGGCCAGGGATTAGCCGCCGCTGCGGGTGATGCCCTCTGGGGCGGATGGTAATGCAGCTCGGGTGGTTCAGCTCCCCACAGGTAGAGCTAAGCCCCAGGGAGGATGATGGGGCTGGCAGTCTATGGTGTTGTACACTGGGTGCAGGACTGAGGACGCCGACAGTAATTGGACAACACAGGCTGGTAGTTTCTTTTACCTTTTACTGGTCAGTCATTATGGTCCCGAAGTTACAGTGGTCCGGTCAGCCTGGTAGCAGTGGGGGATCTCTCTTTGCCAGGTGGGTTGGAGGCCTTCCTTAGTGCGCTCTGTTTGTGGGTCGCTGTGGCCTGAAGCAGCACAATGTCCCCTTTTTTAGATGCTATATGCCTTGCCCCTTGTGGTGGGCAGCGCAAGTCGAATGGGGGGCCCGCTTGTATTTCTGCGACCCTGGGCTCTATTGTGCTACTTCACCTTGGGAGTCTCTGGTGAGCCAGGAGATGTGGAATCGCCTGCCCTCCAGGTTTTACTGCTGGGCCGTTAGCACCCGACAGTCGAGGACCCCGGTGTCCAGATTTCTGCGCCTGGTCCTGGAAAGCTTACAGCGGCCATTCTACTGCCTTGCCACTCTTGACTGAGGTCCCTCTTCCTGTTCCTCTGTCTAACCCCTCCCCAGCCCAGAATGCTAAGGGAAGCTTGCCTCAAACAGGACTTGAGCTCCCCCTTCTGGCCTGAGTTAGGAAGTGTGTGTGATTGTATCTGGCATGGAGCTTTCCCCGCTGCTTCCAGGCATAGCATTGCCCCCCTTCCCCGGTGAGGAAAACAATGCCACTGTGGCTCCCATGACCACTGGGGTGCCACAGTAGCATGGGGGGCCTAACATGGAGAAGTGGAAATGCCCAGTATGGAGAAGGGGCAGCATGATGGAGCTCAGTATAGACTAGATGCAACATGGTGGGCTCAGTATGGAGAAAGGGCAGGATGGGGTCTCAATACAGAGAAGGGGCAGCTGGGGGGGGCTCAGTATTTTGGGTAGGTGCAGCATGGCTAGCTTGTACAGAGAAAAGGCAGCATGAGGTGATCAGTATGGAGTAACAGCTGCATGAGGACTTAATATTGAGAAAGGGCAGTATGGGAGCTCAGTATAGAGAGATTGCAGCTTGGGGAGCTCAGTATTGACACAGCGCAGGATGATTGTCTCAGTATAGAGAAGAGGTATTATGAGGGATGTAGTATGAATTGTAGGGCAGTGTGGGTGTCTCAGTATGGAATAGGTGCAGCATAGCTGGCTCAGTGCAGAGAAAGGGCAGCTTTGGGGGTATAGTATGGATAAATAGCAGCAAGGGGGCTCAATATTGAGAAAAGTGCAGTATGGGGCTCAGCATCGAGAGATGGCAGTATGGGTGCTCAGTGTGGAGAAAGAGCAGCATGGTGGGCTCAGTATAGAGAAGAAACATCATGAGGGACATAGTATGGAGAGTAGGGCAACATGAAGGATTCTGTATGAAGAGAGGGCAACATAGGGGGTTCAGTAAGTAGAAAATATAGTGTAATGGAGCTCAGTAAGGAGAGGGGGCAGCATAGGGTAATCAGCATAAAGAGGCATGGGGGGCTCAGTATGTTGAGTGAGGCAGTATGATGGACTCAGTATAGAAAAGGGGAAGCACAAGGGGCTCAGTGTGAATAGGGGGCGGCGTAAGAGAACAGAGTGAAGAGAGGGCAGCATGGGAGGTTTTTTTTTTTTCTACAGACTAATGTAATGGGGCTTTTCATAGTGAGGTATTGGGTCCTGAGACCCCCAGCAATCACTCTAAAGGCTTCTTAAATGTGCATAGCTTAGGAGTTATGAGAGCATATATACAGCGCCGAGTGGATGCAGAAGAAAGTCAAAGGCTTTCTATGTGCTCCTGTACCGCCCCACGGGCTCGTCCGTCTGCCGAACCGCTCGGATCCGTTCTCGTACGGTGGGTGGCTCAAGCTCCTCACGGACCCGGGGGTCACATCGCTCCTCAAAGGGGTTGGCGCTACACATAGGGACTTCGGTGGGGAGTTCCACGGCCGGAGCCGCGGTGGTTTGTAGGGGATTTAAGTTTGTGATGCCACCCACGGGTTGTGGTGAATGGATGGACACCACCGCTGCTGTTGACTAGGCCTCCCTGGGACGGTGTTGCGCAGCTTGGTGTTGACCCCTCCGTGGGTAGGGGAGTGATGGTCCCGGGGGCCCGAGGGAGGTGCTGAGGCGTGGGGATGGGTGGGTGCTGGTGCGGTGCGTGGCCCGAAGGCACTGGTGTACTCACTATGACACAACACACTGGAGTCTCCGGTAAACCAAACTAGATGATGAACGGGGCCCGCAGCCGGCTGCAGCTTCTCCCTTAACAGGTTGGTGGTTTCCGGATTTCTCATGCACCTCCTTAATGTGAATGTTATGACTCCTATGCCTAAGCAACAGTAGTCTGCTCCCCGGCTTGCTGGGTGTCGGGAGAGCCCTGTTTGCCCGCAGACGCTAGCCCTTTGGGCCTCTATGCCTTGGCAGGGGCTTTACCCTAATGGTTGGGCTGTTGTCTTCAGTCGGGTCTTGTGTGGGAAAGGTCCTTAAGTCTGGTCCTCAATCAGTTGATTTGACTCAGCCCTGTGGTTTCTGGGCTTCGTACTGGGTCTGAGTACCCCTCCTGGTGCTCCGGTTTCCAATCGGTTCCCCGGTTCGGTACCAGCGGGCCACCGCCGGACCCCGGTCCCTAAGGTTCCACCGGCTGTAATCCCAGCTCCTGCAGGCGGCCACCACCATCTGCCTCCTTGCCAGAGGTGACTGGGCTCCAACCCAGACACCTGAGTAGAGTTTTGGCAGGCCTGGTCACAGGTCTGCCCTTGAACTCGACTTCTCTCCTCCACTGTCAGAACTCATCTACTTTTGTACTAGAACTTGTGTTTTTCCCGCCTCCAGACCTGTGAACTCCTTGGTGGGCGGAGCCAACCACCTGGCTCCACCCCCCTGGTGTGGACATCAAACATGGAGGGAGGTGACAAGCGTTTTGTAGTTTGCCTGCTGTCACCTTTTTAGGGAGGGGGGTGTGTGTGTCTGGCACTACCTGGGACAACCTGACTAGTCCAGGGCGTCACATTCCCCCTTGGTTTAATGCAGACCATCCGCGGGCTGCCCGTCCATCACCGGTTTATTTTGTAACTGCAAAAAGATAAAAACGGGAACACAATACAAGTATACTAACAGTTGTATAAACTTCAAATATTGGTGTTAAATCTTCCCTTGCGGGAAACACATGCTTAAACGTTTCAAAATGTAACACTTTTATTAACACGGGAACGGGACCAGGTCCCTCAGTCACCCACCCAAACAACATGAACCTTGGTGCTGCCCCTAAGAAGTGGGCAGCACCCCTTTTCCCCAGTCCAGGAACAGGCCCAGGTGGTGTCCAACGAGACGGGTGCAGGGTTCACATCTGCTCATCTCTCGGAGGCCCGACGTCCAGGGGACCCCTGACCCAGAGGATGGCCACCGGTTGCAATGGTGGCGGGCCTCGGCCATCTGTTTCCCGCAGGCCCATCCTCCAGTCTGCCTCTCCGGAGGCTGTGAAGTGGAAGGCCGGTTAGGGATTATTTACATGCCCAATAGTTTTTGGGTTGGCCTGCAAGTTCTTGGCCTTGTCTTTAGGAAACGGGGCACAAACAAAGTCCCAACGGGCAGTATGGTCCCAACGGGGACTGTGTTCAACTTGGCAACCGGGATCCGCTGCCTTTTAACTTTCATCCTCTAGGTAAAACTCCGCTGCCGGCGCAGCCTCCTCCAGCCACTTTGCCCTGGCTACCACAGGGCAGCACGGGTCCCAAATGCCACACTCACTCACGGGGGCACTGTCCATAAAGACCCCGTCTTCCACTGCCTGCGGTGCGGGTACGGTGGCCGGGCTCTACGTGTAGAACTGTCCTCGCTCCTCTAACTCCCTGCCATCCTCCACCAGGGGCTCCGACCTCTAATGGCGCCCACCGAGGCTCTGACCACCGGCGGCGTTCAACAAGTCAGGCAGGGTCTGGCTCCTTCCACCCGGCGTACCAGATGGCTTCCCGCGGGGAACTCAGGGACGTTCAACAAAGGAACACGGGTACTGCAGGAGCAGGTCCTTTTAAAACTTTAACTTTAAAACGTTGAACTGTAAAACTTCAGGGGTTAATTTGGGGTGCGGCTACCACCGCAGGGGACCGTATTGGCCGATGGTCGGACGATCGATCGGGCTTCCCTTCCAGGTGCAGTAGGTTCCGGTGCTGTAAGCCGCTATCGGGAACGGCGGCGGGGGCAGCATACTCGGTACCTCTTCCTCCATGAGTTGCACTACCTCGGGCTTGCTGGTAGCAGTTCTGGCGGGTTCCAACTCCCAGCTGATGAGGGACGACATAGGAGTCTGCGTGGCTTTATATCGGCGCTCCACGGCTGCAGCAGCCCCTTGCTCACGGGCCCACACCACGGCAACCATCCTGTGGACCTCCGCCTTCCAGTTGAGTAACTGCTGCAGACTCTGTGCCCTCACCTTCAGGTAGAACCGACCCAGCTCCCGCTCCAACCAAGCAGCGGTTCCAGCGGGAAGCTCCCCCGGGCCGCAGTCCTCAAAGGCTACTCCACCTCTGCTTCTTCCGAGTCCCGCCGCTCCAGCGGCGGGCGCCCCTCTGCTCCCGTCCAGAAACGCCGACATCTTTCCATCTGCTCCCCCCGTGGTCTTCTCGGGGCACCCTGTTGCTTTCTGCACCGCTCAGCTCTCAGGGGGCGGGGATTCACTTTTTGCGCCCTTTCTGCTTGGAGAAGACGGCTTGGGCGGGAAACTTCACGGCCACTGGATAGTCACAAGATGGCGGATTCTGCAATTTTTCAGCGGGACGCCGCTAACGATAACTTCAAGGCGCACTTCCACCGGTAAGTGGATGGGTTCAATCCTGTTCGTGACGCCAGAAGAAGCGTATGTGTACCACCCCGCGGGCTCGGCCGGCTGCCGAGCCGCTCGGATCCGTGTTCGTACGGTGGGTGGCTCGAGCTCCTCACGGACCCGGGGGTCACGTCGCTCCTCAAAGGGGTTGGTGCTACACGTAGGGACTTCGGTGGGGAGTTCCACGGCCAGAGCCGCGGTGGTTTGTAGGGGATTTAAGTTCGTGACGCCACCCACGGGTTGTGGTAAATGGATAGACACCACCGCTGCCGTTGACTAGGCCTCCCGGGGATGGTGTTGCGCAGCTTGGTGTTGACCCCTCCGTGGGTAGGGGAGTGATGGTCCCGGGGACCGAGGGAGGTGCTGAGGCGTGGGGATGGGTGCGTGCTGGGGCGGCGCGGTGCGCGGCCCGAAGGCACTGGTGTACGGACTATGACACAACACACTGGAGTCTCCGGTAAACCAAACGGGATGATGAACGGGGCCCGCAGCCGGCTGCAGCTTCTCTCTTAACAGGTTGGTGGTTTCCGCCTTTCTCCTGCACCTCCTTAATGTGAATGTTATGACTCCTATGCCTAAGCAACAGTAGTCCGCTCCCCGGCTTGCTGGGTGTCAGGAGAGCCCTGTTTGCCCGCAGACGCTGGCCCTTTGAGTCTCTATGCCTTGGCGGGGGCTTTACCCTAATGGTTGGGCTGTTGTCTTCAGTCGGGTCTTGTGTGGGAAAGGTCCTTAAGTCTGGTCCTCAATCAGTTGATTTGACTCAGCCCTGTAGTTTCTGGGCTTCGTACTGGGTCTGAGTACCCCTCCTGGTGCTCCGGTTTCTAATCGGTTCCCTGGTTCGGTACCAGCGGGCAACCGCCCGACCCCGATCCCTAAGGTTCCACCGGCTGTAATCCCAGCTCCTGCAAGCGGCTACCACCATCTGCCTCTTTGCCAGAGGTGACTGGGCTCCAACCCAGACACCTGAGTAGAGTTTTGGCAGGCCTGGTCACAGGTCTGCCCTGGAACTCGACTTCTCTCCTCCACTGTCAGAACTCATCTACTTTTGCACTAGAACTTGTGTTTTTCCTGCCTCCAGGCCTGTGAACTGCTTGGTGGGTGGAGCCAACCGCATGGTTCCACCCCCTGGTGTGGACAGCAAACATGGAGGGAGGTGACAAGGGTTTTGTAGTTTGGCTGCTGTCACCATTTTAGGGAGGGGTGTGTGTGCCTGGGACTACCTGGGACGACCTGGCTAGTCCAGGGTGTCACACTCCTTTCTACTGAGCTGAGCATTTCTAAGACGAGTTTTGAGCAATTGGTGGCGGTCTCAGGACCCAGACCACAGTGATTTGCTCAGAATCAATATATATATAAAACATAAGTTACTATTTAAATTGGGGGGAGGTGTGAAGAGCTTCTGGCTCTTTTCTCTGGCCCATGAGTAGATTCCTGGGGATTGCAATGCACAAGCCGCAACCGTGTTTTGCTGAGCCTTTAATTTCTTCTTGCACTGCGAGCCACTGAACGTTGCTCATGCAATAAAGGTTTATGTCTTACTGCTGGCCAATGCCAGCATCATGACATACTTTGTGGGCAGAGTTAGCAGGCGATGAGCTCCTGTCCCACAGAAGAAGACAGCAATGTCAGCCCCCATATCCTGTGATTTACATGCTCCAGCACTAGCGTCTCCTGTGATGCGTATATACTGCATCCCCAATGTCTCCTGTAATGCATATACTGCAACCTGCCTGTCTCCTGTAATGTATACACTCCAGCTCCAGTGTCTCCTATGGGATATATATAATCCAGCCCCAGTGGTGTATCCTATATGATGTGTATACCTTAGCCCCAGTGGTGTATCCTATAAGATGTGTATACCCCAGCCCCAGTGTTTACTATATTATGTATATACAACAGTCTCAGTGTCTCGTATGTGATGTGTACAGCGGTCTCAGTTTTTTCTATGGGATGTATATACTCCATTCCCAGTGTATCCTATGAGATGTATATGCTCCAGCCCTAGTGTTTCCTATGTTATGTATACACAACTGTCTCGGTGTCCCCTATGTAATGTACAGATAATGAATGCAGCCCACAAGCATGTCTCTTCTGATGTGTACAGTCCAGCTGCAGTGTCTCCTGTGTGATGTATACATAGCAGTCTCAGTGTCTCCTTTGTAATGGATACAGCCGCTTTGCTGTGTCCTATGTGATGAATACTGCGGTTTCAGTATTTTCTGCTATGTATATTTGGCTGTATCTGTGTCTTCTGTGTGATATATATATATATATATATATATATATATATATATATATATATATACACACATACAGCATTCTCTGTGTCTCCTAAGTAAGTTGTTTAAATGTTTGAACAAATATAGCAGAATCATTTTCAAGTTGATAATTTTGTACAGCCTGCAACTAACGGTATAAATAAATGGCCCCGGGTAGAAAAAAGGTTTTTCACCCCTAATTTAAATGTTTAGTGCTATTACATGTCTACTGTACCTGTATTCCTGTATTGTCCACAATCTGTTAATGGCTGGTAACAGCAACTCCAATCATCTCTTTAGCATTGTTAAGAACATACTAGGAGATGTAAGTTCATATAATACAATTGTATATGCTGGAATCTGGCTTGACCTTACAATTGATCGCTTTACTAATCTTGGGGCTGTATTCATATACTAATGATGGTTTTGGTGTTGAATTCTTGCACTGATAGTAGTTCTGACATTATATGCATGCACGGATTATAGTTCTGATAATGTATTCATGTACTGATGGAGGTGCTGGTGATGTCTTCATGTACTGATTATTGTTCTGGTGATATATTCATGTGCTGATTGGGTTTTGGGGATGTATTCATGTACTGATGGTGGTTCTGGTGCTATATTAATATACTGATGGTGGTTCTGATAATGTATGCATGTTCTTTTGGTGGTTCTAAACCAATATTGATGTAGATGTAATTTTTAATTTATTAGACTTGATAGTAATAAATTACACATGGACAACACAGACTGAAAATCAGTCACATATGTAAGCCAAACAAGTGTTTGTCTAAACTCCCCATACACTTTATATGTACAATCATTTGGCTAGCAGCTGTCTCATCCAACTCCTCATAGACAAGAGTGCTCGCTTTGCCAATCACTCCTATGTTCTCTATGAGAGAGCTGCTGCTAGACATATCTGGCAGTTTTGTTATCACTTAGAGAACAAAACTATTTGCAATCTGTAACATCGGACATTAAATGGATCCTTATCTCCCCTGACAATATCAGTCAGAGGCAGTCATGAACAGTAAACTGTTGGTCAAACCTGTTCATATCATTATTAGTGAAGGCCCTCATACATCTTAAGCGGGCTTTACACGCTACGATATAGTTAATAAATTATCGTCGGGGTCACATTGTTTGTGACGCACATCCGGCGCCATTAACAATATCGTAGCGTGTAACAGTTATGTGCGCCCTAAAATGATCGCAAAAGCGGCAAAAATCGTTTGCCGCGGAGAGGTCGTTCTAAAACAAAAAATCGTTTACCTCTCATTAGCGATGTTGTTTGTCGTTCCTGCGGCAGCACACAGCGCTGTGTGTGACACCGCAGGAGCGAGGAACATCTCCTCGCTGTGACACCCCACGACCCGCCCCCTTAGAAAGGAAGCAGATCGCCGGCCAGAGCGACGTTGCCGGACAGGTAAGTAATGTGACGGGTGTAAGCGAGGTTGTGCGCGACGGGCAGCGATTTACCCGTGTCGCACAACCGACGGGGGTGGGTACAATCGCTTGCAATCTCGCTAGCAAGATCGCAGCGTGTAAAGATCGCTTTAGACTATTGAAAAGGTATGCACACTTTTAAGGTATATTATTCTGATGCCCACGGACATGGTGAGCTTTTCATGCAAGTGTTTTTTTTGTCATGAAGTGTCATTTTTTTGCATCTTTTTGGTTGTTTTTCCAACATCTTTTGACCGCCAGCTCTTTATTTAAAGGGTATCGATTAAACTAGTGAAAAATGGTCCGGACACTTCTATTAACCACCTCATGCTTTTGTAAACCTGAATACATGCACCGCAAGTTGTTTTTACATTGCTGTGCATCTGTTCATTGTATTTAAGCGCTTTTTCAGGCAAATAGCATACCCACCTGAAAAAGCCATTGTGCGCACATATCCCTTGTAAGGGGCGTGATCACTTATGCACAAATGTGGACTAAAATATATTTTACATGGAAAAAAAATATTCTTTGCATATATTTTTTTTAATTTTGTTTCTTTCATTCCTAATGGAATTTATTTACTTATTTATCTTACATAACTTTACCCCAAAAGGTCAAAAACATCTGTGAGGAAATGTAATGAAAGAGACTGTAAGAAATGTAATGAAAGTATTCACATTTACAGGGGATAAAAGTCGCTAGAGTGACACATGTCACAAGCAAAGCTTATTTGGGTCAGTTGGGCACTAGGAAAATACAACCATACCGTCCTATACAGTTAGGTCCAGAAATATTTGGACAGTGACACAATTTTCGCGAGTTGGGCTCTGCATGCCACCACATTGGATTTGAAATGAAACCTCTACAACAGAATTCAAGTGCAGATTGTAACGTTTAATTTGAAGGTTTGAACAAAAATATCTGATAGAAATTGTAGGAATTGTACACATTTCTTTACAAACACTCCACATTTTAGGAGGTCAAAAGTAATTGGACAAATAAACCAAACCCAAACAAAATATTTTTATTTTCAATATTTTGTTGCGAATCCTTTGGAGGCAATCACTGCCTTAAGTCTGGAACCCATGGACATCACCAAACGCTGGGTTTCCTCCTTCTTAATGCTTTGCCAGGCCTTTACAGCCGCAGCCTTCAGGTCTTGCTTGTTTGTGGGTCTTTCCGTCTTAAGTCTGGATTTGAGCAAGTGAAATGCATGCTCAATTGGGTTAAGATCTGGTGATTGACTTGGCCATTGCAGAATGTTCCACTTTTTTGCACTCATGAACTCCTGGGTAGCTTTGGCTGTATGCTTGGGGTCATTGTCCATCTGTACTATGAAGCGCCGTCCGATCAACTTTGCGGCATTTGGCTGAATCTGGGCTGAAAGTATATCCCGGTACACTTCAGAATTCATCCGGCTACTCTTGTCTGCTGTTATGTCATCAATAAACACAAGTGACCCAGTGCCATTGAAAGCCATGCATATGTCCATGCCATCACGTTGCCTCCACCATGTTTTACAGAGGATGTGGTGTGCCTTGGATCATGTGCCGTTCCCTTTCTTCTCCAAACTTTTTTCTTCCCATCATTCTGGTACAGGTTGATCTTTGTCTCATCTGTCCATAGAATACTTTTCCAGAACTGAGCTGGCTTCATGAGGTGTTTTTCAGCAAATTTAACTCTGGCCTGTCTATTTTTGGAATTGATGAATGGTTTGCATCTAGATGTGAACCCTTTGTATTTACTTTCATGGAGTCTTCTCTTTACTGTTGACTTAGAGACAGGTACACCTACTTCACTGAGAGTGTTCTGGACTTCAGTTGATGTTGTGAACGGGTTTTTCTTCACCAAAGAAAGTATGCGGCGATCATCCACCACTGTTGTCATCCGTGGACGCCCAGGCCTTTTTGAGTTCCCAAGCTCACCAGTCAATTCCTTTTTTCTCAGAATGTACCCGACTGTTGATTTTGCTACTCCAAGCATGTCTGCTATCTCTCTGATGGATTTTTTCTTTTTTTTCAGCCTCAGGATGTTCTGCTTCACCTCAATTGAGAGTTCCTTAGACCGCATGTTGTCTGGTCACAGCAACAGCTTCCAAATGCAAAACCACACACCTGTAATCAACCCCAGACCTTTTAACTACTTCATTGATTACAGGTTAACTAGGGAGACGCCTTTAGAGTTAATTGCAGCCCTTAGAGTCCCTTGTCCAATTACTTTTGGTCCCTTGAAAAAGAGGAGGCTATGCATTACAGAGCTATGATTCCTAAACCCTTTCTCCGATTTGGATGTGAAAACTCTCATATTGCAGCTGGGAGTGTGCACTTTCAGCCCATATTATATATATATAATTGTATTTCTGAACATGTTTTTGTAAACAGCTAAAATAACAAAACTTGTGTCACTGTCCAAATATTTCTGGACCTAACTGTATAGCATCGCATGACCATCCTCACCCATCCCTTGTAGACTGTGAGCCCTCGCAGGCAGGGTTCTCTCTCCTCCAGTCTGTGCCTTGAAGTGTTCATGATTTTTGTACTTGTCCCTATTATACTGTATATGCCCTTTTTTCACATGTAAAGTGCCATGGAATAAATGGCGCTATAATAATAAATAATAATAATAATAATACTATGCCTACCAATTATTCATTATTGCTCTATTCAGTACTCTGCTTACACCAAGCACTGTAACTGGCAAAAGAACCTTTTTTGACTCTTCTTTGTGGTTCTTAATTTCCTTTTTAAATTGCAGGAGCTTCAATCATGCGCCAACAATTTACTGCACACTTTGTCCTCATCAGGTAAATGTCGCCATATACTTTTGATAAATGATTTGACAGTTGAACAATCATTGAACAAGGAACATTTGGCAAATTATCGTTAAGCTGAAGAAACCATACACATTTTGGTCCAGGTTGGGCATTACAGTCATTCAGATTGGACATGAGTATTCAATAACTCACAGCGAAGAAAGAATCTTTCCGGGAATTATCCTTCAATAAAAAAAAATCTTTTGTATTAGTATTGGACGACTAACATCAGACGGAACATTCATCAAGGATTGTCCATTTTGGGCACCTTACGGTGCGGCAGAAGAAGGGTAGGGTCACATGTATTTTTGCCTGTATTTTTGCACCAAAAGCCACAGTGTTGGCAAGGACAAGAAAAACGCTAAGGCTGACACTGCACTTTGCGTTCTCCTACTTGCATTTCTAAACGCACGTTTTTTGGCTTAAGTGATTTGACCAAAGTTGCCTTTTCCAGAAATTTAGCGCTGAAAACGCATGCGTATTTACCGCTTTTTTGATGCGTTTTCAGCGCTTTTTACATGCTTTTTCACCTGCGCTTTGACAGATGCGTTTTGAACATCAAGACACTGCTAAATAAAGATTAAACAGTCAAAAAGAATGAAAAAAGAGAAAAAAAGGATCATATCTATATTAATGGGAAAAATAATGAAAATAGATATATTTCATTAAATTATAGCGGTAATATACATTTTATCGCTAAAATAGCAATAAATGTATATTTTTCTTAAATTTAATTGTCGGATTATGTGTGTGTGTGTAAAGGGACATATCAAATCATTATTTTGATGTCCAAAACGCATGTTTTCTGCACATAAAAAGCAGGTAAAACGCAGGAATTTGAAGGAATCTTGTTTTTTGCCATTTCTCATTGACTTCAATGACAGCAAAACGCACCTAAAATGGCAAAAACAATTGACATGTTGCTTCTTTGAACGCATGATTTTTGCCACAAAATATGCAAATTAAACGCAGCGTTTAGAAACGCAAAGTGCGGTCTGAAAATCGCCATTTTCTATAGACTTTGCTGTAAAATCAAAACGCATGCCTTTTGGCATGAAAAAGGTGCTTCTCAAAACGGACCTAAAAAGCACCTAAAACGCAGGTGGAAACGCAAAGTGCGGTCTCAGCCTAAGGGCATTTTTGTCCCAATTTTACTCACATCTTTTGCAGGGTTTTTGATTTTTTTTTTTATTATTATTTATCTTAACACTGGAAGAATTGCTATGCATAAAGGAGGTAGTGCTCAAAATAGGCAACAAACAAAAAAACTGCAGCTTTTGCGTGAAATTTAAGAAATCTCATTGATTACACTTCATATGAAAGAGACCAAGGAAAATTTTCCAGCGAGCCTGTAAAGGATGTAAAAATCAGGTAGATACTTTAGGGTATGTTTACACACTGCATCTTTTTTTTTTTACCACAAAGATGCAGTGTTTTTGTCCCCCCCCCCCCCCCAAAAAAAACCCCCACCAAAAACACACCGCGGCAAAAACGCATCAAAACGCAATGCATTTTTTACGCGTTTTTACCCCGTTTATACCAAATTTTGTCCATTGCGTCTTTTAAGTCAAATCTATTGACTGAAATGGCTCCAAAAAAAAGGCAAGAACGCAGAAAGAATTGACATGCTGCATCTTCAAAAACGCGGCCAAAGACCTAGAACCCGGGGTGGGCTGGGTCTCCTGGACCTCAAGACATACTACATTGCCACTCACTTAGCCAGAGTGGTAGACCGGTGCAGGCACTCTAAGGCCAAACCATGGGTGCCGGTGGAGCAGAGCTTCACTGATTTTCCACTGGCGGGGCTCCCTTGGGTGATTTCCCCTATTGGCACAGAACTCAAGTCCCATCCTACGATTGGCGCTACGCTATCTTACTGTTCTCAAGAGGTGGTCCGGAGATCCCTAATTCCTTTACCTTCTCCCCTTTCCCCGATCGTTGGCGCCCCGGATTTCTCACCGGGTCTCTCTGACCCGGTGTTTCGTCTGTAGATTTCCCGAAATAGATTCCGAGCCCACCAAATTGGAGTTGGGGGGCATTGGCCAACAACGGAGGAACTTTGGAATTTCCGGGTACCCGGACCTCTGGGCTTGTGGCGTTCTAAGCAGCTTCGACACTTTCTCTGTTCTCTACCAGACTATAGTCAGTTTGACAGACCCTTCACCGAATTCGAGAAGCTATGCATAGAGAGGGGGACCCTCAGACACTCACTGGCCATCTCGCACATCATGCTAAACAACTCCTCGGATTTGCCTCCACCTAGGTTCCTCTTGCAATGGGAGTCGGACATGGGCCTCACCCAGTCGACCACGCAGAGAAACAAGGTGCTGTCACTCGCTCACAAAGCACCCATTAGTTCAACATTTCAAGAATCCAACTACAAATGTATCTCTCGGTGGTATAGGGTCCCGACAAAACTCCACAGGATGTTCCCAGCAATAGACTCTGGCTGTTGGAGATGTGGTGCAGGGGAGGGAAACTTCCTGCACATATTTTGGGAGTGCCCAGTGTTGCAGCGGTTTTGGGAGGGGGTACGGGGAGTGATCAGGCATGTGACTGGATACACACAGACCCTGGTCCCGGAACTCTTCCTGTTCCAATTATCCGAGTCCTCTGTTCGTGCATATAAAGGGTCTCTGTTAAGCTTCCTGGTGATGGCTGCCAGGACGTGCATCCCTCTGACATGGAGATCCTCCGCTCCGCTGACATTATCAATGTGGGCAAACAGGGTGAACGAACTGTTATACATGGAGGACCTGACGGCGTCTCTCCATGACAGACAAGAGGCTTTCCACAAGACATGGTTTTCCTGGATCAAGTTTAAATACTCCAATGACTACGGTACCTGGATTCCCCCTGATTGAGGGGGGGGCCTACTGATGCCGTGAGACAGAGGTGTTCTGAGAAGGTGGATTTCTGCTTTGTGGCTGTTCGTCTTCCATTGTCTCCCTTTTCCCTTCCCCTTTTTCCTTTTGTGTGTTCCCCCCTACTCGTTTCTTGTCAAATCTTTCGTGTCTTACTTGTTTCTCTCTTCTCTTCTTCTTAACTTACCATAGTATTCCTGTATTTCAAAACTTCCGGGTAAACATGGAGGAGTCAAAGTGTTGAATTTTTCATATGTTACAGTTAGCCTGTTATGAGATAACACACAACGGATGTGAAATATATTGCAATTGAATCTGATTGGAAAGATTCCATGTTTTTTTGGTTAAATAAAGAATTTAAAAAAAAAAAAAATCGCGGCCAAAATACAGCCAAAAAAAAGATGCCCAGTGTGGTCAGCAAAAACAAAATCTCATAGACATTGCTGGAGGAAGGAAATGCATGCATTTAGGTGCATCTTTGTGACCTCAAAAATGCACGAAAAACGCAGCGAAAGATGCAGTGTGTGAACATAGCCTTATTCCAAAAGGTATAAAAGAAGTGCACATACATATAGTAAGTCACGCGGAGGGGAAAAGGTTATCTGCACTGTTTGCAGATAATTTTTCCCCCTCTGTCTGACTTACTATATGTATGTGGACTTACTTTATTCCAAAGGGTATAAAAGATCTACCTGATTTTTACATCTTCAGGCTCGCTGGAAAATGTTCCTTGGTCTCTTTCATATCAAGTGCGGCTGGAGCTCCTGCCTCTTATCCGTTGCTGAGCCTTCAATGGGGAGAATGGCATACTGTACATTATGGCCATTTACTAGCGGTAAGCTGACAATTCCTGTTTTTTCATTGATTACGCTGGTACAGTAAAACGTTGCGTATTTTTATGTCCCGAATACACTGCATGAAATTTTGTAACAAAATGGAAAATTATTCCAGCTCACCCTTTCCGGATTGAGATCAATATCTTGGGACGGTACACGGAAAATTGAGCCGGTCAAGCTATACGATCCACGAGGAGGGAAAATTCCAGCATCCAAGTCCACGATGAATAAAAATTCTTTCTTTATTGGATATGCATTAAAAAGAATTTTGGCAGATTTTTCACAGATTAAAACTATAAATGAAGCATGGTAATGGTACGCGTTTCGGACGTCATCCTAGTCCATGGCCGAGGAATAAGGACTCATGACTTCCGAAACGCGTACCATCATCACTTTTCATTTATTGTTTTAATCTGTGAAAACCTGGCAAACATTTTTTTAATGCATATCCAATAAAGAAAGAATTTTTATTCATCGTGGACTTGGATGCTGGAATTTTCCCCTCTCTTCGACTGCATAAAATATGTAAGCAAAAATATCTGAACATTTTCGAAGACTCCGTTATGGCCGCCAACTGAAGCAACAAAACTTCTGCCTTATTATCTAATGTGGATCAGTTTCCTAATTTGAGTAGACATTACGGCCCATTACAGACATGTCACCGGAGACTCTTTGAAGTCTCTTCACAGTGATTCCAATCTGTAGACTCTACACCTATTTGTGTTTGGCTCTCGCCGTCTTGTACGTACAGTCAATTTCTAAATACTTCATCGACAGCTTGACTTAAATGACTCAATGAGAGAAAAACCAATTATATGTGTTATATAGAAACAGGACTATATATTTACTAACCTAATAAATGGTGGTGACAGGTGTTTTTTCTAGGACAATCATTGTCCCCTTGTCACATACAGTGGCTTATGCTAATGGCCCTATAATAGACCCTACCTCTCTCCGCAGGAGACTGGAGCCAGTGTTTTTACCATAGCAAGGGAGAGACACTAACGACTTCCTACTCTAAATGTTTTACATCAAAGACATTAGACTGGAATTGCCAAAGTGTTTAGCGCCTATAATCCAAACACCAAATCAAAGGAAAGCGACATCTTCTTGGTGGCCACTGTCCGGGAATCACAGGAATCTGCTGCTGTGGAGCCTTCATAATGTAGATATATCAGTACTCATCAGCTAATGATGACCTTTACTCTTTACAAGAAAGGATAGTATATATCCGAGACCATAAAACTATTCCATGTCTCATCCCACGGCCCCTACTATCCCGATAAGCTTGAATAAAAGCTATTTCACGTGTCATCCCACGGCCCCTACTATCCCGATAAGCTTGAATTCAAATCAAACAGCGCTGTGGAAAAAGAAAAAAACGCAGATAGGGTCTTATCTGGTGTACAGATGGATACAAAAAGTAAGACAGGTACTCACTTGTTGGAGTTGTGACAGGCACAACTCCTTTGAAGGCTTAAAGCAAAATAATTGCAGAGAGTGGTCAGCCGCAGCCCCGATGATGCAGTCAAAATCGCAGGGTAGGTAGAGAGGTCGGGTTAAATGCTGCGCTAGAAACCACAAATCCAGGAGATGTGATGAATTCTTTCCTTTATTAACACAGGTCAACGCGTTTCAAAGGCATCTCCGCCCTCTTCATCAGGACAAAGAAAGAAACAGAATAACCCAAGGTTATAATATAATAATAATATAATAATTATAATAATAAGGCAATAATATAATAAAGGAATAACATAAGGTTATTCTGTTTCTTTCTTTGTCCTGATGAAGAGGGCGGAGATGCCTTTGAAACGCGTTGACCTGTGTTAATAAAGGAAAGAATTCATCACATCTCCTGGATTTGTGGTTTCTAGCGCAGCATGTAACCCGACCTCTCTACCTACCCTGCGATAAGCTTGAATTAAATGTTTTAAATACTTTTTTCTCAACTGTGTTCACACAGGAAAAGCATATGCCGCGGGAAATGCAGAGTGATCATGTAAACGCTTCATTAAGTATGACCTGCCTAACCCAGGAAGAAGTGCAGAACCGACTTCGTAACATTAAAGTTGACAAATCACCAGGCCCTGATGGCATTCACCCTCAGGTATTAAGGGAGTTAAGTAGTGTGATAGACAGGCCTCTGTTCCTTATATTTAACGACTCTATAGAAACTGGGTCTGTTCCACTGGTTTGGCGGCTAGCAAATGTGGTACCAATATTCAAAAAAGGGTGTAAAAGGGAACCTGGAAACTATAGGCCGGTAAGTTTAACATCTGTTGTGGGTAAAATGTTTGAAGGGTTTTTAACGGATACTATTATGGAATGTCTCAATGTTAATAATTGTTTAACTCCATATCAACATGGATTTATGAAGGATCGCTCCTGTCAAACTAACCTGATCAGCTTCTATGAGGATGTAAGCTCTCACATGGACCGAGGAGAATCATTGGATGTCATTTATCTCAACTTCGGTAAAGCATTTGACATTGTCCCACATAAAAGACTGCTAAGTAAAATGAGAAAGCTTGGGCTCGGGGAAAATGTGTGCAGATGGGTAGGTAGCTGGCTTAGTGGTAGAAAACAAAGAGTGGTTATTAATGGCGCATACTCAGATTGGGCCAGGGTTACTAGTGGGGTGCCACAGGGGTCTGTATTGGGCCCCCTACTATTTAATATATTTATTAATGATCTGGTGGATGGTTTACAGAGTAAAATATCAGTATTTGCAGATGATACAAAACTATGTAAGGTAGTTAACACAAAGGAGGACAGTTTGCAACTACAGATGGATTTGAGTAAATTGGAGAATTGGGCTGAAAAATGGCAAATGAGGTTTAACACAGATAAGTGTAAGGTTATGCACGTGGGAAGGAGAAACAGATGCTACGATTACTTACTAAATGGGAAACCGCTGGGGAAATAAGACATGGAAAAAGACTTAGGCATCTTAGTCAATAAGAATCTAAATTGGAGTGCCCAGTGTCAGGCAGCAGCCACCAAAGCAAATAGGGTGATGGGATGCATTAGAAGAGGTCTGGGGGCATGAGATGAAAACATCATTCTCCCTCTGTACAAATCACTCGTCAGACCACACTTGGAGTATTGTGTGCAGTTTTGGGCGCCGGTGCTCAAGAAAGACATTACTGAACTTGAAAGGGTTCAGAGGCGGGCTACTAAAATAATAAATGGAGTGGGTGCATTACAATACACGGAAAGGTTATCAAAATTAGGTCTATTTACTCTAGAAAAGAGAAGACTTAGGGGAGATCTAATAAATAATTCAGCCATCATCTGCCAGGAAATATGTGGGCTCGGCGTGCAACTTCGCATCAAAGTCATGGACACGATATGACATAACTGTACTTTTTAGTGTGGGTTTTTTTTTGCCTGTTTTACATTTGCGCCTCACTCTTTTTTTTTATTTTGCACCTGTTTAATATTTGTTCACCAGTTTGTTTGTTTTTTACGTTCAGCATAGTGGGCAGAGTTCTAGGCTATGTGTGCCAGGATTTGGTGCAGAAATTTTCCTGGTAGCAAATCTGCATCTTCTGGCAGGAAAATGCACCAAAAACGAGGTGCGTTTTTGCTGCTTTTTTTGCGTGTGTTTTTCATAATTAAGTCAATGGGTGAAACTGCCTAAAATGCAGGCAAAAACGCGCCAAGAATTGACATGCTGCAAATTATTTTCTGAACCAAATCTGCAAGGAACAAATAAACAGCATGTGCATAGCACTTCAAATTTCTCAGTGATTTAGAGGTAGGCATGCAGATTTGTGACAAAACTGCACCAAAAAGCGCATCAAAAACGCAGTGTGTGCACATGGCCTTACATTTCCACATAATTTTGCTTGATTCATCATTTGCAGTTCTAAGAAAAAAAAATAGTCTGAAATTTACTCTAGTCTCTCCCTGCACCAGTTATTTTGGTGCTGTTTTTGCACTATTTTGCAAAATCACAGAATTTATACAGAAAAAGTTGCTACAAAGACAAAAAGTTAGACTAAAATGAGAGTTTGACTCATTATTGTATCTGGGCCTGTTTTTTATCGTCTTTAATGTTTCATGATTTTTCATGTTTGTGTCATATTCATCTGTCTAATTGTGCCTTTTGTGCCTTTTTTATGTGTTAATCCATTTTTTATTTTTTTTTTTTAAATCACCATTAAGGACGGAGTTTACGGATTACGGAGTTTACAGATGTTTTCACCGGATTCATCATTTGCAACTTTTTGAAAAATCACAAAATTTGAAGCAAATGTTCTCCAGTCTCCCTCAGCACAACTGTAACTATTTATGCCATTTTTTTTGCATCATTTTAGAGGCTCGGTCAACTTTTTGCATTAAAAAGTCACAAAACAGATTAAAGACAGAAATAAAGACCATTTACGGTATGTTTTTGCACAGAATTCATGAACTGTGTGGGTCATTTTGATTCTTCATTTGGCACTATAAACGTCATCGACTATCAAAAGATAAAAAAAAGAAGCGGCAAATAAAATCCACAAATGATGGATTGGGCCAAAAGACCATTTTTGACATTGTGTAAAATTTGTGAAGATTGGTTATTTTCAAGAATTTGGTGCAGAAAACTTGCAACGAATATCACAAGACAAAAAGGAAAAGTGACTTAAAATAAAATGCAAATGATGAATCAGGGCCTATGTGGTACGACGTAACAAACCTTACTATGTCATAGAAACAAAAGTTTTTATTGGTGGTAGTCTAAGGACCCCCATACACAGACAAAAGTCGTCCAAATCTGTTAGTATTGGCAGAATGAGCCAAAGCCTAAGAGCCCCTTCACACATCCATGCAAAAAATGAATCTGTTCCACGGTCCGTGGTGTAGGTGTGTGTATGTGTCTGTGTGTCCATGTGTGTGTTCCTGGTGCTGTTTATGTGCTATCCATGTGACATCCGGATAGCACATGGACAACATGAACTTATCTCCGGCGTTGAGGTCTCCAGCGCTGCTGTTGCTTCCAGGTCTGCATTCAGTGCAGTGAATATTCATGAGCATAATAAGGGGGGCCCCGGAAGCAGAATTGGAGACAGGTAAGTATAAAATGTGATTTTTTTTAAGTTACATGTGTTTTCTCCACTACGTGTCACACTGATGTCACATGGATCAGTGTGCGGTCCATGTGACACTCATGCTGCTGCAGAAAACGGACATGTCGCTGTGTGGAGCACACGGACACACAGTCCGTGTTAAAACATAGACGTGTGTGCAAATCCAATGAATTTTATGGGTCTAGATTGGTCCGTGTCTGTGGTACGTGAGGAAATATACCACACGTCCTGGAAACACGGACCTGTGAAGGAGGCCTAATGTGCATAGTGACCCCCAGAATATTCTCCATTGATGAGATTTGGGTTGGACATTTTGAATGTTATTCTTCAACCCTTTTATTCTTCAGGTGATAACAAGCATCATCATTTGGTCCTGGCTAGCTGATACCAATGGCAAAAGGTGGCCTATATGGGTGTACGGGCCACAAGACACGAACATGAGTCCACACCCTTAGACAAGACTATGTCTTGTATGTAGCATGACGGGGCATCCAGAGTCAATCCGTCGACCTTGACTGCCGCCCCATGCCACTCTACAATGATTACCCTGTAATCATAGAATTCAGATTGGTCTGACTAACCAGGCCATTAATCTACTGCCAATGATCTTGCATGTATCCGATCGTTGGTTGTTTTGTGCCTTGTAAACCAAGATTGTGTGGTGCCCATGATTGTGCATTGTAAACAAAGCATTAGGATGTGGTCGATTGCGCTTCTGTGCCTGTCTCAAAAGGTGGACGCTGATGGAAAGGAGGTCAGACGGCTTAAAGTTGACTCCATCTACTTCATTAAAGTCAATGGTCCTGTTGGCAGGATGTGCCTAATTCCTATTTTTCAGCTCTTCAGAAGGAGCCATTGATGTGTGGCAAAAACGTGGTGTGCACTTGTCCTTAATTACAGGGCATCCAAAAGAATTTGAAGCCTAAAAATGTGTGACAGATATTAGGAAATGTGACTATATTACTACTGAGGAGGACACTGGTTGTGCAGCTTATGTATTTCGTTCAAGACCCCATTCTATTGAATGGACCCCGGATGAAGGGCTGTGATTTGGCATTACGGAGAAGGAGGGGGAGGAGGTGAGCTTTGCTGTTAAGATGCCGCTTTGCCTTGGATCATTTAGCTAAAGTTTTTTTACTAATCGCTTGATAATTTGCTACATTGGAGGACAAAAGAACTTGCTAATTGGCACTCCATTTTCCAGAAGTCTTCCTTTGAAAGAGAAGCTGTGCTTACAATTCGAGATAATCTGCTGTAGTTAATGAGTTATTTAACATCTCGACAGGATGCTGATGAGATGTGAAACCCAAGTCTCTGATCTCTGTTTAGTATTCAATTAACGAGGCTTTGAAGAGGCTGCACCTTCAGTGACTGGCAGCATGATGTTCACCCAGTCTCACATCTATCCTTTGTCTGCTCCAGACATATGAAAGGAGAATCTTCACATTGCAGCCATTGCGGAATATTGGCATTAAATGATGCCACAAGAACCGTAATCTCAAAGCTCGTCCAGAAAAGGTCAGAGATATTTGGGGGCAGATTACGAAGAGTATCGAAAAGAAAACTGGTCTCTGTTGCCCTAAAAAACAACTTTTCTTTCACGTGAGCAATTTAGCAAATGAAAGCCGAGTTCCGAATGGCTGGTAGTGGCAAACAAGGAGACACGTTTGATAAAAAAATGGCCATTGTTTGGACCGTGGACAATTTCATATACTTGCTTTGACCTACAGGTATATTGTAAAATCCCAACCAGATTTTTGCTGGTTCTCCACAGCTTTTAAATATCTTTATCAAAAGACACACGTGGATATTTGTGGAAGAGTATACAAGTATATAGTACAAGCAATCAGATGAACGCAGATTAAGTCCTGAAAAAAGGTGGAAAGGACATTTTTTTTTTGTTTTAAAAAATATTTAAAAATACCTCTTTTTTTGCCTTGTTTGTAAAAAAAAAAAAAAATTGGTATCACTGCGTCCGTAAATGTCCGATATATCAAAATATTAGTCCTGAAAGTTTTTTTTTTTTTTGGTTTTACAAAATATTAAAAAGTTTGAATCACCTCCTTTTTTACCCCATTTGTAAAGAAATAAGTAAAATATTTGGAATTGCTGCGTCCGTAAATATCCAATTTATCAAAACATAAAATAATCAACCTGACTGGTAAATAATGTAGTGAGAAAAAAATTAAAAAACCTCAGAATTCTGGTTTTTCGACCACCGAACCTAACACCAAAAAAAAAGCAATCAAAACATCATTCCGTATATATTACCTAATGGTATAGATAAAAATGGCAGCTTGTCATACAAAAAACCAAGCCTTCACACAGTTCCGTTGAGGGAAAAGTAAATATATTACCAGTTTTGGAATATGGTGACATAGACCATGAATTAGTTTTCACCATCTTATTGGAAGAAAAAAAAAGAAATGAACTGTGGGAGAGAATCAAGTTTCCATTAAGCTGTAAATGCAAAACCCAAAAAACAATGGCAGAATTGCATATATTTTACCTCTTTTAACCACACGTGGAATTTTTATTTTGTCGTTTAGTACAGTATATGGAAAATGAATGGTGCTATTAAAATCTATAACTCATCCAAAAAACAAGCCCTCATATGGCTATGTGAAAAAATAAGTTATGGTTCTTGTAAGAAGGTGAGGAAACAGCAGAAGTGCTAAAACAAATAATTGTTTGACAGTAAGGCCACGTGCACATGTTGAGTATTTGGTGAGCTTTTTACTTCAGTATTTGAAGCCAAAACCAGTAGTGGAACAATCAGAGGAATAGTATAATGGAAACACGAGCACCACTTCTGGATTTACCACCCACTCCTGTTTTTTTATTACCAATACTGAGGTAAAACCGCACCAGATACTTAATGTGTGAACGTAGCCTAACAATGAGTCCCATATAGATATGGGTGGATCGATTTGCCAGACTCTGGGCCATCGGCCGGGTCAGTATTCTCTGTCCACTGAATGGGAGACTCGAAAATCTCTCAAGCCACATGAAAAATTGTTTAAAAGAACTGAAGTCCTCAGTAGTTGATACCTTTTTATGGCTAACTGAAAATGGCTAACTCAAGCCACATATACACATTGAGTATTTGGCGACATTTTTACCTCAGTATTTGTAGCCAAAATTAGCAGTGGGTAAGAAATCCAGCAGTGGTGCCCGTGTTTCTATTATACTTTTCTTCTGATTATTCCACTCCTGGATTTGGCTACAAATACTGAGGTGAAAACTCACCAAATACTGACTGTGTGAACGGGGCTTGAGAGATTTGCGAGTCTCCCGTTCAGCAGACAGAGACTACTGACAGAGCCAATGGATCGGAGTCCGGCAAATCGATCCACTCATCTCTATATGGGACTCAATGTTAGGCCACGTTCACACATTCAATATTTGGTGAGTTTTTTTACCTCAGTATTTGTAGCCAAAACCAAGAGAGGAACAATCAAAGGAAAAGCATAATAGAAACACAAGCACCATTTCTACAATTTACACCCATTCCTGCTTTTGGCTTCTAAATACTGAGGTAAAATACTCATCAAATACTGAATTTGTGAACACGACCTTAGAAGGAGAGTATAATAGAAACACGTCACCACTTCTGCATTTTTTATCCACTCCTGATTTTGGTTCACGCGTTGAGTATTTGGTGAATTTTTTACCTCATTATTTGTAAGAGAAAACGAGGAGTGAAAAATTCTGAGAAAAAGTATAATAGACACATGAGCATCACCTCTGGATTGTTTACCCCCTCCTGGTCTTGGCTACAAATACTGAGGTAAAAACCTCACCAAATACTGAACGTGTGAACATTGCCTAAGAGGAAAAGAATACAGGCATCACTTCTGCATTTTTCACCCATTCCTAGTTTTGTCTTAGGGTACCATCTCACTAAACGACGTACCAGCGATTCCGACAACGATATGACCTGATCAGGATCGCTGGTACGTCGCTACATGGTCGCTGGTGAGCTGTCAATCAGGCAGATCTTACCAGCGACCAGTGACCAGCCCCAGCCAGCAGCGACGCATGGAAGCGATGCTGCGCTTGGTAACTAAGGTAAATATCGGGTAACTAAGCAAAATTCTTTGGTTACCCGATATTTACCCTGGTTACCAGCGCACACCGCTTAGCACTGGCTGCCTGCACTCGTAGCCAGGGTACACATTGGGTTACTAAGCAAACCGCTTTGCTTATTTACCCGATGTGTACTCTGGCTACGCGTGCAGGGAGCCAGCACTGGCAGCCTGAGTGCGGCGTACGCTAGTAACCAAGGTAAATATCGGGTAACCAACCAAAACGCTTCACTTGTTTACCCGATGTGTACCTTGGTTACCAGCATCCGCAGCTTCCAGACGCCGGCTCCCTGCTCCCTGCACATTCAGATTGTTGCTCTCTCACTGCCAAACACAGCAATGTGTGCTTCACAGCGGGAGAGCAGCGTCCAAAAAATGAACCAGCACTGTGTGTAATGATCAGCGATTTCACAGCAGGGGCCAGATCACTGCTCAGTGTCACACACAGCGAGATCGCTAATGAGGTCACTGGTGTGTCACAAAAACCGTGACTCAGCAGCGATCTTGCTAGCGATCTTGCTATGTGAGAAATACCCCTTAGAGATACTGAGGTAAAAACCTCACCAAATACGTGAACGTGTGAACATGGCCTAAAGGGGTTAAAGCGAATCTGTCATTAGATTCCTGAAACCACATCACAGGCCATACAAATCAGCCATATAAACTCTGCGGCCTTTAAGAGATCACATATTGTAAAAAGCCAACTGGGGGCCATAGCTGGAGACCTGTCGAAATACATGTTCCATTGAAAAGACCAGAAAATTTGCCAATAAAGGCTCACATCTCTGGAACAATATGGCTAATTAAAAAAAAAAAAAAGAAGGAAAAATCAGGAATAAAAGAAGAGTAAAAATATGGCCACTGTTGATCTGGTGACGGATTCTCTTTAACTTTCATGTACAGTCATATGAAAAAGTTTGGGCACCCCTATTAATGTTAACCTTTTTTCTTTATAACAATTTGGGTTTTTGCAACAGCTATTTCAGTTTCATATATCTAATAACTGATGGACTGAGTAATATTTCTGGATTGAAATGAGGTTTATTGTACTAACAGAAAATGTGCAATCCGCATTTAAACAAAATTTTACTGGTGCAAAAGTATGGGCACCTCAACATAAAAGTGACATTAATATTTTGTAGATCCTCCTTTTGCAAAAATAACAGCCTCTAGTCACTTCCTGTAGCTTTTAATGAGTTCCTGGATCCTGGATGAAGGTATATTTGACCATTCCTGTTCTACAAAACAATTCCAGTTCAGTTAAGTTTGATGGTCGCCGAGCATGGACAGCCCACTTCAAATCATCCCACAGATTTTCAATGATATTCAGGTCTGGGGACTGGGATGGCCATTCCAGAACATTGTAATTGTTCCTCTGCATGAGTAGATTTGGAGCGGCGTTTTGGATCACTGTCTTGCTGAAACATCCATCCCCTGCGTAACTTCAACTTCGTCACTGATTCTTGCACATTATTGTCAAGAATCTACTGATACTGAGTTAAATCCATGCGACCCTCAACTTTAACAAGATTCCCGGTGCCGGGATTGGCCACACAGCCCCAAAGCATGATGGAACCTCCACCAAATTTTACTGTGGGTAGCAAGTGCTTTTCTTGGAATGCCATGTTTTTTTGCCTCCAGGCATAACGCCTTTTTGTATGACCAAAAAACTCAATCTTTGTTTCATCAGTCCACAGGACCTTCTTCCAAAATGTAACTGGCTTATCCAAATATGCTTTTGCATACCTCAGGCGACTCTGTTTGTGGCGTGCTTGCAGAAACGGCTTCTTTCGCATCACTCTTCCATACAGCTTCTCCTTGTGCAACGTGCGCTGTATTGTAGACCGATGCACATTGACACCATCTGCAGCAAGATGAAGCTGCAGGTCTTTGGAGGTGGTCTGTGGATTGTCCTTTAAGCGGACTTTACACGCTACAAGATCGCTAAAGCGATCTCGTTGGGGGTCACGGATTTTCTGACGCACATCCGGCCGCTGTAGCGATCTCGTTGTGTGTGACTCCTAGGAGCGATTTTGGATCGTTGCAAAAACGTCCAAAATCGCTCCTTGTTGACATGGGGGTCCGCTCCCAATTATCGCTTCTGTCGGTTGGGCGAAGTTGTTCCTCGTCCCTGCGGCAGCACACATCGCTACGTGTGACGCCGCAGGAGTGAGGAACGTCTCCTTACCTGCCACACGCCAGCAATGAGGAAGGAAGAAGGTGGGCAGGATGTTCGTGCCGCTCATCTCCGCCCCTCCGCTTTGATTGGCCGGCCGCTTAGTGACGTCGCGGTGATGTCGCTGTGATGCCGAACGTCCCTCCCCCTTGAGGGAGGGATTGTTCGGCAGTTACAGCGACGCTGCCGACCAGGTAAGTGCGTGTGATGCTGCTGTAGCGATAATATTCGCTGCGGCAGCAATCACCAAATATCGGCATAAGGATAGGGGCGGGTGCTATCACGCTCGCCATCTCTAGCATCGGCTAGTGATGTCGCAGCGTGTAAAGCCACCCTTACTGTTCTCACCATTCTTCTTCTCTGCCTTTCTGATATTTTTCTTGGCCTGCCACTTCTGGGCTTAACAAGAACTGTACCTGTGTTCTTCCATTTCCTTACTATGTTCCTCACAGTGAAAACTGACAGTTTAAATCTCTGAGACAACTTTTTGTATCCTTCCCCTGAACAACTATGTTGAATAATCTTTGTTTTCAGATCATTTGAGAGTTGTTTTGAGGAGCCCATGATGCCACTCTTCATAGGAGATTCAAATAGGAGAACAACTTGCAAGGGGCCACCTTAAATACCTTTTCTCATGATTGGATACACCTGCCTATGAAGTTCAAAGCTCAATGAGGTTACAAAACCAATTTAGTGCTTTAGTAAGTCAGTAAAAAGTAGTTAGGAGTGTTCAAATCAAGAAATTGATAAGGGTGCCCATACTTTTGCACCGGTCAAATTTTGTTTAAATGCGGATTGCACATTTTCTGTTAGTACAATAAACCTCATTTCAATCCAGAAATATTACTCAGTCCATCAGTTATTACATATATGAAACTGAAATAGCTGTTGCAAAAAACCCAAATTGTTATAAAGAAAAAAGGTTAACATTAATAGGGGTTCCCAAACTTTTTCATATGCTGTAATAGTTAGACTATGGCTACACAACATTCATCCCAATGACCAAAGATCACAATAAAAACCTGTGATTGAGTTTCAACTATTTAAAAAAAAAATGTATGTCAAAAAATCCTTGCCATTTTTGGAAATGTTTTTCAATTCTGACACTTTTTTTTTGTTTATTTTCCTCTTTTCTTTTTTTTTGCAACTTTCTTACGTCAATGTAAAGTTGGGTGTGAAATACTGTATATAATACAAAGAGGTAATGTGATTTATTTCTGTCTTTCATTATTATTTTTTTTTTTTTTAAAACTTCATCAATCAAATATTAACTGTAGAGTATTTGATTCTACTCAAAAATCCAGGTAAAAAAACCCTCTAAGAACATACTTTTCTGGCTTCACAATTGAAAAAAAAACCCCAAATGCCTCAAATTTATTATCAGATTAGAGATTCCAAGATAAAATATCACCAAATAGATATCAAAGGCTAAATACAACCTAATGTTTCACTGCACTTTTGGTGCTCTCACTATTTCTATCCAAACCAAGAGATCTACAGCATATCACAAAAGTGAGTACACCCCTCACATTTTTGTAATTATTTCATTATAATTTTTTCATGATACAATACTGAAGATCTGACACTTTGATACAATGTAGTCAGTGTGCAGCTTGTATAACAGGGTAAATAACAGGTTAACTCAACACACAGCCATTATTGTCTGGCAACAAACGTGAGTACACCCTTAAATGAAAATGACCAAATTGTGGCTAAAGTGTTAATATATTGTATACTTAGACATGGAGTTCACTAGAGCTTCACAGGAACCGCTGGATCTCCTTCCATCCTCCATGACGGCATCATGGATCTGGTGGATGTTAGAGACCTTACGCTCCTCCACCTTCCTTTTAGGCTACATTCACATGACCTTCCGTTTTTGCGGTCCGCAAAAACGGTCAGTTTTTTTTCACGGATGCGTCCATGTGGCATCCGTTCTGTTCCGTATACGGTCCGTGTGGCATCCGTGTGCCTTCCGTTTTTTTATGCGGACCGCAAAAAACGGATGCAGCAAGAAAGATAAATAGATGAGTAGATATAGAGATGGATAGATAGATATAGAGACAGAGAGATAGAGGGACGATTGAATGAATGAATAGAGGGATAGATAGATAGAGGGATAGATAGATAATGGATAGATGAATAAATAGATAGATTAGAAAGACATATATAATGTCCCACCCCCCTGCATATTCTAAGCTGGCATCCTTTAGTGACTTTCATGTGGCACTAAAGGGTGCCTAGCCTTGTATTTAGCCAAAAAATAAATAAATAAATTAAAAAAAAAACACGTGGGTCCCCCCTATCTTTTGTAGCCAGCTAGGGTAAAGCAGACGGCTGCAGCCTTCAGACCACAGCTGGCAGCTTTACCTTGGCTGGTAATCCAAATCAGAGGGCACCCCACGCTGTTATTTTAACGTGCGGTCCCCCCCAAATTGGACCACCAGCCAAGGTAAAACGGACAGCTGTGGTCTGGTATTCTCAGACTAGGGAAGTCCACTGTTATTGGACACTCCCCAGCCTAAAAATAGCAGGCTACAGCCGTCCCAGAAGTGGCGCATCCATTAGACGTGCCAATCCTGGCGCTTCGCCCCAACTCATCCCGTTGCCCTGATGCGGTGGCAAACGGGGTAATATATGGGGTTGTGTGTCGCCCGGGGACCAGGGGTACTCAGATCCGGGCCACAGAGTCACTTCTGCGGGTATCACGGTGGCGTGACCCGGTCTGTGATCCCAGGCTCCACAGTAAAAGGGGGTATTTGGGTGTTGGGATAATGTCCGTGACGCCACCCACGGTTGTGGTGATTTGTAGCACCACCGCTGCTCAATACGGGGATCCCGGGGATGGTGAAGCGGAGCAGCTAGGTGTTGTGTTGCCCCTCCGTGGGTAGGGATTGGTGATCCCGGGGCCCGGTGATGGGGGGCGCAGGGAGCAGGGCGCAGTGCTGCAGTGCGGTGCCCGAGGGCACGGGTGTACTCACAAGAAAGTAACACGGAGTCACTGGTGAACTAAGGATTGCCGGTGTCCGCAGCCTTCGGTACGGGGGTGTTAGTGTCCCACACACGGTGCAGCAGCCCTTGTTGTTCCTTCCCTGCAGCAAAGTGCCTTTTTCTCCTCTCTCTTCCTCTTTATCCTCAGCCGGGGACGGGGAATCACTCCCCTGTAGTGATCCGGGTACCCAGGTACCGAGGGGCCACCGCCCGGCTCCGGCTACCTGTTCTGGCCCCTTCCTCACTACGGCCTGCCCCGGCCCTCTTGGAGAACGCTTCACTCCCAGCCTGGGAGCTAACTCCAGACCTCTCTCCTGTCTCCTCTCCACACACTGTCTGCTCCAGCCCCTCCCCTCTCCTCTGCTTTTCCCTTACACTGGGGGCTGTGCTTGTCTGGCTGCACCGGTGTGAGATCAGATTACCAAGGAGGATTAACTCTTTCTGTGACAACCTGGCTGTGCCAGGGCGTCACACACCCCCTTGGTAAAACACGGCCCGTCCTCGGGCCGTCGAGGCACCAACATTTATTAAAACTGGAAAAAGGATCAAACATTTTAAACATTTTCAATCTTCCCACAGCGGGATGCACATTGCTTCAACATTGCAACAACAAATAACACTTTTAATAATAACAGTGTAACGGGTCCTTCAGTCACCCACCCAAACAACCTAGCCTTGGTGCTGCCCCTAAAGCCCAGGCAGCACCCCTTGACCCCAGTCCAGGAACGGCTCCAGATTGGTCAACGGGACCGGTACTTCGCTGCCGTTGCGGCCGGGCGGACTGCCGGGGCCGGTGGCAGGGTGGTGACAAAGGTGAGGCCTGGGGACCCCAGGTCTGGGTCCTCCCCAACAGGCGCTGCGGGCTCCGCTACCGGTAACAGGGGTAACGGGTCGGTGCATCGCTGCGGCGGCCTCTCCAGGAACCAAACGTTGGCAGAGTCCTGGCGTCCCTGCCTTTACAGTCCTTGTCACATAAGCTGCGGTTCCTTCTTCCTGCTCCCCCTTGGTACTCGGGAGCAGTCCTTCCAGCAACTTTTTAAAGTTTCCCTTTCGCTTCCGGTCCTCCGGAGCTTCACTTCCGCCCGCGTTCTCAGGGGGCGGAGCCTCTTTTTCGCGCCCGCCGCTCGGAGAAGAAGGCGCCAAGCTGTTGTTTTTGGCGCCTAAAATGGCGGCTAAAATGGCGGACTTCTGGATTTTTCCTCAGCGGGACGCCGCTGACGGACGGGGCAAGGCGCACTTCCTCCAGGTGACTGGATGGGCTCGATCCTGTTCGTGACGCCAAATGTGTCACCCGGGGACCAGGGGTACTCAGATCCGGGCCACAGAGTCACTTCTGCGGGTATCACGGTGGCGTGACCCGGTCTGTGATCCCAGGCTCCACAGTAAAAGGGGGTATTTGGGTGTTGGGATAATGTCCGTGACGCCACCCACGGTTGTGGTGATTTGTAGCACCACCGCTGCTCAATACGGGGATCCCGGGGATGGTGAAGCGGAGCAGCTAGGTGTTGTGTTGCCCCTCCGTGGATAGGGGTTGGTGATCCCGGGGCCCGGTGATGGGGGGCGCAGGGAGCAGGGCGCAGTGCTGCAGTGCGGTGCCCGAGGGCACGGGTGTACTCACAAGAAAGTCACACGGAGTCACTGGTGAACTAAGAATTGCCGGTGTCCGCAGCCTTCGGTACGGGGGTGTTAGTGTCCCACACACGGTGCAGCAGCCCTTGTTGTTCCTTCCCTGCAGCAAAGTGCCTTTTTCTCTTCTCTCTTCCTCTTTCTCCTCAGCCGGGGACGGGGAATCACTCCCCTGTAGTGATCCGGGTACCCAGGTACCGAGGGGCCACCGCCCGGCTCCGGCTACCTGTTCTGGCCCCTTCCTCACTACGGCCTGCCCCGGCCCTCTTGGAGAACGCTTCACTCCCAGCCTGGGAGCTAACTCCAGACCTCTCTCCTGTCTCTTCTCCACACACTGTCTGCTCCAGCCCCTCCCCTCTCCTCTGCTTTTCCCTTACACTGGGGGCTGTGCTTGTCTGGCTGCACCGGTGTGAGATCAGATTACCAAGGAGGATTAACTCTTTCTGTGACAACCTGGCTGTGCCAGGGCGTCACAGTTGATGCCAGATGTGTAATGTCACCTGGCATCAAGCCCTGGTGTTAGTGATGTCACGCGTCTATCAGATACTCGACATCACCAACCCAGTCAGTAATATAAAAAAAATTGACAACAAAAAAAGATTTATTTGAAAAAACACTCCCCAAACCATTCCCTCTTTCACCAATTTATTGAAAAGAACAATCAAATCCGGGTCCGGCGTAATCCAATAAGGGGGTCCCACAACGATCCATACCATAGTCACTGTCCCAGTCAATAAAGAACAGAATGTTCCCCATTGGCTGGGAGAGCAGTGCAGTGACCTGAGCTAACATCAATAGGTCAGCCCAGGTCACTGCAGGGGATGACGAGTGCTGCCATCAGGAAGTTAGATGAGATCATTACCTGCTGTGATGATCTCTTGCAGCGCTGTCACTGCCTTCTATGCCCGCCGCGTTCACAGCAGTTTCCCGGGAGCCCGTGACGTCACCGCTAGTGACAGTGTCGGCCCGCCCGCGAGACTTGATGTGAGATTGCGGCGGGCATAGAAGGCAGTGACAGCGGTGACGTCGGCAGAGGAGGAGATCATCACAGCAGGTAATGATCTCATCTAACCTCATAGCAGCGCTCGTCATCCCCGCGGCTGCCTGCACTGCTGTGAGAAGCTGCTGACACTGCGGGCAGACACTGACACACTGCGGTGCTGGCAGCTGAGGGGCTGGAGCGGGACACAGACTGCACGGGCAGTGATGAGAAGCAGCGCTCGTCATCCCCTCGGCTGCACGCACTGCAGGGTGAGAAGCTGCTGATACTGCGGGCAGACACTGACACGCTGCAGTGCGAGCAGCCGCGGGGCTGGAGCGGGACACAAACTGCATGGGCACCCGCCGGAGGTTACACAGAAGTGCTTCCGTGCGGCTTCCGGGGATTTTGCGGGCCCATTAACTTGTATTGAGTCATGGTTCGTTATTACGGAACAGAATAGGAGATGTTCCATAATAACCGAACGGACATACAGCATCCGATGTGTTTTTTTGTAGGATCGGATACACACGGAGGTGTTTCCGTGTGTCATCAGATCCTAGACAAAAGACATTGAAAAGATGGTCCTGTCTGTGGGTCCGCAAAAAAACAGGAACTGACCAGGACAAACGGAACGGTCGTGTGAATGTACCCTTAAGGAGGCCCCACAGAAGCTCCATAGGATTTAGGTCTTGAGATGCTTGGCCAGTCCAGAACCTTTACCCTCAGTGTTTCTTTAGCAAGGCAGTGGTCTTGGAGGTGTGTTTTGGGTCATTATCATGTTGAACTACTGCCCTGAAGCCCAGTTTCCGAAGGGAGGGGATAATGCTCTGCTTCAGTATGTCACAGTATATGTTGGCATTCATGGTTCCCTCAATGACTGCTCCCCATAGCCATCAGCACTTATGTAGCCCCAAATCATGACACTCTACCACCATGCTTGACTGAAGGCAAGACACACTAGTCTTTGTCCTCCTCACTTTTTTGCCGCCACACACACTTGACACCATCTGAACCAAAAAACTTTATCTTGGCTTCATCAGACCACAAGACATATGTATGGAACAGATTTCAGTTGCAGTTTTTTCTGAAACAAATCTGTCACAAGTGAATAACACTATAAGTACTCGCTCACACGAGCATGTAATCGGATGAGTACAATCTGAAAGAAAAAAAAAGGGATTGCACTCTGATCAATGTTATTCAATGAGGCAGAGCAGACCTGGGATTATTTTTCTCTGCTGTATTTGGCATCAGAATAAACTACCAGCAAAATCAGTAAGGTACAAGAAAAGAATCAGGTGCTATACGGACCTTCAGTATATCAAACGATTTTTATGGATACATTACAATTCTGTAAGATGGGAAACTGTAAATGATTAATAGCTGCTGAGTAAAAAATGATTGTATAAGAACAGCACACAGATGAGAAGTAAGAAAAAAAAATTGCCCTAATTTTCTGGATGAGAATGGGACCTTGAGTGACCCCAGCCTAACAGAGAAGACCAATACTCCATGGAAATTTGTAATTTTTAGAAAAATTGCCCAAGTGTAGTATAGGTGGCTTTTCCTCTTTCCCATGATTATAGTTATTAGCTGCATGAACTATTACAGTACACGGCCCCCTGCATGTGAAAAAACTTTTCTTCATTTTTCTTTTCCCAGCAATATTAGTGTGTTGCCCAGAGTTATGGGGTATTCGGTCCCGGGCAATGTATAACTGGGGAATGTCACTTTGGTGGCCATTGCCCGGTCCCATGCCCTGGTGGCTTTTTAAAAGGGGGGAATATTTACAGGGGATTTGAATAATGCTCACACGTGACGCCACTTGCGGTTTGCGGCTATGTGGATGGAGCCGCCGCTGCACAGTTCTCACTACTGGGGCTGGTGTTGGTGGCAGCCAGGATGTTAGACCCTCCGCAAGCAGGGCCGGGCCCCAGAGGATAGGTGATGCAGATGGGTGTTGAAAGAAGATAGGCCACACAAGGGGTTGCAGTGTAACTGGTTCCATTACTCACTGCAAGCTTGTACTGGTCACCCGAGGCCGACTGGTCTCAACTGCAGGTCCCCTTTGTCCCAGTGCCGGTTTAGTGACCTGGTGGCTTCTTTCCTCTGCACCTGTCTTTGGTTGGTGGGTCCACGTGGCTTGGAACAGCTGGGGGTCCCCTCCTGATTGTCTCTTACTGCAGTCCGTATGACGGTAGCGTGAACCCTGTGGCATTGGAGATTCTGGTCCTGTCCCCGGTTCTCCCATTGCTACTGTGTCCCAAACTTCAAGGTCGGTGAGGTCCTTGATGGTCCCCTCACTGTGCAGATTTTGTCAGGTCTGCCTGGAGCGTTTGCCTGACCTAGGATTCTGTACCCCGTTGGTGCGTAGTTTCAGAGTACTCCACCGGCAACTGACCGCCTGGACCCTCAGGTCACTGTTCACACTCCTGTCAGTGCATCTGCTCTCTTTCACTGTCACTTCTAGACTCCTAACTGTCCACTGTCTGCCCCTCCCACCTGGTTGTCTAGTGCAGGGTTCCCCTACTCCAGTCCTCAAGGCCCACCAACAGTGCATGTTTTCAGGATTTCCTTAGCATTGCACTGCTGTTAGAACCAGCACCTGGGCAGGTAATTACATTAACACCTGTGCAATACTAAGGAAATCCCCAAAAACCTGCACTGTTGGTGGGCCTTGAGGACTAGAGTTAGGGACCTCTGGTCTAGTGGACTGGATTGGCTCCACCTCTAGGCGGCCATCCATTGGTCCAACCCTAGCCCTGGTACCAGTCTATGGGGGAATTTGGGGGAAAACAGGGATTATGTGGAGTGTTTGGTTGTTACCAGCACTGGTCTTCTGGGTCCCTAGGGGGTAGCCCCTGCATCCTGGTGTGGATGCAGTAACTTGTAATGCCCTGATGGCTTCGGGGGCGCTACATTATCACTCTTGTCAATGAGATGGAACAGATTTTGCAGCTCCGCAACATCAATGTAAATGGGGATAAGCTGCAAAGCCATTCGCAATCCACAGAAAAGAACAGCGCATAGAAAAATAAAGTAGTCCCATGATTTACTAAATCATGGACAGCCCCCATTAATTGACATTCTTTTCTGCTCATACAAACTGAATTTTGAATTATTTTTTTTTTGTTGGGGAGGGGGAGTGGAGGGACCCGGGCAGTGGTTCTCCTCTAAGTTTATATCATGATGGCTCAGTGGTTAGCACTGTTGCTTTGCAGCACTGGGGTTCTGAGTTCAAATCCCAAAAAGGGACCAAGGAGATTGTATCTGTATGTTCTCCCAGTGTTTCTCAAGTTTTCTCCCACACTCCAAACAGATACTGATAGGGAATTTAGATTGTGAGCCTCAATGGGGACAGTGATGATGATGTCTGTAAAGTGCTGGTAAATTATTGGCGCTATATATGTGAAGAAAATAAATCACTTGATAACTAAATTAATTTTCATTTGATCATACCTGGAAGAAGGCCTGAACCTGCCAGAAAGCGAGATGAGCATCTCACCTCATGTGCTGGTCTAAGTTGTCTCCTAGAGGACAGAATTTTGCTACCCATCAGTGGAGCTCAGCTTATTCTCCAAGCCCACTATACTATACTGACTGCCAGCTTAGAGAACAGGGAGCATGTCAATTCCTGTTTTCTGTATTCAATGTGTTCAATGTGTTCAAGTCTTATAGACGCAAATATATTTTAAACCATAAGTTGCCCCGCTATGACAGAGCAGCCGCCCGCCTGAACATGCAGCAGTGTGATGAGGTCACCTCATCACAATGCTGAAATCACAGCTGACATGGAGAATCATGTTGACAGGTCGCTTTTACCATAGCATAAATACCGTAAAAGCAAAATCCCTAAAAAAAACTAGAATAGAATTGCATCTATTTACTGCAGTTTTATATGGCACTGTGGGAAGAGCCACCATTTAAATGTTTGCTTCAAACAGTAGAAAAGTTAGAATTGTCAATGCACGTAAGATAGTAGTTGTTCAATGAAGTAATAATATTTCTTTGAACACGATGATTAAAAGAAACCTGTCAGTAAACCCCCTCTCTGCCCCGCCCCCCCAAAAAAAAATACTGTTTGGTTTTTCCAGTATTTGTTGTTTGTACAATATTTCTTACTTTTTAACATTTTATTTCTATGACCAGGCGATGATGAAATGGTAAATTGGTGTGGTTAACTGTGTGGTCCAAATTTTTATTCCGTCCCTCTTGCTATTTGGAAAGTTTGGAGGCATGCTGTAAGTAATGTTTAATTTCCACAGAAGTTGCTGCTAATGTCTGATAACATTTGGAGATCATGGGCATGATTAAGGCTGCGTACACACATCAGTTTTTGGCCATCAGGCGCAATCCGGCAGAAACATGAAAAAACAGACGCCGGATGTATTTTTTCACCCATAGACTTCTATTAGCGCCGCATGACTTTGCGTTCCATCCGTCTTTCGCCGGATCCGGCAAAATTTGCTTGTCCGGTGGCCGGATGGAACGTTTGGGTGAATGTTTTTGTGTCCGGCAAAAAAAACGTATTACGCCGGATCTGGCGTGTTTTATAATGGAAGCCTATGGACGCCGGATTCGGCCTAATATGGCAAAAACTGGATTACGGCCACCGGATCAGTTTTTTTGAACTGCGCATGCTCAGTATCAAAACAGATCCGTCAAAAAATGAAAGAAACGGATGGAAAAAACTGATGCGACTGATCCGTTTTGTTGCAGGATCCGTCGCATCACTTTTTTCAACGGATTGTGCCTGATGGCAAAAAACTGATGTGTGCACTTAGCCTTACTGGCTCTTTTAAAAAAAAACAATGATATTTTCTTCAACCCTCATACTCTATGCTCTGGGATTTCTTAAAAAAAAAAAGTGAAAAAAGGTAATTGAAGAAAATGAATTCTTCCTAGGACTCCTGTCCACAAGCTTGCAGCATTTACCGTACTATATATTCCCCAGCTGAATGCTGCCACCTATCGGTAAATCATGTTCAGCAATCACTTTAGAATACTTTTCCCATCACAGTTCTTTGTCGTACAGACATATTCAGAAGTTTAGGCACTGTTCTTCTTGTTATGTGCAGCAGTAATGGATAGACTATTTTTTTTTGTAGCTTGGTGAACCGTGGTTTGACCGACTATGTGGCTCGATTTGTTCCAAAATTGATTTGTTTGTTCTTCTTGCCATCCATGATATTGATAACATCCTTCTCCAGCACCACATTTTGAAGGCGTACATCCATATGTTGCTACAGAAAAGGCCAGACTATGTATGAGTCATATTTTTTGTCATCAGTGAAATGTTGCTCGATTTGAGGAGCTTGTCCAGTGACTTCATTGTTGATTTGCCCATGTATCTATTTATCGTCTTTGTGTTGAATAAAGGCCGCTTTACACGCAACGACATTGCTAATGAGATATCGCTGGGGTCACGGAATTCGTGACGCACATCCGGCCTCATTAGCGACGTCGTTGCGTGTGACACCTACGAGTGACCGCTAACGATCTGAAAAACGGCAAAAATCGTTGATTGTTGACACGTCGTTCCTTTCCCAAATATCGTTGCTCATTTTGGACGCAGGTTGTTCGTCGTTCCTGAGGCAGCACACATCGCTACGTGTGTTACGTCACCGCCAGAGTCTGCTCCAGCGACTTCTGCTCCGATCGCCAGGCGACACCGTGTTCCTGCCGTGGATGGTGCTGGTGATGGGAGAGGAGTCGATGCCAGCAGCACCGGTGGGCGCAGGCTCCGATCATCCACTGGGCTGGGTTATCTTGGGATCTGCAGTACCGCTGGATGACTATAAGTGGCGGGTGTCTCCCAGCTGAAGTACCATCATTCAGCTACAGCTAATGGGAAGACACCACACCCTTCTTATTCCCCCTCCTGTCTGCTGGCCTCTGCCAGAGATAGTTCTGATTCTGGCTCATGTGCTGTTTGTTTTGTGATTCTTGTGCGCTGACTTGCTTGTTGTTGACTACCCTTCTGCCTGCTGTTTTGTACGTCGCTGCCCGACCCGGATCTGACCACTGCTACGTTTTCTGTTTACGCCCTTGCCTGCCGATTCTGTCCCTGTTCTGCTGTTCCTGGTTTGACCCTGCCTGACGACTACTCTCATCGGACTGCAGCCTTCCACGGATAGAGATCTCCAAATCCCTGTATAGGGGTTAAAGGGTTTCAGGATTCTGGGGTCCTGTTTGGTGAGGGGCTTCCCTTTAGTCTGTCCATTACATCCTACCTGAGTCTGTTTATCCAGGCAGGTGTTACAACGTGTGACACCTCAGGAACGACAAACAACAGCGTACCTGCGTCCTCCGGCAACGAGGTGGGAGTGACATTAATGTGGCTGCTCTCTGCTCCTCCGCTTCTATTTTTGGCCCGCAGCGTGACGTCGCTGTGACGCCGCACGAACCGTCCCCTTAAAAAAGAGTTTGATCGCCAGCCACAGCGACGTCGTTAGGAAGGTATGTGCGTGTGACGCGTACTAGCGATATTGTTCTCCATGGGTAGCGATTTGCCCGTGACGCACGCACGACGGGGGCGGGTGCGATCGCTAGCGATGTTGCAGCGTGTAAAGCGGCATTAAGAGTCTCATGTTTGAGCTTTCCATTTTGACACTCCTTAATAAGTCCTTCATTCCCTTTAGGTTTGTTGCCATCAATGTTGTGTCCTCTGTGCATTTAAGATTGTTGATGATTTGTTCAGCAATTTTGATTCCTTCTTTTTCGGCAAGTCCAGCCTTCCTGAAAATGGCCTCTGTATATGCACTGAAGACAAATGGTGACAGGAGGCAGCTGTCGCGGGCGGGGAGGAGGGTGTCAGCACACCGCGCTCACCCCTTCTGCTCGGGTCCGGCAGTTGCTCCTGGTGGCTCGAGCTGCGGGCCGGTTCCCGGGGTGTCTCGAGCGACGCTCCTCGCCCGTGAGTGAAAGGGGGGGTGTTTGTTGGGATTATAGTTTGTGACGCCACCCACGGTTGTGGTGATGGCACCACCGCTGCTCAGTGTGGGGGTCCCGGGGATGGTGATAGGAGCAGCCAGGTGTTGTGTTGCCCCTCCGTGGGTAGGGGTTGGTGATCCCGGGGCCCGGTGAAGAGATGTGAAGTGTAGGGCCTGGAGGGCGCAGGGGCGCGGGGGCAGCGCTATGCCTTGCGGCACTGTGGTACTCACTCAGCCTGAGACACGGACACAGTTTGTATGGTAAACCAACGGCTGGTAGGACGGTCCCACAGACGGTTGCACCTGCACTCCCGGTAGGTGACGGTGACGTCTCTCTTCCTTGCACCTGTTTGACTGATGGTAGCGGTGGATTCCCTCCGGTTACCCGCTCCCCGACTGCAATCTGGGCCGGAGGAGCTCTACACTTTGCCCGCAGGCGCTGGCCCTGGGGAAACTGGTGCCTTGGCGGTGGCGGTGTCTCCCCGGTAATGGTCGGGCTGTTGCCGTCAATCGGGACTTTGTTGCTGGGGGATCTGCGTCCCCTTCACTGACGGATTCGGCAAATTGGGCGACTCCTAGCCTTGCCGGGGTCCGAGAGGCCCCTGCCCTGGTGCTGACTGTCCTTCGGAACACTGCTCCAGACCACCGGGCACACAGCCAACGGGGTCCTTCCAGGAACTTCCAAACGGTCCCCCTCCGGACAGTCACCGCCGTCGCTGACCTTGCTGTTCTAGCCCTACACACAGCTGGGCTCTCAGGCTTCTCCTTCTCTCTGCTCTGTCACCACTTCTTGCTTTCCTCCTTTTCCACTTTCCTTTCCTTCACTTTCACTTCTGGTTGTTTCCTCTAGCCCCTGCCTGGGCTACTCTGCTGTTCACTCGTTCATGTCCCTGACTGGACTCCTGCTCCTCCCTGAGCTTTCTGCCTGGTTACTTCCTGCCTCCAGAGTTGTGAGCTCCTTGGTGGGCGGAGCCAACCGCCTGGCCCACCCCCTGGTGTGCATCACAGACTCCTGGAGGGAGGCAACAAGGATTTCTGGTTAGCAGGTGTGCCTACCTGGAGTGTGGGGTGTAGTGGTGTTGTTATCTGTGTCCCCTGGCTTGCCCAGGGCGACACATTCCCCCTTAGCAAAATGCAGACCGTCCGCGGGCTGCCGTCCTACACCGGTTTTATTTTTCTGTAAAAAGGGGATAACAGGTTAAACATAACATAAGCATTTTCAATCAACTCTTCCCAAGACGGGAGGCACATTTTACTTTTAACGTTTCAACGGTGTACGGTCACGGTTTCCGCTCTCCCACCCAAGCAACCTGGCCCTGATGCTGCCCCTAAAACCCAGGCAGCACCCCTTGACCCACAGTCCAGCACAAGTCACCCGAGCGGGATCTGTCCTTCCCTCCAGAGGGTAGCCACCGGTCCCTTTGGTGGCTGGGCCCTGGCCTGCTCTGCTCAGGGCCCTCCCTCCAACCTGCCTCTCCGGAGGCGGCATTGCGGAAACGGTAACGGTACCCAACATATTTACAAGCCACTAACGTTTGTGGTTGCCCTGCAGAGTTCACGGGCTTGTCCATGGATAGTTCCCATGCATTTTTAAACTTTAAACGGTCCCCACGGGGACAACGGTGCCGGCTCCAGCCGGTTGCAAATCAACGCTGACAATCAGGTGAAAACTCGGTTCAATCAGTGTTTTTCATTTTTCAAAACTTTCAAACAAACACACAACACTCTTTTACATTTGCGGGCCCCTCTTACTCATAGAACGGTCTCCCTGTACCTAAGTGGGGGTCTACCTAGGTTGGAACGGGTGGACCTTCGGGGCCCGGTGTCAGTGGTGCTAGACAGTGGGGTAGAGGGAACAATCGGTTCCTCCTCCCTGCTATAGTGTGGGGCAGGCGGAGGTGCAGGGGGGCTGGGTACAGGTTCATCCCTGGGCACTGGCACTGGTTCTGGCTCACGGTTAACCGCTTCCACTACTTCTTCATCCACGGGTTGTGGGAACAGTATCACTGGAAGTATCACCGCGCCGTTCTGTGTAGGTCAGTTTGCTGGGAAGTCACCCATTACAGTGTGGATTACCTCTGCTGCCTTTTCCACTGGTGGAGGAACCGGTACTTCAGCCTCTGCTTTTAACGCTGGGGGGCATTTCTTTAGATGGTCCCGAGAAACTGTGGCCAGGGTGCCCCCTTGGTCACGACTGATCTGGTAGGTCTTCCCATTGTCCCACTCGGTGGGTTGTACGACGTAAGGGACTTGCTCCCACTGGTCATCCAGTTTGTGGGCTTTTCTCTTTCGTTTCAGCACCACATCTCCTGGCTGGAAAGGACCTGGAGGCGCCTTCTGGTTGAACCGGTGCTCTTGCTGTTCTCGACTTCGACTGAGGTTTTTCTCCACATACTCCTGGATTTGCCGGTACTGGGCCCTCCTCCGACTTTCCCACTCTGCCGTTGAAGGGAGTGCTTCCGGAGCCTCCAACCCCATCTCCAGATCCACCGGCAGGCGGCCAGGCCGGGCCCTCATCAGATACACTGGGGTGCACTTCGTCGAGCTGGATGGGATATTATTGTACATGTCGACCAAGTCGGGTAACTTTTCCGGCCACATGTTCCGTTCTTCCAGCGGTAGCGTCTTGAGGAGCCCCAGGACCAAGTGATTCATTTTCTCGCACATGCCGTTGGTTTGGGCGTGGTACGGAGTGGTCCGGATCTTCTTGCAGCCGTACAACTGGCAGAATTCGTGAAACACTTCTGCTTCAAAAGCCGGGCCTTGGTCAGTCAGCACCTTCTCGGGGTACCCATGGGGTCGGCAAAAATAGGCCTGGAACGCTCGGGCAGCGGTTCGACCAGTCAAGTCCTTAACGGGGACTACCACCATGAATCTTGAGTAGTGGTCTACCATGGTCAACGCGTAGGTGTACCCACTTCGGCTAGGGGTGAGTTTGACATGGTCCAGGGCGACCAGCTCCAGCGGCTGATGGGTGACTATGGGATGTAACGGTGCCCTCTGGCTAGTCTCGTCCTTTCTCCTTAGTGTACAAGGACCGCACTCTCGGCACCAGGCTTCCACCGATTCACGCATCCCACTCCAATAGAACCGCTCCCTCAACAGCATCTCCAGCTTCTTCCACCCGAAGTGGCCAGCACCATCATGGTATGCCCGCAGGACGGTAGCAACCTCAGCTTGAGGAACGATCAACTGGCATATTTTCTCATGGGTCTTTGGGTTGATCAGCTCACGGTACAGCCTCCCTTGGTGTAGGTAGAGCCGTTTTCGTTCTTTCCACAAGCGTTGGGCTTCGGCTGGAGCGGCAGGGTCCATTCCCATAGCACCTTGTTCCACCAGGGTCTTGACAAGGCGGACAGCCGGTGCTTGGTCCTGGGCGTCCTGCCACTCTTGACTGGGCCACGGGTCCAGGTCCGCCCGTTGCTGACATACTTGTACCCTCTCAGTAGGCGGCTGGTGAAACGCAGGCAACTCAATCTCCTCGAGGTCGTCATCCTCACACCCCTCTTCTGACAAATGGGGCATCCGGGAGAGTGCATCTGCATTGATGTTGACACGACCAGCTCGGTACTTTATGGTGAAATCATAGTTGGCTAACCGGGCTACCCACCGCTGCTCCAGCGCGCCCAACTTGGCCGTGTCCAGGTGAGTTAGCGGATTGTTGTCCGTAAACGCGGTGAATTTTGCCGCCGCCAGGTAGTGGCGGAACCGCTCTGTGATAGCCCACACCAACGCCAATAGCTCGAGCTTGAAGGAGCTATAGTTCTCAGGGTTCCTCTCGGTCGGCCGGAGTTTTCGGCTGGCGTAGGCAATCACCTTCTCCTTCCCATCCTGGACCTGGGACAAGACCGCTCCTAGCCCCACGTTACTGGCGTCCGTGTGGAGGATGAACGGGCGCCCATAGTCAGGGTACGCCAAGACCTCTTCTCCGGTCAAGGCCGCCTTCAACTGGCCAAAGGACTCCTCATGCTTGTCCTCCCACAACAGTGGGGCTCCAATAGGTCTACCACCTTTGGTCTGTCCCACGAGGAGATCTTGCATGGGGGCAGCCATCTTCGTGTACCCCTTTATAAAGCGCCGATAGTAGCCCACCAGACCCAGGAACTGCCTTACTTCCCTCACTGTGGTTGGTCTCGGCCAGCTCTGGATGGCAGTGATCTTCTCAGGGTCGGGGGCGACACCATCCGCACTCACCACGTGTCCTAGATACTGCACCCTGGGTTTCAGCAGATGGCACTTCGAGGGCTTCAACTTCATCCCGAACTTGGCAAGGGACGCGAACACCTCGACCAGGTGCTCCAGATGGGCCTCATACGTCTGGGAATAAACAATCACATCATCCAAATACAGCAGGACGGTCTCGAAGTTTAAATGTCCCAGACAGCACTCCATCAACCGTTGGAAAGTCCCGGGGGCATTGCACAGCCCAAACGGCATGCTATTGAATTCGCATAGCCCCATCGGGGTGGTGAAGGCGGTCTTCTCCCGGTCCTCGGGGGCCACGGCCACTTGCCAGTATCCGCTGGTGAGGTCAAGGGTCGAGAAGTAGTTTGCAGTTCTCAGTGCAGCCAAAGATTCTTCAATACGAGGCAATGGATAGGCATCTTTATGGGTTATCTGGTTGATCTTCCGGTAGTCCACACACATCCGCATGGTACCATCCTTCTTCTTGACCAGTACCAACGGAGCGGCCCAGGGACTACAACTGTCCCGAATAACCCCTGCCTCCTTCATATTCTTCAACATATCCTTGGCACACTGATAATGTGCAGGGGGAATAGGTCTGTACCTCTCTTTGATAGGGGGATGTTCACCCGTGGGAATGTGGTGTTGGACCCCCTTGATCTGCCCAAAGTCTAGGGGGTGCTTACTGAAAACCTGTTCGTACTCCTGCACTACCCTGTGTACCCCTGCCCTGTGATGTGTAGGAGTATCATCAGTGCCCACATGTAGCTGTTGGTGCCACTCCTTGGTGTCCCCCTGGGGTGGGGAAGTGCTGGTGGTAGGTGGGAGTGTGGATGGACGGGCTTCCTGGATAGTGTGAGGGTCTAGGGTGAGCAGTTTGGCAATGGTGGCATACCGGGGAAGCCTAACCTCCTCTTCCCCACAGTTTAACACTCTCACAGGCACTCTCCCTTTCTTCACATCTACCACCCCTCGGGCGGCCACTACAGTGGGCCAGTGCTCAGAAGGCATGGGCTCCATCATTGCAGGGTAGTCACGCCCCTGAGGCCCTACTGCTGCCCTACACCAGATCATCATCTCACTTCTAGGGGGCACAGTCAATGGAGCAACATCCATCACTCGCACTCCACCAATCTCCCCTCCGGTTGAGCTTACATGCTGGCGGTACATCAGGGCGCGGATCTCGCGTTGCACAGCCCTCTGCCGGCTCCCCGCCGCCGTGGCGGCTAGCTGCTGCAAAAGGTTCAGCACATCAGCCATGCAGTGTTCCATCACATTGGTCCCCAACACTATTTTCGGGTTATGATCACTAGGCTCATTCATGATCACAATCATGCCCTGGTGTTGCAGTTCAGCTTGCCCCACTGTCATAGCCACCTCTTTATACCCCACCTGGGTCAATGGAAGTCCATTAGTGGCAATCAAATTTATACTATTGTCTGGAGGCGCTAGCTCGTCTGTGGCCCAATATCGCTGATACAATGTGTACGGTATGGTAGTTACCTGTGATCCAGTGTCCAAGAGAGCCATCACGGGTATGCCGTCCACAGCCACAGGGATGATAGGGCGGGCCCCGACGTATCGGTCTCGCCAGTCCGGGGGGCCACGGTGTTCTACTCCTGAGGATTGGCCCGGGGCCCCAGGGGTTGCTCGTTTAACGGGCACTGTCGGTAAACATGGCCCGGCTTACGGCACTTGTAGCGGATTGGAGGTCTGCTCCGCGGGTTGTTAGCGCTTCTCTGCTGCATCCAGGGAACATCTTCGGGACTGTCAGCAAGCTGTATCTGCGCTGGGGGCTGAGATCTGGTCAGAGGTTGTAGTGCAGCAAGGATTTTAGCAAGGTCTCCATCCAGGCGACGGACCTGGGCTGCCAGTTCTTCCACTGCGCTGCTCGAGGCTGCAGGTAGTAAGGAGGTTGGTTTGGCTGGGGCCGCCACAACAGGAGCTGTCTCAACGGGCCACGGGACAGGTTCCAGAACTTCAGCAGCTGGGGGCTGTAGTGCTTTGATAGCTCGCTCCTTTAACACAGCAAAGTCCACATCAGGGTGTTCCAGAGCCCACAGCCGGAGTTGTTTACGATCCTCAGGGGACCTCATCCCCTGTGCGAATTGCTCCACTAACATCTTGTTGCTATCCGCCTCATTAATAGAGTTCACCCGCTTTAGCGTGCGGAGGGCGGTCTGCAGACGTAGGGCATAGTCCCGAATGCTATCCCCAGCTCGCTGCCGGCACTGGTAAAACTGCATCCTCAGCTCAGCTTCAGTCCGGGTCTCGAAGGCAGTCTGTAGCTTCTCGAAGATGGTGGCTACAGAGAGCCGGTCCCCCTCGGCCCAGGTCTCCGCTTCCTGCTCCGCCGCACCGGTTAACTGGCCCAGCACTATCGCTGCACGTTGCTTATCAGTCAGGGGGTACAGCTCTAGCAACGGGTTAAGCTTTTTCCGGAAGGCCTGCAAGGCATCCGGTTTCCCGTCATACTGCGGTAGCCAGGCAGCTCCGGGTGCATAGGGCAAGGAAAACGGCATGACCTGAGCAAGCGCGGGGGGCCGCGGCACCTCCCGCCAGTACGGCCGGGACCTGGGCAGGCCCATTCCCATCCGCGGGTGCCGCTGCGGCTGCGACCACCGCTCTTTCAGCGGCTCCGTCGGGCGCAGACATCTTGTTTCCGTCCCCATTAGCTCTTTCCGGCCCCTCCTCTCTCGGGGCGGAGTTTTGGCCTTCGCGCCTCTACTGCTCGAGAAGACGCTCGAGCGGGAACTTTTCGCGCCAAAGATGGCGGCTTCTGAAATTTTTCTGCCGGATACCTCCGGCGGTAACAAGGCGCACCTCTACCAGACGGCAGAGCGGTAAGATCCTGTTCGTGACGCCAAGTTGTCGCGGGCGGGGAGGAGGGTGTCAGCACACCGCGCTCACCCCTTCTGCTCGGGTCCGGCAGTTGCTCCTGGTGGCTCGAGCTGCGGGCCGGTTCCCGGGGTGTCTCGAGCGACGCTCCTCGCCCGTGAGTGAAAGGGGGGGTGTTTGTTGGGATTATAGTTCGTGACGCCACCCACGGTTGTGGTGATGGCACCACCGCTGCTCAGTGTGGGGGTCCCGGGGATGGTGATAGGAGCAGCCAGGTGTTGTGTTGCCCCTCCGTGGGTAGGGGTTGGTGATCCCGGGGCCCGGTGAAGAGATGTGAAGTGTAGGGCCTGGAGGGCGCAGGGGCGCGGGGGCAGCGCTATGCCTTGCGGCACTGTGGTACTCACTCAGCCTGAGACACGGACACAGTTTGTACGGTAAACCAACGGCTGGTAGGACGGTCCCACAGACGGTTGCACCTGCACTCCCGGTAGGTGACGGTGACGTCTCTCTTCCTTGCACCTGTTTGACTGATGGTAGCGGTGGATTCCCTCCGGTTACCCGCTCCCCGACTGCAATCTGGGCCGGAGGAGCTCTACACTTTGCCCGCAGGCGCTGGCCCTGGGGAAACTGGTGCCTTGGCGGTGGCGGTGTCTCCCCGGTAATGGTCGGGCTGTTGCCGTCAATCGGGACTTTGTTGCTGGGGGATCTGCGTCCCCTTCACTGACGGATTCGGCAAATTGGGCGACTCCTAGCCTTGCCGGGGTCCGAGAGGCCCCTGCCCTGGTGCTGACTGTCCTTCGGAACACTGCTCCAGACCACCGGGCACACAGCCAACGGGGTCCTTCCAGGAACTTCCAAACGGTCCCCCTCCGGACAGTCACCGCCGTCGCTGACCTTGCTGTTCTAGCCCTACACACAGCTGGGCTCTCAGGCTTCTCCTTCTCTCTGCTCTGTCACCACTTCTTGCTTTCCTCCTTTTCCACTTTCCTTTCCTTCACTTTCACTTCTGGTTGTTTCCTCTAGCCCCTGCCTGGGCTACTCTGCTGTTCACTCGTTCATGTCCCTGACTGGACTCCTGCTCCTCCCTGAGCTTTCTGCCTGGTTACTTCCTGCCTCCAGAGTTGTGAGCTCCTTGGTGGGCGGAGCCAACCGCCTGGCCCACCCCCTGGTGTGCATCACAGACTCCTGGAGGGAGGCAACAAGGATTTCTGGTTAGCAGGTGTGCCTACCTGGAGTGTGGGGTGTAGTGGTGTTGTTATCTGTGTCCCCTGGCTTGCCCAGGGCGACACACAGCCTTATCTGAAGCCTTGGTCTACTTTGAATCTTGCCGTGTCTCCGTGCTCGAATTGAAGAGAAATGGTGACAAGATGCAGTCTTGTATGACGTCTCGCTCTTCTTTGAACCTTGTCGTGTCACCATGTTCTGTTCAAAAATAAGATAAGATAGACCAGGCACTCTAAAATAGATGCAAAAAGGAAAACTTTATTCAAAATATAGAACAGTTCAAATATTGCACGACGTTTCGGTCAACACAGTGACCTTCGTCACTGACTCTGGCTATATGTGGAAAAATAATACATGATCCGTGCAAAGGAGAAAGAGAGAATTCTGGGGGAAACAAGGATCTACTCGTTCCTCTGCCTTTTCTGAATCCTGTTTGTTCCTCTGGTAGCTCTTTGTCACAGAAAGGCTGTAGCCATCTTCGTAGGATCTTTGCAAGCATGAGGTATGAGAGCAAAAGTCCAATAGTTTCTACAGTCGATGGCGATACAATACAGTCTTTGGAATAGGAATAAACACCGATCTTGTCCACTCCTTGGGCCATTTATCAGTTGTCCATATCTGTTGACAAAGGCAAGAGATGACATCAAATGCTGCTTCAGAAGACTTTGCTTGCACTATTGGAATATTGTCACATCCAGGTGCTTTGTTTTATGACAAAACTTTTATTGCAGCAACAACTTCGTTTTTTTAAGATGTTCGGATCGCTTTCATTTCCAGTCTCAGTTTCTTCCCGTATCACGGAATTGTTCTTGTAGTGATGCTCCGTATATTCTTTCCATCTTTTCTTGATCTGTTCTGGCTCAGTTAGTTTGTTCTTGTTGTCATCTTTCAACATTCCCACTCTTGGTTGAAGCTTTCTTTTTATCTCTTTGATCTTTTGGTATGCCTTCTGGTCTTGTCCTTCAGATATTGGCTTCAATCCCTGTACATATCTTTTGGTAATAAAGTTCTTTATCTGCTTGAATGGCTATCTTTTGTCTTTCACTGATGTTGTCTGTGTCCTGCTCGTTACCTTTTGCCTTTACCATTCGTCTTTCTTCGATGATCTATAGAGTCTCATCTTTTAATCAGGGCTGTGGGGGGTCTCATCTACCTCTTGTTTACGGTCTATATATTTTTCAGTAATAAAAGTCTTTATACATATCCATATTACCTCAAGCTTTGTTTGATCTGTGTACAGAGCTATAAATCGGTTGTGCAGACAGTTCCAAAATACTACAGCTATGTTGGTCAAATCGAAGCTGCACAGTCAGCTCCTGGCTTAGTTTTCGCAGTAATGATTGATGACCTCCATCTTTGTCGAACAGATGTAGTAAGTCTATCTGATTCTTATCGGTCCCATTTGGTGATGTCCATGTGTAATTTCTCAGATTGTGATTTTGGAAGAAGGTTTTCATGATGGACAGTTAATTTGTTATATAAAAGTCAATGAATCTTCCTCCAGCCTCGTTTCATACACCAAGTCTAAAGTTTTTAACATTGATTCTATGTTTGCTGTGGCCCATTTTGGCATTGAAGTCTCCCATGATAAGTAGTAAGTCTTGAACTTGATTGTAGAGTAGTTCAACGTCGTCCTCCTCAGCATCTTTTGTTGGTGCGTATACATGTATAACTGTGACATGGATTGGTGCTCTTTGTACAGTCATGGCCAAAAGTTTTGAGAATGACACCAAAATTATTTTTTCACATGATCTGTTGCCCTCTGGTTTTTAATTGTGTTTGTCTGATGTTTACATCACATACAGAAATATAATTGCAATCATATTATGAGTACCAAAAGGTTATATTGACAGTTAGAATGAGTTAATGCAGCAAGTCAATATTTGCAGGGTTGACCCTTCTTCTTCAGGACCTCTGCAATTCTCCCTGGCATGCTCTCAATCAACTTCTGGACCAAATCCTGACTGATAGCTGTCCATTCTTGCATAAGCAATGCTTGCATTTTGCCAGAATTTATTGGTTTTTGTTTGTCCACCCGTCTCTTAATGATTGCCCACAAGTTCTCAATGGGATTAAGATCTGGGACGTTTCCAGGTCATGGACCCAAAATCTCTATGTTTTGTTCCATGAGCCATTTAGTGATCACGTTTGCTTTATGGCAAGGTGCTCCATCATGCTGGAAAAGGCATTGTTGGGCGCCAAACTGCTCTTGGACAGTTGGGAGAAGTTGCTCTTGGAGGACATTCTGGTACCATTCTTTATTCATGGCTGTGTTTTTAGGCAAGACTGTGAGTGGTGCGATTCCCTTGGCTGAGAAGCAACCCCACACATGAATCGTTTCAGGATGCTTAACAGTTGGCATGAGACAAGACTGGTGGTAGCGCTCACCTCTTCTTCTCCTAATAAGCTGTTTTCCAGATGTCCCAAACAATCGAAATTGGGATTCATCTGAGAAAATGACTTTACCCCAGTCCTCAGCAGTCCACTCCCTGTACCTTTTGCAGAATATCAGTCGGTCCCTGATGTTTTTTCTGGAGAGAAGTGGCTTCTTTGCTGCCCTCCTTGAAACCAGGCCTTGCTCAAAGAGTCTCCGCCTCACAGTGCGTGCAGAAGCAGTCACACCAGCCTGCTGCCATTGCTGAGCTAGCTCAGCACTGCTGGTAGCCCGATCCCGCAGCTGAAACAGTTTTAAGATACGGTCCTGGCATTTGCTGGTCCTTCTTGGGCGCCCTGGAGCCTTTTTGGCAACAATGGAAGCTCTCTCCTTGAAGTTCTTGATGATGTGATAGATTGTTGACTGAGGTGCAATCTTTGTAGCTGCGATACTCTTCCCTGTTAGGCCATTTTTGTGCAGAGCAATGATGGCTGCACGTGTTTCTTTAGAGATAACTATGGTTAACTGAAGAGAAACAAGGATACCAAGCACCAGCCTCCTTTTAAAGTGTCCAGTGGTGTCATTCTTACTTAATCATGACTGATTGATCGCCAGCCCTGTCCTCATCAACACCCACACCTGTGTTAATGGAACAATCACTAAAACAATGTTAGCTGCTCCTTTTAAGGCAGGAATGCAATGATGTTGAAATGTGTTTTGGGGGTTAAAGTTCATTTTCTTAGCCAATGTTGACTTTGCAAGTAATTGCTGTTAAGCTGATCACTCTTTATGACATTCTGGAGTATATGCAAATTGCCATTAGAAAAACTTAAGCAGTAGACTTTGTAAAAATTAATATTTGTAGCATTCTCAAAACCTTTGGTCATGACTGTAGTCGTGTCAAGATAACACTATTATTGTACTTCAGGACAATAACGGACATTTTTTGGTTGAGAATAGAAGTTACACCGTTTCTTCTTTAATATTAATAGGTTCATCAAAAATAAAATGGGTCAGGTAAGGTCCAGAATCATGGACACATTATTCTGACTTTTACCCAACTCAATAGAACAATGGAGTGAAAAGGAGAAAAACAGAATTCACCTGCTCAAAAGAAATCTAAATGACAAATATAGAAGTCCATAACAAACCACATACATCAAGCCTTCGAGAATTGGATGGTACTCGGCCCTTCAAATCTACGGGTTCATGAAAAAAATTAGACCGTGCCCGAGTGCAGTCCGATGTTCATGGACTAACATAATAGTGCAGATGAATAAGGGTTTGTGTTTTTTTAAAAAAATATTCTTCACATCCAAGAAAAACAGATCCCACTCTGATCAAACACTGGTTAGATTAATCAGACCATTTTTCTCAGATGTGAACCTAGGCTTAAGGGGAATCTGTCACCAGGTTTATGCCATCTAATCTGAGAGCGGAATACTGTAGAGGCAGAGACCCTGATTCCAGTGATGTGTGATTTACTTGCTATAGTTTTAATAGGATCACTGTTCCGTCAACAGGACATTATCACTAGAGGACTAGTAAAGCTGCTTGCATTGTAGTCCTCCATATTCATGAGCTTGGTGTAAACCCGCCCTCACCATGGATTGTTAGCTTTCTGCCTATGCAGTGTTCACAGAAAGCTGCCAATCAGTGAAGTTGTCAGGGTTATACAGGGCTCAGTATTCAAGGAACTGGTAGATCTATGGCAGAGAAACCAGTAATTCTATCAAAACGACACAAGCGGCCAAGAAAGTGACATCACTAGAATCAGCGTCTCTGCCCCTACATCATACGGATCTCACATATGGTAACAAACACTTGGTTACAGATTCCCTTTAAGCCTGCCCATTTCTTTCTATGTGTCCTCACAAACATTGCTACTAGTGAAGCACATTACTATTTCAGTATTTCGGTAAGACACCTTCATGGGCTCCACAGTATGATGCAACTTTTTTTTTTTATGGAACTTCTCAATATAGATAGACTTAAGCGGGCTTTACACGCTACAAGATCGCTACATTGATCTCGTTGGGGTCACGGATTTTGTGGCGCACATCCGGCCGTTGTAGCGATGCCGTTGCGTGTGACACCTATGAGCGATTTTGCATAGTCGCAAAAACGTGCAAAATCGCTCATCGATGACATGGGGGTCCATTCTCTAATATCATTAATGCAGCAGTAACGAGGTTGTTCCTCGTTCCTGCGGCAGCACACATCGCTCCGTGTGACACCGCAGGAATGAGGAACCTCACCTTACCTGCCTCCCGGCCACAATGCGGAAGGAAGGAGGTGGGCGGGATGTTCGTCTCGCTCATCTCCGCCCCTCCGCTTCTAGTGGGCGGCGGTTCAGTGATGCTGCTGTGATGTTGCTGTGACGCTGAACGAACCGCCCCCTTAGAAAGGAGGCGGATCGCCGGTCACAGCGACGTTGCAGGGAAGGTAAGTAGTGTGACGGGTCCGGGCGATGTTGTGCGACACGGGCAGCGATTTGCCAGTGTCGCACAACCGATAGGGGCGGGTACGCACAATGGCGATATCGGTACCGATATCGCAGCGTGTAAAGCGGCCTTTACAGTATGAAAAAGAATGCAATTTTAAGTCTGCCTTGCAGTTTTCCATTTGTTCTTGTAATGCGCAGCAGTAATGTGCAGATACGTGGGATGATGTGTGAGGAGTTGGGCAGTCGCTATCAGTCACTACACGTTTTATCTTCCAACATTCATTAAACTCAAGGTTGGAGACATCAGGGTGAGATAAACTTACAGAAGCCTGGAAACGTCCTGGCGGGAGAGACACACACGTACCCTGCAAAGACACCCGAGTAATATGAAGAGTGTCCCACAGATCTCACATTTTACGACATATCTGTCTTAGTAAATTATTGTTTTCCCAGAAATCTTGGAGCATTATACCTTAGAATACATGAAGGAATTGATAACCATTCTCCATGTCAAAAGGAAATGTCCTTAGGCCTCTTTCACACGTCAGTGATTCTGGTACGTTTGTGCTTTTTTTTTTAAACGTACCAGAATCACTGACATACGCAGACACATTATAATGAATGGGTCTGCTCACACGTCAGTGATTTGTCACTGCACGTGTCTCCGTGCGGCGTACCCGCGTGTGCGTGATTGCCGCACGGAGACATGTCCATTTTTTTCTGGCATCACTGATGTCCCACGGATCACGCAGTGGTGTGGTCCGTGAGACACGTGCCAGAAAAAAACGTGCTTCTAAAATAAAAAAATTGTCTCTCCAGTAAAGGAGAGACAATTTAAAATAAAATAAAAAACATTTATAAATGTTAAATAAAAATCTAAAATAAAAAACATTTTTACTCACCCGGCTTCAGCCGCGCTCTCTGCAGCCTGTTCTGCTTGTTGCTTCTGAGCCGGCTCATTACTGTCGCGCATATTCATGATGCACGACACAGCCGACCCGGAAGCAGCTGCTGCGGGGGTCAGCGCCGGCCGGATGCTGCACCGCAGGAGCGATCAGCACCATGGAGAGCGGGAGCAGGAAACAGGTGAGTTAATCTCTAAGTGCAATCACGGGCCACGGAGAACGGAGCCCGGATTGCACTTAGACAACCCATGTGTGCCGTAATTCACGGCACACGTAGGGACATATGCGTGTTTTACACGCCAGTGAAAAACGTCAGTGTTTTTCACTGACGTGTGAAACGGGCCTTACATTGATACGGACTTAAATTGCACCAATCACCAGGATTTTCTTATATAACCTAAAGCTAGTGCTATACTGGCACTATCAGGCTGATTCTATACATACCTTTAGTTGTCAGTTCGGATATACAATGGAACCTTGGTTAACGAGAACAATCCGTTCTGGGACTGTGCTTGTTAACCAAGTTACTCGTTCAGCAAAGCAAGATTTCCCATAGGAAATCATTGCAATGCAGACAATTCGTTCCACAACTTGTTAAATGTCCCATCCTGGTCCCCTATTGTGCCATCTCACACACACACACACACACACACACACACACACACGTGTAGGATGTGTATCGGGTAACCATCACGACGAGGGAGGAACTTCCGCTGCCAGAACGCTGAAGTCAAAGGCAGGAGTCGCTTGCCTCTGATTGGTCAGCGCGCTGCCTTTAAGTAGCGGCTGACAGCAGAAGATCCTGCCTTGTCGCGATGCTTGCCGAATGCCGATACACATCCTATACCGGCGAACTACAAGACCCAGGAGGCCGGCGATGGAACGGAAGGTAAGGTGAGCATAATACTGTGTGTGTGCGTGTTTGTTTGTTTGTGTGTGTGTGTGTGTGTGTGCTTGTGTGGACTGTAAGGCTATGTGCGCACTTACCGGATTTTGCCGCGGATTTTTTGCGGTTTTGCTGCATGTTTCGCTGCAGAAAATGTTCATAACATCTCTGCAGTGAATCACCAGCAAAACCTATGGGAAAAAAAAATCCTGTGCGCACTAGGCGGATTTTGACAGCTGCATGTTTTGCTGCGGGATTCCCGACAATTGCATGTCAATTCTTTTCCGCACGTCGCTGCGGGATTTCACTCCATTGACTCCAATGTAATCGTGAAATCCCGCAGGGAATAACGCAGGCAGCAAATTCTGTGCGGTTCACTGCGTTTTCCTGCGTTATTCCCTGCGGTATTTCGCGGTTTACCTCCGGTAATGTACATCGCTGCCGGCAGTTTTGCAGGGAAGTGATGTCATTACAGGAAGAGGAAGCGGAGCAGAGTAAACACACAGATCACAGACACAGAACACAGACACATAGAAAGCAAACGGAAATATAGAAAACAAAACACGTGGGCTCCGCTATATATTTACTTTCCAGCCGAGGTAAGCACACAGCGGCGGCCCGGTATTCTCAGGCTGGGGAGGGAGAGGGGCAGGGTTAATGTCCCCCGCCTTACTCCCCCTCCCGCAGCAGAGAATATCAGCCGCAGCTGCCCCGGCACTGTCGCATGCATTATGCGGCAGTACCGGCGTGTCCCCGGCTCTTCCTGCCGCCGTGTAGCAGTGGCAGTCAGGGTAATACAAGGGGTTAATGGTGGTGGATCACCGCCATTAACTCCAGGCTTGATCATGGCAGCGTCTATGAGACAGCTGACATGATCAACCCGTAAGTAAAGTGAATAAAACACACAGAAAAATCCTTTATTTTAAATAAAACAAGCCTCGTTCACCCTTTTATTAACCCCACCCGAAATAAAGCTCCGGCGTAATCCACAGCTCCAGCATAATCCACAGGTCCTGCGCTGCTTACATCCAGCCGCGACTGACACACAGCGCTGAATGCAGCCTCGCAGCAGACAGCAGAGGTAATTACCGGTCATTTACCACGGCCGGTAATGTGAACTCAATGCCGACCGTGGGAAATGCAGCGATCTGTCCTCTACCTATCTATCCCTCTATCTATTCTTCTGTCTCTTTATCCATCTATCTACTATCTAAGAAGGAAATTATTTTTTTTTCTTTTTTTTTCAATGAGCTTTATTGCATTGAATGCAATAAGCACATGTACCAACCCGCACGCGGCAAAACCGCGAACAATACCGCGGTAAAACCGCAGCAAACCGCGTCAAACCGCATGCGGTTCTTGGGTGCGGTTTGCCGCGGTTTTTTACCGCGGGTGCGGTAATCTTTGAGAGCATGCGGAATTTTCTCAAGAAAATTCCATTTCCCAGTGCGCACATAGCCTAAGTGCGGGTAAGAGCGCGGTGGATGTACGGAACCGGAAGGGTGTGCGGTGAGTATTTTGCTTGTACAGCAAAGCTTTCTCGTAAACAGAGTTACAAATTTACAGCAAGCTTTACTCGTTAGGCAAAATACTCACTAACTGGGTTACTCATTAAGCGAGGTTCCACTGTATAGGTTAGGAAATACAAGAAAGTAAAGTTTGTAAAAACAGCAACTTTTTGAATAACAGCAGCTGAGGATCAGATAATATCTGAGGTGGATATTCATAGTTATCCCCTCCCCCGAGCTGAAAAAGGAAGAACACACTGCAGAGTTTGGAGTATTTGAGTATCGTCATTTTTTTACTTTAATTTTGAACCACCTTACATTAGGTTTTAAGACCTTGCCTGGTACGTCTGTCTTAAAGTGCACCAATCACCAGGATTTTCCTATATAAACCAAAGCCAGTGCTGTACTAGCGCTATCAGGCTGATTCTATACATACTTGTAGTGATCAGCTCGGATGTATAGGCTTGGAAACACAAGAAAGTAAAGTTTGTAAAATCATCAGCTTGTTGAGTGACCGCAACTGAGGATCCAATAATAGCTGGGGGCGGGGGGGGGGGGGGGGGGGTAATCATAGTTATCTCCTCCCCCTGTTACTTATGCCAATTCTATAATACAATTGTTTTAGTTTGTGACTAAGAGGACCTCTGCTGATGTCATACCCATGTGACCAGAAGCGGTGGGGCCTCAGTCAACATAGCTGATACCAGGGAGCAACATTTTTTTGTTGGCTGAGGGCCCGCCCTGTCTGGTCACATGGGTATGACATCAGCAGAGGTCCTCTTAGTCACAAACTAAAATGATTGTATAATACAATTAGCATAAGTAACAGGGGGAGAGGACGATTATGAATACCCACCCCAGCTATCAGCAGCTTCTGTCACTCAACAAGCTGATAATTTCACAAACTTTACTTTCTTGTGTTTCCAAACCTAAACATCTGATCTCACTAAAGGTATGTATAGCACTGGCTTTAGGTTATATGGGAGAATCATGGTGATTGGTGCACTTTAAGACAGACGTACCAGGAAAGGTCTTAAAACCTGATGTAAGGTGGTGAAAAATTAAAAGTAAATGTAGCACCCCTGAAGCCATCAGGGTGCTACAAGGTTCTGCATCTCCACCAGGATGCAGGGCCTACCCCCTAGGACCCCAGGAGACCAGTGTCGGTAACACAAAAAACCCAGGTAATACCAGTTTTCCCCCAACAATCCCCCATACATTGGACCAATGGATGGCCGCCTAGAGGTGGAGCCAGTCCAGTCCACTAGTTGACCAGGTGGGAGGGGTAGACTGTGGAGAGTAGTCAGTCAGTCAGAGTCAGAGGAAGGAGAGGAGTGAAGGTGGAAGCAAAGTGACATTCTGACTCGGGTTAACAATAATCTGGTACCCAGAAGAGTAGTTGCCGGTGGAGTACTCCCGGAACTACGCACTGACTGGTTACAGGACCCTAGGACAGGAAAGAGCTCCAAGCCGACCTGTTAAGACCTGCACAGCGAGGGGACCATCAAGGACTTCGCTGACCCTAAAAATCGAAAGACTCCGTAGCAAAGGGAGAACCTGGAACAGGACCAGAGACTCCAACCCCACAGGGTTCACGCTACCGTCAGGTGGACAGAAGTGGACAAACCACAGGACGGGGACCCTCAGTTGCTCTACACCACAAGGACCCATTTTGCCAGAGATAGATGCAGGGGAAGAAGGTACCAGAGTACTGAACTGGCACTGGGACGAAGGGGACCTGAAGGTGAAACCAGCCGGCCTCGGGTAACCTGTTACCACCTACCAGCAGTGAGTAAAAAAACAGTTACACTATACCTCTGTGTGGCCTACCTTCTTCCGACACCCGTCACACCACCCATCATCTGGCCCTGCTTGCGGAGGCCTACCATCCAGGCTGCAACTAACACAAGCCCCAGTAGTGACATTCTGCAGCAGCGGCTCCATATCTATAGCCGCAACACCGCAAGTGGCATCACGTATGAACATTACTCTAATCCCCTGTAAATACACCATTACAAAAAGGGCCCAGGGCACGGAACCGGACAAGGGCCACTACCGTGACATTCACAAGAGAGGCACTGTCCGGGACTGAGTAAATCATATCCCTGGACGCGACATAGAAAAAAATGACGATACTCATCTACTCCAAACTCTGCAGTGTGTTCTTCCTTTTCAGGCTCGGAACCAATTAGGTGCAGGCAGCAGTAGAAGCCCCCACTCAGGAACAGCTGCTGAGCTCACTGTCGGCAATTAAAGACAGATACCGGGAGACTGAGTGCTGGACCTGGGGAGGGTGAGTAAAGCACTGTAGAGTGTTATTCCTGCTCTACTCCTTTCCATTTAGGGAGGTGAGAGGGGTCGGTGATGTTATTTCTACTGATACAATCCAAGATGTACATGTGATCAGCAATTTATCTGCATCTTTCCTATTCTACCGTCTACATTACATATCTCCGAACATATCTGTAGATATGACGTCAGTGTTCCGGCTCTCTTCCTGGGGCAGAAGTGAGCGGAGCAAGAAAAAAAAAACAAAAACAACCACAAAACATTTTTGCCTTGTTATACAGACCCGCACAGCTCCTTTTCATCCAATACCATCTAAAAAAGATGTATCTTCAGAATCAGGCCAATGATTTAAATCAAGCTTTAAGGCTAAAGAGATTTTTTGCAAACTGTTACTAACTTTTTTTCTTCTAAGGTTCCATGTCATTACCTACATTTAATGAGTAACTAAACCTTTTACACAATTTTTTTTTTAATATTTGAATCATTTTATTTTCAAGCAGATTGCTCAAAATAAGCCAGAGAGGTGAGCGAGTAGCTATTTGTACTCGCTATACTCATAACTGTCTAATACTCGCGGATTCGTTCCGAATAACATGTGCAATGCAAGTCAATGGAGAATACTCGCAATGTAACGAGTAACCTGAATTCCGCACTATTTACACGAATAATAATGCATTCAGGTTACTCGTTACTTTGCAAGTTTTTCCCCATTGACTTGCATTGCACACGCTATTCGGAATGAATACGCGAGTATTAGACAGTGCTCGTTATGAGTATAGCGAGTACAAATAGATAGCTACTCGCTCAACTCTAGTGAGCGGCTCAGGCAACATGAGCGCACAGCTCCTGGCTAGGAGTATACAGAGCGCAGGACAGGTACAATAGAAAGCATCAATGTTATTGTATCTGTTCTGTGCTCTAGGTGCAGGCTCAGGCAGGAATTGCGCATTAGGGTTGCCCGCGCTGCTCACTTTTTGGTAAAGGTGGTGGTTTGAGCAAGTGTTGGAGGTCTCATGATCCAGACCTCGCCTCCCTGCTTGCAATTTACACAACAGAAGGATATAGAAAAGTTTGAAAATGTTTACTTTTTTTTTTTTTTAAATCTTGAAATCTTGCAGTTCCCACTAAAATGAGCCTCACAATAGACTATAGAGATCACTTCTCAATAGAACTGAGCAAAAAGATGCAGGACTAGGTCAATGGTCCTTGGTCACCGGGAGCACTGCGCACCTACTACCTACCACATCTTTGAGACATCTTCTGATTTTTAGACCATTGTTGAAGGTGTCTTATCAGAAGAGGCATTGGGGATACCAAAAGTATCAGGAGGTTTGTGGTCATCTGGTTCGACAGCGATCTGACCACTAGACTACGGTGCGGTGAATCCTTCTGCTCAAAAATCTACTTCTCAGGATTAGGGCTTGTGCAGACGACTATTTTTGGTTCAAGTGCGATCAGATAACACATAGGAGAGCACTCGGATTTACTGTATATTATTCAATGAGGTAGTGCACCATATCCAAATGGTCAAGGGGGGGGAAAAAAAAAAAAAAAAAAAAAAAAAAAAAAAAAAAAAAAAAAAAAATCGCAGCATGAATGATTTGCCTCCAAGCCAATTTTGTAATATCTAAGGCACTGAAGATTCCATCATCAATTAGAAAAATCTTTATTTGTCCCAATGTACGTGAAGAGATAAAAACAGCCGAACGTTTCAGCCAACGCAGGGCCAACGTGACTCCTCCCTTGATAATGCATTTAGCAAAACGCGCATCGGGTCATGTGGGGGACTTCCTTATGTGCGAGTTGTGCACTATATGGTTGTATTAAGCGATGTATTTAGAAATTTCTTTTGCCTAGGACAATACTCTGGTTGCAATATCGGTCTAGTCACTTGTAAACTCTCCTGACCTGCACTGTATATTTAACACATCCTTTTTAGTTGTTCCCCCATCTGGGGTATTTCTATGTACTAACTCCTTGTGACCGCTATTTGTTTGATTATATGTATTTTTAAACTGTCCCAATAAAATGTAACATTTAATTAATTTTTGGTTGCTTGATTTGGTTGTTCTGGTCACACACGTTGTTGTGTACACCTTTTTATGGCTTGATAAAGGCCCTGCATTGGCCGAAATGTTGCGCTGTTTTTATCCCCTCATATACATTTCGAACGAATAAAGATTTTTCGAATTGATGAAAGAGTTTTTGTTGCCCTGGCTACTATAAAATTGGATTTGCTTTGCAGCATTTGGAGGGCTGCACCAAGCTACACGAGTGGTTGGAGTGGTGGGTGGGAGACACCAGTCTTACGTGATGTGCCTCCAATCATCAGATGGCACTTAGCCATTCAAGTCTATGGGACTTGGAAAAAAAAAAATAAAAGAAAAATTTGGACCTCACTCTGGTGAAACTTTTTTTTTATTCTTCTCCACATCCAAGAAAAACAGATCTCACTCTCAACCAAGCTTTGTTTTTGTAACTCGGTTAAGCCCCTTTAATAGTTTGGGTAGGTGTTATCATAATTGAGTTTGAACTCTGCTGTTGCAGAGTTGTATTTGTCACCTGTTCCTACAGTCGGTGGTTCCCTGTTCTAGGCCGATGCGAGGAGCGTATTTTTCAGTGCCTCATTCCCGAGATCACACTGCTTTATTAGGATGTCTTCTCCATCGGTTCGGCGCCAGTTATAGCCGTGCTCTGCACTGTGCGCGCCTGGTTCCTGTAAGTTCTGTTGATTTTGCCCGCTACCTCATCCGACCTCCATGACTCCCGTCCTCCCAGTCTTGTCCGACCTCCTGTCCTTCCCATTTCGTCCCGTCTCCCAGACTCCCATCCCCTCGGTCTTGTCTTACCTTCTGGTCTTCCTCTCCTGCTCCATGTTTTTAGTTCCGTCCCATCCTGATACTACTTGCTTTCCCGGTTCCAGACCTCCGGCTCGCCTCCGACATAGACTCCAGCTACTCCATTATACTGTGTGCCCTCCTGGCTCTGACCCTGCTTCTATGACTTCTCTGTTGAATCATTTGGTAATTTCCTTCCGTGACACCTCGTGGATTCATAGTCCTATTACACACACACCAGAGTTCTGGCTCCCCCTAGTGGTGACTTTACAGGCGGGTAACCATCGTTGTGTTTGTCCAAAAAGAAGCAAAAAGAGCAGCGGGAAGCATGAAATGCAAACTCCAACACCTAACATTAAACAAGCGAGGTGCATTTATTGTACAAATACACAGATCAGACACAACAAAGTCAGCGTTACACCAGGGGAACGAAACGGGAACCAAATCCATTGGATGGGAGATTTATTTTTGTTCCTTTTCAAACACATAATACTGAGCCAGGAGGATCATACATACAAGAAAAGTACAGACGAGGGATTAAAAGGGGACGGCAACACAAGGACTATAATAAAGCATTCTACACATTACATCTCCTTAATGGGGCATGGTAACAAATCATACAAAAATAATAATAATTATGGAAGGTCCCCGACGCCAGGCCCGTCCCACCGGACTCTTCACCGGGGAGTCCTGACACTTTACATACAATCCTAGCTTTCAGAGCAATCCTTTTACAACCCTTTCACACACAGAAGACTCATCAATATCTTTACAGACCTCGGTTCCGGTAAGACAAAAATATTTCTGAAAGTTACGCATCACTTCATGCTGATCTCAAGCAAAAAATATCTGACTTTAGTACCAAAATATTAAGAAACATGCTTATCATCCATCGGATGGCGAAAGTGACTTCACATCCAGATATATTACTCCGGGACAGTTGTCAATTGTACAAAAAAATATTTTTTATTTGTTTTTTTTTATTTTTGCTTTAATTCTTATTACCTTTTTTTGTGTTTGTCAGGACAAGTATGGCTTTTTCTTTATGGCATATTATATTTACATATTTAGGAAAAAGGAAAAGGGGAAGAGAAAACATGCCAACAAGATTTTGCCTTCTACTGTTCTGAAGTCGTATCCGGCACAAGCATTCATTTTTTTTGCAGAAGTATTCTTATGTATACTTTTGTCCATATAGTTCAGGCATAAAGAGAAAAATCAAGAGGTCTTCTAGACTACACATGTTAAAGAGTATAGGAGTAGATACCATAGGGCAAACCATGCGGCTGGATTGTGGGCCTTTACAGAGGGGCCCTAGTCCTGGTTACATCACTGTAGCCATATACCTTATATAACTGTTCTGACTACTACGGTATTACTCCCAACTTTTCAGCTGCTTGTGTTCCCAATGGATAGAGAAAAATAAGCCACTTGCATACACCTATAGAGGCAGCTTATCTTCCATAAGAAGAAATGATCAGGCATGTTAAAATCCAACATGCCCAATCTCCCTGCCATCTGCTACTGTGGGAAAGTGGAGACACCCATTTACACATAAGATGGTTAGCCATTTATTTGGCCACTTTTAGCAAACGAGAGGGTGACGTATTGGCCCCAGAGGTTATGGAAAGAGTTGGGAAGTTGGAAATCCTTCTGTAGTGGGCGGCAAAACCAAATATCATATTGGTGCAAACTGATTTGGAAGACTCAAATCCGTCGGCCATGGTAGTGACCTGTGGCTGACGGATGGAAGCCCCAAGAACCGCCCCTATGGGTGGTATTGTACATCTGGCATTTCGCCGGATCCGGCACACTCCAGTACAGTGCAATACTGTACAATGGCATAGCGGCCAGTTCTGGTCACATGACAGCATGTGACCGGAGGTTGCCGCAATGCCATTGTACTGTATTGCACTGTACTGGAGTGTGCCGGATGCGGCGAAATGCCGGATGTGTGTAACCACCCTAACTTCCGGTCTTCCGAGGCTTGTCTTTTGATTAGCCAACCTAGAGGAATGTCATTTATGCATCTTCTTGCATCTAGGATAATCAAAACAAGTGCCACGGATGACGGGAGGTAGGAGGCGATTCTTAGTGCTCGTGTCCAATGACCACAAATTACTGAACTTGCCACTTGATTGGGTCCTATGAAGCATACATTTTAAACTTTGCCATGGGGCCGCCTCTTAAATATGTATATTATTTGTGACATACAATATATTTTATATAAGAACCCCAGAAACATGCAATCATATGACCATAAGCCAAGTACAGCTGTAAGAAATGTAACACGAAAACCTTTGATGCAGAGGTTCTCATTCCTTGGCAATCCGACACACAATACTATTTAGCTCCTCCCATGAGGAGCCAGGAAGATCAATATCATCCTAGAGAACGGGTCATTCTTCTGATGCTGCCATAATTTTTACAGACATGGGTTACACTGATTTGTGCCGGTCTCTCTAGACTAAAAAAGTTGGAGATCCATCATCATACAAATTATCATCACGATGTGAACGTGGAAGACAATTGCTTGTAAATGTTTGATGTGAACGCAATATCCTTCGGGTTGACGAACCAATGGATGGACTAAAAACGTCCTCACTGCAACAACTGTGGTTATACGTGGATCACGAGCATCAAAAACATTCAGTAGTGCATAAAATATTCTAATATATATCTATGTTTTTGGAATTGTGTCGGCACAAACTGGAAATTTGGACCTACTTGGTGCCCCCTAATCTCTGAGGATATCATGATGCGTCAACAACTGCGGGGAAGGTAAGCTTAGAGGGATGAAAAAAACCATAAGATGAACGTTTGCTGACCCTATGCTAATGTGTTAGTGGACGGAGCAAATGGCTCAAACTGACCACATCCTACACATCAGGATCTGTCACATTTCTAGATGGAACTTCCTTTATGCAGAAGCTTCCAATTCCCTCCCTCTGCCATGCAAAGCCAAACACATGGACTTAGAAGAGGATTTCCACCCAAATCCTAATGCACTGAATGTATTTTGAACCATGAATAATTTTTGTAATTGGGTTTCATTAAATATTTTGCACAATTTGGCGATTTCCCTGCACATTGCAGGCTGTAGAATGAGCTAACTGAGAATCTGTCAGTCAACTTGTTTTGTCTTTCCCTGAATTCCTCTTTATTTTATGTGGATATGAATCATCTAAGAGTAGCTCAGTAACCGTTACAAACTCCCAAGTCAGGACGAGCTCACTGATGGACTCTTAGTTAGATCTTATTCTGCAGCCAGCAATGTTCAGGGAAACTCCGGGAAACAAACTCCTCATCAAAATGAATGGCAGTGAGGAAGAATCACGTTTGTTAAAGGGGTGGTCCACTACTCCGCATTAGTGGCCACATCGATGTAAAGATCATAAAGAAAGCTTTTTATCACACTTGTGTAGTCAATTGTGCCTGTGAGCGGCACTATTGCGGTCCGCTCATCGCCATCATATGACCCTTGGACGCCGTGACCTCTGAGATCCGGTGAAGTCATGTCATCTTCCAGTTGACCTGACATGATTGAGCCCGGCCCCAGTCTTTGAGTGACTGGACTGTGGACAGAGTTTCACCGCTCGTCACAGCCCAGGACACAGCCCAGCATCTTGTACCCTCCCTCCATTGCTGCAGAATGCCGCAAGCAGGAGTGACGCTAAGCTGTGATGAGCGGTAAACCTCCAACGCAGCGCAGTCACTCAGGAAGACTGGGGCCGGCCTCGATGAGGTCAGGTCAACTGGAAGTTGACCTGACATCACCGGATCTCAGAGGTCACGGCGCCCGGGTGTCATATGATGAGGATGAGCTGATCGCAATAGCGCCGCTCACAGGCTCAAATGACTACACAAGTGTGAGTAAAGCCTTCTTTATGAGCTTTACACCGACGTGGCCACCAACACTGAGTAATGGACCACCTCTTTAAAGCATACACACAAATAACAGATTCTGCCAGGACCAGAGATTGGCATTTTCAGCTCTGACTGTTAGACATTAAGGCACCACAGAATTCAGCAGGGGTCCATCATCTCTAAATGGAACATTTTCCAGGACTTAACCAGCAGACTAAACCGGCAGCTGATCACACGAAGGACGAGCAAAATGCTAATTAACTAGTGAGATTTTTTTGTCTGCACGTTCTCGGCAGCACATAGTCCTGTGCAAACAAGACCTGTGCTGCCGAGAAGAATGGCAGTCTACCTCCATTACAGATCGTTCCTTGCACATCAGACATGGAGTCGGACAGACTAAATAGGTTATCAAACATCTGCCGATCAGCAAACAAGTCGCTGATCAGAGGTCGGTAAGTGCCGCTGGTTGGGTAACTGTAAACACACAATCGGGACGCATTTCGAATAATCAGTAATGAGCGTTCCTAGGAACTCTGATAATTGTCCAGAGTAATCAGACGGCCGATCCTCTAACAAACAAACAAATCAATCATCCATTGGGTGAAATGATTTATAAATGTGCTTAAACAATAATCGCTCTCGGCAGCACACTGTCCTGTGTAAGCGGTATCTGCTGCCGAGGACAATGAGATTCAACGCACACAGAAAACTATTACCAATTGTTCTGCGCACACGAGAAGTGTACAAAAATGGCAAACAGTGCTGCTGGCTAATAGCCAAAACTTTCTATTGGCACGACAAATTTATTGCAACTTGCTAGTTTAGATTAATGATCAGTGTCGCTTTTGTTTGTTTGATGTATACAAAATGCATTCTCTCTCCGGTCATGTGTGATAATAATGGGGGCCATAGATGTACGCAGGGATGTAAGATTTACTGGATTTATAGGTAGCCGTTGTGCCAAAGCTTTGTGCTTGCGGAGGACTCCATGGGACCCCCTGCCTGCGGAGGACCCCACGGGATCCCCTGCCTGCAAGGGACCCCCTGCCTGCGGTGGACCCCACGGGACCCTCTTGCCTGCGGAGGATCCCACGGGACCCCCTGCCTGCGGAGGACCCCACGGGACCCTCTTGCCTGCGGAGGCCCTCACGGGACCCTCTTGCCTGCGGAGGCCCTCAAGGGACCCTCTTGCCTGCGGAGGCCCTCACGGGACCCTCTGCCACATAGAAGACATCCATAATTGCCTAACGTGGCAAGGTCTGTGTGTTCGCCTCTTTTTGTAATTAAAACTTCTACGTTTGAACTGGCAATTACTAGGCAGAGACCCCTCTTCTCCCAATAGGCAAGGGTCTCGGAGGGAGGACCGGCACCCGCTATCAGGCCTTTACACCAAGTCTTGTGTAAACAGCATCATTGGTTTAGATGGGACGATTTTTAAAGGAGTAAACATTTCAATAACTTTTTGGATGTTGTAGCCTTTATAATTCTGTGCAGATCTATGGGGAGTCCTGGTCTGGGGACCCTAATCAATCACTCCTAAGACCTCAGAAGTGTGCAGCTCAGGAGGCAAGATAGCAAAGCCCGAGTGCATGCACCCGGCACAGTATGGATGCAAAAGAAAATCCAGTCATCATATTTGGGTTCTTTTTTTCAGTGACTTTTTTCTTGCCTTGTGGTATGCATTGACTTTTTCTGTGCCAAAAGTTTTCAATGTGGATCATGAATTTTGCGCCAAATCAAAAACGCTCTTTCAAACTTACAAAAGAAAAAACAAATAAAGAGGTATTTTCTTCATGGCATTGGTGACTTTCTGATACAACAGCTTCTATATTTGTATTGGTAAAATTTTCATTCCTATAATTGTGAAATCCTTTAGTAAAAGGCTGCACAGTAATCCTCGTATCAATACTATATTTCCGCAGTGAGATTTAGGACATATAATGGAGCTCCGTCGATAATCGCAAGTAACGATGTGTTTGCAGAACTTTGGAGTTCCTTGTGCAGTTATAGGGAATTACTGATTCCTCCATCAACAAACCCATCAGACCACACAAAAAATACTAAAACTAAACCCAGGGAACAGTCTTAGGTTTGCATAGGATTACTCTGCCATCCTGAAGATGAGCAGTAACAGTGACCATCACAGGTTTTGATAGCGTTACCTGTATCAAGAAATGGGATCTCAAGCAATGGTCATCATATATCCAAAAAGTGCAAAGTACTATGGTTACCAGTTTGATTTATATTCCAAACGATCCCTTAAGTGCACCCCTATTGAATGGGAAAACTTCAAAGTAATGTTAGATCTTCATGGGAAGACCAGTACCACTCCCTTTAAAGCTCGGCCATTTGTGATGCAGAATTTTTTTTTTTTTCTTCTTAAGGGGGTTGTCCACTACTTTTACAATGATGGCCTATCCTTAGGATATGTCATGAATATCTGATCGGCTGGGGTCCAACACCCCGCACCCCCATCGATCAGCTGTTCTCGATGCCGGTGGTTGGAAATGCTCCGTTCCGGAGTTGCACAGTCTTCCGATAGCGGCTGCAGCCGGGTACTGCACATCCGTTTCCCATCCAGATCAATAGGAGGTAGATATCTAGTACCCACCCGCGGTCACCATCAGTTGACGGGGCAGCTCCGGAACTAAGCGTTTCTGGCAGCCTGCTACTGTGCCAGCACCAAAAACAGCTGATCAGCAGGGATGCCGGGTGTCGGATCCCACCCAATCAGACTTTGATAACCTATACCAAGGATAGACCATAAATGTAAAGTAGTGGCCAACCTCTTTAGCATAGTTGTGTTCCCGATAAAGGAGAGATGCAGCCCGGTCTCTATCACCTTGCCAGCTCTTATCACATACCTTCCCTTCCCATATTACATTAAGTGCTTGAAACTTTGCAGAGGCTGCTGTAATCCCAAGACTTTAGAATAACCAGGCTCTCTCTCTAAGTACACACATATCTCTACCAGTTTAGGTAAGAAATGCAAGTTATCTGTCTATCTAACAGCAGGGAGAAAGTAAAGGGCTGCAGTAATTCAGGTCCCCACCTACTCTGCATCTTAATGAAATGACTGTAGTGGGCTCTGCATATTTTAAGAAGATTCAAAATAAGTCACTGGAGGTACATTAAAAAACCTAAAAGCAGGTAACCAAGTGCTTGTCAAGGTCAACTTTTTAAAAATATTTTTTTTTATAGCCCGAATGACAATTAATTTAGCTATTTCTACTAATAAGTTTAGTTTAGCTTGTAGGTAATACACTAATTATTCTTGGCTATGTGTGCAAAAAAATAAATCCAATCATTATTACTTATAGCCAAGAGACATGGGCAACAAGTGCTACATTTCATCATGTCCCAGTCCTTATTTTTCATGGAAAAGTCAAAATTAGGACCGATCGTGATCTGAAGAATGCATACAAAAGGAGAAAGATCGCCGTGGACAGTGGAGACCTCCGCCGTGGACAGTGGAGACCTCCGCCGTGGACAGTGGAGACCTCCGCCGTGGACAGTGGAGACCTCCGCCGTGGACAGTGGAGACCTCCGCCGTGGACAGTGGAGACCTCCGCCGTGGACAGTGGAGACCTCCGCCGTGGACAGTGGAGACCTCCGCCGTGGACAGTGGAGACCTCCGCCGTGGACAGTGGAGACCTCCGCCGTGGACAGTGGAGACCTCCGCCGTGGACAGTGGAGACCTCTGCCATGGATAGTGGAGTCCTCGTGACCTGGTCTCCAGTACAGAAAACAGAACGCATTCAGACGGCTTACAGTACATGATAGCGAGCAGATATGGGATAAATACATGAGCCCTTTGTGAATATTTGTGTCCCCCCAATTGTACTGCTGCCAATCTAATTTGCACAGACAATAACAGCCACCGTTTTGCCCGTCCATCACTTTGGGCAACTCTTCATTTACTCTTTGGTTCTTTTGAAGGGATACAATCGTGCCAGAATAGTTATGTCTATGGCTTTCACTGAAATGTCGCCTTCATCCTTCGCAGTGTGTCCTGTATCTTACGAGAATGTTTCTCGGAGTTCACATGATGAAAGTTGGCATTGTTGTCAGCGGCCAGGACGGAGATATCTGCATCGCTGAAGTGGGAAATGCGTTGGCGGAGGTAAAACTGCAGCTCTGGATCTGGACTGAAGGAGTACGGGATTTCTTGAAATGCGTGAACCTGGCTCACAACCTTTGCAATATTCCTGTGGAGCAAAAAGAGGTGAAGAATTTTAGTGAAGACAATCACGAGTCTCACATGAAGCCGTGAGAAAGAACCTTGACATTGTACAAGGAAACGTGTTCACATTTCAAATGTTACCAAATATTTTGTCTGGAAACTTTTTGCTCTAATCACTAAAGCAGCTTCCAAAACTAATATCAGAATAATAAAAAAAAAACCCAACATTTAGATATTAGGAGAGTCAACGGGACCAAAATCTGAAGATTGTTAGTGACCAAAAACCAACCACCACAGGTAAAGCCCTCTGTACACATTAGTTTAATGTGTATGGGGGCCCAAGACACTTAATCGTCTGGGGAGAAGTTGATTGGGCATCTCCAATTTTGGACTGCTCATCACTTTGTTCTCCTGGAGATAAGCCGACAGTTCCTTTAAAATTGTTAAAAAGAGCAACTAAAGTCATATGTGTATTTAATTATTCTCCAGGCATTGCAAAGTTATGAATTTTTCTAATACATTTGATTACTCCATTTTGCTTTTTTCTCCCCAAAATACCATGCTGCAGTGCTAGATCAGTGCCCAAATTCTGCTCCTTTAGAAGCTGCTTTTATCTACTTATTGTCAAGATCCCAATAGTTCATGTTAGGACCTACCCAGTCTGAGCTTCTCTGCTCCCTCCCACTAATCAGACAGGGAAAGTCCCATACTCTGTTTGACTAATATTTCTCATCTCACCGAGCAGCAGTTAAAAGCAACTTCTAAATGCTAAAGAGAAGATCACTGGAGCTGAAATGGTGCATGGTTTAATAAAAGGTTTTCAATGCATGAAAAACTCACTCTTCATATCGGTTAACTGGTGGATCAAGTCCTTAATGGAAAGGCATCATCACTGGCTATTTGATAAAGGGCGTGCATACTTCTGACTAATTAGCACTGCAGCATCGTGTTTGGTAGAGAAAGGAGCAAAAAGAGAATATGAAATATATTACAAAAATGGATAACTTTGCCATGACTACTCATCGCTTAATAATAGCAGGAGATCCTGGATGTTGAATAGTTATCTCCTATCATCTGGCCAGGTGACACATTAATAAGACTTTCACAAAGTCCAACAACGGCTCTCTGCAGAGCTCAGCACCATCTCCGGCAGTCCAATACAATCGTTCTCTTTATAAGGTTTATTGGTCATTTGACTGTTTTAGTAGGTAGGACTCCTTCCCCCTCATCTTCCTTTCCCACTTCTAGATTAACTGAATTTACACCCCAATAAAAATGTATATTGTCCCTCCCCTCCCTTTCTTTCCCTCTGACGTTCCCACTTAAGATTCAGGATAACCACAGTTGTAAAATGTGTGTTATTTGTTAAACCCAATAAGCCTCATTGTTATATATTCTAAAAGACATGGACTGCACATCCAAAAATCATACACGGATATAACACTGCTAGGCAAAAATGTACAAAAATTAACATGGAGGTTTTTCATTTAACATTCTGATCAGAGTGAAGGAACGTCACCGCCACGTCATAGTGGAGACCCCACTAAGCGAACAAACTAAAAAGTGCGGCATCAGGCGCCGGTCACTGCTGGGGCAGCTGTTCCTTTCACTTGCGTTTTTGCTGTGCAGCGGCCATTACTTTTGTACTTGTGGGATGGTGTAGCCTGGAGTTATGAGGATATTGCCTTGTAGTAAGGGTGCTATGGGGCACCGGGTCACTCCCCTTGCTGTTGTGCTATCCCTCCTCCTTTGCTCCCCTCTCCCCCTTCTTTGCTCCCTTTTGCCCTCCCCCCCCTCCCATGGCTCACTCTCTCCTCCCTCCTTGGCTCACTCTCGCACTCTCTCCTCCCTCCTTGGCTCACTCTCGCACTCTCTTCCCCCTCCTTGGCTCCCTCTCTCTCCTCCCTCCTTGGCTCCCTCTCTCTCCTCCCTCCTTGGCTCACTCTCTCTCCTCCCTCCTTGGCTCCCTCTCTCTCCTCCCTCCTGCACTCACCCCCCCCCCCTCCTTCTCTCCCTCTTGCCCTCTCTCCCCCTCCATGGCTCCCTCTCGCGCTCTCTCCTCCCTCATTGGCTCCCTCTTGCCCTCTCTCTCCCTCCTCTTCCTTGACTCCCTCTAGCCCTCTCTTCCCCTCCTTGGCTCCCTCTCATGCTCAATTCCCCCTTCTTGGTTCCCCATCACACTGCCTTCCCTCTTCCTCAATTCACCTTTCCCTTGGCTCACTCACTTCCCCCTCCTTAACTCACTCCTCTCCTTCACTAACTCTCGCGCTCACTCCCCTCTCCTGCGCCCACTCCTCTCCTGCACTCACTCTTGTTCCCTCCCCGCTCATTTGACCTTTTAAGTTAGGGATCCACTGAGCGGATCACTGTGATGTTGCAGTGGAATGTCTACAATCTGATCAGAATGTTAAAGTAAGAACCTGTTTGTTAATTTTTGGAAATATCTGCTTGGCCGCATTAGATCAGTGTATGATTTTTGGATGTGAGGTCAATGTCTCCCCCCCCCGCCCCCACAGTTACACGTTACAGATTGTCGTCGTGCTGCCCTCTGTGCACTCTTGGATGCCATCAATGGGAAGAATATACAGTATGCATTGAGAAGTCATCAGTTTGATCTCATCCTTCCGCACTCACCTTAGCTTATTCCACTTAAATGCTCCGTTTGCCATAGTGAAGCCCCCGGTCTCAAGCTGCTGAATGTGCATTGCTAAGAGGTAGGCAGAGGGAATTGTGGGTAGCGTTCTGAATCTGTCTCCTTTCATCAGACACAAGCTGTCACTCTTCAGAAACACCTGGTGAAAAATAGGTTTGGAAACAGCCACTGATTAATCCTGCCACGGGAAATGTGTCACCGAGGACGGGACATTGACAGAAAATTCTATGTAAAAGACATCGTCCTTATACATATGTAACAAGGACAATTAGGATTCTCGGTGTTACTTGTATATCAAAGACTTCATTTACATTAAAAAAAAAATTATAGAAAAAGTAATTACACTGGAAGTATTGCACAGAAGACCGCGCACGCCTTGCAAAATGCTCATTCGTTAGTAGATTTATAGGACTATGTGCTGCCGACAATATGAAGACTGTGTTAAAGGGTTGTCCACTACTTTAACATTGATGACCTATCCGTAGGAGAAGTCATCAACGTCTGATCAACTGAGGTCCGACACTCCGCACCCCGCTGATCAGCTGTTACCGGTGCCAGACAGAAATGCTTAATTGCGGAGCTACAAGGTCTCCTGATAGCAGCCGTTATGGGGCAGGGTGATTAATCATTAAAGAGGTTGTCCACTACTTTTACATTGATGCCCTTCCTTAGGATAAGTCATCAATGTCTGATTGGCGGGAGTGTCAGACCCCAGCCAATCAGCTGTGTGCGGTGCCGGCGGCAGCAGTCCGCTAGAGATGCTCAGTTCCAGTGCTGCCTAGTCTTTTGATGGCGGCAACAGATGTTCAGAACCTGTCCGCAATCAGAAGACAAGGCAGCTCCGCAACCAATCATTTCCAGCCGCCGCCAGTAAAGAAAAGAGCTGATCGGCAAGGGTACGGGGTGACGTACCCTGGCCGGTCAGAGAACGATGACCTATTCTAACGATGAACCATCAATGTAAAAGTAGTGTCGAACCTTTTTAATGATCAATTAAACCCCCTCCCCATAAATGTTCACATTCATGTCAAAAAATGCTTCCAATGAGAATCGATCGACTTGTTTTATCATTAATCTGTGCTTTTCCATCTTAAAATTTTTATAGATGCATCATTTTGATAAATTTGGTAAACACTTAATTTTGTTTAGCAAAAAGTGGTTTTATCATAACAAATCATATAAATTACCTCCACAGCTTTAAGCTCCTCCAGGATTTCTGCCACTTTAGTAGGTAAATTTTTCCAAGCCTGAGTGTATAAAAATGTAAAGTCTTTTATTGATATGCTAAAACAAAATGAAAAATTACATATAGTCTATATATCTATACACACACACACATATTATATATATATATATATATATATATATATATATATATATATATATATATATATATATATATATATATATATATATATATATATATATATATATATATATATATATATATATATATATATATATATATACACACACACATTATATATATATATATATATATATATAAAATATATATATATATAAAATATATATATATATATATATATATATATATATATATATATATATATATATATATATATATATATATATATATATATATCCCTTTGCAAGAAGAAAATGCAAAAGAATCTCTCACCGGCAGCTGTCGCACTATGAGGTTTTCGAGTCCCCAGAGTATTTGGACGGCTGATGCAAAGTCTCGTTGTTCGTAGCATAATTTAGATACTAGAAGAAATTTTGTCAGGATGCTCGTCTGTAACTAAAGAGTGGAAAGACTAAATCAATGGATGAAACAAATAAAAGGTCCTCCACCTGGAATGAGAAGTTTCGATAAAGAGTGAATTGTTTAATGAACAGATTCTCTTTTTGATTCCTAGAACAGTTTATCAATCTAGTTCATACATTAATCTGTATAATCCTAATTACATATATATATATATACACACACACACACACACACACACACACACATTAAGAGGGAGAGTGCTCATGAGTGCTAGAGGGAAAAAACATAAGTGAGACAAGTGATGAAAGAGTGCAACAAACAAGATGGTACTAACAGAGGGTGAGAGCAAGAGGGAGAGAAGGAGGGGGTAAGGGGTCAAAAAGGAGCGAAGGAGGGGGTGAGGGGTCAAAAAGGAGCGAAGGAGGGGGTGAGGGGTCAAAAAGGAGCGAAGGAGGGGGTGAGGGGTCAAAAAGGAGCGAAGGAGGGGGTGAGGGGTCAAAAAGGAGCGAAGGAGGGGGTGAGGGGTCAAAAAGGAGCGAAGGAGGGGGTGAGGGGTCAAAAAGGAGCGAAGGAGGGGGTGAGGGGTCAAAAAGGAGCGAAGGAGGGGGTGAGGGGTCAAAAAGGAGCGAAGGAGGGGGTGAGGGGTCAAAAAGGAGCGAAGGAGGGGGTGAGGGGTCAAAAAAGAGCAAAGGAGGGGGTGAGGGGTCAAAAAAGAGCAAAGGAGGGGGTGAGGGGTCAAAAAAGAGCGAAGGAGGGGGTGAGGGGTCAAAAAGGTGCGAAGGAGGGGGTGAGGGGTCAAAAAGGTGCGAAGGAGGGGGTGAGAGCAAAAAGGAGCGAAGGAGGGGGTGAGAGCAAAAAGGAGCGAAGGAGGGGATGAGAGCAAAAAGGAGCGAAGGAGGGGGTGAGAGCAAAAAGGAGCGAAGGAGGGGGTGAGAGCAAAAAGGTGCGAAGGAGGGGGTGAGAGCAAAAAGGTGCGAAGGAGGGGGTGAGAGCAAAAAGGTGCGAAGGAGGGGGTGAGAGCAAAAAGGTGCGAAGGAGGGGGTGAGAGCAAAAAGGTGCGAAGGAGGGGGTGAGAGCAAAAAGGTGCAAAGGAGGGGGTGAGAGCAAAAAGGAGCGAAGGAGGGGGTGAGAGCATGAAGGAGCGAAGGAGGGAGTGAGAGCAAGAAGGAGCGAAGGAGGGAGTGAGAGCAAGAAGGAGCGAAGGAGGGAGTGAGAGCAAGAAGGAGCAAAGGAGGGGGTGAGGGGTCAAAAAGGAGAGAAGGAGGGGGTAAGAGCAAGAAGGAGAGAAGGAGGGGGTAAGAACAAGAAGGAGAGGAGGGGGTAAGAGCAAGAAGGAGAGAAGGAGGGGGTAAGAACAAGAAGGAGAGAAGGGGGTAAGAGCAAGAAGGAGAGAAGGAGGGGGTAAGAGCAAGAAGGAGAGAAGGAGGGTGGTGAGAGCAAAGGAGCAAAGGAGGGTGGGGAGAACAAGAGGAAGCGAAGGAGGGTGGGGAGGGCAAGAGGGAGCAAAGGGGGGGTGAGAACAAGAGGGAGCAAAGAAGTGGGGTGAGAAAGACAGAGCGCAAAGAACAAGAAGGGGCGTTTGACAAGGCGAGAGAGAGAGACCGACAATGGGGGTCAAGGAGGGGGGAGAGAGAGATGGAGGGGGAGAGAGAGATGGAGGGGGAGAGAGAGAGAGATGAAAGAGGGGGTGCAAGAGAGAAAGAAACTAGTGAGAGTGGGTGCAAGAAGAGAAAGCAAAAAGCAAGAGGGAAAGAGCAGGAGGGGACTAAGAAGAGAGAAAAAGGGGTGGAGGGGGGAGGGAGTAAGAGGGGGTGAAGGAGGGGGGATAGAAACAAATAAACAGATGAGTAAGAGGGGTGCAGGAATGGGAAGACAGCGACAAGCAAGAGTAAGTGCAGGAGAGAAAGCGAGCAAAGAGCAAGAGGGGTTGCAATACAGGTGTATGCACTAATGGGGCCTCTGACTATAATGATGCAGACGGAGTCAGTATTTTCTATCATTTTTGGCTATAGTCGCCTATTGGAGGTGGATAGCCAGACACAGCAGACTACAAGCACACTGAGGACACTGTGAGACAATACAGAAAATGAAGACAGACTTGAGCACACGCAATCTAACCTTGGCTGTGTGACAGGTGACAATCTCTGCGGCCACCCACGTACTGACATTGTCTGCAAATCGTAACATCTGCAGCAGATACTTGTCCTGTGTGCAGTTTGGGGAGAAGAGACTGCAAACCTCGGCCGGAGGCGGCTCCGTGGAGAAAGATCTATCAGGTCAGAAACAATGAAGAAAAGATGAAAATACCCGAGAGCGGACGACAGAGACTCAATGTGTAGAAGAAAGTTACGGAACTTCTCAAAATTCAATTGTCAGATTTAATTGTCTTTACGTGATGGCAAGTTGTCTCATTGTCTGATACTAGGGATACACTGTATTTTGTGACTAGGGCGATATGTCTCTAAATCGACCAGTTATAGAACTAAAGTATTAAAGGGAATCTGTCACCAGGTTTTTACACCTAATCTGAGAGCAGCATAACGTAGGGGCAGAGATCCTGATTCCAGCAATGTCTCTCGTACTGGGGCTGCTTGCTCTAATTTTGATAAAATCATTGTTTTAATCAGCAGGAGATTATCACTAGAGGATGAGTAGATCTGCAGCCAAGTAGTCTTCAATATTCATGAGCTCTGTTATAACACCGCCCCCATCACTGATTGGCCGCTTTCTGCCTACACAGCGTACACTAAAGCTGTCAATCAGTGGTATGGGTGGGGTTATACAGGGATCAGCATTCAGAGAACTGCTAGATCTGCAACAGATATGAGTGACTCAAAATTGTAGCAGCAAGCAGTCCAGTGAAAGACACTGCTCAATCAGGGTCTACGGCTCTAGTCTGCTGCTCTCAGATAGGATAGCAAAAACTTACCAATGACGGTCACTATAATGAGGCACATTGATGCTTCACAGATCTGTTCTGTGCAGAGCCTCAATCCAGTTTTGTCTCCAAAGACACAGACTACAAACACAACCCTTTGTAGTCATAGGGTACCGTCACACTTTAGCGACGCTCCAGCGATCACACCAGCGATCTGACCTGGTCAGGATCGCTGGTGCGTCGCTACATGGTCGCTGGTGAGCTGTCAATCAGGCAGATCTCACCAGTGACCAGCCCCCAGCCAGCAGCGACGCGTGGAAGCGATGCTGCGCTTAGTAACTAAGGTAAATATCGGGTAACCAAGCGCTTGGTTACCCGATATTTACCTTGGTTACCAGCGCACACTGCTTAGTGCTGGCTCCCTGCACTCATAGTCAGAGTACACATCAGGTTAATAAGCAAACCGCTTTGCCTATTTACCCGATGTGTACTCCGGCTACTTGTGCAGGGAGCAGGGACTGACAGCCTGAGAGCGGCGGACGCTAGTAACCAAGGTAAATATCGGGTAACCAAGCTGTCAATCAGGCAGATCTCACCAGTGACCAGCCCCCAGCCAGCAGCGACGCGTGGAAGCGATGCTGCGCTTAGTAACTAAGGTAAATATCGGGTAACCAAGCACTTGGTTACCCGATATTTACCTTGGTTACAGCTTACCGCAGGCTGCCGGACGCCGGCTCCCTGCACATTCAGATCGTTGCTCTCTCGCTGTCAAACACAGCGATGTGTACTTCACAGCGGGAGAGCAACGTCCAAAAAATGAACCAGAGCTGTGTGTAACGAGCAGCGATCTCACAGCAGGGGCCAGATCGCTGCTCAGTGTCACACACAGCGAGATCGCTAATGAGGTCACTGGTGCGTCACAAAAACGTGACTCAGCAGCAATCTCGATATGTGAGAAGAACCCCTTACTCTCTGTCCTGTATTTTACATTAGCAAATAAAGGTAACAGAATGGGACCAAGTATGACACCAGGAATGGAGTACACAAGGTTTATCACTAATCTGTTATCATGGAAATACATTGATTTGCATAAGAGCTGCATACACCTAATTATCGATAATCCAAAAGAAAAAAGTCCAGCGCTTCTAAAAAGTGAAATTATTTTTTTTCCAAGTCAAAAAAAAAAAGGGACATTACAAATAGCGGTTTATGCGTTTCGAGGTTAGCGGCCTCCTACTCCTAACATCAAGAGGCAAATAGCCTCGAAAAGCATAAACCGCTATTTGTAATGTTCCTTTTTTACTATATATGTCATGGTAGTAACGGAGTGACTGGAAATCAAGACTCCTAAACTGACCCTCAGGCTGGGGGAGCCCTTAACTGTCCATCATCCCAGAGGTATGCCTGATGGTGGAGAGGTCTGAACCGCCAGCGTAACCCTAACTACTGAGAAGCCCTGATCTTATACCCCCTCATCCCCAACCTGGGGGGGACCGGGACTGGAGTGATAAATCCCCACACAAACAGACAGATAGGGAGAAACTAAGGTCGGGGCCACACGGGGGACTGGTGCGATCCTCATATGACACTTCGCTCACGCTGGCAGCACAGCAGGAGCAGAGTGTCATGTGAGTGTCACTGCGACTGAGGTCCAATCATGCAACCTCAGCTGCAGGGTGGAGGTCCAGCGCTGAGAAGGGGTGGGCCGGCACAGAGGAGGAGAAGGAGGGATTTATCTCCCTCTCTGCTTTGTTACCGGCTATTGCCATTCTCGCACTGCACTCGCGGAACACCAGTGTACCGCGAGTGCAGTGCGATCGTTCTCTCGCCCCATAGACTTGAATGGGTGCGAGAGAAAGACTCGCATTACAGTCGCAGCATGCTGCGATTATTTTCTCGGTCCGATTGGAGCTGAGAAAATAACTGCTCATAGGTGCTGACAGAGTAATATTGGTCCGAGTGGAATGCAATGTTTTATCGCATTCCACTCGGTCTGATTTTCATGCCGTGTGTCTTAGGCCTAAAGCTCACACTCACAGCAGTCAATCACAGGGGTAAAAGACAATATGTGCACAGGAAGGAAATAAAGCAAAGGAAGGAAATACACAACAAGGGTATCTGCATTACACACCACAATAGCATACAGCAGTGCTCCAGCAACTGAATCACCATACACCAATACCGGTATCTCTTTCGCTATATTCGGCATGGAGGAGCAGGATCCACCATCTTAAAAAGGGCGGAGGCGGCGGTGATAGGTCTTCAGTAACCTGTGATCCCAGCAGTAACTCACAGGCCAGCAAGAATTAACTCGTGCCAGACCGATCATCAACGAGCCCAAAACTGGTTGAGTCCCTACTCGGACTAAGCAACACAGAAGCACCAGGTGTCATGTCAGACTCTGCAGTGTGAACAGAGTCCGAAGTCGCCATGACATATGGTGTTTACAAAGCAGCACACCGCATGACAATCTCTTAACTGGGGAAAATAATAAAAGTTCACTGTTTAGAAGAGCTGATTTTTTTTCTTGTGGATTATTGATTTGGAACTTTTCCGTCACTTTTGTAGACAGGTGAGCAGGACTTTTATGGCTCTGTTGTACACATGAGGTGAGCTCCTTCTACTCCTCTATGACGGTGTATGTGCCGCCCTGGCAAAACCAGGGTGTCACAGAGGTCTGCATCCATCTTTATGGTGCAGATCTCACTGTCCCTTGGGGAGTTTCCCACACCAATACACACCAGCCAATCAGGCCCCACTCGCCCCCTCCTCAGGAAAACTGGAGGGGGAGAGAGGCGCTTGGAGAGAGCAAAGTTTAGTTTCAGTCAGTCTGCAGGAGGAGAGAGTTCTGGAAGCAGCCCCTATGTGGGGCTAGGAGAAGTGGCAGTGAGGGCCTTAGGAATAGGCCAGCCGCTTCCTGTGTACGGAGCAGACACAGACACCAGGCAGGAGAAAAACACCCAAATTACACACACGGGCGTCCTCACAGCAGCCGTGGGCACCAGTTACTAGCAACTTGGTTAATTCTTGGACTCGTGTCAGTTATTGCCTTATACTGTGAGTACTCCTGCACCACCCGGTCCAAGCCGTAGACTGCACCCGTTACTCCCCGATCCATCACACCGGGGTCCCGGGACATCAACACCCTACCCGTGGAGGGAAAATCACCACCTTGCTGCCCCTTACCATCCCCGGGATCCTTTGACCGGCAGCGGGGGTGCTCCATTACCTCACCGCACACCACGGGTGGTGTCACGGAACATAGACTACCAAATCTCCCCTGTATATAATGCCCCTTTTGTTGTGGTGCCTGGAATCACAGACCGGGTCACGCCACCGTGATACCTTCAGAACCGACCCCTTGGCCCGGATCTGAGTACCCCCTATCCCTGGTCGACACATGTACATGGCAATTACTGGTGTGAGACGGGGCGCGTATGGGGAGTGATCTCATCATACAGCTGCATTCTTTCACCTCCATTTTAGAAATATGGCTCAAAGTGTTGCCCTGCTTTGACAGATATAAAGAAATGCCAGATTCTGCGTCCCCCACAATCTCTACACAGAGGGGTCAGATCGTTCTTCGAGCACAGTGCCCCTTTCATCTCGCACTTCGAGGTCATTATAGCAGGACACCTGTGTCCGCCTTGCATATCTCACTTGGCCCATGATTTATTTTCCTCTCCCCCGGCCGGAGCCGCCCCACAATCCGGCTCCATGACGTCCACACTTGACCTTGGCTCGTTATCGTCAGACTTACTTTGGAACATTGCTGGATTTGTCTTTAACTCCTAGCGCCCGTGAGTTCAAGAAGTTGACAGGATGGCACTTCTGAAACATCTCCTATCACATAAATTAATAAAAAATCATTAGACATTTAGTAATGGCGAGGAGTGATCTTAAGAAGCAGAAAAACCCTCTCAGATGTAATGACACCATAACGGCTTTATAATTAGTGTAATCAGAGGCAGAGGTCATGTAATCCGGCTCTCATGTACAGCGTCGTCTAAATGATTGCACTTAACCTGCAAATGGAAGTGGAGATGGAGGTCATCATTGCCATATTCACTTACATCAGCAGCCTGCAGTCTCGTACAGACACCACCGCCGGGCAGGCCGCAGTCTAGTACAGACACCACCGCCGGTCAGCCTGCAGTCTAGTACAGACACCACCGCCGGTCAGCCTGCAGTCTAGTACAGACACCACCGCCGGTCAGCCTGCAGTCTAGTACAGACACCACCGCCGGGCAGGCCGCAGTCTCGTACAGACACCACCGCCGGGCAGGCCGCAGTCTAGCGTAGACGCCGCCAACGGTCAGCCTGCAGTCTAGCGTAGACGCCGCCAACGGTCAGCCTGCAGTCTAGCGTAGACGCCGCCAACGGTCAGCCTGCAGTCTAGCGTAGACGCCGCCAACGGTCAGCCTGCAGTCTAGCGTAGACGCCGCCAACGGTCAGCCTGCAGTCTAGCGTAGACGCCGCCAACGGTCAGCCTGCAGTCTAGCGTAGACGCCGCCAATGGTCAGCCTGCAGTCTAGCGTAGACGCCGCCAATGGTCAGCCTGCTTGCTGTCCAGCGTAGATGATGCCAATGGTCATCCTGCAACCATAGAATCATAGAATGGTAGAGTTGGAAGAGACCTCAAGGACCATCATCAGGTCCAACCCCCTGCGAGTGAAACTTTTCCTAAATCAGGGATGGGGAACCTCCGGCCCACGGGTCGCAAACGGCGGATGACATTTTCTGCGGCCCCCGGGCACATTCCAGGCAACCTCAGTGCTCGAGCGCCACTCACGCTTTTGCCGGCCCTTTCAATCCCAGTACGTTATAGGTAGATGCTAGAACGTACAGGCTTTTTCCAGATCCTGATTGCAGCCCGTACTAGAATGTACGGGCTCTTTTTGGGACCTAACTACAGCCTGTACATTCTAGACTGAACCCGGGACTGTGCTCGCGTGCTTTGTACTATTTATATCACACTGGGTTGTGCTTGTGCTATGTGCAACATCTTTTTCTCCTCCCTTCCAAGTTTCTCATTGTCGCACCTTTTAGCACCCCTTCGTTTATAATTGCCATATACGTTTGGTGCGCTCCTCCTTTCTCTTAGAAGGTGTAGAATATATTCACAGCATTGCCCTGGTCCAACCATTCAGTGAGTAGATGTTGCCGCAGTCTAGCATAGACGTCGCAGGTCACTCTGAAGTCCGGTGTAGATGTTGCCAGTCAGTCCACACTTTGGTGTAGATGTTGCTGGTGGTCAGTCTCCAGTCTGATGAAAATGGTGCCACCTAGTGGTGTAACTAGAGCTCAAATCGCTCACCTGCATGGTGATCAGATGTATGGGTCCTTGTAGCATTCTAGATCCTATAAAGACATATGCAATAATGCCCCCCCCCCGTCCTGACTGCTTCCAGTAATAAGGGCCCAATCCTGGACTCCTTCCTGGTATAATGTCCCCATCCTGGGCCCCTTCTGTTCACCTCTGGCACATTTAAAAAAGAAACCTGATTATTCTAACCTTCCACCTCTCCCACGATGTGTACCGTCCTCCTCTATAGCTGGCACAGAAGCCGGCAGCTGACTTTGGTGAGCAGACACGTGCAGCATGTTACTATAATATGCCACCCATCACTGGCAAGCCGACATCAGCTGCTGTCTTCTGATTGGCCGGTGGTGTGTATTGCAGTGCATGGACCCGGTGGGTCTCTGCGTTGCAATGCATTTCGGCTGGATGTGCGTCCTTGGAGACACATCCAGGTGAAATTGCCGTTGGTGAGCCCCCCTCTTGCACGGACCTGGTCGCAGTCACACCCTCTGCATCCGCGATCATTACACCCCCCCGTGTCAGCAGTCAGTCTGAGTCTCCAGTGTAAACACTTATGTGGGTCAGTCTACAATCTAACATGTGGCACTGCTTTCACTAATCCGCAGGCTATTGAAAATGCCGCTACCGGTCAGTCCACTGTAACTGCTGACAGAGAACCGTCATGTTGATTATGGCATCGGAGCCGCAGGCTGGATGTTACAGGGCAGCCGGAGCGGAGCAGAATAAAATACATCTTTGTGGGAACAGATTCAGCAAAACTTGCATTTTACTCATTGCTGGTGTTTGTATGAAGGAGTCTAGTGGGCGGATCTACTCAGTGATCGACAGTCTTCCCTGTATGACTGACTGCAAAGAACCTACTCATCACTCTGCTCAGCTTCTCAGCCTCTACACCGTGCTGTGCGCAGACCTGACGGCACGTGCAACGTGACAGGTTTCCTATAAGCTGCTGCCGGTCAGTGTGCAGCGTGGAGAAACTGACTCCTGTGTAGCATAAAAACTGGAAGAGAAGGAGAAAAAGTGACTGACATCTCCTCCTCGGTGTGTGGCACCACGATTACTCCTAGGCCGCAGGCTCGCTGTCAGGGTGATATATTTGACACCGATCTTTCCTTCACCTCCTATCTACAATCTCTTGCCCGCTTTTTTACTTGCACCTCAAGAAGATCTCTAGAATCCGCCCCCATCTCACCATGGAAACTATAAAAACCCTCACTGTGGCCCTGATCCACTCCCACCTTGACTACTGTAACTCTATTAATTGGTCTCCCCCTAACTAGACTCTCTCCTCTACAGTCCATCCTTAATGCAGCAGCTAGGGTCACCTATCTGGCTAACCGCTCTTCGGATGCCTCTGCTCTGTGCCAGTCATTGCACTGGCTGCCCATATATCACAGGATCCAATTCAATCTGCTTGTTCTCACCCACAAAGCTCTCCACAGTGCGGCACCCCCCTACACTCCACCCTCCTGTGTCTATCACCCCACCCGTTCTCTACGTTCTGCAAAAGACTTTCAACTAACATCCACACTAATCCAAACCTGCCACTGCCGGCTTCAAGGCACACTAGTCTCAGCGGTTAGTCCTCTGTATAGTGTAATGGCAGCGGTCAGTCCTCCGTATAGTGTAATGGCAGCGGTCAGTCCTCCGTATAGTGTAATGGCAGCGGTCAGTCCTCCGTATAGTGTAATGGCAGCAGTCAGTCCTCCGTATAGTGTAATGGCCACGGTCAGCGCTCCGTATAGTGTAATGGCCGTGGTCAGTCCTCCGTATAGTGTAATGGCCACGGTCAGCGCTCCGTATAGTGTAATGGCCGCGGTCGGCCCTCCGTATAGAGTAATGGCCGCGGTCGGCCCTCCGTATAGTGTAATGGCCGCAGTCGGCCCTCCGTATAGTGTAATGGCCGCGGTCAGTCCTCCGTATAGTGTAATGGCCGCGGTCACTCCTCCGTATAGTGTAATGGTCGCGGTCAGTCCTCCGTATAGTGTAATGGTCGCGGTCAGTCCTCCGTATAGTGTAATGGCTGCGGTCAGTCCTCCGTATAGTGTAATGGCCGCGGTCAGTCCTCCGTATAGTGTAATGGCCGCGGTCAGTCCTCCGTATAGTGTAATGGCCGGGGTCCGTCCTCCGTATAGAGTAATGGCTGCGGTCAGTCCTCCGTATAGTGTAATGGCTGCGGTCAGTCCTCCGTATAGTGTAATGGCTGCGGTCAGTCCTCCGTATAGTGTAATGGCTGCGGTCAGTCCTCCGTATAGTGTAATGGCCGGGGTCCGTCCTCCGTATAGTGTAATGGTCGCGGTCCGTCCTCTGTATAGTGTAATGGCTGCGGTCAGCCCTCCGTATAGTGTAATGGCTGCGGTCAGTCCTCCGTATAGTGTAATGGCCGCGGTCAGTCCTCCGTATAGTGTAATGGCCGCAGTCGGTCCTCCGTATAGTGTAATGGCTGCGGTCAGTCCTCCGTATAGTGTAATGGCCGCGGTCGGTCCTCCGTATAGTGTAATGGCCGCAGTCGGTCCTCCGTATAGTGTAATGGCTGCGGTCAGTCCTCCGTATAGTGTAATGGTCGCGGTCGGTCGTCCGTATAGTGTAATGGCCGCAGTCGGTCCTCCGTATAGTGTAATGGCTGCGGTCAGTCCTCCGTATAGTGTAATGGCTGCGGTCAGTCCTCCGTATAGTGTAATGGCCGCGGTCAGTCCTCCGTATAGTGTAATGGCCGCGGTCGGTCCTCCGTATAGCTGAGTTTGCGGCTCCATCAGTTTTCTTTTAAACTCATGGTGTTTCTTCCCCCTTCGTTCTCCAGAATCTAACCCTCTACCAACCAAAGCTTCGGTCATCTCATTAGGACAGGTTAAAGGTTATTTGTAAGAAGACAGATCCTTGCAGTGGTCACAGTGAAGAAGGGAAGCAGCTTGGTAAATGAGGTCCCGTCTGCAGAAGTATAAGAGGAGCTCTGGCGCCCTCTAGTGGTCATTGATGTAATTGGTCTAATAATAAAAACGTATCAATACATAAAACAGATGATCCAAGTGCACATCATCTACGAGGCTTAAAGAGGAGAGTGAAGGCAGGGAAACTCCCTATGGCACCTTATCGGCAAACGAACACTGATTGGTGCGTATTCACCCACCGAGCCCGGGCTATGAAGAGACATATTGGTTGCCTGCAGTAATATTACAGTCTAAGTGCAATAATACAATCAAGCAAAATTGGAGAGTAATAATGAAGAAATCTTTATACACTTAAAGAAAAAGTTTATAAAAAAAATATATAGAGAAGGTAATATAAAAAGAAATAAACATAATAAAAACGGACATGAAAAAATGCACATATAATGGAAAAATAGACAGTGATAAAAACTCCTCCATACACAGCTGATAGAATCAGCCTGTCCTGTGTTATCACCTCCCTCCTCAATGACCTTTGCACACGCTCATTAGATGCTACAATACAACTGATAGGGTCAGAGTCTATTGCTGCTAATGTACAGGTGCATTTTCTGAAAGAACCAGAAGCATGAACCTGGAGTAAGCCCAGTGGTCAATGTGAAAATTACAAGACTGATTTTTTTTTTTTCTTAGGATACTTTCCCTTTATTTAGCGAGTGGTTGCACACAACAATGGTACCATATGGTAGGGATGAAATGCTCGGCGTTCCCTCCAGTGATACGTTCTCACCTCTTGCAGTAACGTCAGCTGCGTTGCGATTTGCTGAGCACTGCATTCCTGTAGAGAGCTGCTGCCACAATCCTCTCCCTTCATGTAGTATGAGGACAGGTCTTCTACGAGTCCGGGGTAGCACGGCCGGGGCAGAGCGGCAGAGAGGTTGTACGATTTATCCCTGTGATGAGGTATGTGGAGGCCATTGCCTTTGGAGAGTCTCCAGTTAAAGCTCTGCAAAACATGGACATGGCGGAGCTACGGTTACTTCTATGTATTCCCACAAAACATATACTGGTATTGCATACATAAGTAATTCATTGTGTCATTATTGGACATTATTGGGGAATATTGGTCCAGGTGCATGGGGGGAGGGGGGGGAAAGGACCAGGTGTTCAGGTGCGTAGAGTGCGGAGAAAAGTCCCAGGTGCGCAGGGTGGGGAGAAAAATGTCCAAGTGTGCAGGGGGAAGAAAGAAGGTCCGGTGTGTGGATGGGGGGGGGGGGGGGGGAAGAGGGTCCAGGTGTGTGGAGAGGGGGGGGGGGGGGAAGGAAAGATGGTCCAGGTGCGTGGGGGGGGGGGGAGGAAAGAAGGTCCATTTGTGTGGGAGGGGGGAGGAAAGAAGGTCCAGGTGTCCAGGTGTGTGGGGGAGGTGAGAGGAAAAGGGTCCAGATGTCCAGGTGCGCAGTGGGGGAGAAAAAGGTCTGGGTGTGCAGGGTGGGGACAAAAAGGTCCAGGTGCACGGGTAGGGGGGGGGGGGTAGAGAGAAAGGGTCCCAGCGCGCAAGGGGGAATGGGAGGTAAAAAGGTCCCAATGCGCAAGAGGGGGTGGGAGGGTGAAAAGGTCTCAGTGCGCAGGGAGGGGTGAAAAGGTCTCAGGGTGCAGGGTTGTGAGCTTTAAAGGGTCCCGGGTGCCCGGGATGGGGGGTTAGAGGAGAAAGGTCCCAGGGCGAAGGAAGGGGGTAAGGGGTGAAGGGGGGTGCGCGGGGGTCCAGACATGCAGGGGGAAAGAGGTCCCGGTGCATGGCTCACACTTACAGTATATCACAAAAGTAAGTACACCCCTCACATTTTGTAACTATTTTTTTACTATCTCTTATCTCATGGGACAACACTGACAATATGACCCTGTGATACAATGTACAGTGTCAGTGTGCAGCTTGCATAACAGTGCAAATTTGGTGCCCTCTAAATAACTCAACACACAAGGTCTAAACCACTGGCAACAAAATTAAGGGAGTGTACTCACTTTTGCAATATACTGTATAATCTAACATGCAATGGATCATACAAAGGGCACTATCAACTAGTAATTTACTAACACCACAGTCTTGCAGCGCTGGGGTCCTGGATTCTAAGCCCACCAAGGACAACATCTGCAGGAATTTGTATGTTTTCCCCCGTGTTTGCGTGGGTTTCCTCCGGGTTCTCCGGTTTCCTCCCACACTCCAAAGACATACAGATAGGGAATTTAGATTGTGAGCCCCAATGGGGACAGTGATGATCACAGTTGCAAAGAACTGTGTAATTTATGGTGCAATAGAAGGGAGTGATATAAATAAATAAATGAACAAATAATGGGGGTCATTTTTAGCTTCCTCTTGTACATTTATTTTTACAGAAAGGACTTGCTCAAATGCTGCATTTTTCCCGTGGAGAAATCTCCTGCACTCGCTGCTTTTTTTTCCCCACATGCAAATGAATGGGGGGAAAAAAAAATGCATTAAAAAGCCAGCAAAAAAGTTGACAAAAAAGCGTGGATTTTATGTACTGTTTTTCCTGGAAAAGACATTTTTAGCGGAGAAAATACCGAACATGTGCACATATACCATGAGAAGCTCAGCGCTCGTCCTGTCCTGATCAGGTTCGGTTATCCAGGTCCATGGGGCTTTCTTATAAACAGAAATCTGTACATCATGTGAATAAGACCCAAAACACTTCAGCCATAACTAAAGGCCTCCAAATACATAAAATAAAAATTGTCCTCATTTTGACAGGGAGAGTCGAAGGCTTTCGTCTTTATCTGAGCGACTTTCTGCGCCGATTTATGACCATAGACCACATCAAAGTTATTTGAACTTTGATGTGGTCATAAATAAGCACAAAAGGAGCTCAGAAAGAGTAAAGAAAAGCTATTAACTTCCTATCAGCATGAACTCACTGATGGATCCTAAGTTAACTCATTCAACAGCCAGCCATGTACAGGAAAGCAAACAACTTTTCCTGGATTGTTCCTTTAATATTAGGCCCCAACAATCTAATATTGGACCATTTACAAATTTTTATAGGTCCCCTAAAGGAGCTGGAGAGTCTCCATGTGTAGGGATTGAGGGATCCCAAATAGACACTATACTGAAGAAACATACAAATGACAAGTACTGGGTCCGGAACGGAGCAAAAAACCCACCAACCTTCCTAGAAACACTGTCCTCGGAGAACTTGGTGCACAGGGAGTGCAGAGACTTGGTGTCCTCCCTTCTGTCAGACCCCAGAGTAGGAGAAGAGATGGTGCACTTCTTACTGGAGAGCTCCTGCAGCAGCGAGGACAGGTATTCCCCGCGCTCATCCTTCGGCAGAATCTGGAAAAATTAAAAGATTTCTATAAACGGTAAGGCTAGGTTCACATTTCCGTTGTTTTGCATCAGTCACAATCCGTAGCCTTGAGGAATTACAGAATCCTGTAAAATATTTTGCAGGAATCCAGTTTTTCCCCAAAGACTTCTATTAGTGACGGATTGCGACTGATGACCCTGCGTTGCATCCGCTGCGCCGCGGTCAGTTGTTTTTGGACTGACCACCAGGCGGGAGCAACGCAGAATGTAACGTTTTTCGGGATTAACGCACCGCACAGGAATCCGTCGTCATCCGTCACGCTTGTAATGTATGTCTATGGTGCTGGGTTCCGTCATAATCCGTCTTACAACGGAATCCAGCGCTGGATTCAGTCATGCTCTACTGAGCATGCCCAGCAGTTTTGGCACACCCACTGGGCTGTCCCAAACACAAACGGATCATGACTGATCCGTCAAAAAACGGACGCGTTTCCTGTGAAAGAAATCCTGTGAAAAACACATCCGTTGCATCAGTTGACATTTAAAAAAACGACTGATCCGTTGCTGACGGACCTGACTGATTTAAAACAGCGGAAGTGTGAACCTAGCCTAACAGGTTACATTATGTGGTCACTTGGTTATATAGGATGTGGACACAGACCGCACTTGTTTCAGAAAACCCTTCTTCCCGGCTACAGTAACTAACTGTGCTTTACTTCCCCTTCCCAGGTCCAGAACTCAGTCTACTCCGCTGCTCCTGATGTCCGAAATTGTCTGCAGCACTGACGCCACATAAGCAGCGCTGCAGACAATCAGTGATCTCATCGGCTTATGCCATCAACTTGTGATAAACCTATTATAATCCCTTAACAGGATGTGTCACGATAAAAAAGAGAATTTTGTTACTTACCGTAAATTCTTTTTCTTATAGTTCCGACATGGGAGACCCAGACCATGGGTGTATAGCTTCTGCCTCCAGAGGACACACAAAGTACTACACTCAAACGTGTAGCTCCTCCCTCCTAGCATATACACCCCCTGGTAGCCAGTCCTAGCCAGTTTAGTGCAAAAGCTGAAGGAGGACATCCACCCATAAGTAGAGATAGAGTAAAACTCGGAAAGACCGGAACTCTGTCTACTAACAACAGCCGGTGAAACACACGGAACAAAAAACTGCCAACAGGCAACAGGGAGGGTGCTGGGTCTCCCATGTCGGAACTATAAGAAAAAGAATTTACGGTAAGTAACAAAATTCTCTTTTTCTTCATCGTTCCTTATGGGAGACCCAGACCATGGGACGTTCTAAAGCAGTCCATGGGTGGGAATAAACAGAAAAACTGAGAAGTAGGCGAAACCTAACTTCACAAATGGACGACAGCCGCCTGAAGGATGCGTCTGCCCAAGCTCGCATCTGCCGAAGCAAGAGCATGCACGTGGTAGTGCACGAAAAAGTATACAGACTAGTCCAAGTGGCAGTCTGACAGACCTGCTGAGCCGTAGCCTGTGCCTGAAAACCTAAGAGGCACCGACAGCTCTGGTCAAGTGTGCCTTGATCCCCGGCGGGAGAGGCACTTGAGTACACTGGTAGGTATTGGGAAAAAGACCGACTTAAACCAACGAGCCAGGGTCGGCTTAAATGCCGAAAGGCCCTTACGCTGACCAGCGGTCAGCACAAAAGAAAGGTGCACCGCCTAAGAACAGCGGTGCGAGACACAGATCCGGAGCGCCCGCACCAGATCCAGAGTATGCAACGCCCTTTCAAAGCGATGAACAGGAGCCGGACAAAAGGAAGGCAGGGAAAATTCCCCGGTTAAGGTGGCAGCAACCACCTTAGGGAGAAAGTCCGGAGTCGGACGGAGAACCACCTTGTCTTGATCAAGGGAGGACTCCGAAGAGAGTGCAGCCAAAACAGAGACTCCCTTGAGGGAAGTCATGGCCACTAGAAAGACCACTTTCTGTGAAAGACTAAACAAAGAAACCTCCCTAAGAGGCTCAAAGGGGGGTTTCCGGAAGCTGTGGGGACCCAGGGCCCCAAGAGCCGCCGGTAAGGCGGAATGATGTGAGATGCGCCCTGCATGAAGGAGCGCACCTGGGCCAGCCGGGCGATACGCCGCTGGCACAACACTGACAGAGCCGAGACCTGTCCCTTAAGGGAATTGAGGGATAGTCCTAGCTGCAGGCTGGACTGTAGAAGGGACAGGAGGGTCGGCAAGGCCAAAAGGCCAAAGGATACTTCCGAGCTCGAGTCATAGTGGAGATGACTTCAGGAGGGATACCAGAAGTCGTCAAGATCCATGACTCAAACGCCACGCCGTCAAACTGAGAGCCGTAGGTTCTGGCGGAAGGACGGACCTCGTGAGAGAAGGTCTGGACAGTCCGGGAGATGCTATGGCACCTCTACGGACAGACGGAGCAGGTCAGGGTACCAAGCTTGCCTGGGTCAGTCTGGAGTAATGAGAATGACCCGACGGCCCTCCTTTCTGATCTTGCGCAGGACTCTGGGCAAGAACTAGAGGGTGAAACACGTAAGACAGACGAAGCTGGGACCAAACTCGAACCAGTGCGTCTGCCGCAAAAACGTGAGGATCGTGGAGCCACGGTTTGACGGCAGAACAATCTGCCTCCCAGTTTTCCACGTCTGGGATGTGGGCTGCGGATATGGTGGACTAGGAGTCCTCCGTCCACTGAAGAATGCGATGAACCTCCAACATTGCCAGGCGGCTGAGTGCCCGCCCTGGAGGTTGATGTAGGCAACGCTGTAGCGTTGTCTGACTGGACTCGAATGTGTCTGGCCGCCAACCGATGGTGAAAAGCTTAGAGAGCTAGAAACACAGCTCTGATTTCCAGCACATTGATCCAGAGGGCTGATTCGGACAGAGTCCAAGTGCCCTGCGCTCCATGGTGGAGATATACTGCTCCCCAGCTGGATAGACTAGCATCTTGGTGAGGATCACCCGGGACGGAGCCAAAAAGGAACGTCCCTGAGACAGAGGGGACGATGCCACCATTGAAATGAGCCCCTGGTCTGTGGCAAAGCCACCGACCCGAGGAAGAAGGAAGTCCGCTTGTTCCGACAGCGGAAAATATCCAGCCGTAGAGGACGCAGATGGAACTGGGCAAGGGAATTGCTTCCATTGACACCACCATCTGATCCAGCACCTGTATTAGGTGCCTGATGGAACGACGTCGACCGCCAGCGGAGGAACTGCTGTTTGACTAAGGGCAGATTCACAAGTGCCGACAGAGTCTCGAATTGCGTCCCTGGGTCTGTGAACTTCTGGGTCGAAGTCAGAGTGGACTTGGACAGAATGACAAACCACCCGAATTGGTTAGAGTGGCGAGAGTGAGCGAGGCACTCCGCTAACAGTCTGCACTGGATGAAACCCAGAGCAGAAGGCTGTCCTGGACAAAAAGATCACTGCCAACCCCTAGAGGTGCAGGACCGCAATCACAGCTGCCCCGACCTTGAGAATACTCGAGGGGCCGTGGCTAACCCAAAGGGAAGAGCCACGAATTGGACCACTCTGATTGCAAAACGTAGCCAACGCTGGTGTGAAACTGCGATTGGCATATGCAGATAGGCATCTCTGATGTCGATGGATGCTAGGGAATCTCCTTGGGTCAATGATTGATCGCAGAGACTCTATGCGAAACTGCCGCACCTGAACATGCTTGAGAAGCTTGAGATCCAGGTCGGAAGGCACCGCCCTCCTCGGGTACTAGGAATAGATTTAAGCAGAAATCTCAGAACCGTTCCCAGACGGGAACCGATACAATTACCCCAGTGGCCTGCAAGAATGCCACAGCCTGTGAGAAGGCGGCGGCCTTGGAGCAGAGGGGAGTTGACAGAAAAAATCTGTTTGGCGGGCTGGATAGAATTCTATCCTGTAGCCGTGGGAGATGGTATCTCGCACCCACTGATCGGAGACGTGTTAAAATCATACGTCGCCAAGTGGGAGAGCCTGCCACCGACCAAGGACGTTGCTGGCGTGGCCAGATAGTCAGGAGGAGGCTGACTTAGTGGCAGCATGTCCTGCGGTCTTCTCGCGCGCCATTTGGGTTTACGATCCTTGGCTGAGCCAGTGGGCAAGGCCGAGGGGCTTAGAGAACGATCAGATGGAGGAACAAAATGAACGAAACCTCGACTGATTCCTGCCCTGGACAGGTTTCCTGGTTTAGGTTTGTGGCATGGAAGAAACTCTTCCGCCAAGAGCTTCCTTAATAATTTCATCCAGTTGTTCCCGAACAGTCTGGTCCCAGCAAAAGGGAGCCCAGCAAGGAACTTCTTTAGAAGCATCCGCCGTCCACTTCCGAAGCCACAGGAGCCTGCGGATAGCGAGAAAATTAGCCGAGGCCACCGCAGTGCGGTGAGAGTCTCCAGCATGGCAGACATGGTATATAGGATGAAAAGACTGAAGTCTGGAAGTTAAGGCAACCATTTCGGGCAAAGAGTCCCTATGAGGGAATGCATCTCCTCTAGAGAAGCAGAGATGGCTTTGAAAGCCGCACTGCTGCAAATGGGGAGAACGAGGCCCCTGCCGCCTCCATACAGATTTGGCCAGAAGGACAAAACTGGCGGACAGCAAAACCGTAAGTGAAGAGCCATCAGCCACTGATACAACGTCCGGGCTGAGAGTCTAAACACCGGAGGGACCACCTTTGGTGAATGAGCCCACTCCTTGACCACCGCTGGTGGAAGGGGAAAACTGTCATCAGAACCATGCTTTGGGAAGCGTTTGCCAGAGCAGACCCTGGGCTTGGTCACAGTGGCCTGAAAACTGGAGTGGTTAAGGAACACACTCCTTATTCTCTTAGGCAAGGTAAACTGGTGGCCTGTTGCCAGAGAAGTTTGCTCCTCTGATACTGGCGGATTGAGGTCCAGTACAGAATTAATGTACAGAATTAATGTACAGTGGGATCCTTAGAGAGGTGCCGTCAGCCACTGATACAACTATCCGGGCTGAAATACTAGACACCGGAGGGACCACCCTTGGTGAATGAGCCCACTCCTTGACCACCTCTGGTGGAAGGAGGAAACAGTCATCAGAACCACGCATTGGGAGCGTCTGTCAGGACAGGCTCTGGGCTTGGTCACAGTGGGCTGAAAACTGGAGTGGTTAAGGAACACACTCCTTGTTCTCTTAAGGTATACTGATGCCTTTCTGCCAGAGAGGGATACTCCCCTGATTCAGGCGGATTGAGGTCCAGTACAAATATAATGGACGCAATCAAATCATTAGCATCTGCGTCACCTTCGGACAGATCAATGGTACATTAAGTAGCGTCCGAGCCCCCAGTAAAGACATCCTCCTCGTCCAGTGAGTCAGCTCGTGAATCAGAGCCGCGGGACGGGGAAGGACAGGGGACCCTGCGTCTCCATTTTAGGAGGACGGGGTCTGAAAACCAGATGAAGAGACCTCTAAGAGCTTGCTGAGCGAGCCGTAGCAGCAGAAGCGCCCTGAGAAGGGGGCTAATGCATGCTCAGCACCCCCGGAGCAGCTGGAGGACCACTGACGAGCCTGCAGGCTGAGGGACCACTGTGTTTATGTGCTCAGTACAGCAGTACGAGTCTACATGCAGCATATTAAGAACAGCCTTGCAGCCTTGCTCTGATGTGAGACATGCTGCAGAGGTGGGGGCTCTGTGAGGGAATGCATCTCCAGAATGACCCCCAGCAGAGTATATAAACAGAGAATATAAGCAGCTGCACAACTGGAGGTTGTGGCTGCAAGACCGTTTAACATACATTTCTGTGCCCTCCAGTCCCCCAGCCCTGGCCCCCACTTGTCACAATGAGGTATCTCTGTGCCTATACAGACACTGAGAACGCTGAGAAAATGGCGAACGGAGCGCAGGCGAGGGGGCGGGGCCTACTGAGAGCGGGCAAATGAGGTATACAGGGGAGGGAATCCTTCCTCAGTGAGGAGTGTCCGCTCCCTGTGCTGAACAGCCGCTGGGCGGAGCCACACTGTCCCTCTGCATGACTGACATGCAGAGGGAGTGAAACCGAAACTAGGCCTCAGGCGAAGCCGGGGCCTAGATTTAAACATGCGGCCAGCGTGCAGGCACCATCGGCGCGGTTCTCCAGTGAAAACTGGAGAACCGGCCGGAAATGTTACCCCAGACATATAACACACTCCCCCCAATAAATAAAGTGCAAGGGACCCTGGAAAGACCACTTTCAGTGGTAAAAACGTCTCATACTTAGCTTTTGAGACGCAGGTGCCAGGTCCCTGGGGGGGTTAAATGCTCCGTCCGGCAAGATCCTGAACAGGGCTGCGGATGGAGACCGGTCTCCTGCAAAGCAGTGAGAACCGAGTTGGCTCCCACTTCAAACCAGAGCCCCAAGGGATGGTGAAGGAGCGCGGCATGTGAAGGCTCCAGCCTTGTAAAGTCAACCTTAACAGCACCGCCGACACAGTGGGGTGAGAAGGGACATGCCGGGAGTCCAGACTGGACCCGCTTTTCTTCCAAATCTTTGAAATCCAAAAAATCAAAAATCAGAGAATGCATGTGTGTGTGACCTCCTGAACACAAAGCATTGAACTGGCTAGGACTGGCTACCAGGGGGTGTATATGCTAGGAGGGAGGAGCTACACGTTTGAGTGTAGTACTTTGTGTGTCCTCCGGAGGCAGAAGCTATACACCCATGGTCTGGGTCTCCCATAAGGAACGATGAAGAAATAACCGATTGTTTCAGTATGATAATTTTTTTTATATTAAATATTACATTCCTCCTTCTGGCTGGGCACATGGACATTAGCAGCAAAAATCTGTCACAGACCCTAATGAATTGTAAAGGAATATGTTCTGCTGATGCTCAGATCAGGTGAAGGGAGAAGGAGGTGGTAAGCTGTGATATCACCTATTGTGAATGACCAATTCTGTGTTATCTACTGTATATAGAGGTTATCAGTCATTGTAAAGCAGGAGGAAGAGGTGAGCTGTGGCATCACCTAATGTGAATGATGGATCCGGTGTTATCTACTTTATATAGGAGGTTATTAGTCATTGTAAAGCAGGAGGAGGAGGAGGTGGTGAACTGTTACAATACATAACACAGGATCCATCATTCACAATAGGTGATGCTTATTGTGAATGATGGATCCTGTTATGTACTGTATATAGAGGTTAACAGTCATTGTACAGGAGGAGGAGGTGAGCTGTGACATTACCTATTACGAATGCTGGATCCGGTGTTATCTACAATATATAGAGGTTATCAGTCATTGTACAGGAGGGGGAGAAGGTGAGCTGTGATATCACCTATTGTGAATGTTGAATCCTGTGTTATCAGTCATTGTACAAAGGAGAAGGTGAGCTGTGACATTACCTATTATGAATGTTATATCCTGTGTTTTCTACTGTATATAGAGATATTCTAAGTTATTGTACAGAAGGAAGAGGAGGTGAGCTGTGATATCACCTATTGTGAATGGGGGTATCCTGCGTTATCTATGGTATGTAGATATGTTATCAGTCATAGTATAGGAGGGGGAGGAGGTGAGCTGTAACAGCATCTATTGTGAATGGGGGAATCCTGTGTTATCAGTCATTGTACATAAAGAAGAGGAGGTGAGTTGTGATATCACATATTCTGAGTGGGTGGATCCTATATTATCTGCTGTATATAGAGGCGTTATCAGTCATTGTACAGGAAAAGGAGATGAGCTGTGACATCTATTATAAATGGTGGATTTTATGTTATCTACTGTACATAGACCTGCTACCCGTCATTGTACAAAAGGAAGAGGAGGTGATCTGTGATATCACCTATTGTGAATGATGGATCCTGTGTTATCTACTGTACATAGAGGTGATATCTGTCATTGTACAGGAGGGAGAGGTGGTAAGCTGTGACAGCAACCATTGTGAATGGTGAATCCCATGTTATTTACTGTATATAGAGGTAATACCAGTCACTGTACAGGAAGAAGAGGTGAGCTGTGACATTATTATGAATGGTGAATCATGTGTTACTGACTGTATACAGAGGTGTTACCAGAAAGAAGAGGTGGTGAGCTGTGATCTCACCTATTGTGAATGGGGAGATCCTGCGTTATCTACTGTATATAGAGGTGTTGTCCATCAAATCAATGCACAAGACAGGGAGGAGGAGGAGGTGAGCTGTGACATCACCCATTATGAATGGTGGATTATGTGTTATCACCTATATATAGAGGTGTTACCTGTCAATGTAATCCTGTGCTGATAATGAAACAGCTGAAAAGTCAGGTCAGAAATAGGACTAGTAGCCAACTGGAAAATTGAAATAGTATACTATTTTTTATATAGTTATATGGAGAACTGAAAAACATAAAACAAAAAAAAAAAAAAAAAAAAAGACAAAAGCAAAAACACAATTGAAATTCCGTTTAACATAAAAACCTCATTGATCCAAGAGGTCATTTTCTGGTGACACATTCCCTTTTAAAGAGACCTTTGTCAAATCCCTATCTATTCGTGTGCTTGTTCTTCAGTCACATCAGCTTCATCACCTGGGAATTACTTAAGTCTTCGATCTTGTCTAGAAGATCTGGATTTGTGGAGAAGTCGATGTGCCAGCATTCTTCTATCCAGGCCTGGAGGAGCACGAGGGACCGATGATAGATTTTGGCATCCATACAGGAGGGGTCCACGTCGTCTCTACAATCAGAGCACATTATTAGGAAAATAATAACCAATATACAGTACAGACCAGACAGTACAGTACAAATGTTTGGACACACCTTCTCATCTCTAGAACAACTATTAAGAGGAGACTTTGTGCAGCAGACCTTCATGGTAAAATAGCTGCTAGGAAACCACTGCTAAGGACAGGCAACAAGCATAAGAGATTTGTTTGGGCTAAAGAACACAAGGAATGGACATTAGACCAGTGCAAATCTGTGCTTTGCTCTGATGAGTCCAAATTTGAGATCTTTGGATCCAACCACCGTGTCTCTGTAGAAAAGGTGAACGGATGGACTCTACATGGCTGGTTCCCACCGTGAAGCATGGAGCAGGAGGTGTGATGGTGTGGGGGTGCTTTGCTGGTGACACTGTTGGGGATTTATTCAAAATTGAAGGCATACTGAACCAGCATGGCTACCACAGCAACTTGCAGCGGCATGCTATTCCATCCGGTTTGTGTTTAGTTGGACCATTATTTATTTTTCAACAGGACAATAACCCCAAACACACCTCCAAGCTGTGTAAGGGCTATTTGACTAAGAAGGAGAGTGATGGGGTGTTACGCCAGATGACCTGGTCTCCACAGTCACCAGACCTGAACCCAATCGAGATGGTTTGGGGTGAGCTGGACCGCAGAGTGAAGGCAAAAGGGCCAACAAATGCTAAGCATCTCTGGTAACTCCTTCAAGACTGTTGGAAAACCATTTCCAGTGACTACCTCTTGAAGCTCATCAAGAGAATGCCAAGAGTGTGCAAAGCAGTAATCAAAGCAAAAGGTGGCTACTTTGAAGAATCTAGAATATAAGACATATTTTCAGTTTTTTTACACTTTTTTTGTTAAGTATTTCATTCCACATGTGCTAATTCATAGTTTTGATGCCTTCAATGCGAATCTGCAATTTTCAGAGTCATGAAAATAAAGAAAACTCTTTGAATGAGAAGGTTTGTCCAAACTTTTGGTCTGTACTGTACATTGTATCAAGCATTGGGAAGAGAAATAGCAATAACACAATAATCAGTGTAACCCCCCCCCCCCCGGTCTTCTCCTTGTAAGACAGACAGAAAAGCCACATTTCCCATGCGGGAAGCCTGTAATGTAAGTAACATTGCTGGTTTGGCCGAATACCAGTAATCTGGCAGCCAGACTGGCTTGCAAAGTCTCCTTAAGGAGAATAGTGTTCCCCCGTGGTCCCCACATAGCTTTCTCATGAGCCAGATCAGACACCCCCATACTTTGCACTGACGAGGGGCAAGCACCCCGAAACACCGTGTCTGCAAATTGGGATTCTGATCTGGCTTATATATCCTGAGTCATATTGCAATGGATTGTTGAAAATCCACTTGTGACTTTTAGGATCGCTACTTCCAATAGGTGGCGCTGTGCTAGAGTTTGTCTCCTTTACTGGAGAGACAATTTGAATATTTCCCAGAGGGGCATTGCAGCTATAAGTCCCCTTACCTGGCAGCCAGACTGGCTTGCAAAGTCTCCTTAAGGAGAATAGTGTTCCCCCGTGGTCCCCACATAGCTTTCTCATGAGCCAGATCAGACACCCCCATACTTTGCACTGACGAGGGGCAAGCACCCCGAAACACCGTGTCTGCAAATTGGGATTCTGATCTGGCTTATATATCCTGAGTCATATTGCAATGGATTGTTGAAAATCCACTTGTGACTTTTAGGATCGCTACTTCCAATAGGTGGCGCTGTGCTAGAGTTTGTCTCCTTTACTGGAGAGACAATTTGAATATTTCCCAGAGGGGCATTGCAGCTATAAGTCCCCTTACCTGGCAGCCAGACTGGCTTGCAAAGTCTCCTTAAGGAGAATAGTGTTCCCCCGTGGTCCCCACATAGCTTTCTCATGAGCCAGATCAGACACCCCCATACTTTGCACTGACGAGGGGCAAGCACCCCGAAACACCGTGTCTGCAAATTGGGATTCTGATCTGGCTTATATATCCTGAGTCATATTGCAATGGATTGTTGAAAATCCACTTGTGACTTTTAGGATCGCTACTTCCAATAGGTGGCGCTGTGCTAGAGTTTGTCTCCTTTACTGGAGAGACAATTTGAATATTTCCCAGAGGGGCATTGCAGCTATAAGTCCCCTTACCTGGCAGCCAGACTGGCTTGCAAAGTCTCCTTAAGGAGAATAGTGTTCCCCCGTGGTCCCCACATAGCTTTCTCATGAGCCAGATCAGACACCCCCATACTTTGCACTGACGAGGGGCAAGCACCCCGAAACACCGTGTCTGCAAATTGGGATTCTGATCTGGCTTATATATCCTGAGTCATATTGCAATGGATTGTTGAAAATCCACTTGTGACTTTTAGGATCGCTACTTCCAATAGGTGGCGCTGTGCTAGAGTTTGTCTCCTTTACTGGAGAGACAATTTGAATATTTCCCAGAGGGGCATTGCAGCTATAAGTCCCCTTACCTGGCAGCCAGACTGGCTTGCAAAGTCTCCTTAAGGAGAATAGTGTTCCCCCGTGGTCCCCACATAGCTTTCTCATGAGCCAGATCAGACACCCCCATACTTTGCACTGACGAGGGGCAAGCACCCCGAAACACCGTGTCTGCAAATTGGGATTCTGATCTGGCTTATATATCCTGAGTCATATTGCAATGGATTGTTGAAAATCCACTTGTGACTTTTAGGATCGCTACTTCCAATAGGTGGCGCTGTGCTAGAGTTTGTCTCCTTTACTGGAGAGACAATTTGAATATTTCCCAGAGGGGCATTGCAGCTATAAGTCCCCTTACCTGGCAGCCAGACTGGCTTGCAAAGTCTCCTTAAGGAGAATAGTGTTCCCCCGTGGTCCCCACATAGCTTTCTCATGAGCCAGATCAGACACCCCCATACTTTGCACTGACGAGGGGCAAGCACCCCGAAACACCGTGTCTGCAAATTGGGATTCTGATCTGGCTTATATATCCTGAGTCATATTGCAATGGATTGTTGAAAATCCACTTGTGACTTTTAGGATCGCTACTTCCAATAGGTGGCGCTGTGCTAGAGTTTGTCTCCTTTACTGGAGAGACAATTTGAATATTTCCCAGAGGGGCATTGCAGCTATAAGTCCCCTTACCTGGCAGCCAGACTGGCTTGCAAAGTCTCCTTAAGGAGAATAGTGTTCCCCCGTGGTCCCCACATAGCTTTCTCATGAGCCAGATCAGACACCCCCATACTTTGCACTGACGAGGGGCAAGCACCCCGAAACACCGTGTCTGCAAATTGGGATTCTGATCTGGCTTATATATCCTGAGTCATATTGCAATGGATTGTTGAAAATCCACTTGTGACTTTTAGGATCGCTACTTCCAATAGGTGGCGCTGTGCTAGAGTTTGTCTCCTTTACTGGAGAGACAATTTGAATATTTCCCAGAGGGGCATTGCAGCTATAAGTCCCCTTACCTGGCAGCCAGACTGGCTTGCAAAGTCTCCTTAAGGAGAATAGTGTTCCCCCGTGGTCCCCACATAGCTTTCTCATGAGCCAGATCAGACACCCCCATACTTTGCACTGACGAGGGGCAAGCACCCCGAAACACCGTGTCTGCAAATTGGGATTCTGATCTGGCTTATATATCCTGAGTCATATTGCAATGGATTGTTGAAAATCCACTTGTGACTTTTAGGATCGCTACTTCCAATAGGTGGCGCTGTGCTAGAGTTTGTCTCCTTTACTGGAGAGACAATTTGAATATTTCCCAGAGGGGCATTGCAGCTATAAGTCCCCTTACCTGGCAGCCAGACTGGCTTGCAAAGTCTCCTTAAGGAGAATAGTGTTCCCCCGTGGTCCCCACATAGCTTTCTCATGAGCCAGATCAGACACCCCCATACTTTGCACTGACGAGGGGCAAGCACCCCGAAACACCGTGTCTGCAAATTGGGATTCTGATCTGGCTTATATATCCTGAGTCATATTGCAATGGATTGTTGAAAATCCACTTGTGACTTTTAGGATCGCTACTTCCAATAGGTGGCGCTGTGCTAGAGTTTGTCTCCTTTACTGGAGAGACAATTTGAATATTTCCCAGAGGGGCATTGCAGCTATAAGTCCCCTTACCTGGCAGCCAGACTGGCTTGCAAAGTCTCCTTAAGGAGAATAGTGTTCCCCCGTGGTCCCCACATAGCTTTCTCATGAGCCAGATCAGACACCCCCATACTTTGCACTGACGAGGGGCAAGCACCCCGAAACACCGTGTCTGCAAATTGGGATTCTGATCTGGCTTATATATCCTGAGTCATATTGCAATGGATTGTTGAAAATCCACTTGTGACTTTTAGGATCGCTACTTCCAATAGGTGGCGCTGTGCTAGAGTTTGTCTCCTTTACTGGAGAGACAATTTGAATATTTCCCAGAGGGGCATTGCAGCTATAAGTCCCCTTACCTGGCAGCCAGACTGGCTTGCAAAGTCTCCTTAAGGAGAATAGTGTTCCCCCGTGGTCCCCACATAGCTTTCTCATGAGCCAGATCAGACACCCCCATACTTTGCACTGACGAGGGGCAAGCACCCCGAAACACCGTGTCTGCAAATTGGGATTCTGATCTGGCTTATATATCCTGAGTCATATTGCAATGGATTGTTGAAAATCCACTTGTGACTTTTAGGATCGCTACTTCCAATAGGTGGCGCTGTGCTAGAGTTTGTCTCCTTTACTGGAGAGACAATTTGAATATTTCCCAGAGGGGCATTGCAGCTATAAGTCCCCTTACCTGGCAGCCAGACTGGCTTGCAAAGTCTCCTTAAGGAGAATAGTGTTCCCCCGTGGTCCCCACATAGCTTTCTCATGAGCCAGATCAGACACCCCCATACTTTGCACTGACGAGGGGCAAGCACCCCGAAACACCGTGTCTGCAAATTGGGATTCTGATCTGGCTTATATATCCTGAGTCATATTGCAATGGATTGTTGAAAATCCACTTGTGACTTTTAGGATCGCTACTTCCAATAGGTGGCGCTGTGCTAGAGTTTGTCTCCTTTACTGGAGAGACAATTTGAATATTTCCCAGAGGGGCATTGCAGCTATAAGTCCCCTTACCTGGCAGCCAGACTGGCTTGCAAAGTCTCCTTAAGGAGAATAGTGTTCCCCCGTGGTCCCCACATAGCTTTCTCATGAGCCAGATCAGACACCCCCATACTTTGCACTGACGAGGGGCAAGCACACCGAAACACCGTGTCTGCAAATTGGGATTCTGATCTGGCTTATATATCCTGAGTCATATTGCAATGGATTGTTGAAAATCCACTTGTGACTTTTAGGATCGCTACTTCCAATAGGTGGCGCTGTGCTAGAGTTTGTCTCCTTTACTGGAGAGACAATTTGAATATTTCCCAGAGGGGCATTGCAGCTATAAGTCCCCTTACCTGGCAGCCAGACTGGCTTGCAAAGTCTCCTTAAGGAGAATAGTGTTCCCCCGTGGTCCCCACATAGCTTTCTCATGAGCCAGATCAGACACCCCCATACTTTGCACTGACGAGGGGCAAGCACCCCGAAACACCGTGTCTGCAAATTGGGATTCTGATCTGGCTTATATATCCTGAGTCATATTGCAATGGATTGTTGAAAATCCACTTGTGACTTTTAGGATCGCTACTTCCAATAGGTGGCGCTGTGCTAGAGTTTGTCTCCTTTACTGGAGAGACAATTTGAGTAATGTGGTATTAATTAACTGCGCCGCACACACATATTGTAACGCATAATGTCATTTTAAAATAAGAGTCCTCTATTTCATTGTTTTAGGTCCAAAAACCCAGCTCTGATTAATTCTGTATGTCCTGGTGCAATGAGCAGTGAGCGCCCTCTAGTGGTGGCCGCAGGATGTGCAGCAGATTGGGAGAAACAGCAGAAAAGCTACAAGATATGGAAAAATCCACACGGGCTGGAAGTGTGGCAGATACTACTGCAATAGTGCAGGGAAAATACCATGTTGGATTAACTCCTTTCTGACGATTGTGTTTTATTTTTTTATGCTTTTTATTCCTTCTAATCATCCAAGAGTCATACCATTTGTTGTATTTCCTCCGTCAATAGCCGTACATGGGCTTTTATTTTTTTTCTTTGTGGGGCAAATTGTAGTTTTGGATGATAATTATATTGCCATATAAAGTAAAAATGGGGAAAAAATTCCACACGGGGTGAAAAACAAACAAATTGGACACCATTGTTTTTTGTGTTTTGCTTTGAAGAGTAGACGCGATTCGAACCAGGCTCAAAACGCGTCTCCTCCCAATTCCCCACATGTCTTTGGTCTACCTGCTCCACTACATTTCATCATGATGCAGTTCTTTTTCCACAAAGATTTGATTTTCTGCAGTTTTCTACGAGCGCTGGATCTAACTACTTTCCCAAAAGTAGAAATATTTGAACAAATACTAATAATTTTATTGGTTCCTTTAAAGAGTCATTTCCATCTCCAAGATCCTATCCAAATATGTAGTAGGTGTAATAATAATAATAATAATAATAATAATAATAAAAAAAAAATATTAGCAAATACCTCCAATTAAAAATGTAGTATAGTCCTTCTGATTCACTGAGTCTCACCTCATGTGCAGGGCATTGCAGGACCTTGGGTATGGACCTAAGGTCCTGTAATGCACTGCACATGAGGTAAGCGAGTCCTGCTGGACCTTGGGTATCCATGGTTATGACCACGCATATAGTCAAAGTTGCAAGTGGTCATAACTATAGATACTTAAAATGTACGGTATCGAGTTTTTTTATTTTTGTATTAAAAAGTGATTATGAAATCAAGTATTTTTAATACAAAATGAAAAATCGCAGCTTATTTAGTTTTTATGTAATTCTAATTTTACTGGAGGCACTGGGGGCTGCCATGCTGGATTTGCTGTCTGTGTAACGATAGTAACTCCTTCCTTTATGGCAGCCCCTGTGCATAGAGAACAGTGGTCGGGATCCGACCCCTTCAGTAACGTTAGTGGGCGTCTGCTGTGACCTGGACACGCCCTCTGAGCTGTATAGATCACAGCAGACGGACGAGATCAGCGCCATCATTGTGGAGCTCACAGCCATGCTGTTTGCTCCACTTTACACCTGTCACCCGCCGGGATGTGCGAGTACGGGACGCCGCCCCTCCCCCCGTTACACTCCGATGACACCCCCTCCCTCCGCTCTCCCCAGCCCCTGCTACCGCTGCCCCTCCCTCCAGCAGTTACCGTCTCCGATAACACCCCCTTCCTCCCTCCGCTCTCCCCAGCCCTCGCTCTGCCGCCGAAAGTTACTGTCTCTAATGACACACCCTCCCTCCGCTCTACCCGCCGCCGCGTGTGTGTGTGTGTGTGTGTGTGTGTGTGTGTGTGTGTCTCCTGTATGAAACTGCTGAGTCGTGTATCTAATCCTATCCTGTGTGATACTGTCTGCACGGCTGTGTATCTAATCCTTTCCTGTGTGATACTCTCTGCTGAGCTGTGTATCTAATCCTCTCCTGTGTGATACTGTCTGCACAGTTGTGTATCTAATCCTCTCCTGTGTGAGTGATACTGTCTGCATGGCTGTGTATCTAATCCTCTCCTGTGTGTAAAGCTGGTGTCACACTAAGCGACAGCGACGTCGCTGTTACGTCACCATTTTCGGTGACGTAACAGCGACCTTGTAAGTCGCTGTTATGATCGCTGCTTAGCTGTCAAACACAGCAGAAGCAGCGATCATAACGTCGCTGTGCTACATGTGCAGAGAGCAGGGAGCCGCGCTTAGCGCTGGCTCCTTGCTCTCCTAGGTACAGTACACATCGGGTTAATTAACCCGATGTGTGCTGCAGCTACATGTCACAGTGCAGAGAGCAAGGAGCCGCGCGCACTGCTTAGCGCTGGCTTCCTGCTCTCCTTGCTACAGTATACATCGGGTTAATTACCCGATGCATACTGCAGCCACATGTCACAGTGCAGGAGCCGGCGCTGGCAGCAAGAGCGGAGGCTGGTAACCAGCGTAAACATCGGGTAACCAGGGAAAGGTCTTCCCTTGGTTACCCGATGTTTACGCTGGTTACAGCTTACCGCAGCTGCCAGTGCCGGCTCCTGATCGCTTCATTTCGTCGCTCTCTCGCTGTCACACACAGCGATGTGTGTGTCACAGCGGGAGAGTGACGACCAAAAAATGAAGCTGGACATTCAGCAACGACCGGCGACCTCACAGCAGGGGCCAGGTCGTTGCTGGATGTCACACACAGCGACAGCGACGGGACGTCGCTGCAACGTCACAGAAAATGGTGACGTAGCAGCGACGTCGTTGTCGTCGTCGTTATGTGTGACACCAGCTATACTGTCTGCTGAGCCGTATATCTAATCCTCCTGTGTGATACTGTCTGCTGAGCCGTATATCTAATCCTCCTGTGTGATACTGTCTGCTGAGCTGTGTATCTAATCCTGTCCTGGGTGATACTGTCTGCTGAGCTGTGTATCCAATACGTTAGACATTTCTGGTCACCAACAAAATGGCTGTGCATTATGTCCCTACATGTCATTCTCTGTTATCTGTTGTAAACTCAGATTAGGAGGGGGAGATGACATCACACACAGGAGAGCAGACTCCACCCACTTTTACTGCAGCTGTAATGTGAGCTTTTCTACAAACTTTTTAATTTTTTTTAAATTTTGCTCAATTAAAAAAAAAATAAATAATAATATTTAAACAAAACATTAAATCATTACTACTTTACATTTTTTCAGTTATTGAATTTTTTTTTTTTTTTCTGACGATACATTCCATTTAAGGTCCTGCAATGGCCTGCACATGAGGTAAGCAATAGTGAATCAGGAGAACTAGACTACATTTCTAATTAAAGAAATTTTAATAAAATTATTATTATTACGCCTACTACATATTAGGATAGGATCTTGGAGATGGAAATACTCCTTTAAGTGTGCACTTACACCGCATGGTTATCAGAAATGAAAATTGTGCAGTGTAAACAGGACCAAAATCACCCAACAAAAGAGCAAACCCTCGAATGTCGGGTGAAATGAGGTTTATGCTTTCTGGGCAGCAACACCTTCTGTGTAAACAGGTGATGTGCTGCCGAGAATAATGGCAGCCTATGGGCACAGCGTAATCATTCTGTGCACATCTTAAACAGAATCTGTCACTAGATTTTTGCTCTCCTATCTGAGAGCAGCAAAGTATAGAGGCTTTGACCCTGATTCAAGCAAGGTGTCACTTGCTGAGCCGTTTGCTGTCAATTTGATAAAATCCAATGTTTTCTCTGCCGTTATACAGAGTTCATGGAGTGCTGCAGGTAGTCCAGTATGTTCAAGTAGTCCTGTAATGATAATCTCCTGCTTATTAAACTGATTTTGTCAAAACTAAACTAAGCAGCCCAGTAAATGACACATCACTGGAATCAGGATCTCTGTCTCTACATTATGCTGCTCTCAGATTACCTGGCAAAAACCTGGCGACCAATTCCCTTTAAGTGTCTTTGGATAGGTTGATTTATTGGCCAATAAAGATAAGTGGCTGCCAGAAAATGGCAACCTCAGAGGTCACCCAAGGCCTTAGTGGCATCAGTAATGTATATGGCCACTCAACCTCGAATGACGACACGCTGATATATATATTTCTTCCATTTAAACAAATCATCCTTTTAATATATGGAAACAAAGCAAAAAACAAACCTTGGCAATGAGTTGTTAATCCGGCCCACGAGGAACTGCAGCAGATCCTCCTGGGAGCAGAAGTAGCGGAAGGCATAGAAGAGCTGCTGCACATAGCCGTCCACTACAGCGTTTCTGGTAAAAAAAAAAAAAAAAAAAAATAAAGTAAAGGACAAAAAAAAACAAAACAGGTCACTATGGGTCCAAGAAGCAACAAGGAACATATCAAGAACAAACTAGAATATATAAAAGGTCGCTGTCCTCCCTTGACTTCTATTTTACTAAATTCTTGAATTAGTCCCAAAATAATATTCCAATGGGCTCCTATAATGTTCATAAAATCCTGGACTATGAGGCGGGCGGGATGACGGGAGGGATGACGGGCGGGATGACGGGAGGGATGACGGGCGGGATGACGGGCGGGATGACGGGAGGGATGACGGGCGGGATGACGGGCGGGATGACGGGAGGGATGACGGGAGGGATGACGGGAGGGATGACGGGAGGGATGACGGGAGGGATGACGGGAGGGATGACGGGAGGGATGACGGGAGGGATGACGGGAGGGATGACGGGAGGGATGACGGGAGGGATGACGGGAGGGATGACGGGAGGGATGACGGGAGGGATGACGGGAGGGATGACGGGCGGGATGACGGGCGGGATGACGGGCGGGATGACGGGCGGGATGACGGGCGGGATGACGGGCGGGATGACGGGCGGGATGACGGGCGGGATGACGGGCGGGATGACGGGCGGGATGACGGGCGGGATGACGGGCGGGATGACGGGCGGGATGACGGGCGGGATGACGGGAGGGATGACGGATGATGATACCATGTGATGTGGTGCCATCTTCTGGTACTATGGCTAAATATCCACGCCCCACCTGTACAGGGGGGTTTGGGCCAGCGATTTTCAATTTGGGAGCAAAACTGAGATGTCACAAACTTTTTGTACAACTTGAAGATGCCTCAGTTTAGCAACACTTGGTGCGTTTTCATCAGTCCCCGTTCACGTTGCACTACACAGACCAGACTCGGTGCGGCCAAGCTCCTAGACATTCATCATAATTTACACCACAAAAGATGAGTAAATTAGAACAGGCTCTGTTCATTAAGACAGACGTGTAAAACACCATTGTATATGAATCAGGACCTTGGGTCCAGAAACCTGCTTTTTGGCTGTGATGTTCATGGACGATCTTTAGCTTCCTTTTGTCTTCACTATGAGAATGTAGAATTGGTGGAGAAAGGTTGAACTTGATGGACCCAGGTCATTTTTCAACCTATGTACCTATGTGTTAGACTCCAAATAACCTCGGGGTCGCCTGATCAGACCCATATAATGTTCTCAGTTACGATCAGGAGTCCAGAATTAGTGCTAGAAACTATGGCTGTACGGTTAGGTTCAGTGATGAAATTCGGAAGACTCATTCAGCCCCTTTCATTCTGTTCTTGGTTAGAGATGAGCCATAGAAGTTCAGTTCGGCGGGTTCAGATTGGTTTGGGATATGGACTTTATACTGTAGGTTTTTCTTAATACTGCTATTTATTGGTGCAAAAGACAAGTTTTCCAAATTCTTACGTTTCGGCCTCATTCTTGGGCCTTTGTCAAAGATATGGATCTATGGGCAAAAGTGAAGACATATTTGTGGTCTCTTGTACTCGAGCACTGGAGCTATAGGACATTGGATACATAGATGGTCATAAATTATGACACGGTGAGATTAAGTTCTAGGGTAGAGTAGTCCCATTAGGAGGAGACAACAATGTGGGTTGAGGGACTTTAAGAATAGGGGGGAGCCCCCCGGTGTATCCTATGTAGATGGGTATGAGTTAAAGTACGTCCAAAAGGAGGTTTGGCCCTATATTGGTGGATTACCCACTGTTCAAAGGTAGAGGTATGTCACCTGTCGTGAGACCGCTGGAGTTCCGTGCGGTGTCTATATGGTTGAGGAATAAGGTGAGGGACCCCTGCTGCAGTATGGGCCGGACATACCTCTACCTTTGAACAGTGGGTGATCCACCAATATAGGATCAAACCTTTTTTGGATGCACTAACTCCTACCCGTCTACATAGGATACACCGAGGGGGGCTCCCCCCATTCTTAAAGCCCCTCAGCCCGCAATGTTGTCTGCCTAATGGGACTAATCTACCCTAGAACTTAAACTCACCGTGTCATGATTTATGACCTCAAATGCTTGAGTACAAGTGACGTCTGTCTTCACTTTTGCCCACAGATCCATACCTTTGACAAAGACCCAGGAGTGAGGCAGAGACGTCAGAATTTGGAAAAAAGAGAATTTTGTTTACTTACCGTAAATTCTTTTTCTTATAGTTCCGTATTGGGAGACCCAGACCCAGACATTGGGGTGTATAGCTTCTGCCTCCGGAGGACACACAAAGTACTACACTAAAAAGTGTAGCTCCTCCCTCTGAGCATATACACCCCCTGGATAACCAGATCTAGCCAGTTTAGTGCAAAAGCTGAAGGAGAATAGCCACCCACAAGTAAAGACAGAGCAAGAACTGGAACAACCGGAGCCTCTGTCTACGACAACAGCCGGTGATAACACGCGGAACAAGAAACTGCCAACAGGCAACAGGGAGGGTGCTGGGTCTCCCAATACGGAACTAAAAGAAAAAGAATTTACGGTAAGTAAACAAAATTCTCTTTTTCTTTATCGTTCCTATGGGAGACCCAGACATTGGGACGTCTCAAAGCTGTCCATGGGTGGGAATAAACAGAAAACTGAGAAGTAGGCAGAGCCTAACTTCACAAGTGGGCGACAGCCGCCTGAAGGATGCGTCTGCCCAAGCTCGCATCTGCCGAAGCATGAGTATGCACTTGGTAGTGCTTTGAAAAGGTATGCAGACTAGTCCAAGTGGCAGCCTGACAGACCTGCTGAGCCGTAGCCTGGTGCCTGAAAGCCCAAGAGGCACCGACAGCTCTGGTCGAGTGTGCCTTGATCCCCGGCGGGGGAGGCACCTGAGTACACTGGTAGGCATCAGAAATGGCCGACCTAATCCAACGAGCTAAGGTCGGCTTAGAAGCCGAGAGGCCCTTACGCCGACCTGTGGTTAGCACAAAAAGAGAGGTGCACCGCCTAAGAACAGCGGTGCGAGACACATAGATCCGGAGCGCCCGCACCAGATCCAGAGTATGCAACGCTTTTTCAAAGCGATGAACAGGAGCCGGACAAAAGGAAGGCAGGGAAATGTCCTGGTTAAGGTGGAAAGGAGAAACCACCTAAGCGAGAAAGTCCGGAGTCGGACGGAGAACCACCTTGTCTTGATGAAAAACCAAAAAAGGTGACTCCGAAGAGAGCGCAGCCAAATCAGAGACTCTCCTGAGGGAAGTTATGGCCACTAGAAAGACCACTTTCTGTGAAAGACGAGACAAAGAAACCTCCCTAAGAGGCTCAAAGGGGGGTTTCTGCAAGGCCGTGAGGACCAGATTGAGGTCCCAGGGATCCAAGGGCCGCCGGTAAGGCGGAATGATGTGAGACGCGCCCTGCATGAAGGTGCGCACCTGAGCCAGCCGGGCGATATGCCGCTGGAACAACACTGACAGAGCCGAGACTTGTCCCTTGAGGGAATTGAGGGAAAGTCCTAGCTGCAGACCGGACTGTAGAAAGGACAGAAGGGTCGGCAAGGAAAAAGGCCAAGGAGCATGGCCGGAAGAGCGACACCAGGACAGGAAAATTCTCCAGGTCCTGTGAGAGATTTTGGCCGAGGAAGACTTCCGAGCCCGAGTCATAGTGGAGATGACTTCAGGAGGAATACCAGAAGCCGTCAAGATCCAGGACTCAAGAGCCACGCCGTCAATCTGAGAGCCGCAGAATTCTGGCGGAAAAACGGACCTTGTGAGAGAAGGTCTGGACGGTCCGGAAGATGCCACGGCACCTCTACGGACAGATGGAGCAGGTCTGGGTACCAAGCTCGCCTGGGCCAGTCCGGAGCAATGAGGATGACCCGACGGCCCTCCATTCTGATCTTGCGCAGAACTCTGGGCAAGAGAGCTAGAGGGGGAAACACGTAGGACAGACGAAACTGGGACCAATCTTGAACCAGAGCGTCCGCTGCAAAGGCCTGAGGATCGTGGGAGCGAGCCACGTAAACCGGAACCTTGTTGTTGTGCCGGGATGCCATTAGATCCACTTCCGGAGTGCCCCACTTGCGGCAGATTGACTGAAACACTGCCGGATGCAGGGACCACTCGCCACTGTCCACGGTTTGACGGCTGAGATAATCTGCTTCCCAGTTTTCCACACCTGGGATGTGGACTGCGGATATGGTGGACTTCGAGTCCTCCGTCCATTGAAAGATGCGTTGAACCTCCAACATTGCCAGGCGGCTGCGTGTCCCGCCCTGGTGATTGATGTAGGCAACCGCTGTCGCGTTGTCTGACTGGACTCGAATGTGCTTGCCCGCCAAAAGGTGGTGAAAGGCTAGGAGAGCTAGAAGCACAGCTCTGGTTTCCAGCACATTGATCGAGAGGGCTGATTCGGACGGAGTCCAAGTGCCCTGTGCTCGGTGGTGGAGACATACCGCTCCCCAGCCGGATAGACTGGCATCCGTGGTGAGGATCACCCAGGACGGGGCCAGGAAGGAGCGTCCCTGAGACAGAGAGAGGGGCCGAAGCCACCACTGAAAGGAGCCCCTGGTCTGTGGCGACAGAGCCACTAGCCTGTGCAAGGAGGAAGTCCGCTTGTCCCAACAGCGGAGAATGTCCAGCTGCAGAGGACGCAGATTGAACTGGGCAAAGGGAACAGCCTCCATTGACGCCACCATCTGACCCAGCACCTGCATCAGGTGCCTGATGGAATGACGGCGGGGCCTCAGCAGAGAACGCACCGCCAGATGGAGGGACTGCTGTTTGACTAAGGGCAGCTTCACAAGTGCCGGCAGAGTCTCGAACTGCATCCCTAGGTACGTGAGCCTCTGGGTCGGAGTCAGAGTGGATTTGGGCAGATTGACAAGCCACCCGAATTGGGCTAGAGTGGCGAGAGTGAGCGAGACACTCCGCTGACAGTCTGCGCTGGATGAAGCCTTGACAAGAAGGTCGTCCAGGTAAGGAATCACTGCCAACCCCTGGAGGTGCAGAACCGCAACCACTGCTGCCATGACCTTGGTGAATACTCGAGGGGCCGTGGCTAACCCGAAGGGGAGAGCCACGAATTGGAAATGTTCCTCTCAGATTGCAAAACGTAGCCAACGCTGGTGTGAAACTGCAATTGGCACATGCAGATAGGCATCTCTGATGTCGATGGATGCCAGGAAATCTCCTTGGGTCATTGAGGCAATAACTGATCGCAGAGCCTCCATGCGAAAATGCCGCACCTGAACATGCTTGTTGAGAAGCTTGAGATCCAGGATGGGCCGGAAGGAACCGTTCTTTTTGGGGACTAGGAAGAGATTTGAGTAGAAACCTCTGAACCGTTCCCGGGCGGGAACCGGTACAATTACTCCGTTGGCCTGCAAGGATGCCACGGCCTGAGAGAAGGCGGCGGCCTTGGAGCAGGGGGGAGTTGACAGAAAAAATCTGTTTGGCGGGCTGGAAGAGAATTCTATCCTGTAGCCGTGGGAGATGATATCCCGCACCCACTGATCGGAGAAGTGTTGAAACCACACGTCGCCAAAGTGGGAGAGCCTGCCACCGACTAAGGACGTTGCTGGCGCGGCCAGATAGTCAAGAGGAGGCTGCCTTAGTGGCAGCAGCTCCTGCGGTCTTGTGTGGACGCGCCTTTGTGCGCCAGTTGGGTTATTGGTCCTTGGCTGAGTTAGTGGACGAGGCCGAGGGCTTAGAGGATGACCAGTTGGAGGAACGAAAGGAACGAAACCTCGACTGATTCCTACCCTGGGCAGGTTTCCTGGTTTTAGTTTGTGGCATGGAAGTACTCTTCCCGCCAGTAGCTTCCTTAATAATTTCATCCAGTTGTTCACCGAATAGCCTGGATCCAGCAAAAGGGAGCCCAGCAAGGTACTTCTTTGAAGAAGCATCTGCCTTCCACTCTCGAAGCCACAAGATCCTGCGGATAGCGAGGGAATTAGCCGAAGCCACCGCAGTGCGGTGAGAAGCCTCCAGCATGGCAGACATGGCATAGAATGAAAAAGCTGAAGCTTGGGAAGTTAAGGCAACCATTTCGGGCATAGATTCCCTGGTGAGGGAATGCATCTCCTCTAGAGAAGCAGAGATGGCTTTGAGAGCCCACACTGCTGCAAAAGATGGGGAGAACGAGGCCCCTGCCGCCTCATATACAGATTTGGCCAGAAGGTCAACCTGGCGGTCAGTGGAATCCTTAAGAGAGGTGCCATCAGCCACTGATACAACGGTCCGGGCTGAGAGTCTAGACACCGGAGGGTCTACCTTTAGTGAATGAGCCCACTCCTTGACCACCTCAGGTGGAAAGGGAAAACGGTCATCAGAACCACGCTTTGGGAAGCGTTTGTCAGGACAGGCCCTAGGCTTGGTCACAGCGGCCTGAAAACTGGAGTGGTTAAAGAACACACTCTTTGTCCTCTTAGGCAAGGTAAACTGGTGCTTTTCTGCCAGAGAGGGTTGCTCCTCTGATACTGGCGGATTGAGGTCCAGTACAGAATTAATGGACGCAATCAAATCACTAACATCTGAGTCACTTTCGGACAGATCAATGGGGCACATGGAGGTAGCCTCCGAGCCCCCAGTAAAGGCATCCTCCTCGTCCTGCGAGTCAGCTCTTGAATCAGAGCCGTGGGACGAGGAAGGAGAGGGGACCCTGTGTCTCCTTTTAGGAGGACGGGGTCTGGGACCAGATGAAGAATCCTCTGTGAGCTCCGCTGAGAGAGCCCTAGCAGCAGAGGCGCCCTGAGAAGGGGGCTGATGCATGTTCAGCAAAGTCCGGGACAGCTGTCCCATGGAGTCGGCAAAAGACTGGGAGATTGACCTAGAGAAGGATTCTACCCAAGCCGGGGGTTCAGCCACCGGAGCCGGAGCAGCCGGAGGGACCACTGTGGGTGCGATTCCAGGCTGAGGCATTGTCAGGTTAGAGCAGGCATCACAATGTGGATATGTGCTCGGTTCAGGCAGCACGAGCTTACATGCAGTGCAGCCTTGCTCCTCATGTGAGACATGCTGCTGAAGTGGGGTCTCTGAGCCAGAATGACCCCCAGAGAGTATATAAGAAGGTCCACAACCGGAGGTTGTGGCTTACCAGACCGTTTGTGTGCCCCCCAGATCTCACAGCCCGGACCCCCAAGCAGCTTAGCAGGGATGCTGCAGCCAGCGCTGATCCAGAGAAAAACGCTGAGAAAATGGCGCCGGAGCGAGGAGAGGGGGCGGGACCTGCTCTGAGTGGGATCTGGAGGGCCAAGGAGACTTACAGGGGAGGGGACATGTACTCAGTGAGGAGTGTCCCTCCCCTGTGCCGAACGGCCGCTGGGCGGAGCCGCACTGTCCCTCTGCATGATTGACATGCGAGGGCAGTGAAATCGAAAGTAGGCCTCCGGCGAAGCCGGGGCCTAAATTTAAGCGATGCGGCCGGCGCGCAGGCACCATCAGCGCGGTTCTCAGGCGACAACCAGAGAACCGGCCGGAAATGTCAGAAAAGTTACACAGCACACTCTCCCACCATAATAAAGTACCGGGACCCCCCGAATATAAACGTCTCAGGTACTTAGCTTGCTGAGACGCAGGGTTCCAAGTCCCTGGGGATGAGTGCTCCGTCCAGCAGGATCCTGAAGGGCTGCGGATGGAGACCGGCCTCCTGCAAAGCAAGGAGAACCGGGCATGTAAGGCTCCAGCCTTGGAATCAACCTTAACAACACCGCCGACACAGTGGGGTGAGAAGGGACATGCCGGGAGTCCAGGCTTGGACCCGCTTTTCTTCAAAAACTTTCCAAAAATGAAAAAATCAGATGAGAATGCATGTGTGGATGTATGCCTCCTGAACACAAAGCAATGAACTGGCTAGATCTGGTTATCCAGGGGATGTATATGCTCAGAGGGAGGAGCTACACTTTTTAGTGTAGTACTTTGTGTGTCCTCCGGAGGCAGAAGCTATACACCCCAATGTCTGGGTCTGGGTCTCCCATAGGAACGATAAAGAAATTTGTGTTTTGTACCAATAAATAGCAATATTAAGAAAACCCTGCAGTATCAGTTCATTTTTTGCCTTTTACTACCTGTGTGCCCGAGCAGAAGATTCTTCTATTGTGACTTTTTGTTTTTCACTCCGGTGCACTAATCTTTTACAGTTGAACCAGATTCTTCTCTATTTACATTGGACTTTGACTTGACCTGAACCCCAAGGGAAGTCACTAATTGGGCAGTTTGGGTCTCCGTGCAGATGCCGCCAGCCATAAACAGATCACTTCTGGGGGCGGTTAGGCTGGGTTTCACCAGATTTTTTATTTGGTGCACACTACATCCGTTTACGCTGTTGGCCCCAGTGTGAATCGATCAAACACTGCAAGCGTCTCGCACTGGGCCGAGCTCCGAGCGTACCAGAGCACAGCGATGCTCGCTCTAGTGGTTGGCATATGTAAACCACCACAAATGAAGGGAATTTTGTTTACTTACCGTAAATTCCTTTTCTTCTAGCTCCTATTGGGAGACCCAGACAATTGGGTGTATAGCTTCTGCCTCCGGAGGCCACACAAAGTATTACACTTTAAAAAGTGTAACCCCTCCCCTCTGCCTATACACCCTCCCGTGGACCACGGGCTCCTCAGTTTTGGTGCAAAAGCAGGAAGGAGGAAACTTATAAATTGGTCTAGGGTAAATTCAATCCGAAGGATGTTCGGAGAACTTAAGACCATAACCCAAAAGAACAACCAGCCCAAAGGGCACAGGGGTGGGTGCTGGGTCTCCCAATAAGAGCTAGAAGAAAAGGAATTTACGGTAAGTAAACAAAATTCCCTTCATCTTTGTCGCTCCATTGGGAGACCCAGACAATTGGGACGTCCAAGAGCAGTCCCTGGGTGGGTAAAAGAATACCTCAATAAGAAGAGCCGAAAACGGCCCCCTCTTACAGGTGGACAACCGCCGCCTGGAGGACTCGCCTACCTAGACTGGCGTCTGCCGAAGCATAGGTATGCACTTGATAGTGCTTCGTGAAAGTGTGCAGACTAGACCACGTAGCTGCCTGACACACCTGGTGAACCGTTGCCCGGTGCCGCAATGCCCAGGACGCACCTACAGCTCTGGTAGAATGGCCTTTCAGCCCTGAAGGGAGCGGAAGGCCCGAAGAACGGTAGGCCCCGAGAACCGGTTCCTTGATCCATCGAGCCAAGGTCGACTTGGAGGCCTGAGAGTCCATACGCTGGCCAGCGACAAGGACAAAAAGCGCATCTGAACGGCGCAGGGGCGCCGTGCGAGACACGTAGAACCGGAGTGCTCTCACTAGATCCAAAGAGTGCAAAACCTTTTCACACTGGTGAATTGGATTAGGGCAACAGGAAGGTAAGGAGATATCCTGATTTAGATGAAAAGGAGATACCACCTTAGAGAGAAATTCCGGGACAGGACGAAGAACCACCTTATCCTGGTGGAAAACCAGGAAGGGAGCCTTGCATGACAGCGCTGCAAGCTCAGACACTCTCTGAAGAGATGTGACTGTCACTAGGAAGGCCACCTTCTGCGAAAGACGGGAGAGAGAGACATCCCGCAGCAGCTCAAAAGGCGGCTTTTGAAGAGCCGTCCGGACTCTGCTAAGATCCAAGGGTTCCAACTGACGTTTGTAAGGCGGGACCATGTGGCAGACCCCCTGCAGGAACGTGCGGACCTGCGGAAGCCTGGCTAGACGCTTTTGAAAGAAAAACACGGAGAGCGTGGATACTTGGCCCTAGAGAGAGAGCCGAGGGACAAACCCTTGTCCATTCCAAATTGTAGGAATGAAATGAATGTGGGTAAGGCAAATGGCCATGGAGGAAAGCCGTTATCAGCGTACCAGGATAGAAAGACTTGCCAAGACCTGTAATAGATCTTGGCGGACGTTGGCTTCCTGGCTTGTCTCGTGGTGGCAATGACATTCTGAGATAACCCTGAAGACTCTAGGAGTCAGGGACCAATGGCCACCTAGTCAAGCTGAGGGCCACAGAATTCAGATGGAAAAAACGGGCCTTGTGACAGCAAGTCTGGGTGGTCTGGAAGTGCCCACGGTTGACCCACCGTGAGATGCCACAGATCCGGATACCACGACCGTCTCTGCCAGTCTGGAGCGACGAGCATGGCGCGACGGCAGTCGGACCTGATCCTGCGTAGTACCCTGGGCAGCATCGCCAGAGGGGGAAACACATAAGGCAGTCTAAACTGCGACCAATCCTGGACTAAAGCGTCCGCTGCCAGAGGTCTGTGATCCTGAGACCGTGCCATGAAGGCCAGGACCTTGAGAGATCGACGTCCTGCGTTCCTCAGGGGCGATGGATCTCTCGAAGCACTTTTGGGTGCAGAGACCATTCCCCCGCGTCCATGCCCTGATGACTGAAAAAATCTGCTTCCCAGTTTTCTACGCCTGGGATGTGAACTGCGGAGATGGTGGAGCCTGTGGTTTCCACCCACTGCAGAATCCGCCGGACTTCCTGGAAGGCTTGACGACTGCGAGTGCCGCCTCGGTTCGCGAACGGCACTGCCTCCATAGCTGCAACCATCTTCCCCAGGAAGTGCGTGAGGCGCCTTAAGGGGTGTGACTGACTCCGAAGAAGTGATTGCACCCCCGCCTGCAGAGAAAGCTGTTTGTCCCTGGAGAGTCGCCAGAGCGACGTGTTGACACGCCACCTGAGAAGGGGCCCAGAGCTTCTGAAGAAACGAGCCGCAGGACGAGAACTGAACTCTATCCTGCAACCATGAGACAGAATGTCTCTCACCCATCGGTCTTGAACTTGTGGCCACCAGGCGCCGCCGAAGCGGGAGAGCCTGCCACCGACCGGGAATGCGGCTAGGGTAGGCCGTGAGCCATGAGGAGGCCGTTTTGGAGGCAGTGCCCCCTGCGGCCTATTGGGGTCGTGACGTGGGCCGCCACGCATATGAGTTCCTCTGGCCTTTCTCCGGCCTGTTGGACGAAGAAGAATGTGGCTTGGCGGAGGGACGAAAGGACCGAAACCTCGATTGGATCTTTCTTTGCTGAGGTCTCTTAGGTTTGGACTGGGGTAAGGAGGAGACCTTTTTCTTGGATTCCTTAATAATATCATCCAATCGTTAGCCAAATAAACGGTCGCCAGAAAAAGGCAAACCAGTTAAGCCGAGTCTGGTTCCCTTTCGCGCAACCACATGGCCCTGCGAACTGCCACGGAGTTAGCATATGCTACAGCCGTGCGGCTAGTGGAGTCCAGGACGACGTTCATGGCGCAGGACTAAAAAGCTGATGCCCGAGAGTCAAGGACGGAACATGCGGAGCAAAATTCCATGTGACAGCATTAAACTCCTTCAGACAAGCCTAGATTGCTTGGAGAGCCCACACGGCTGCAAAGGCCGGGGCGAAAGACGTGCCCGTGGTCTCATAGATGGACTTCACCAAGAGCTCTGTCTGTCAGTGGCATCCTTCAGGGATGAGCCATTTGCAGCAGACAACGGACCTAGCAGCCAATTTGGAGACTGGAGGATCCATCTTGGGAGAATGAGCCCAACTCTTAACGACTTCAGATGGAAAGGGGTAACGCGTGTCAGTGTGACGTTTAACCCAACGCTTGTCCGAGACCGCTCCGGGTTTCTGGACAGCATCCCTGAAGTTAGAGTGAACAAAAAACGTATTGCGTGTACGTTTGGGGAACGGAAACTGGAGTTTCTCCTGCTGAGAAGCCGACTCCTCTACAGGAGGAGGCGGAGGAGAGCGAACCAGCACCTGGATGATGAACGAGATAAGATCATTTACTAATGCATCCCTCTCAGGAGAATCAAGGTTAAGGTTGAAGTCAGGGCCAGAGCCCTGAGCTCCCCCGTCCGCCTCGCCTTCCTGAGAGTCCTCAAGCTGGGATCCCTAGCAGCGTGAGGAAGTCGGGGAAGAGTCCCAGCGAGACCGCGTAGCCGGTCTTGGACTGTGGTCCGGGCAGGAGTCCTCCGCCTGAGACCTAGGGCTCAACCTGGGAACGCGCTGCGGCGCTAACCAAGCGGGGCCTGTATGAGACAAGCTAACAGGGCCAGGGCCTGTGAAAGGTCCAGTCTGGACTGTAATGCCTCAAGGAGCTTAGAAGACCATTTGATCATATGAAAATGACTGAGGGCCAACACCGGTGACTCTGTCCCTGCAGCCTGCTCAGGGGGAGCAGGGGGGTCTACATGAGCCGAGGGGCCCACCAGTGCCCGAGGCTCCGGCTGAGCAAGCCAGGCAGGAGTCGAGCCTTGCTCACAGTGAGGGTAGGTGGATCCCGCGGGTAACATAACCCCACAAGAGGTACAGACCGCGAGAAAAACCTGTGCCTGTTGTCTCCTAGGAGAGTGACCACTGAAGGTAAATGTGAACAAAGGGTATGCAGTCTGTCCGAACAGAAGTATATATAATATATACATATGTATCCGGCACCCTAGGGGGACCAGCAGCGGGTGCTGTGTTTACCCTGAGCTCCCCTGAGAAGCACCCACCGGCAGAATGCCAGAAAATGGCCGCCGGAGCTCTCAGAGGAGGAGTGGGGCCGAGGGCGGCGCCAGCAAAGAGCGGGAGTCTGGGTTCCCCACAGTGGTCAGTGAGGGGGGAGGAAGACATGCAGGATGTTCCAGCCCTCACATCCGACGTCATGTCGGTAATCCCGCCCTTACCCCTGACAGGCAGGCCCGGGGGCGGGATTTTTGCGACTAGGCCGCGGTGAAGCCGGGGACTAAATTTGAGGCCGCGCCCGACCAGCAGGCCCGGTCGGCGCGGAAGTCCACCTGCCTCCTCAGTTTTACAACTACCGCGGCTTCCGGGAAGAAGGTGCGCTCCCTGTACAGTCCCCAATGGGGACACAGAGTACCTTTAAGTAGCAGGGCCCGGTCCCTGAGGTTGAAGAGGCTCCGGTCCGGCAGGTTCCACCAGGGGCTGCGGATGGAGCACGGTCCCAGCAAATGGATGACCGCTCAGGTCCCACTTCTCCCAGCCGCATAAGGGATGGTGAAGGAAAAACGGCATGTGGCTCCAGCCTTTGTACCCGCAATGGGTACCTCAACCTTAACAACACCGCCGACATAGTGGGGTGAGAAGGGAGCATGCCGGGGGCCCCGTGGGGGTCCTCTTTTCTTCCAACCGACAACTAAGTTATGAGAATGCATAAGTGGATGTGTGCCTCCTTCCACACAAAGCATAAAACTGAGGAGCCCGTGGTCCACGGGAGGGTGTATAGGCAGAGGGGAGGGGTTACACTTTTTAAAGTGTAATACTTTGTGTGGCCTCCGGAGGCAGAAGCTATACACCCAATTGTCTGGGTCTCCCAATGGAGCGACAAAGAAAATGTCTGTTTGGTATGAACACTGAACCTCGGGTTCGCTCATCTCTTCTCTTGGATTAAAGAAGGGAATTTTGTTTACTTACCGTAAATTCCTTTTCTTCTAGCTCCAATTGGGAGACCCAGACAATTGGGTGTATAGCTACTGCCTCCGGAGGCCACACAAAGTACTACACTTAAAAGTGTAAGGCCCCTCCCCTTCTGGCTATACACCCCCCCGTGGGATCACGGGCTCCTCAGTTTTAGTGCAAAAGCAAGAAGGAGGAAAGCCAATAACTGTTTTAAAGACAAATTCAACCCGAGAAACAACCTCGGAGAACTGAACTGTTCAATATGAACAACATGTGCACCCGAAAAAAACAAACTTCCTAAGAAAACAGGGCGGGTGCTGGGTCTCCCAATTGGAGCTAGAAGAAAAGGAATTTACGGTAAGTAAACAAAATTCCCTTCTTCTTTGTCGCTCCTAATTGGGAGACCCAGACAATTGGGACGTCCAAAAGCAGTCCCTGGGTGGGTAAAAGAATACCTCGTGATAGGGCCGTCAAACAGCCCCTTTCCTACAGGTGAGCCACCGCCGCCTGAAGGACTTGTCTACCTAGGCCGGCATCCGCCGAAGCGTAGGTATGCACCTGATAATGCTTGGTAAAAGTGTGCAGACTCGACCAGGTAGCCGCCTGGCACACCTGCTGAGCCGTAGCCTGGTGCCGTAATGCCCATGACGCACCCACGGCTCTGGTAGAATGGGCCTTCAGTCCTGATGGAATCGGAAGCCCAGCAGAACGGTAGTGTGAAGAATTGGTTCCTTGATCCACCTCGCAAGGGTGGATTTGGAAGCTTGCGACCCTTTACGCTGACCAGCGACAAGGACAAAGAGTGCATCCGAGTGACGCAGAGGCGCCGTGCGGGAAATGTAGATCCTGAGTGCTCTCACCAGATCCAATAAATGCAAACCCTTTTCAAATTGGTGAACTGGATGCGGACACAAAGACGGTAAAGTGATATCTTGATTAAGATGAAAGGAAGATACCACCTTGGGAAGAAATTCTGGAATTGGACGCAGAACTACCTTGTCCTGGTGAAACACCAGGAATGGAGATCTGCATCATAACGCCCCCAGCTCGGACACTCTCCGAAGAGACGTGACCGCCACTAGAAAGGCCACTTTCTGTGAAAGACGAGAAAGGGAAACCTTCTTCATAGGCTCGAAAGGCGGCTTCTGGAGAGCAATTAGAACCTTGTTCAGGTCCCAGGGCTCCAACGGCCGCTTGTAAGGGGGGACGATATGACAAAGCCCTTGCAGGAACGTGCGTACCTGAGGAAGTCGCGCCAGGCGTTTCTGAAAAAATACGGATAGCGCGGAGACCTGACCCTTAAGGGAGCCAAGTGACAAACCTTTTTCCAACCCAGACTGCAGGAAGGAGAGAAAAGTAGGCAATAAACTCCCTGAGCCGAGCACCAAGATAGGAATATCCTCCACGTCCTGTGGTAGATCTTGGCGGAGGATGGCTTCCTAGCCTGTCTCATGGTGGCAACCACTTCATGAGATAAACCTGAGGCCGCTAGGATCCAGGACTCAATGGCCACACAGTCAGGTTCAGGGCCGCAGAATTCAGATGGAAAAACAGCCCTTGAGACAGCAAGTCTGGACGGTCTGGTAGTGCCCACGGATGGCCTACCGTGAGGTGCCACAGATCCGGGTACCACGACCTCCTTGGCCAGTCTGGAGCGACGAGAATGGCGCGGTGACAGTCGGACCTGATTTTGCGGAGCACTCTGGGCAACAATGCCAGAGGTGGGAACACATACGGTAGCCGGAACTGCGACCAGTCTTGAACTAAGGCGTCTGCCGCCAGAGCTCGCTGATCGTGAGACCGTGCCATGAAAACCGGGACCTTGTTGTTGTGCCGTGACGCCATCAGGTCGACGTCCGGCATCCCCCAGCGGCGACAGATCTCCTGAAACACGTCCGGGTGAAGAGACCATTCCCCTGCGTCCATGCCCTGGCGACTGAGAAAGTCTGCTTCCCAGTTTTCTACGCCTGGGATGTGAACTGCGGATATGGTGGATGCCGTGTCTTCCACCCACGTCAGAATCCGCCGGACTTCCTGGAAGGCTTGCCGACTGCGTGTTCCCCCTTGGTGGTTGATGTATGCCACCGCTGTGGAGTTGTCCGACTGAATTCGGATCTGCTTGCCTTCCAGCCACTGTTGGAAGGCTTGTAGGGCAAGATAGACTGCTCTGATCTCCAGAACATTGATCTGAAGGGTGGACTCTTTCCGAGTCCACGTACCTTGAGCCCTGTGGTGGAGAAACACTGCTCCCCACCCTGATAGACTCGCATCTGTCGTGACCACCGCCCAGGATGGGAGTAGAAAGGACTTTCCTTTTGACAATGAGGTGGGAAGAAGCCACCACCGGAGAGATTCCTTGGCTGCCTGAGAGAGGGAGACCTCCCTGTCGAGGGACGTCGACTTCCCGTCCCATTGGCGGAGAATGTCCCATTGTAGTGGACGCAGATGAAACTGCGCAAAAGGAACTGCTTCCATTGCTGCTACCATCTTCCCTAGGAAGTGCATGAGGCGCCTCAAGGGGTGCGACTGGCCCTGAAGGAGAGATTGCACCCCTATCTGTAGCGAGCACTGTTTGTCCAGTGGAAGTTTCACTATCGCTGAGAGGGTATGAAACTCCATGCCAAGATATGTTAGTGATTGGGTCGGGGTTAGATTTGACTTTGAAAAGTTGATAATCCACCCGAAACTCTGGAGAGTCTTCAGTGCCACGTTCAGGCTGTGTTGGCATGCCTCTTGAGAGGGTGCCTTGATAAGTAGATCGTCCAGATACGGGATCACGGAGTGACCTTGCGAGTGCAGGACTGCTACTACTGCTGCCATGACCTTGGTGAAGACCCGAGGGGCTGTCGCCAGCCCGAAAGGTAGAGCTACGAACTGCAGGTGTTCGCTTCCTATAACGAAGCATAGAAAACGCTGATGCTCTGGCGCAATTGGCACGTGGAGATACGCATCCTTGATGTCTATTGATGCTAGGAAATCTCCTTGAGACATTGAGGCGATAACGGAGCGGAGAGATTCCATCCGGAACCTCCTGGTTTTTACGTGTTTGTTGAGCAGCTTTAGATCCAGGACGGGACGGAACGACCCGTCTTTCTTTGGCACCACAAACAAATTGGAGTAAAAACCGTTACCTTGTTCCTGAAGAGGAACAGAAGTCACCACTCCTTCCGCCTTTAGAGCGGACACCGCTTGGAGCAGAGCATCGGCTCGGTCGGGCGGTGGAGAAGTTCTGAAGAAGCGAGTTGGAGGACGAGAGCTGAACTCTATCCTGTACCCGTGAGACAGAATGTCTCTCACCCAACGGTCTTTGACCTGTGACAGCCAAATGTCGCCAAAGCGGGAGAGCCTGCCACCGACCGAGGATGCGGAGAGAGGAGGCTGAGAGTCATGAGGAAGCCGTCTTGGTAACGGTTCTTCCGGCTGGCTTTTTTGGGCGTGATTGAGTCCGCCAAGAATCTGAGCCCCTCTGATCTTTTTGAGTCCTTTTGGACGAGGAGAATTGGGACCTGCCTGAGCCTCGAAAGGACCGAAAACCAGACTGTCCCCTCCTCTGTTGGGGTTTGTTTTGTCTGGGCTGAGGTAAGGATGAATCCTTACCCTTGGAGTGTTTAATGATTTCATCCAAACGCTCACCAAACAATCGGTCACGAGAAAAAGGCAAACTGGTTAAGCACTTCTTGGAAGAAGAATCTGCCTTCCATTCTCTCAACCACAGGGCTCTGCGTAAAACCACAGAGTTGGCTGACGCCACCGCCGTACGGCTCGTAGAGTCTAGGACAGCATTAATCGCGTAAGACGCGAATGCAGACATTTGAGAGGTCAAGGGTGCCACCTGCGGAGCAGATGTACGTGTGACCGTGTCGACCTGTGTAAGCCCAGCTGAAATAGCTTGGAGTGCCCATACGGCTGCGAATGCTGGCGCCAACGACGCTCCAATCGCTTCATAGATGGATTTTAACCAGAGCTCCATCTGTCTGTCAGTGGCATCTTTAAGTGCCGCCCCATCTTCCACTGCAACTAGAGATCTGGCTGCAAGCCTGGAGATTGGAGGGTCCACCTTGGGACACTGTGTCCAGCCCTTGACCACGTCAGGGGGAAAAGGATAGCGTGTATCTTTAAGCCGTTTGGAAAAACGCTTATCTGGATAAGCGTGGTGTTTCTGGATTGAGTCTCTAAAGTCAGAATGGTCCAGAAAAGTGCTTAATTTACGCTTGGGATACCTGAAATGGAATTTCTCCTGCTGTGAAGCTGCCTCCTCCGCAGGAGGAGTTGGTGGAGAAATATCTAACATCTTATTGATGGATGCTATAAGATCATTCACTATGGCGTCACCATCCGGGGTATCTAGATTGAGAGCGGCCCCAGCATCAGACTCCTGATCAGTTACATCCGCCTCATCACACAGAGTCGTCCCGCTGGGACCCTGACCAGTGTGATGAAGTTGAGGGTCGCTCATAGCGAGCCCGCTTAGGTTGTCTGGGACTGTCGTCCGAGTCAGAGCCGTCACCCTGGGGTGCATGTGACACCCCCGGAGCTAGGAAGTGGTCCAGCTGAGGGGGACAAGGGGGCAATGAATCCACAGTGCCCATGGTCTGAGTTACTGGTCTAGACTGCAATGTTTCAAGAATTTTAGACATAGTCATAGACAATCTGTCAGCAAAAGCTGCAAACTCCGTCCCTGTCACCTGGACAGCATTCACAGGTGGTTCTCCCTGGGTCACCTCTAGCAGCGGCCCCGGCTGAGCAATTGCCACAGGGGCCGAGCACTGCACACAATGGGGGTCAGTGGAACCTGCCGGTAGATTAGCCCCACATGCGGTACAAGCAGCATATAAAGTCCGTGCCTTGGCACTTTTGCTTTTTGCGGACGACATGCTGTTGTCTCCTTGAGAAATCTAAGGAGGGTATATAGCAGAAAAAACACCAGCGACTGTACAGTGTAAAGTATTGCCAGCACAAAATACAAGTACACTATGGCACAAGTGGGGGAGAGCCCTTGAGGGCTGCTTACCGCCCGCTGAAAAGCGGGTGTGAGGTCGTAGAATCCCTTGTCTGAGTCTCCCCGTCTCCCCTCTGCAGCTCAGCGTGCAGGCAGGAATGGCTGCCGGCGTCCTGTGAAGAGGGGCGGACCGTGGGCGTCACAAACAAAAGTGCGGGAAACTGCGTCCCACTGTGCCTAGTGTGAGGGCTGGAGTATGTAAAACAGACTCCAGCTCTTAGCGCTGCTGGTCTGTACAGCGTCCCGCCCTCCTCCTGACTGGCAGGTCTGGGGGCGGGAACGATACGAACTAGGCCGCAAAAGCCGGGGACTGTAGTAATCTAGCGCGGCCGTCATATATGCACGGCCAGCGCGGAAGTCCCCGGCGCACCACAAATCCCAGCCGCGACGCAGTAAAAACTGACCCCCGTGGCCGGATCGGCCGATCGTACTAAGTCACCTCACTCAGCAGAGCTGTAGTGAGTAACGGCACAAGCGCAGCAGCGCTGTTTACCCCCGGCGCACTAACACACCCAGCAATGCTGCGGTGTGCGTGCGATAAGCACGGGGACACGGAGTACCTTGATGGAGCAGGGTCCTGTCCCTGAGGAAACTCCGCTCCGTATCCAGCAGATCCTCCAGGGGCTGTGGATGGAGCACGGCCTCAGTGCCCGGAGACCGGTAAAGTCCCACTTCACCCAGAGCCCTAATGGGGATGGGGAAGGAATCAGCATGTGGGCTCCAGCCTCCGTACCCGCAATGGGTACCTCAACCTTAACAAACACCGCCGACATAAAGTGGGGTGAGAAGGGAGCATGCTGGGGGCCCTCGTATGGGCCCTCTTTTCTTCCATCCGACATAGTCAGCAGCTGCTGCTGACTAAACAGTGGAGCTATGCGTGGATGTCTGGCCTCCTTCGCACAAAGCATAAAACTGAGGAGCCCGTGATCCCACGGGGGGGTGTATAGCCAGAAGGGGAGGGGCCTTACACTTTTAAGTGTAGTACTTTGTGTGGCCTCCGGAGGCAGTAGCTATACACCCAATTGTCTGGGTCTCCCAATTAGGAGCGACAAAGAAATTATTTTTTGGCTACATAATAGATGAAAACTATAGAAGATCCTATCTGATTTATTAGTACGGGCGTTACTACTGGGCTGCAATATGGCTCGGTGCACTACACGTAACTAGAAAAGCCTTTCCTAGGTGCAGGTATAATGCCAAGCAGCCAGCCCCCTCCTAGGAGTGATGTGGCCGTTCATCACCTGCTGTATGTGATTACCCTCATCAGTAAGTTTGCATTTCTGGGAATTTTCTACACATCTGATCCCACTTTGAGATTGGAAATGACGTCACGAGCGCAGAATCCAGATTTCAACCAAAGTCACTGATCTGCTCATTTCATCCCCCAAAAAGAAGAAGATTTCTGGAAAACACTCAAAATGTCAAATGCCGTATCTTTCAGATTATAAGACGCACTTTTACTCCCAAAAAATTGTGAAGCTAAATGAGGGGTGCGTCTTATAACGTCTTATAATGTAGCTTACCAGGTAATGGCGAGGGGTAGCCGGAGGCAGGGGCAATGCTGCAGGCACTGTGCTGGAGGCCACTGTGCTGAGGGGCGGTGAGGCAGGGGCTATCCTTAGGTTGGTGGTGCGGCTTCAAATAATGGCGCCCGGAATCAGCGTGTGTGCAGATGGAGCTCTCCGCTCAAGATCTCATATGCGCACATGCCGCCTACAGCCCAGCAGCAGACATTAAGAAAATGGCGCCTGGAGGTGGCGCGTGCACAGATGAGATATTGGCTTGTCACTGAGCCAATAGCTCAATCTGCGCACATGCAGATTCCGGGCGCCATTATTTGACGTCGCACTGCCGACCTAAGGATGGCCCCTGCCTCACCGCCCCCCAGCACAGCAGTGTACAACACAACAGCCCCCAGCACCTAAGCATGGCCCTGCCTCACCTCGTCGCTTGCAGCACAACAGCCCCCAGCACCCAAACATGGCCCTGACTCACCTCGTCATCCGCAGCACAACAGCCCCCAGCACCCAAACATGGCCCTGACTCACATAGTCATCTGCAGCAAAACAGCCCCCAGCACCTAAGCATGGCCCTGCCACACCTAGTCATCTGCAGCAAAACAGCCCCCAGCACCTAAGCATGGCCCTGCCTCACCTCGTCATCCGCAGCACAACAGCCCCCAGCACCCAAACATGGCCCTGACTCACATAGTCGCCCCCAGCCCCTAAGCATGGCCCTGCCTCACCTCGTCATCCGCAGCAAAACAGCCCACAGCACCTAAGCATGGCCCTGCCTCACCTAGTCATCCGCAGCAAAACAGCCCCCAGCACCCAAACATGGCCCTGACTCACCTCGTCGCCCCCAGCACCTAAGCATGGCCCTGCCTCACCTAGTCGCCCGAAGCACAACAGCCCCCAGCACCTAAGCATGGCCTTGCCTAACCTCGTCGTCCGCAGCACAACAGCCCCCAGCACCTAAGCATGGCCCTGCCTCACCTCGTCGCCCGCAGCACAACAGCCCCCAGCACCTAAGCATGGCCCTGCCTCACCTCATCGCTCGCAGCACAACAGCCCCCAGCACCCAAGCATGGCCCTGCCTCACCTCATCGCCCGCAGCACAACAGCCCCCAGCGCAGTTCACAGTAGTTTATGGATCTTGCATACCTCATGCTGCCCGCAGCGAGCATCTGGGACACCGGCCACACCATCGCCCTTGCTCCATGCTCCACCACTGCCCCTGCCGCCTGTGACCCCACTCAACTACCGCTGCTGCAACTCTCCGGTAAGACACCACCAGATTAGAAAACAGACCCCATTTTTTTCCCCCTCTAAATTTGGGGTGTGTCTTATCATCCGGTGAGTCTTAAAAACCAAAAAATACGGTAAATGTGCCGGCTTCCACGATGTTTCATCTGTGTTTGTGTCACTTGTGATTTCCATAATTCCTATAACAACATCATCATCTACATATGATTAGTCTGCGTCTTGCAGTGGGTCGTACCTGGAGTAGAGGTGCACCAGCAGCCCCAGGGGGGTCCCGGCCTGGAGGTTCTTTGAGGTGTGGTCTCTCTTATGAGCTTTTTCATTATACATGAGAAGGAAGGCATCGATTTCAGAAGAGGTCAGAGATGGAAGACTTGCCAGGTTGGCCACCGTGGGGAGGTCCCGAGACTCCAGCCCCCATTGTTCAGCATAAGAAACCTCCAAGGGGAGAGAATAGAATTAATGATAGAACAAAAAGACCCAGAAAGTGGATTATACAGAAAAATGTCCATGCTTGAATGTACATGAAATGCTCAATTTTAGCGCAATTAAAGGTATTGTAAGGGGCTGGAAAACAATTGGTTAATAAATTACTTTTTCCAGAAACTGACTTTTGTGGATGGCGTCCGATATATTTGCGGAGAACACCGGGGTGTAAAAGAACCCCGGATTATCACATGACTGTTTATTTCAGGAAACAAATATAATAAAACTAAGTTTAAATTAGTGGCTTTATATGAAAAGTAATCGCTATATGTAATTTAATGATGGGCTAAGGGGGTGAGCCTATTCAGAAACAGTCTAGATAGGGGTATGCAACTACAAAACACATTACACAGATGGGGTGGGGGGGCCTGATCGGGTAGAGAGGGGCCGAGGTTAATTAGGGGATCAAAGATGGGGGTGTATTAAGTTTTTTAGGAGTGGAATGATGTGCCACCAAACTTTTCTTCCCGAGTCTTGAGATAAGTCATTAGTGTAGAAGGTCCTATAGAAATCATTAGTGTAGAAGGTCCTATAGAAATCATTAGTGTAGAAGGTCCTATAGAAATCATTAGTGTAGAAGGTCCTATAGAAATCATTAGTGTAGAAGGTCCTACAGAAATCATTAGTGTAGAAGGTCCTACAGAAATCATTAGTGTAGAAGGTCCTACAGAAATCATTAGTGTAGAAGGTCCTACAGAAATCATTAGTGTAGAAGGTCCTACAGAAATCATTAGTGTAGAAGGTCCTATAGAAATCATCAGTGTAGAAGGTCCTATAGAAATCATCAGTGTAGAAGGTCCTATAGAAATCATCAGTGTAGAAGGTCCTACAGAAATCATTAGTGTAGAAGGTCCTATAGAAAAAGACTGGCGGCACTTCCTAACTTTCTAATGTGAACAGGTGCAAACCAAGCATGAAACATAGTAACAAAAAAGAGACATCTGCCCTCTGTAGTGCTAAGATATATGTAACAATGAATATAGACATGCAATACTGTATGGTAAAACATGTCAAAATTAAGACACTTGGTACACAACAAAGGCCTGTTTTATTTGAGCCCAACAGCCAACGACAAGGCAACCTCTTATTGTTGGCTCCCTATCAAACTAATGACTCTCTTTGGGGTAAAAAAAACTTGCAATTGATGGGCGGATAGGAAACTGCTAATGCTGAATTAAAATCTCCTGAGGCTGAGAAGCAGGAGTGCTCACAACCATCAGGCTTTTTCTTATATTACAGGGTCATACCTTCTGATTGAGCCCTCCTGCTCTTCAGCCTCAGGCGATTTTAATTCTTCATTTTTAGGTTTCTGTCCGCTCATAATTTGTAGGTTTTTTAACCCAAAAGAGATACATCAGTTTGACAGAGTCCCAACAATAAGGCCAGGTGCGCACGTTGCGTTTTTTCTTGCATTTTAAACTGCACTGTGTCAATGACAAAATTAATGTGTTTTGCTTCCCAAGTAAAGTATGAAAAAAAGAAAAAAAAAAAAAAAAACAGAAATCCTATCCACACGTTGATTTTTTTTTTCGGCAACGTTTTGTTTGACAAATAGTTGTCAAAATTGTTACGAAAAAAAAAGCAGCGTGTTCATTCTTTTTGCGCTTTGGTCACGTTTTGTCAAAATTGAAATGAATGAGGTGTGTCAAAACGCAAACCAAAATGTTAGCTGTGTTTTCGCACTGCGTTTTGGCTTAGTTTTGGATGCATTTTTGTCAACAAAAACACAGGTCACCAACTTTTTGCCATTCTCTCTCTGCCTCATACTCCCCGATCACCGGCGCGGCTGTCACACGGCTCCTGCGGCCTCTTCTGTTTCTGAAAATGCCGGTCGCTCATTAGGCTCATTTCATATTCACTGCTTCCCCCGCCCACCAGCGCCTATGACTGGTTGCAGTCCGACACGCCCCCACGCTGAGTGACAGCTGACTGTAACCAATCACAGGTACTGGTGGGCGGGTCTATATCATATAGTAAAATAAATTAAAAAAAACAAAAAACCACAGCAGTGTGCGGTCCCCCAATTTTGATACCCAGCCAAAATAAAGCCTCACAGCTGGGGGCTGGTATTCTCAGGCTGGGGAGACCCACGTTATTGGGAGCTCCCCAGCCTAAAAATAATCAGCCAGCAGCCGCCCGGAATTCCCGCAGCCATTAGATGCGACAGTCCTGGGACTTTACTCAGCTCATCCCGATTGACCTGGTGCAATCGGGGTAATAAGGAGTTAATGGCAACTCATAGCTGCCACTAGTCCTAGGTTAATCATGGCAGACGTCTATGAGACATCCCCTCATCAGTAATCTGTAAGTGAAAGTAAATAAACACAAACACCGAAAAATCTTTTATTTGAAATAAAAGACAAAAAAGCCCCCTCTTTCACCACTTTATTAACCCCAAAAAAAACACCCCTCCAGCCAGGTCCGACGTAATCCACACGAGGTCTCACGACGCTTCCAGCACTGCTACATCTGACACTCACAGCGAGCGCCATAAAATAAGACTGCCCGCTGTGAGCTCCACGCAGCAAGTGAAGTGAGTCGCACTATCAGTGGTGACATCACATTACTCAGGTTATCCACTGCCACAGCTGGAGTCCTACACCTTTGACAGCAAATCACCCGAGTGACTGAAGTGAGCCGTGCGATCAGCGGTGCCGTCACTCAGGTGATTTCCATTCACAGCATGAGTCCTCCACCTGTGACAGCAAATCAGGCCACTACACAGACAGAACAGCGTGAGGAGAATGAACTCGGGGGAACCTCTGACGCCACAACTGCAAGCCCCGCACTACTACCTGAGTTCATTCTCATTGCGGGGCTCTGTCTCTGTCTGCGTGTAGTCATGCTCTATGGTGCTCGCTGTGACAGGACAGGGATGTAGCAGAGCTGAATCGCAGTGGGACCTCGTGTGGATTACTTTGGACCTGCAGGGTGTCGTGGGGTAAATAGAGTGGTGAAACAGCGTACTTTTTGTATTTTATTTCAAATAAAGATATACATCCCCAAAATGCTTTATTTACTTTCACTTACATATTAGTGATGGGGGCGGGGTTTCATATACGACTGCCATCACTAGTCTAGGACTTAGTGGCTGCTGTGGGCCGCCATTAATGCCTTATTTCCCCCATTGCCACCACACCAGGGCAACGGGAAGAGCCATGCCCAGTACCAGAATTGGCGCAACTTATGGATGCGCCACTTCTGGGGCGGCTGTGAGCTGCTATTATTAGGCTGGAAAGGGCCAAATAACGATGGGCCTTCCCAGCCTAATAATATTAGCCTTCAGTGGTCTGCTGCACCTTGGCTGGTTTTAGAAAAATGGGGGGGACCCCATGTCTTTTTTTTTTTTTTTTTTTTTTTTTTTTTTAATAAACCAAATAATTAAGAGAAGAAAAAAAAAATGTGGGATCCCCTCTATTTTTCATAACAAGCCAAGGTACAGCAGACAGCTGAGGGTTGCAGCCTACAGCTGCTACTGTTGCTGTGCTGGATATGAAAAATGCGGGGGGACCCCCACGTCATTTTTTTACCAAAACAAAAATTTAAAAAACAGCTGTCCAAGCTAGCTATCCCTCTATCAAGCTATTCTGTTATTAATTTCTATCTATTCTACCTGTTCTTTCTTAATATCTATTCTATATGTTCTATCTATTCTAGCTATCAATTATCCCATATTTTATTTCTCCTTTAAAAAATGCACAGACAAAAACGCATCGAATGTGTTTTTACCGCCTTTTTTTTTGTCACAGTATTTACAGTTGTCAAGTCGGCCAGAGGGTGCATTTTGTTTTTTTGTCAAATCAAGAACGTAGCGGACATACCCTAAGAGATCGCCTTGGCATTGGCTGTTGGGCTTACATACAACTGGCCATTTTTGTGTGCTAAGTATCTCAATTTGTACATGTTTTCCATAGCAGTATGACAGGTCTTTATTCCTATATTCATTGTTATACATATCTTAACACTACAGAGGACAACTGTCTGTTGCTTGTGTAGCAGGTGACTGATAGGACTAATCGCCTTACCTGGAGTAATTTTTTGGCCAATTCAAGGAACTGAACCTTTGATTTAATTTCTTCCAAATGACCTTTAAGCTTTGGTAATAAGTCTTTTACATCGGATCCTACAGAAAATAAAATACTTAGAGGTACGATATGCCCAAGGGGTACAATCCAAGAAGCTCACTTAAGTATACATTAAAGGATCCACCAGTCTCCCCAAAACTGGTAGATCAGCAAATATTCATCTAATGTATGTGACACCCTTAAAGGAATTACTTTCCTCTTCATAAATGGATATTGTTGGCTAGAGCTTGTAAATACAATCATTAAATATACTGTTTATTATAATGTGCAGCCGTTCTTAATTATTAAATTAAAACCCCATTTTGTTTACAGCTTGTTGTCAAGGAGACCGACCACCGCTGCGGTCCTACTTGTAAGCACTGCCATGAAGATGACTGGGATGAAGAGGTAACAGATACTGGCCAGCCGCAAAACAAAGCTTACATACAAGCTTAGTAGAAAAGAGAGTGTGCAGGTTCTGCGCATGTTTTGCTGTCTAGCAGTGGTGGTCGGTTTCCAAGGCAACGGGCTGTAAACAAAATAAATGTAAGCTGAAAATGTAAATAAGCATTCAAATTCTTGTAGTTACAAGCACGATTCATCTATGGAGAGCGGAATAACCTTTTTACTTTTAGTGATGGCCGGGTGTCTTTCACTTTGTGGACGCCTCTTGACCACAGACAAGGACACATCTATATCTGGGAATGGACTGGACAGTTATTTGAACCTTTGCAAGTTAGGTCTCGGCCACCTCCGGCAGTCCTGTAGACAATGAATGGAGCGGTGACATGCACAGGTCGGCCTGGCTTTGTACTAAAGAGGCACGTCAGACCCATTTCTCCGGAGCAATGAATGCCCCAGTGGCTGGATTTCTCCAGCGATCAGCACAATATCACAGTGATGGCGAACCTGTGGCACTCCAGCTGTTGCAAAACTACAATTCCCATCATGTCTTCACAGCCAAAGCTTTTGCTTTGAATGGCCAGGCATGATGGGAATTGTAGTTTTGCAACAGCTGGAGTGCCACAGGTTCGCCATCACTGACCTAGTCTATGGATGGGGAATTGTATGCAAGGATGGGAATATCCACGGGCAGCACGAATCACAGACCGGCTCCATTATTGCAGCCACGTATGTTTTACTCAAACACTGTGGTCCTTAAGAGAACAATATTTTAAAACGGTAAACAGGGACTAATCACAAATAGGGGTATACTGCTAGAGTCTCCGAATGTTACCTTCGGACTGACAGGTCTCTCCCTACACATGCAGAAACAGACAAGTGGAGCCCCGTCAGCCCAGGAGAGTGGGGTGGGGAGACATCACGGGGGTCCGTCCTCTGACCAGTGATCATAGTCCCCTCAGATGTTCTCTCTGATACACCACAACATTTCAGAATAATCAAACATGACGCGAGTAACACAGTCGGTCTGTGATTTAGGCTTCCCATAGTTTGGTTGATGGTTCCCTTTAAGGGGAAAATGTCAGTGGATTCATGCTGCCCAAACTTCAGGGAGCATAAATCAGAGTCGGCCGTTTAAGAGAAAACATAGAAAGTTGCGGACGAGTACGATATGAGTACATTAGAATAGTCTGGCTCCTGCCCCTGATTGACAGGTCTCCTCCCCATGTACACACAAGGGAGAAAGCTGTCAATCACCTAAAGCCATGCAGAGGGAAAGTCGGCTTCGAACCAATCTCTTCTATTCCCATGGCCTCTGGTCAAAGTGTTCCACATACCTGGCTGCAATCACACAGCCAGACTCCGATTCATGATGACCGCTGATTGGGCACCAAGAATCAACGGACAAGTTCCCCCCTGCAATGATGAGAGACAGGGAGACCAACAGAGAGACCGGGAGGGAGACCGACAGAGAGACCGGGAGGGAGACCGACAGAGAGACCGGGAGGGAGACCGACAGAGAGACCGGGAGGGAGACCGACAGAGAGACCGGGAGGGAGACCGACAGAGAGACCGGGAGGGAGACCGACAGAGAGACCGGGAGGGAGACCGACAGAGAGACCGGGAGGGAGACCGACAGAGAGACCGGGAGGGAGACCGACAGAGAGACCGGGAGGGAGACCGACAGAGAGACCGGGAGGGAGACCGACAGAGAGACCGGGAGGGAGACCGACAGAGAGACCGGGAGGGAGACCGACAGAGAGACCGGGAGGGAGACCGACAGAGAGACCGGGAGGGAGACCGACAGAGAGACCGGGAGGGAGACCGACAGAGAGACCGGGAGGGAGACCGACAGAGAGACCGGGAGGGAGACCGACAGAGAGACCGGGAGGGAGACCGACAGAGAGACCGGGAGGGAGACCGACAGAGAGACCGGGAGGGAGACCGACAGAGAGACCGGGAGGGAGACCGACAGAGAGACCGGGAGGGAGACCGACAGAGAGACCGGGAGGGAGACCGACAGAGAGACCGGGAGGGAGACCGACAGAGAGACCGGGAGGGAGACCGACAGAGAGACCGGGAGGGAGACCGACAGAGAGACCGGGAGGGAGACCGACAGAGAGACCGGGAGGGAGACCGACAGAGAGACCGGGAGGGAGACCGACAGAGAGACCGGGAGGGAGACCGACAGAGAGACCGGGAGGGAGACCGACAGAGAGACCGGGAGGGAGACCGACAGAGAGACCGGGAGGGAGACCGACAGAGAGACCGGGAGGGAGACCGACAGAGAGACCGGGAGGGAGACCGACAGAGAGACCGGGAGGGAGACCGACAGAGAGACCGGGAGGGAGACCGACAGAGAGACCGGGAGGGAGACCGACAGAGAGACCGGGAGGGAGACCGACAGAGAGACCGGGAGGGAGACCGACAGAGAGACCGGGAGGGAGACCGACAGAGAGACCGGGAGGGAGACCGACAGAGAGACCGGGAGGGAGACCGACAGAGAGACCGGGAGGGAGACCGACAGAGAGACCGGGAGGGAGACCGACAGAGAGACCGGGAGGGAGACCGACAGAGAGACCGGGAGGGAGACCGACAGAGAGACCGGGAGGGAGACCGACAGAGAGACCGGGAGGGAGACCGACAGAGAGACCGGGAGGGAGACCGACAGAGAGACCGGGAGGGAGACCGACAGAGAGACCGGGAGGGAGACCGACAGAGAGACCGGGAGGGAGACCGACAGAGAGACCGGGAGGGAGACCGACAGAGAGACCGGGAGGGAGACCGACAGAGAGACCGGGAGGGAGACCGACAGAGAGACCGGGAGGGAGACCGACAGAGAGACCGGGAGGGAGACCGACAGAGAGACCGGGAGGGAGACCGACAGAGAGACCGGGAGGGAGACCGACAGAGAGACCGGGAGACAGACAGAGAGACCGGGAGACAGACAGAGAGACCGGGAGACAGACAGAGAGACCGGGAGACAGACAGAGAGAATGAGAGGGAACTGAATTTTACACCCGTCGTGGGCATGCCCAGAAATAAAAAATGGATCCGTTGCCTGATTCCGGCTTTATTCGGATAATGAAGGATCCGTCTCCTTTCGTTTTTTCGCCGGTTACAAAAAACATTGCTTGGGACGTTTCTTCCGGCGACCGCAAACAAAAGTTTGGGATCTGTTTTATCCGTAATACGCCTGATGGCAAAAAACAGATGTGTGAAAGAGGCCTTAACCACAAAGTATAAGGGACAGGAGCTCTAAAATTTCAGGACATGATGGACTTGGGCACCATATGCAATCACCATACTGGCACACTGAGCAGAGCTGGGCGACAGTAAGTTGGATTATCTTGGGTGCCACATAAGCTGTAAGATTTCTACAAGATATTGGACATGACTGGTGGCAAACGCCAAGGCCAGCGACCGGCTTTAGTGCTCATATGTGGTAGACTACACATCATCAGTACAGTGACTGGCGGGAAACTGGATTGGCACAGAGGATTTTAACAGGTAAGTAATTATTTTAACCCAAATTTGCCACGATCATGTGCAATCTTTCACTTTCACACTTTTTCCAATAATAACCCGCCCTCCACCGAATCCATTGGATGTTTTCCAGTCTCCGCACCTCTTATCCGCGGCCCCATGTCCAGACTCGCCGGTGTGATTTACCTTTACTCCTTTTCCCCTTCAGCATTAGATTCTGGTAAAGCTTCACCGTTTTCCGGTAATTTTTGGTCTCAATCATCAGCTGCTGCTCCAGTTCCTGCAGAAGAGAGAAATAAAATCCCATTTACAATATGGTTTATATATTTATCCATCATTGTCGTCCTTTCTTAATTGACCCCAAGTGTTATCCCTGGGCAGAATATTCATCGCATAGGATGAAAGTTCCCACAGGATCTAATCCTGGAGGCAATTACATTTTTACATCAGCGAGTCAGGACCACAAGTGACTTCTGCCGCTGAAGTGCTACACGAGGGAAAAGTGCTAAATATGGGGTTGTAAATGGCGCTAACAAGTCATCTGTACCTGTGAAAAACGCCATTATAACCGGAGGCAGCTGATAATTACAATCCAACTGATGAGAAGACACTGACTGCCCATAAGGGCTTCTATCAGATCCTCCAGACAACTGCTCCTTATATTAAAACGAAGGGAAGGACTTTGCGTTCCTACTTTATACAGTGCATGTTCCTGCCTTAAAGGGGTTGTCCAGACTAATGATACCGATGTCATCAATATCAGATATCATGCCGAGCGGGCAGCTAGTCGCTCCGGTGGAGGCTGAAGAGGATTCTACCGACAACTGCAGATCAGCTAGTATTCTTCTGAATGATAAGTTAATACCTTAAAGAGAACCTGTCACCGGATGTTCATAATACTTACCCAACGGTTGGGGCGGAGCAGGGGGTCGGATGGGCGTCTACTTTCTCCGGGTCCCGCGCCCCCTCTTTCGGACATCTTTGTGCTGCTTCTGAAGCTAGTGTGGATGACGCGTTCTACGTCATCTACATGAGGCGGCGTGAAGGTCCCGCGCAGGCGCACTACAATATTCAGGTCAGATCAAAGTGCACTGCACAAGTCCTCAATGTCGGCTAGTGTAGATGACGTAGAACGTGTCATCCACACTAGCTTCAGAAGGAGCACAAAGATGGCCGAAAGAGGAGGTGCGGGACCCGGAGAAAGGAGTCACCCATCCGACCGTTTGCTCCATACCGACCGTTAGGTAACTATTATGAACATTCGGTGACAGGTTTCCTTTGAAGAAGTTGTCCACTACTTTTACATTTATGGTCTATCCTTAGGATAGTTCATCAATGTCTGATCGCCCGGGGCAGGACACCCAGCACACTCGGCGATCAACAGTTCAGAGCCAGCGGTAGGCAGATGTAAACGCTCAGTTCCGGAGCTGCCCAGTCTTCTGGTAGTGGCCACGGCCGAAAACTGCACATCTGCCTCCCATTCAGATGAATAAATAGTAAGCAGATATGCAGTACCCGGCTGCGACCGCTATCAAAAGATGAGGAAGCTCTGGAACGGAGCACCTACTACCGCCACCAGGACCGAGAACAGCTGATCGGCGGGACTGTCGGGTGTCGCGCCTCGGCCTATCAGACACTGATGACCTATCCTAAGAGTAGTAGATAAATATCCACCAGTTTATTGAAAGCACTCAGGATACAGAAAAAATAAATTTTGACCTTCTGGGTCTTAAGGCCCCTTTACACACTGAGACTTTCTAGCGATCCCACCAGCGATCCCAACCTGGCCGGGATCGGTACAAAGTATCTGGTGAGCTGTCAAACAGGCAAACCTGGCCAACGACGCAACAGCGATCCGGACCTGCAGAACGACCTAGCTAGTCTTTGGGGACGTTGTAAAGCAGCTTTTTGAAAGGGAAGTCGCTAACGAAGTCGCTGTAAAGTCCTTTTACACACTGAGACTTTGCTGCACAGCGGGAAACAAAGGACCAAAGAATGGTCCTGAACGATTTGTAGCGATCAGCAACTTCACAGCAGGGGCCAGGTCGCTGATGTGTTTCACACACTGCAATGTCGCTGGGGAGGTCGCTATTACGTCATAAAACCGGTGACGTTACAGCAATGTCGTTTGCGATGTTGCAGTGTGTAAAGGGGCCTTAAGTCATACAGTCGCTGTTGAACAAAAGAACAAAAACTAAAATATTGTGCTATGCTACATACCCATCAAGCATAAAATAAACAATGAAATGGCATGTTGTAAGGATAGGACATCAATATAAAAAGTAGTGGCCAAACTCTTCAACTCTGGACAACCCCTTTAAGGAACCTATAAACCTTGGATAAAATCTGGCCAAACCCACAGAGTCCAGTATCATGCATCAGTATCAGTATGGGGTGGTCTTGACTCTTCAACAGAGGGCAGATGTGGGGGAGGGGTGCATGATAAGGCATCAAACTTAGCTTTTAACATAGCGGATCCTTTGGTCCCATGAAAGAAGAGGCGTCATTAGTTTATTCTTCCCTCCCTACGGTAACATGCTCAGTCCAGTAGAAGTTGACCGTGTAGAAGAAGGAGCCAGACACCTTTCAAAAACTAACAATTACAATAAAAATAACTACCGTATTTTTCGGACTATAAGACGCACTTTTTTCCCCCCAAATGTTGGGGGAAAGTGGGGGTTGCATCTTATGGTCTCAATGTGGCTGCGGGGAATGAGGGTGCTGCGGTGGAGCGGGTCATCGGGGCACGAGCAGGTTGCAGCAGCGCCTGCCGTGACCACGTGGGCCCGCTCATTTCATATGCACGCCCATCCTCCCGCCCATCATCTCTCAGCACTGAAGCCAGGGCAGACAGGTGGGCGGGGTGATGGGCGGGATGATGAGCAGGGGGTGCGCGCATAATTAACAGCCGGCCCGCATGATCGCCCCTGGCAACTACAGCCTGGAGTGATCATGTGCGGCTGTATTCACTGCTCCCGTGCATCATCATCAGTGCGGGGGGGCAGTGAGTCAGTACACTCACTCATCACCGTGTGTGGAGCCGTCCCCCTGCAGCATCGCGATGTCTTCCTGTCTGTGCCGGTCAGCTGATCTGTGTAGAGAGCGGTGAGCACAGCGATGACGTCATCGCTGTGCGCGCCGCTAGTATCCACACAGACCAGCTGACCGGCACAGACAGGAAGACATCGCGATGCTGCAGATAACGTGACGGCTCCACTCAGCGGCACTGCAGCTGAAACCGAGAGGAAGATGATCGGTGCTGCAGGGAGTGAGGGAAGGCGAGTATAAACGTTTATTTTTTTTTTTCTGTGCCATAGGATACAGGCCATATACTAGGATGGGGGCATTTTAGGAGCAGGATGGATGGGGGTATATGAGCAGGATGGATGGGGGTATATGAGCAGGATGGATGGGGGTATATGAGCAGGATGGATGGGGGTATATGAGCAGGATGGATGGGGGTATATGAGCAGGATGGATGGGGGTATATGAGCAGGATGGATGGGGGTATATGAGCAGGATGGATGGGGGTATATGAGCAGGATGGATGGGGGTATATGAGCAGGATGGATGGGGGTATATGAGCAGGATGGATGGGGGTATATGAGCAGGATGGATGGGGGTATATGAGCAGGATGGATGGGGGTATATGAGCAGGATGGATGGGGGTATATGAGCAGGATGGGGATATATGAGCAGGATGGGGATATATGAGCAGGATGGGGATATATGAGCAGGATGGGGGTATATGAGCAGGATGGGGATATATGAGCAGGATGGGGGTATATGAGCAGGATGGGGGTATATGAGCAGGATGGATGGGGGTATATAGCAGGATGGGGTATATGAGCAGGATCATATACAAGGCAGGAGGATAGTTACCAGAATGGGGTACCTTAGTAGAGAATTTGGGGACATTACCCCCATAACAGTGTCAGGAGCAGATTCTTGCCCCATAAGTGTGTCATGACCACATTTTTTGGTTAAAATTTTATTTTCCTCCTCTAAAACCAGGGTGCGTCTTATGGTCAGGTGCGTCTTATAGTCCGAAAAATACGGTAAAGGGCTAAAGGGCAATACTCAGAGAGCAGTCAGCGGACCCACTAATATGTATGAGAAACTATGTACACTCTTCCAATGGGTGTTAGGGAAGAAAAGGATGGGGCATGTTCAGTTTCAATTCCTTTATCCTGCCAGAAGAGTATAGCATTAGCTTACTACTCTCCCCTGATTGTAAGCATATGCACCCTCAGCTGAACCGAGCATGCATGTATATGGAGGAGTCAGGAGTGAGAGCGGACAGTTGATCAGCCAACATTTACATAAAAATCTTTACTTTATGATGCATTTGTGTTAGATTTATTTTTTAAATCTATAGTTTTTGCAGTGATTTAAAAACAAAAAAAAAAAAAAAGAGCAGAAGACTTAAGAGCTGCCCTTAGTCAAACACAGATTTCAGAAATCTCACACACATGCTTCCTATGATTACCAAATCCTGCCAACCATTACAGCAGGAACATCTCTGCGTCATGCATTTCAACAAAAACCCTTGGCAAGTAGATTTTAAAAAAAAAAAAAAAAAAAAAACCAAAAACATTCATGGGTCCATTCCATTTAAAGAGTGAAAAACTACTGGAATCTGTCACCAGGTTTTTGCTCCCCCATCTGAGAGCAGCATAACGTAGGGGCAGAGACCCCGATTCCAGCGATGTGTCACTTACTGAGCCGTTTGCTGTCATTCTGATAAAATCATTGTTTTCTCTGCTGTGGATCTAGCAGTTATACAGAGTTCATGAATACGCTGGACTAACTGGCAGCACACCAAGTAGTCCTGTAGTGATAATCTCCTAGTGATTACACAGTGATTTTATCAAAACTACACTAAAGCAGCGCAGTAAGTGACACATCACTGGAATCAGGATCTCTGCCCATACGTTATGCTGCTCTCAGATTAGGTGGCAAAAAGATTGGTGACAGATTCTCTTTAATTTTCTATTTCATATATAAATAGTACATGTGAAAATAAGAAACTATATGAGACATCTTATCAGACAAATCTGCTTCATCCTCCTCCTCCTGGACTGAGGATTCATTCTCAATTCATGGGTAAAATGTGTCTGCTAAAAAAAAAAAAAAATAAATAATAAAATATGACTAATTATCAGACGATGTGTATTTTATTTATTATTTTTTTTAAGCAAAGATTGGCTGGCATCGCTGACATTATCAGATTGGTAGTCTGAACTCCATCTCTGGAGTCATCACTGACAGCTGCCTTCACATTCCCTTATGCTTTAGGCTGTATTCACATGTGGCGTTTTTGCTGCATTTTCTGCACCAAAATTTGATTCTCTTGGAAGAAAAAGAAAAAAAATAAATCTGTGTTTTCGCTGTGTCGTTTGCCTACAGTACACATCTAAATAAATTTACTTTCATTCACTACAAAAGCAACAAAAATGAAACAAAACATAAAATAAAAACGCAGTTGTGTTGTTGGCCTCTCTCATTCCTTTCAATGAGCCACCGTAGAGCGCCAACCACAGAGCCACCCTAGAGCGCCAACCACAGAGCCACCCTAGAGCGCCAACCACAGAGCCACCCTAGAGCGCCAACCACAGAGCCACCCTAGAGCGCCAACCACAGAGCCACCCTAGAGCGCCAACCACAGAGCCACCCTAGAGCGCCAACCACAGAGCCACCCTAGAGCGCCAACCACAGAGCCACCCTAGAGCGCCAACCACAGAGCCACCCTAGAGCGCCAACCACAGAGCCACCCTAGAGCGCCAACCACAGAGCCACCCTAGAGCGCCAACCACAGAGCCACCCTAGAGCGCCAACCACAGAGCCACCCTAGAGCGCCAACCACAGAGCCACCCTAGAGCGCCAACCACAGAGCCACCCTAGAGCGCCAACCACAGAGCCACCCTAGAGCGCCAACCACAGAGCCACCCTAGAGCGCCAACCACAGAGCCACCCTAGAGTGCTAACCACAGGGCCACCCTAGAGTGCTAACCACAGAGCCACTGTGCCGCCCAGTTTTCCATTCAGTTAGGAAAAAAAAGCAAGTGTGCGTGTGCGATTTCTGGAACCTCATAGCTTTTGCTGGTCCTGTAAAAAGCAGCTTTTTATTTGCATTTATTTGCATAAAACCAATGCAGCAAAAAAGCAACGTGGTCAGACGTTTTTTGACTGACCGCCGGGCGGGTGCAACGCAGAATGTAACGTTTTTTGAGCAGCGCAATCCGTAGGATTTCACTGCGCATGCGCTCTCTGGCTCTCTGTACACGTAACCAGGATACACATCGGGTTACTAAGCAATGCGTTTTGGTTAGTTACATGGTATTTACACTGGTTACGGGTGCAGGGAGCAAGCGCTAAGCGGTGTACGCTGGTAACCAAGATAAATATCGGGTGACCAAGCAAAAAAGAGAATTTTGTTTACTTACCGTAAATTCTTTTTCTTATAGTTCCGTATTGGGAGACCCAGACATTGGGTGTATAGCTTCTGCCTCCGGAGGACACACAAAGTACTACACTCAAAAGTGTAGCTCCTCCCTCTGAGCTTATACACCCCCTGGAGAACCAGATCTAGCCAGTTTAGTGCAAAAGCTGAAGGAGAATAGCCACCCACAAGTAAAAACAGAGCAAGAACCGGAACAACCGGAGCTTCTGTCTACGACAACAGTCGGTGATAACACGCGGAACAAGAAACTGCCAACAGGCAACAGGGAGGGTGCTGGGTCTCCCAATACGGAACTATAAGAAAAAGAATTTACGGTAAGTAAACAAAATTCTCTTTTTCTTTATCGTTCCTATGGGAGACCCAGACATTGGGACGTCTCAAAGCAGTCCATGGGTGGGAATAAACAGAAAAACTGAGAAGTAGGCGGAGCCTAACTTCACAAGTGGGCGACAGCCGCCTGAAGGATGCGTCTGCCCAAGCTCGCATCTGCCGAAGCATGAGCATGCACTTGGTAGTGCTTTAAAAAGGTATGCAGGCTAGTCCAAGTGGCAGCCTGACAGACTTGCTGAGCCGTAGCCTGGTGCCTGAAAGCCCAAGAGGCACCGACAGCTCTGGTCGAGTGTGCCTTGATCCCCGGCGGGGGAGGCACCTGAGAACACTGGTAGGCATCCGAAATGGTTGACCTAATCCAACGGGCTAAGGTCGGCTTAGAAGCAGAAAGGCCCTTACGCCGACCTGTGGTTAGCACAAAAAGAGAGGTGCACCGCCTAAGAGCAGCGGTGCGAGACACATAGATCCGGAGCGCCCGCACCAGATCAAGAGTATGCAACGCTTTTTCAAAGCGATGAACAGGAGCCGGACAAAAGGAAGGTAGGGTAATGTCCTGGTTAAGGTGGAAAGGAGAAACCACCTTAGGGAGAAAGTCCGGAGTCGGACGGAGAACCACCTTGTCTTGATGAAAAACCAAAAAAGGTGACTCCGAAGAGAGCGCAGCTAAATCAGAGACTCTCCTGAGGGAAGTTATGGCCACTAGAAAGACCACTTTCTGTGAAAGACGAAACAAAGAAACCTCCCTAAGAGGCTCAAAGGGGGGTTTCTGCAAAACCGTGAGAACCAAATTGAGGTCCCAGGGATCCAAGGGCCGCCGGTAAGGCGGGATGATGTGAGACGCACCTTGCATGAAGGTGCGGACCTGAGCCAGCCGGGCGATACGCCGCTGGAACAGAACTGACAAAGCTGAGACTTATCCCTTGAGAGAGTTGAGGGACAGTCCAAGTTGCAGACAGGACTGTAGAAAAGACAGAAGGGTCGGCAAGGAAAAAGGCCAAGGAGAATGCCCGGAAGAGCGACACCAGGACAGCCATGCCGTCAATCTCAGAGCCGCAGAATTCTGGCGGAAAAACGGACCTTGTGAGAGAAGGTCTGGACGGTCCGGAACATGCCACGGCACCTCTACGGACAGATGGAGCAGGTCTGGATACCAAGCTCGCCTGGGCCAGTCCGGGGCAATGAGGATGACCCGACGGCCCTCCATTCTGATCTTGCGCAGGACTCTGGGAAAGAGCTAGAGGGGGAAACACGTAGGACAGATGAAACTGGGACCAGTCTTGAACCAGAGCGTCCACTGCAAAGGCCTGAGGATCGTGGGAGCGAGCCACGTAAACCGGAACCTTGTTGTTGTGACGGGATGCCATTAGGTCCACTTCCGGAGTGCCCCACTTGCGGCAGATTGACTGAAACACTGCCGGATGCAGGGACCACTCGCCGCTGTCCACGGTTTGACGGCTGAGATAATCTGCTTCCCAGTTTTCCACGCCTGGGATGTGGACTGCGGATATGGTGGACTTCGAGTCCTCCGTCCTTTGAAGGATGCGTTGAACCTCCAACATTGCCAGGCGGCTGCGTGTCCCGCCTTGGTGATTGATGTAGGCAACCGCTGTCGCGTTGTCTGACTGGACTCGGATGTGCTTGCCCGCCAACAGGTGGTGAAAGGCTAGGAGAGCTAGAAACACAGCTCTGGTTTCCAGCACATTGATCGAGAGGGCTGACTCGGACGGAGTCCAAGTGCCCTGCGCTCGGTGGTGGAGACATACCGCTCCCCAGCCGGATAGACTGGCATCCGTGGTGAGGATCACCCAGGACGGGGCCAGGAAGGAGCGCCCCTGAGACAGAGAGAGGGGCTGAAGCCACCACTGAAGAGAGCTCCTGGTCTGTGGCGACAGAGCCACTAGCCTGTGCAAGGAGGAAGGCCGCTTGTCCCAACAGCGGAGAATGTCCAGCTGCAGAGGACGCAGATGGAACTGGGCAAAGGGAACAGCCTCCATTGACGCCACCATCTGACCCAGCACCTGCATCAGGTGCCTGATGGAAAAACGGTGGGACCTCAGCAGAGAGCGCACCGCCAGTTGGAGGGACTGCTGTTTGACTAAGGGCAGCTTCACAAGTGCCGGCAGAGTTTCGAACTGCATCCTTAGGTACGTGAGCCTCTGGGTCGGAGTCAGAGTGGATTTGGGCAGATTGACAAGCCACCCGAATTGGGCTAGAGTGGCGAGAGTGAGCGAGACACTCCGCTGACAGTCTGCGCTGGATGAAGCCTTGACCAGAAGGTCGTCCAGGTAAGGAATCACTGCCAACCCCTGGAGGTGCAGAACCGCAACCACTGCTGCCATGACCTTGGTGAATACCCGAGGGGTCGTGGCTAACCCGAAGGGGAGAGCCACGAATTGGAAATGTTCCTCTCCGATTGCAAAACGTAGCCAACGCTGGTGTGACACTGCAATTGGCACATGTAGATAGGCATCTCTGATGTCGATGGATGCCAGGAAATCCCCTTGGGTCATTGAGGCAATGACTGACCGCAGAGACTCCATGCGAAAATGCCGCACCTGAACATGCTTGTTGAGAAGCTTGAGATCCAGGATGGGCCGGAAGGAACCGTCCTTTTTGGGGACTAGGAAGAAATTTGAGTAGAAACCTCTGAACCGTTCCCGGGCGAGAACCGGTACAATTACTCCGTTGGCCTGCAAGGATGCCACGGCCTGAGAGAAGGCGGCGGCCTTGGAGCAGGGGGGAGTTGACAGAAAAAAATCTGTTTGGCGGGCTGGAAGAGAATTCTATCCTGTAGCCGTGGGAGATGATATCCCGCACCCACTGATCGGAGACGTGTTGAAACCACACGTCGCCAAAGTGGGAGAGCCTGCCACCGACTAAGGACGTTGCTGGCACGGACAGATAGTCAAGAGGAGGCTGCCTTAGTGGCAGCAGCTCCTGCGGTCTTCTGTGGACGTGCTTTTGTGCGCCAGCTGGATTTTTGGTCCTTGGCTGAGTTAGTGGACGAGGCCGAGGGCTTAGAGGACGACCAGTTGGAGGAACGAAAGGAACGAAACCTCGACTGATTCCTACCCTGGACAGGTTTCCTGGGTTTGGTTTGTGGCATGGAAGTACTCTTCCCGCCAGTAGCTTCCTTAATAATTTCATCCAGCTGTTCACCGAACAGCCTGGACCCAGCAAAAGGGAGTCCAGCAAGGAACTTCTTCTAGGAAGCATCTGCCTTCCACTCTCGAAGTCACAGGATCCTGCGGATAGCGAGGGAATTAGCCGAAGCCACCGCAGTGCGGTGAGAAGCTTCCAGCATGGCAGACATGGCATAGGATGAAAAAGCTGAAGCTTGGGAAGTTAAGGTAACCATTTCGGGCATAGATTCCCTGGCGAGGGAATGCATCCCCTCTAGAGAAGCAGAGATGGCTTTGAGAGCCCACACTGCTGCAAAAGTTGGGGAGAACGAGGCCCCTGCCGCCTCATATACAGATTTGGCCAGAAGGTCGACCTGGCGGTCAGTGGAATCCTTAAGAGAGGTGCCATCAGCCACTGACACAACGGTCCGGGCTGAGAGTCTAGACACCGGAGGGTCTACCTTTGCTGAATGAGCCCACTCCTTGACCACCTCAGGTGGAAAGGGAAAACGGTCATCAGAACCACGCTTTGGGAAGCGTTTGTCAGGACAGGCCCAAGGCTTGGTCACAGCGGCCTGAAAACTGGAGTGGTTAAAGAACACACTCTTTGTCCTCTTAGGCGAGGTAAACTGGTGCTTTTCTGCCAGAGAGGGTTGATCCTCTGATACTGGCGGATTGAGATCCAGCACAGAATTAATGGACGCAATCAAATCACTAACATCTGAGTCACTTTCGGACAGATCAATGGGGCACATGGAGTTAGCCTCCGAGCCCCCTGTAAAGGCATCCTCCTCGTCCCGCGAGTCAGCGTCTGAAACAGAGCCGCGGGACGAGGAAGGAGAGGGAGCCCTGCGTCTCCTTTTAGGAGGACGGGGTCTGGGACCAGATGAATCCTCTGTGAGCTCCGCTGAGAGAGCCCTAGCAGCAGAGGCACCCTGTGAAGGGGGCTGATGCATGCTCAGCAAAGTCCTGGACAGCTGTTCCATGGAATCGGCAAAAGACTGGGAGATAGACCTAGAAAAGGATTCTACCCAAGCTGGGGGTTCAGCCACAGGAGCCGGAGCAGCCTGAGAGACCACTGGGGGGGCAATTCCAGGCTGAGGCATCGTCAGGTTAGAGCAGGCATCACAATGTGGATAGGTGCTCGGTTCAGACAGTAGGAGCTTACATGCAGTGCATACTGAATACAGCTTTGCAGCCTTGCTCCTCGTGTGAGACATGCTGCTGAAGTGGGGGCTCTGCCAGAATGACCCCCAGAGAGTATATACAGAAGGTCCACAACCGGAGGTTGTGGCTTACCAGACCGCTGGAGCGGTTTGTGTGCCCTCCAGATCCCAAAGTCCGGACCCCCAAACACCTCAGCAGAGATGCTGCAGCCAGCGCTGATCGCAGGGAAGAATGCTGAGAAAATGGCGCCGGAGCGAAGAGAGGGGGCGGGACTCACTCTGAGAGCGGGATCTGGAGGGCCATAGAGACCTACAGGGGAGGAGACATATACTCAGTGAGAAGTGTCCCTCCCCTGTGCAGAACGGCCGCTGGGCGGAGCCGCACTGTCCCCCTGCATGACTGGCATGCGAGGGCAGTGAAACCGAAAGTAGGCCTCTGGCGAAGCCGGGGCCTAAATTTGAGCGGTGCGGCCGACGCGCAGGCACCATCGGCGCGGTTCTCAGGCGACAGCCAGAGAACCCGCCGGAAATGTCACAAAAATCACTCAGCACACTCTCCCACAACAATAAAGTACAAGGGACCCCCATATATAAACGTCTCAGGTACTTAGCTGCTGAGACGCAGGGTTCCAAGTCCCTGGGGGCGAGTGTTCCGTTCCAGCAGGATCCTGAAGGGCTGCGGATGGAGACCGGTCTCCTGCCAAGCATGGAGAACCGTGCTGGCTCCCACTTCAAGCCAGAGCCCGAGGGATGGTGAAGGAGCGCGGCATGTAAGGCTCCAGCCTTGGAATCAACCTTAACAGCACCGCCGACACAGTGGGGTGAGAAGGGACATGCCGGGGGTCCAGACTTGGACCCGCTTTTCTTCAAACTCTTTCCAAAAATGAAAAATCAGATGAGAATGCATGTGTGGATGTATGCCTCCTGAACACAAAGCGATAAACTGGCTAGATCTGGTTCTCCAGGGGGTGTATAAGCTCAGAGGGAGGAACTACACTTTTGAGTGTAGTACTTTGTGTGTCCTCCGGAGGCAGAAGCTATACACCCAATGTCTGGGTCTCCCATAGGAACGATAAAGAAAAAGTGCTTTGCCTTTACTCGATATTTACCCTGGCTGTGCACGGAGCCCGACACTTCACCGCTCGGCTCCGCCCCCTCCCGCACTCAGCATGTATACACACACACACACACACACACACACTCACCTGTCCTGCAGTCCCCACGGCACTGACGTCCTCAGCGCCACGGCCCCGCTCGGCTCCACCCACCCCGAACTCCGCCCCCCGCACACAACGGAGTCAGACAATGAAATTCTGTACAACGCATCAGTCACATGCGTCAAGCGACACATGTGACTGATGCAAAACAACGGAAATGTGAACCTAGCCGTAGCTGTCTCCTGGTAGAGTACTAGTTTTTGGGCGATGTACACACTGCAGCCCTTCTTTGCTATGTGCCTATGTTGCAGACATTTTTTCAATGCTTTCATGATAAAAAATGCAGAAAGAATGGACAAGCAGCAGATTATTTTCTGCATCAAATCTGCAAAGTGAAAATCCTGAACGTGCACAAAACTTCAGGCTTTTTTCCCCGACTTTGCTGGGATAAGGATTTCTTTCAGGTTTGTGACAAATCTGCAAGCAAAAACGCATTAAAAAAAAAAACCAGCACAAAACATACTGTTTGCACACGGCCTTATACTGCAGCTTTGCTTTCACAATGATAGGCTATGTGCACACGCTGCGTTTTTTTGACACTGCGTTTTTGGCCGCTAAAAATGCACAAAAACGCACCCGCGGCAAAAAACGCATGCGTTTTTACCACGATTTGGTGCGTTTTTGATCTCTGCGTTTTTCTGCGTTTTTCCAATGCCTTGCATGGGGGGAAAACGCAGAAAAACGAAGGAAAGAATTGACATGTCCATTTTTTTTTTTCAAGCTCAAAAACGCAGCTTAAAAAAAAAAAAAAAAAAAAGTTGTGTGCGGACAGCAAAAATGAAAACTCAGACTTTGCTGGGGAAGCAAAGTCATGCAGTTTTGAGCCCAAAAACGCACCTGAAAAACGCGCAAAAACGCCGCGAATAAAGCACTGTGTGCACATAGCCTTACAGTGTAAAAAGATGAATGACTAAAAGCAATAAAATCACAGCCACTCAACTCCGGGGGCCGCTGTTTCCAGTGAATGGAGGAAGGAGGGGGCTTCGTAGGTTCGCAGCGCACTGTGAATTGAGGCCAGACCCCTTTAGCTGGGCCTCCCTTTACACCCCTGGAGAATAAACAGCTGTAAACCCTGTGTAGTACCAAGACCGGAGACAAGCCGCAGACACCTACCAGCCTCTTGGCCTCCATACTCTTCGAACACTTATCCTTTTGCCGTCCGAGGATGGTAACATAATGCTGGACATCGGGGTCAAACATCTCGGCTCCGCAGAAGGCGCTGGGCCACCCGGAGCTGCAGCGGTACACCTCAGCCGGGCAGACGGACATGCTTTCTCGCTGCTTCACCTCTTCATTGTCTTCGGAGAAATCCGGACTGATACACAGACGGTTACAGTCGGGGAACGCTCTGTATGCGAGGTTCTCCTCACTTCCCGCCGGCACCCTGGGGGCACGCGGCTGCTGATCCTTACCGGCGGCGGTCCGTGCTGGAGAATCAGCCATGTCTGTCTCCGTGCCCGCCGCCACCTGCATCTCACAACCTTTAGCGGGAAGAAATAAAAAAAAAAAAAAAAAGGTCAGGAATGGGAGAATTCACAGCGTGAGCGCCGGAAAAGAGAAAATGCCATAAAATAACAGAGATGAGTCACGAGAAGAAATGGTCTGAAAGCAGAAAATCGGGCCGAGAAGCCAAACACATGGGGAAACCTCCGCAGTGCTCAGATTACGAGGCAGGCTGCAGATGAGCAGCAACTAACTAAAGGGAGCCTGTCGGCAGGACGTCACCGCCCAAATTATTTATAGGTGCATGTAGCTCTGTCAAAGACAAGTCCAGCAATACCTTTACATGGCCAGTCCGCTCCTCCATTACTGAGAAATCAGCGGTTGAAATGATATGCAAATGGATGTCATACATCTGAAGCCTCTGTCACTCCAGCTCTATTTCCCACACAGTCTCACCTACATCTGCTTCACTGATAGACTCTATGCTATACGACTTCAGGAAGAGGAGTCGTCAGTCATATGGAGGAGGAGACAGCTCTGTGTTGGAAATAGAGTTGGTGTGACAGAGGCTTCAGATCTACAGACCTCATTAGTGGATTCCTTAGTAAAGGAGGAGCAGAGTGGTTGTGTAAAGGTATTGCTGGTCAATCCATTTCTCCATTACTGAAAAATTACTGTTTGAACTAATATGTGAATGAGGCTGAAGAGCTTCTGTAGATCTGAAGTATCCGTCACTCCAGGTCTATCCCCCACCCAATGTCTCCACCTCCTCCTGCTTGACAGACGTCTCTTTTCTGAAGTCACACAGCATGGAGGCTGTCAGCCAAGCAGGAGGGAGTTGTGGCGTTGTGTGGGGAATAGAGCTAGCGTGACAGAGGCTTCAGATTTACAGAATCATTTACATAATTCATTAGCCAATATCTCAGCAACTGAAGAATAGACTGGTCATGTTAAGGTATTGCTGGTCAATCCATTTCTCCATTACTTGGAAATAGTGTTTGAACTGATATGCATATGAGGCTGAAGAGCTTCTGTAGATCTGAAGCCTTGGTCACTCCAGCTCTATTCCCCACCCAACGTCGCCACCTCCTGCTAGACAGACGTCTCCTTTAGCTGAAGTCACACAATATGGAGGCTGTAAGTCAAGCAGGAGGAAGTGGTAGCGCTGGGTGGGGAATAGAGATGGAGTGACAGAGGCTTCAGATCTACAGTAGCTCAGGGCTGATATCCTGCTGACAGATTCCCATTACATTTCTCTCCATGGGTTTTTAAGCACCAATATGGCAGAGTTTGAGGCTTTCAGTAGCCCACACTACAATCAGTACACCACTGGCACCCCATAATAGTGACTAAGCAGGGTGAAACAAGTCACAAAGAACCATGCGGTCTGTATCTAACCACTTACATTCTACTGTCAAAAGCTCACAGTGTCATTTAACGGGGTTAAACATTGGCGTTAACTGTGGCCAGTATTGTTTTGGGCAGATGCTATCTGTATAACACAGCCAGCATTCGTAGAGCACAAAGTGCATGAGCCAGCTCCTTTCACCTGCATAGCTGTTACATGTTAGAGGGAGTGAAAAGGGATCAAAGTGCAATACCAGATACCCCCACAAAAAAGTGGTACTGTTTCAAGAAAGAAAAAATAAATAAATACCGTATTTTTCAGACTATAAGGCGTACTTTTTTCCCCCCAAATGTTGGGGAAAAGTGGGGGGTGCGTCTTCTAGTCTGAATGTAGGGCTGCAGGGAATGAGGGTGCTGCAGTGGAGCGGGTCATCGGCGGCACGAGCAGGCTGTAGCAGCCTGCCGTGACCACGTGGGCCCGCTCATTTAATATGCACGCCCATCATCCCGCTCATCATCTCTCAGCACTGAAGCCGGCGCTGACAGTTGGGCGGGGTGATGGGCGGGGAATGCGCGCATATTTAACAGCCTGCCTGCATGATCACCCCTGGCAACTACAGCCTGGAGTGCCAGCATGTGCGGCTGTATTCACTGCCCCCCGCGCATCATCATCAGCACGGGGTGCAGTGAATCAGTGTACTCACCGGCCACGATCTCTGCAGCATTGCGATGTCCTCCTGTCTGTGCCGGCGTCGGCTGTGTGGAGGAGACTAGCGGCGCACAGCGATGACGTCATCGCTGCGCACACGTGTCCACACAGTCGCGGCCGGCACAGAGAGGAGGACATCGCAATGCTGCAGGGATCGTGGCCAGCTCCACACTCCAGCGCTGCTGCTGCTGACACAGACGGAGGAGGAGCGATGCTGCAGGAAGTGAGGTAAGGCGAGTATGAACGTTTATTATTTTTATGTGCCACAGGATGCGGGCCGTATACCAGGATGGGGTATATAGCAGGATGAGAGCATATCATGAGCAGGATGGGAGCATATCATGAGCAGGATGGGAGCATATCATGAGCAGGATGGGAGTATATCATGAGCAGGATGGGAGCATATCATGAGCAGGATGAGAGCATATCATGAGCAGGATGGGAGCATATCATGAGCAGGATGGGAGCATATCATGAGCAGGATGGGAGCATATCATGAGCAGGATGGGAGCATATCATGAGCAGGATGGGAGCATATCATGAGCAGGATGGGAGCATATCATGAGCAGGATGGGAGCATATCATGAGCAGGATGGGAGCATATCATGAGCAGGATGGGAGCATATCATGAGCAGGATGGGAGCTATATCATGAGCAGGATGGGGGGTATATCATGAGCAGGATGGGGGGTATATCATGAGCAGGATGGGGGTATATCATGAGCAGGATGGGGGTATATCATGAGCAGGATGGGGGTATATCATGAGCAGGATGGGGGTATATCATGAGCAGGATGGGGGTATATCATGAGCAGGATGGGGGTATATCATGAGCAGGATGGGGGTATATCATGAGCAGGATGGGGGTATATCATGAGCAGGATGGGGGTATATCATGAGCAGGATGGGGGTATATCATGAGCAGGATGGGGGTATATCATGAGCAGGATGGGGGTATATCATGAGCAGGATGGGGGTATATCATGAACAGGATGGGGGTATATCATGAGCAGGATGGGGGTATATCATGAGCAGGATGGGGGTATATCATGAGCAGGATGGGGGTATATTATGAGCAGGATGGGGGTATATTATGAGCAGGATGGGGGTATATTATGAGCAGGATGGGGGTATAATATCAGCAGGATGGGGGTATAATATCAGCAGGATGGGGGTATATTATCAGCAGGATGGGGGTATAGTATATCTTTACATGATAAGCACAAAGTGCATTGACTAGAGCGAATTTACACCTGCCTAGAGGCTGCATGCGGTACTGCAGTCCTGCTCCGTTCATTTCAATGGAGCAGATCTGCAATAACATGCACAGGTGCGGTGCTTTCTGGAAGGAAGCAGACATGTTTTTCCAGGACTGTATAACCCCTTTAATGATTTGTACGAGCCACAAGTCCCAGCAAGTTACAAACACACATTGGACACAGAATTATTCTGAATGATAATTTCTTATCTTTTTCACAAGTCATGATGTGGGATAACGTGTATCCGCCGTGTACCTGGTGGCTTTATATCTACTGTAGGGTCTATGTCCTCCGGTGACAAAGAATAGGGTGGGGATTCCTGCTCTGCAGCCCCACGGGAGGCGATGTCTGCGGCTTCTTCTCCATCCGCCATGTTGGTCTGTTCGCTGGTTGTTTGCCTTTCTTGCTTCCTAGTTTTTCTTGTTTTTCTATTCATTTTCTTTAAGATTTGAGCAGGATTATTGTTCAGAGAAGAATCTGTGGCCGATTTCCTGCAGAAAACAAGAAAAGAAGGGAATTTTGTTTACTTACCGTAAATTCCTTTTCTTCTAGCTCTAATTGGGAGACCCAGACAATTGGGTGTATAGGCTATGCCTCCGGAGGCTGCACAAAGTATTACACTTAAAAGTGTTAAGCCCCTCCCCTTCTGCCTATACACGCCCCGTGCTCTCACGGGATCCCCAGTTTTGGTGCAAAAGCAAGAAGGAGGAAAAAATTATAAACTGGTTTAAAGTAGATTCAATCCGAAGGAATATCGGAGAACTGAAACCATTCAACATGAACAACATGTGTACACAAAAAAAAAAAAAAAAAAAAAACAGGGGCGGGTGCTGGGTCTCCCAATTAGAGCTAGAAGAAAAGGAATTTACGGTAAGTAAACAAAATTCCCTTCTTCTTTGTCGCTCTATTGGGAGACCCAGACAATTGGGATGTCCAAAAGCAATCCCTGGGTGGGTAAAATAATACCTCGTAATAGAGCCGAAAAAACGGCCCCTTCCTACAGGTGGGCAACCGCCGCCTGAAGGACACGTCTGCCTATGCTGGCATCCGCCGAAGCATAGGTATGAACCTGATAGTGTTTCGTGAAAGTGTGCAGGCTCGACCAGGTAGCCGCCTGACACACCTGCTGAGCCGTAGCCTGGTGCCTCAAAGCCCAGGACGCGTCCACGGCTCTGGTAGAATGGGCCTTCAGCCCTGAGAGAACCGGAAGCCCAGCCGAACGGTAGGCTTCGAAAATTGGCTCTTTGATCCACCGAGTCAAGGTTGATTTGGAAGCCTGTGACCCTTTACGCTGGCCAGCGACAAGGACAAAGAGTGCATCCGAGCGGCGCAGAGGCGCCGTACGAGAAATGTAGAGTCTGAGTGCTCTCACCAGATCTAACAAGTGCAAATCCTTTTCACATTGGTGAACTGGATGAGGACAAAAAGAAGGTAAGGAGATATCCTGATTGAGATGAAAGGGGGATACCACCTTAGGGAAAAATTCCGGAACCGGACGCAGAACCACCTTGTCCTGGTGAAAACCAGGAAAGGGGCCTTGCATGACAGCGCTGCTAGCTCAGACACTCTCCGAAGTGAAGTGACTGGTACTAGAAAAACCACTTTCTGCGAAAGGCGTGAGAGCGAAATATCTCTCATTGGCTCGAATGGTGGTTTCTGAAGAACATCAGCACCCTGTTCAGATCCGAAGGTTGTAACGGCCGCTTGTAAAAAGGAACGATATGACAAACCCCCTGCAGGAACGTGTGTACCTGTGGAAGTCTGGCTAGGCACTTCTGGAAAAAACACAGAGAGCGCTGAGACTTGTCCCTTAAGGGAGCCAAGCGACAAACCCTTTTCCAGTCCAAATTGAAGGAAGGACAGGGAAGGGGGCAAGGCGAATGGCCAGGGAGAAAAAACCCTGAGCAGAGCACCACGACAGGAATATTTTCCGCGTCCTGTGGTTAGACCTTGGCGGACGTTTGTTTACTAGCCTGTCTCATAGTGGCAATGGCTTCTTGAGATAATCCTGAAGACGCTAGAATCCAGGACTCAATGGCCACACAGCCAGGTTGAGGGCCCCAGAATTCAGATGGAAAAAACGGCCCTTGAGACAGCAATTCTGGTCGGTTTGGCAGTGCCCCCGGTTGGCCGACCGTGAGATGCCACAGATCCGGGACCACGACCTCCTCGGCCAGTCTGGAGCGACGGGGATGACGCGGCGGCAGCCGCGGCAGTCTGCCGTGATCTTGCGTAACACTCTGGGCAACCGTGCCAACGGTGGGAGCACGTAAGTAAGCTGAAACTGCAACCAGTGTTGAACGAAGGCGTCTGTCGCCATAGCTCTGGGATCTTGAGACTGTGCTATGAACGTCGGAACCTTGTTGTGGTGCCGGAACGCAATTAGGTCGACGTCCGGCATGCCCTAGTGGCAACATATCTCGTGAAACCCGTCCTGGTGAAGGGACCCTTGCTCTGCGTCCATGCCCTGGCGACTGAGAAAGTCTGCCCCAAGTGTTCCACGCCTGGGATGTGAACTGCGGATATGGTGGAGGCTGTGGCTTCCATCCACAGCAGAAGCCGCCGGACTGTAAGCCACCGCTGTGGAGTTGTCCGACTGAACTCGGATCTTCTTACCTTCCAGCCACTGCTGGAACGCTTTTAGGACGAGATACACAGCTCTGATCTCCAGAACATTGATCAGAAGCGAGGACTCAATGGTGAGTCCACGTACCTTGAGCCCTGTGGTGGAGAAAAATTGCTCCCCACGGAAACCTACTCACGTCCGTCGTGACCGCTGCCCAGGATGGGAGAAGGAAGGAATTTCCCCTCGACAATGAAGTGGTATGCCTGAGAGAGGGAGACGTTCCTGTTGAGGAATGTCGGTTTCCTGTCTCCTTGCGTAGGAGTCCCTTTAGGACGCTGATGAACACTGCGTGAAAGGGACTGCCCCCATTGCTGCCACCATCTTCCCGAGGAAGTGCGTGGGGCGCCTCAAGGGGAGTGACTGACCTAGAGATTGCACCCCCGTCTGTAGTGAACGGTGTTTGTTCAGCGGAAGCTTCACTATCGCTGAGAGGGTATGACAACTCCATGTCAAGATATGTCAAGGATTGGGCCGGTGTCAGATTTGACTTTGGAAAATTGATGATCCACCCGAAAGTCTGGAGAGTATCCAGAGTAGCGGTGAGGCTGTGCTGGCATGCCTCTTGAGAGGGAGCCTTGACCAGCAGATCGTCTAAGGAAGGGATCACCGAGTGACCCTGAGAGTGTAGGATCGCAAGTACTGCAGCCATGATCTTGGTGAAAACCTGTGGGGCTGTCGCCAGGCCGAACGGCAGTGCCACGAACTTCAGGTGTTCATCTCCGATGGCGAAGCGCAGGAAGCGCTGATGCTCTGGAGCAATAAGTACGTGGAGATAAGCCTCCTTGATATCGATCGATGCAAGGAAATTTCCTTGGGACATTGAGGCGATGACGGAGCGGAGGGATTCCATCCTGAACCGCTTGGCTTTTACATGTTTGTGGAGCAGTTTTAGGTCCAGGACAGGACGGAAAGATCCGTCCTTCTTTGGGACCACAAACAGGTTGGAGTAAAAACCGTGACCCTGTTGCTGAAGAGGAACCGGGATCACCACTCCTTCTGTTTTCAGAGTGCCCAGCGCCTGTAGAAGAGCATCGGCTCGCCCGGGAGGCGGGGATGTTCTGAAAAATCAAGTCGGAGGACGAGAGTTGACTCTATCCTGTGACCGTGAGACAGAATGTCTCTCACCCAACGGTCCTTAACCTGTGGCAGCGAAATGTCTGAAAGGCGGGAGAGCCTGTCTCCGACCGAGGATGGGGTGTGAGGGCCATAGGTCATGAGGAAGCCGACTTGGTGGCGGCACCTCCGGCGGTCTTTTAAGGGCGTGCCTTAGACCGCCATGGATCGGAGTTCCTCTGACCCTTCTGAGGACGTTTGGGCGAGGAGAATTGGGACCTGCCCGCGCCCGGAAAGGACCGAAACCTCGACTGTCCCATTCTCTGTTGGGGTAATCTTGGTTTGGTCTGGGGTAGGATGTTTCCTTTCCCAGGATTGGTTGATGATTTCATCCAGCCTCTCACCAAACAAACGGTCGCCAGAAAATGGCAAACCGGTTAAGCACTGTTTTGGAAGCTGAGTCTGCCTTCCATTCCTGAAGCCACAAGGCCCTGCATATTGCCACCGAATTGTCGGCTGCAACCGCCGTACGGCTCGCAGAGTCCAGGACAGCATTAATAGCGTAGGACGCAATGCCGAAGTTTGAGAGGTTACAGACGCCACTTGCGGCGCAGACGTACGTGCAAGTGCGTCAATTTGCGCCTGACCCGCTGCAATAGCTTGGAGCGCCCATAGGGCTGCGAATGCTGGAGCAAAAGGCGCGCCGATAGCTTCATAGATGGATTTCAACCAGAGCTCCATCTGTCTGTCAGTGGCATCCCTGAGCGAATCCCCATCTTCAACTGCCACTATGGATCTAGCCGCCAGTCTAGAGATTGGAGAATCCACCTTGGGACACTGAGTCCAGCCCTGACCACGTCAGGGGGGAAGGGATAAAGTGTATCCTTAAAGCGCTTGGAAGAAACGCTTATCCGGACAAACTCGGCGTGTCTGGACTGCCTCCGAGACGTCAGAGTGATCCAGAAACCTACTCGCTGTACTCTTGGGGGACCTTGAGACGGTGACCCTTCTGCTGGATGAGCCTGAGAGAGAAACATCCAGCATCATTTTTATGGACGCAATAAGAGCATTCACTATGGCGTCCGCCTCAGGGATATCAAGGTAGAGAGCGGCATCAGGATCAGAATCCTGATCAGCCACCTCCTCTTCTGATACAGAGAGTCATTTCTCTGAGACCCTGAACAATGTGATGAGGTCGAGGGGGTGTCTAAGCGAGCTCGCCTAAGCGGTCTGGGACTGCGGTCCGTGTCAGAGCTTCACCCTGGGACCTATGAGACACCCCTGGGGAACATTGTTGTTCCAACTGAGGGGAATAGAGGGCAGTGATTGTACAGTGCCCATGGTCTGAGATACCAGTCTGGACTGCCAGCTTCTAGTATTTTAGCCATAGTCTCAGAAAGTCTGTCAGTAAAAACTGCAAACTCCGTCCCTGTCACCTGGATCTGTTTGGTTGTTGTCCCTGGGACCCCTTGAGCAGAGGCCAGAACAAATGCCACAGGGGTCCACACCATGAGGGTCAATGGAACCTGCCGGTTTGCACATGCCGCGCTGGCAGCTCAGTAAGCCTGTGTTTTGTTGCCCCTTGAGCCACATTACAGGGTATATGACCAGAAAATTGACTGTGCACCATACAGTGTAAAGTATAGCAAAGATATAAACTCTAAACACACTACTACACCAGGGAAATCAGCACCTCAGGTGCTGCTTACCGCCCGCTGAAAGCGGTTGTGTGGCCCCCTGAACTCGTGCCTGGGTCCCCCAGAGTTTGTCTCCCCTCTGCAGCGTCCTAGGAGCTGACAGTAATGGCTGCCGGTGTCCTGAGGAGATGAGGGAGTCGTGGGCGTGACCGAGAAAGTGAGGGAGTTGGAGTCACAGTGTGCACAGTGAGGGGGGTGGAGTATGCAAAGCATGCTCCAGCCCTCAGTGCTGCTCGACCTGTGCAGCGTCCCGCCCTTCCCCTGACTGGCAGGGCTGAGGGCGGGAAGAACGGAGACTAGGCCCAAAAAGCCGGGGACTCTAGTTATAAGCGCGGCCGCCGTAAAAGCGCGGCCAGCGCAGAGTCCCCGGCGCACTACAAGTCCCAGCCGCGCCTCAGTAAAAACAATGGCGGCGGTCAGCGCGGCCGTCCCCATACACAAATACACTCAGCACCGCTGCAGTGTATAATGGCACCAAAGGCGGTCAGCGCCGCAGTCCCCGGTGCACTAGCACACCCAGCAATGCTGGAGTGCTGCTGTGCGCGGTCCCCACGGGGACACAGAGTACCTCAAAGATGCAGGGCCCTGTCCCTGATCGATACCCGGCTCCTATCCAGCAGGCTCCACAGGAGTTGTGGATGGAGCACGGCCTCAGTGCCTGGAGACCGATAGGATCCCACTTCCACCAGAGCCCTGAGGGGGATGGGGAAGGAAAACAGCATGTGGGCTCCAGCCTCCGTACCCGCAATGGGTACCTCAACCTTAACAACACCGCCGACAAAGAGTGGGGTGAGAAGGGAGCATGCTGGGGGCCCTATATGGGCCCTCTTTTCTTCCATCCGAAATAGTCAGCAGCTGCTGCTGACTAATCTGTGGAGCTGTGCTGTGCATGTCTGCCTCCTTCGCACAAAGCAAAAAACTGGGGATCCCGTGAGAGCACGGGGCGTGTATAGGCAGAAGGGGAGGGGCTTAACACTTTTAAGTGTAATACTTTGTGCAGCCTCCGGAGGCATAGCCTATACACCCAATTGTCTGGGTCTCCCAATAGAGCGACAAAGAAAGGTGATCTTCAAATTACAAGTGATGCTTTCTGACGTCCAAAAAATCATTTAAAAGAGCCGCCCCCCTTTTGTGTAACTTGCTCTCCGTTGCCTGTTGTAAAAAGTAATCAGTCTCCAGCAGCTGAGACCCTGACAGACTACAGAAAGGTGCAGGACCGTGCGGCCAGACAGCAAGGCAGGGGCGGGACCGTGCGGCCAGACAGCAAGGCAGGGGCGGGACCGTGCAGCCAGACAGCAAGGCAGGGGCGGGACCGTGTGTCTATACAGCAAGGCAGGGGTGGGACTCTCTCTGCTCCTGCTCTCCTGTCTGACAAACTCTAAACAAACAGATGGCACAGACCAGCGATGTTTACATTGCTCAACAGAATGTATTATCTGAAGAGAAACAAAGTCCTGCACCTATAGTGCTGGCAGAATACCATGAAGTGGATTAGTCTGATTACTGAAAATTAAAGGATAGGAAGTTAAACGTTATAAGATTCAAGGCAGTTGCCAAATAAACAATCTTTCTTGCCAAGAGAGCAGGACACCCCTGTGCTGTCCCTCTTCATAGTGGTCAATAACCGCATCTGAAATAGTTGAATGTCCTCAAGTACAATACTCCTATTCACTGACTGTGGATGGAGGCCGCTGAATGAACACTTTTGCCAGTTCCAATCATCTCAATGGGAGAGGGACAGGGTCATTTGTTCTCGCAAAGCTTTTCTTCTCCATAGAGATGATTGGGAGAGTTAGCCTAAAAAATAGATTATTTTTTTCTTTTCCTAGCGCCACTTTTGTCTGTGGGTGGTGTCTGGTATTGCAGGTTACCCCGTGCACTTAACAGGAATCTGTCCGCAGAATTTTACACAAAACTATTTTATGAGCATATATCCCTTTCAAAAGACAAGTAGAGCAGTACCTTTATATGGCCAGTCCCTTCATCATTTACTGAGAAATCAGCGGTTGAAGTGATAATGCAAATGGATGTCATAGATCTGAAGCCTCTGTCACGCAAGCTCTATTCCCCACCCAGTGTCAGCTACATCTGCTTGACTAATAGACTCTATGCTGTGTGTCTTCAGGAAAAGGAGTAGTCAGTCGAGAAGGAGGAGACAGCTCCTCCTCCTGAATAATCAGCGTTTTAAATGATATTTAAATGCCTGTGGTAGATTTGAAGTATCCGTCACTCCAGCTCTATTCCCAACCCTGCGCTGACTCCTCCTACCTGACCGATCCTATGCCACAAGTCAAACAGCATAGAAGCTGTCAGTCAAGCAGGGAGAGGCGGTGCTTGGCAGGGAACTAAATAGATATGCAAGTTAGGTTGAAGAGCTTATGTAGATCTGAATCCTCTGGCACTCCAGCTCTATACCCAAAGCAGCGCCGCCTCATCCTACTTGACTGACTGCTTCTTTGCTTGAAGTCACACAGAATAGAGGCTGTCAGTCAAGAAGGAAGAGGCGGTGCTTGGCAGGAAACTAAATGGATATGAAAGTTAGGTTGAAGAGCTTATGTAGATCTGAATCCTTTGGCACTCCAGCTCTATTCCCAACCCAGCATCGCTTCCTCCTACATGACAGACTGCTTATTTGCCTGAAATCACACAGCATAGAGGCTGTCAGTCAAGCAGGAAGAGGCAGCGCTTCACCGGCAGTAGAGCTGGAGTGACAGGCTTCAGATCTACAGCTCTTCAACCTAATTTGCATATCAGTTCAAACACTGAATTATTAATAATGGAGGAAAGGACTGACCAATAATAAGTGTACATGGCCAGTCTGTTTCTCAAATCAGTTACTGTATTGATATGTAAATGCGTCTGTACATTTGAAACCTCCTAGCGCAGCCTCCTCCTGCTTGACTGACCACCCCCTATGTGAATAATCTATAGATCAAGCAGATGTGGGTGGCACTGGGCAACTACTTTGTCTGAAGTCACATAGCATATAGGCTGTCAGTCAAGCAGGAGGGGGCAGGATTCGGCAGGGAATAGAGCTGGAGTGACAGAGGCTTCAGATCTACCACAGCCATTTGCATATGAAGTCACTGCTGACCAGATCGAGGACCAGATTGACCATGGTAAAGTTTTGCTGGTCTTGTCTTTGAAAGAACTACATGCTCATATAATTAGTTTGGGGTGAAATCCTGTTATCAGATTCCTTTTAAAATAGAGATGAGACATGGACCTAAAGAAGGGAATTTTGTTTACTTACCGTAAATTCCTTTTCTTCTAGCTCCTATTGGGAGACCCAGACAATTGGGTGTATAGCTTCTGCCTCCGGAGGCCACACAAAGTATTACACTTAAAAGTGTAAACCCCTCCCCTCTGCCTATACACCCCCCCGTGCATCACGGGCTCCTCAGTTTTGGTGCAAAAGCAGGAAGGAGGAAACTTATAAATTGGTCTAAGGTAAATTCAATCCGAAGGATGTTCGGAGAACTGAAAACCATGAACCAAAAGAACAATTCAACATGAACAACATGTGTACACAAAAGAACAACAGCCCGAAGGGAACAGGGGCGGGTGCTGGGTCTCCCAATAGGAGCTAGAAGAAAAGGAATTTACGGTAAGTAAACAAAATTCCCTTCTTCTTTGTCGCTCCATTGGGAGACCCAGACAATTGGGACGTCCAAAAGCAGTCCCTGGGTGGGTAAAAGAATACCTCGGTAATAGAGCCGTAAAACGGCCCCTTCCTACAGGTGGGCTACCGCCGCCTGAAGGACTTGCCTACCTAGGCTGGCATCTGCCGAAGCGTAGGTATGCACCTGATAGTGTTTCGTGAAAGTGTGCAGACTCGACCAGGTAGCCGCCTGACACACCTGCTGAGCCGTAGCCTGGTGCCGCAATGCCCAGGACGCACCCACGGCCCTGGTAGAATGGGCTTTCAGCCCTGAAGGAACCGGAAGCCCCGAAGAACGGTAAGCTTCAAGAATTGGTTCCTTGATCCACCGAGCCAAGGTTGACTTGGAAGCCTGCGACCCTTTACGCTGGCCAGCGACAAGGACAAAGAGCGCATCCGAGCGGCGCAGGGGCGCCGTACGAGAAATGTAGAGCCGGAGTGCTCTCACCAGATCTAACAAGTGCAAATCCTTTTCACATTGGTGAACTGGATGAGGACAAAAAGAAGGTAAGGAGATATCCTGATTGAGATGAAAAGGGGATACCACCTTAGGGAGAAATTCCGGAACCGGACGCAGAACCACCTTGTCCTGGTGAAACACCAGGAAGGGGGCTTTGCATGACAGTGCAGCTAGCTCAGACACTCTCCGAAGTGATGTGACTGCCACTAGGAAGACCACCTTCTGTGAAAGGCGTGAAAGAGAAATATCTCTCATTGGCTCGAAAGGTGGTTTCTGAAGAGCCGTTAGCACCTTGTTCAGATCCCAGGGTTCTAACGGGCGCTTGTAAGGAGGGACAATGTGGCAAACCCCCTGCAGGAACGTGCGTACCTGCGGAAGCCTGGCTAGACGCTTTTGAAAGAACACAGAGAGCGCCGAGACTTGTCCCTTAAGAGAGCCGAGAGACAAACCCTTTTCCATTCCGGATTGAAGGAAGGACAGAAAAGTGGGCAAGGCAAATGGCCAGGGAGTAAAACCCTGATCAGAGCACCAGGATAAGAAGATCCTCCACGTCCTGTGGTAGATCTTGGCGGACGTTGGTTTCCTGGCCTGTCTCATAGTGGCAATGACCTCTTGAGATAATCCTGAAGACGCTAGGATCCAGGACTCAATGGCCACACAGTCAGGTTGAGGGCCGCAGAATTCAGATGGAAAAATGGCCCTTGAGACAGTAAGTCTGGACGGTCTGGTAGTGCCCACGGTTGACCCACCGTGAGATGCCACAGATCCGGGTACCACGACCTCCTCGGCCAGTCTGGGGCGATGAGGATGGCGCGGCGGCATTCGGACCTGATCTTGCGTAATACTCTGGGCAGCAGTGCCAGAGGAGGAAATACATAAGGCAGCCGAAACTGCGACCAATCCTGAACTAATGCGTCTGCCGCCAGAGCTCTGTGATCTTGAGACCGTGCCATGAATGCCGGGACCTTGTTGTTGTGCCGGGACGCCATTAGGTCGACGTCCGGCTTCCCCCAGCGGCAACAGATCTCTTGAAAACACGTCCGGGTGAAGAGACCATTCCCCTGCGTCCATGCCCTGGCGACTGAGAAAGTCTGCTTCCCAGTTTTCTACGCCCGGGATGTGAACTGCGGAGATGGTGGAGGCTGTGGTTTCCACCCACAGCAGAATCCGCCGAACTTCCTGGAAGGCTTGCCGACTGCGTGTGCCGCCTTGGTGGTTGATGTATGCCACCGCCGTGGCGTTGTCCGACTGAATTCGGATCTGCCTGCCTTCCAGCCACGGCTGGAACGCCTTTAGGGCTAGATACACTGCCCTTATCTCCAGAACATTGATCTGAAGGGAGGACTCTGGCTGAGTCCAGGTACCCTGAGCCCTGTGGTGGAGGAACACCGCTCCCCACCCTGACAGACTCGCGTCCGTCGTGACCACAGCCCAGGATGGGGGTAGGAATGATTTCCCCTTCGACAAAGAAGTGGGAAGAAGCCACCACTGAAGGGAGGCCTTGGCTGCCCGAGAAAGAGAGACGTTCCTGTCGAGGGACGTCGACTTCCTGTCCCATTTGCGGAGAATGTCCCATTGAAGTGGACGCAGATGAAACTGCGCAAATGGAACTGCCTACATTGCTGCCACCATCTTCCCTAGGAAGTGCATGAGGCGCCTCAAGGGGTGCGACTGGGCTCGAAGGAGAGATTGCACCCCTGTCCGTAGTGAACGCTGTTTGTCCAGCGGAAGTTTCACTATCGCTGAGAGAGTATGAAACTCCATCCCGAGATATGTCAGCGATTGGGTCGGTGTCAATTTTTACTTTGGGAAATTGATGATCCACCCGAATCTCTGGAGAGTCTCCAGAGCAATGTTCAGGCTGTGTTAGCATGCCACCCAAGAGGGGGCCTTGACAAGGAGATCGTCTAAGTAAGGGATCACCGAGTGTCCCTGAGAGTGTAGGACCGCCACCACGGATGCCATGACGTTGGTGAAGACCCGTGGGGCTGTCGCCAGGCCGAAAGGCAGTGCCACGAACTGAAGGTGTTCGTCTCCGATGGCGAAACGCAGGAAGCGCTGATGCTCTGGTGCAATCGGCACGTGGAGATAAGCATCCCTGATGTCGATTGATGCTAGGAAGTCTCCTTGGGACATCGAGGCGATGACGGAGCGGAGGGATTCCATCCGGAACCGCCTGGTTTTTACGTGTCTGTTGAGCAGTTTGAGGTCCAGAACGGGACGGAAAGATCCGTCCTTTTTTGGCACCACAAACAAGTTGGAGTAAAAACCGTGACCCCATTGCTGAAGGGGAACAGGGATCACCACTCCTTCTGCCTTCAGAGTGCTCACTGCCTGAAGAAGAGCATCGGCTCGCTCGGGGGGCGGAGATGTTCTGAAGAAACGAGTCTGAGGACGCGAGCGGAAATCTATCCTGTAACCGTGGGACAAAATGTCTCTCACCCATCGGTCTTGGACATGTGGCAACCAGGCGTCGCAAAAGCGGGAGAGCCTGCCACCGACCGAGGATGCGGTGTGGGGAGGCCGAAAGTCATGAGGAGGCCGCTTTGGGAGCGGTTCCTCAGGCGGTCTTTTTAGGACGTGACTTAGACCGCCATGAATCAGAGTTCCTCTGACCCTTCTGTGGCCTGTTGGACGAGGAGAATTGAGACCTGGCTGCGGGCCGAAAGGACCGAAACCTCGATTGTACCTTCCTTTGTTGAGGTCTGTTTGGTTTGGACTGGGGTAAGGACGAGTCCTTTCCCTTGGATTGTTTAATGATTTCATCCAATTGCTCGCCAAACAGGCGGTTGCCAGAAAATGGCAAACCGGTTAAGAACTTTTTGGAAGCAGAGTCTGCCTTCCATTCACGTAGCCACATGGCCCTGCGGACTGCCACCGAATTGGCGGATGCTACCGCCGTACGGCTCGCAGAGTCCAGGACAGCATTCATGGCGTAGGACGCAAATGCCGACGCCTGAGAGGTTAAGGACACAACCTGCGGAGTAGAGGCACGTGTGACTGCATTAATCTCAGACTGACAAGCTGAGATAGCTTGGAGTGCCCATACGGCTGCGAATGCCGGAGCAAAGGACGCGCCGATAGCTTCATAGATGGATTTCATCAGGAGCTCTATCTGCCTGTCAGTGGCATCCTTGAGTGATGCACCGTCTGCCACTGCAACTATGGATCTAGCCGCCAGTCTAGAGATTGGAGGATCCACCTTGGGACACTGAGCCCAACCCTTCACTACGTCAGGGGGGAAGGGATAACGTGTGTCATTAAGGTGCTTAGTAAAGCGCTTATCTGGATGAAGTCGAGGGAAGCTCCCTGCGAGCCCGCTTAGCCGGTCTGGGACTGCGGTCCGTGTCGGAGTCCTCACCGTGGGACCTAAGAGTCGCCCCAGGAGCACTTTGCTGCGCCGACCGAGGGGGGTCTGAGTGAAAAGGTTCAACAGTGCCCGGGGCTTGTGTTACAGGTCTGGACTGCAAAGCTTCTAGTATCTTAGCAGACCATTTATCCATAGACTCAGAAAGTTTGTCAGCGAATACTGCAAACTCTGTCCCTGTCACCTGGACAGTGGCAGCAGGTGGTTCCACCTGGGCCGAGGGCCCCACCAGTGGCAGAGGCTCCGGCTGAGTGAGTGTCACAGGGGCCGAGCATTGCACACAATGAGGGTAGGTGGAACCTGCAGGTAGCATAGCCGCACATGAGGTACAGGTTGCAAAGTAAGCCTGTGCCTTGGCACCCTTGCTTTTTGCGGACGACATGCTGTTGTCTCCTCTTAGAGCAATCAGAGAGGGTATATAGCCAAAGCAGTATTGCGGCCGTACAGCGTAAATGTATACAATATAAGCATATAAATATACACTTCAGCACCCAGGGGGGCAAGCACCTAGTAACAGGTGCTGCTTACCGACCGCCCTCAGCGTTTGTGTGATCACCAGATTCCCTGCCTGGGTCTCCCAGAGCTGTTGGAGCTCGTCTCTGAAGTTCCCCAGCGTCAGAAGTGCTGATAGGAATGGCTGCCAGCGTTCTGAGAGGAGGAGGGAGCCGTGGGTGTGCCTTAGAAAGTGCGGGAATCTGGTGCCCCACGGTGCTCAGTGAGGGGGGAGGAGGATACAAAGTATGCTCCAGCCCTCAGCGCTGACGTCCAGTGCAGCGTCCCGCCCTTACCCCTGACTGGCAGGCCTGGGGGCGGGAATATGCGGTACCAGGCCGCAAAAGCCGGGGACTAAAGTTATAAGCGCGGCCGGCAAACAAGCGCGGTCAGCGCGGTAGTCCTGGCGCACAAACACAACCAGCAGCTGCTGCAGCGTCCATTAGACAGGCGCTCTATGCGCCGTCCCCAAGGGGACACAGAGTACCTCAGAGGAGCAGGGCCTGTCCCTGACGATACCCGGTCTCCTGTCCAGCAGATTCCCCCAGGGGCTGCGGAGGGAGCACGGTCCCAGTGCCTGGTGACCGGTTAGGATCCCACTTCACCCAGAGCCCCTAAGGGATGGGGAAGGAAAACGGCATGTGGCTCCTGCCTGTGTACCCGCAATGGGTACCTCAACCTTAACAGCACCGCCGACCAGAGTGGGGTGAGAAGGGAGCATGCCGGGGGCCCTGTTATGGGCCCTCTTTTCTTCCATCCGATAAAATCAGCAGCTGCTGCTGACTAAATTGTGGAGCTTGCGTGCATGTGTGCCTCCTTCAACACAAAGCATAAAAACTGAGGAGCCCGTGATGCACGGGGGGGTGTATAGGCAGAGGGGAGGGGTTTACACTTTTAAGTGTAATACTTTGTGTGGCCTCCGGAGGCAGAAGCTATACACCCAATTGTCTGGGTCTCCCAATGGAGCGACAAAGAAAGGTGCTTTTTCTGGAGGAAGAAAAACAGACCCCCCCGCCCCCCCCCCTCCCCCCCCCGTCTGTCCTCCTATGACAACCAGAGCAATTGATATGAGGCCATTTACATATTCATTGTAGTTGTCACTTTCTGATCCAATATAGGATCTGTTTGACAACAAGTCCTATGCGCGGCACCTGAGGGGCGGAGGAGATCGGCCATTGATAATCTTGTACAGGTTTTCCAGGAGGAGATCGTCCCAGTAGAGGTCGCAGAACTTCTCACAGATGGCGCTGCAGAAGGTCGAATGCTGAAGACCTTTCAGGGCAAGAATATATTCACCTACACAAAAAAGGAGAATCAAAAACACTATAAATGTTATATAGACAATAGACTATATTGAATATAAATAATAGAATGTATAGACTTCCGTTGTTTGGTTTGTTTTTTTTTTTATTTAAAACCCAAGACACGGGTTCAAAAGTGCCCAATATGCTTATTTTTATGGTCTTTGTCCAGAAGAATGATGCCCAGCCTTGTTCCAGTAGCCCAGTGATTACCCTGACCCACCAGGGATACTACTGTATGTATTAAATCACTGAAGCACTAGGTTACAATGTGTGATGTTGCAGGAGTGTAAAAAAGTAGGGGATATTACCATCCAGGGTCTGGGCAACAAATCCCTTTAAAAAAAAAAAAAAAACACGTCAAAAAGGTGTATTGTAGGCTAAACATTATCACCTATTCACTAAACACTGAAGACACTTCAAAAGGGTTATTCCCAACTTAATAAATGAGTACTGTTGGATAGAGCCGGTATATACAAATCATTTTGCAATTCACTTCTTATTCAAATTTTTATCAGTTCTTGAGATAAACACTTTTCTTTGTTTGTTTACAGCTCGTTGCCTTGGAGACCGACCACCGCACAGTGCTTACAGGATCTATTCTTTTGAGCTTGAAATTGCTGTTTTGAAGCTTGGCAAGATCGCTGGAGTGTGCGGTTACCTTCTAATCTCCGCTGGCTTCAGTGCCTAGGTACAGTACTAGCTAGACAGCAGCGGTGGTCGGTCTCCTAGCAACAAGCTGTAAACAAATGATAAGTGTTACTGTGCCGCCCCTGCAGCGGTCAAAGCACTCGGATCCTGGGTCTGCTGCTGTGGCTCGGGGGCTTGTGGACACTCGAATTGTAAAAAAGGGCTATTGACAGGGGAATAATAGTTCGTGACGCCATCCGTGGTGTATGGTAAGGGGAGTACCACCGCTGCCGATGGGAGTACCCAGGGTAGATGGAGTGGGGCAGCCAGATGACGTTTCCCTCCACAGGTAGGGGAGGCCGGAATCTCTGGATTGTGGGGTGCAGGGCTGGGCGGTAGCAGGGGATGACCATGTACTCACTGAGACAACGTCGGTGATGAAAAGCAGACTCTGAAAACAAGGTAAACCAAGTCTCTGAGTGCCGCTGTCCTCTTGAGGGGGCCCGTCCGGATAGCCATCCCCTGCAGTACTGCCAGGTGGTCCAGAGCCTGCCTCCGTGCATAAATTTAGAAGTGTTCAGTTGGCCCATAAGCTTGAAGCTGTCCAGGCTCCGCTCCCTACTATTGGTAAAAGAGCTGTGCTCTCAAGGGCTTGGGATTTCTATGGGCTGCTTGGGTTGATAAGCCCCATCCCCCTCGTTGCGCTAGTTGCCCCTGATCTCTGAGCTTCTTGGGGACAGTCCATAAAGTCACTAACCTCCGCAGGTTAATTGCCAGTTTGCCTGAAGCTACTCCCCGACCTAGGGTCCAGTACCCCGGCCGTGCTTTCGGTCCCGGACCGGCTATTGAACTCGAGCTGCTGACTGTCCTCTAAGACTAGGTACAGGCACCCAGTCCCAATATCCCACGACCGGTTCTCCGACTCCTCCGGTCCAGACCACCGTCTGCGACCCAGGTTTTCACAGGGAGCCACACACTCCTCTGTCTTCCTGGGAGCTCCAACCCCCAAGTTCCTCTCACTTTTGTCCCCTGGAGCCAACTACTCCGTCACCTACCACCAGTCTGCCTGACCACTAGGTGGGCGGCCCTATTCCAGCTCAGCAGCCCACTGGGTGTGGTGTGAGGTGTGGTTGGGATTTTGGATGCTGATGGAGGCAGTACCATAGGTTGGGAACCCAGAATCATGGGGGTTTGAGTCCTGCACTAAGAATAAAGAGCGCGCAGTACCCTGTGACGACCTGACTAGTCCAGGGGCGTCACATTACTATCTCAAAGACGGCCGCATATTTAATAGGCAGTAAATTGTAAAGGTGTTTTAAATTCAAGGACTATGCAACACTAGCCACCTGTGAAGATGGAAATAACCCTTTAAAGGAGTCAAAGATTTAACCCCCTTCATCTTCCATTCTGATCTATAATACTAAAGCTATTCTCCTGGGCTTATATTTAGGGCCAGGGCACATGCTGTCAAATATAAGAATGGAATGTCAGGGCGCATGCAAGTCCCTTTCTCTACCAGTCAGTAGGGGTCCATGCAGATTCAACAGTTACACTACTCACTTACAAAAAGTTTGGCATATTTGGCTTCCGGGTGAAATTTCAGGATGATCCTCTGATGCCCTCTAACCTTTTCAGGTCACCTTAATGTGACCTTCTCTAAACTTCTGAATCCACATGTCCAACTGTTCAATGTTTCAGGACTTTTTGCACATCTTGCTTTTCTCTAACAAGGATCTTAATGGCAAAATTCACAACAGGGATTTGATCCATGAATCGCCCAATAAATGTCGGGGTTCAATTAGAATTGGTATTTAAACAGTCCTCCTCATCATCCCCTTCACATTAGAGAACATGAGACGAAGACGACACCTAACAATTGATCAGCAGTACCTCACCATTGCGAGGCTTTGAGCAGGATGTTCTGTGAAAGAAGTGGCCATTGAGCTCAGAGTGTCACCAGCAAGTTGTAAAGAGATACAGAGAGACTGGAAGAGTCACAGAAAGGCTGAGAAGTGCTTTGGCCACAACCCACACTGATGACCGATTCATTGTGAACAATGGCCTTCGGAACCAGATGATGAATGCCACACAGCTCCCGGCACATTTAAGGGAGGTGAGAGGCACCCAAGTGTAACATCAGTCCAATTGAAACCGTTTACATCAGCGTGGGCTGTACACTAAACGACCTGCAAGGGTGCCTGACCACACCACCAGGCACAGGCATCATCTATACTAGACAAAGGACCAGTGGGTCTCAGTACTGTTCACTGATGAACGTCGAATCACGCAGAGTGAGCAGAAATGATGGCCGCCAATGACGTTGGAGACGTCAAGGAGAGTGCTATGGATCAGCCACTGTTTTGACCAGACGAGCCTTTGATGGTGGTGGTGATAGTGTGGCCGGTGTGTCTAGTCAGTACAGAACTGCCCTACTTTGTGTGACTGGTACAGTGACAGCCCCTACTACTGGAATAACATCATTAATCTAGTGATTGTGCCTCCGTTTGAACAACACAGGCCTAATTTCATCTTCATGGATGACAATGTGCCAGCTCATTGAGGTCTCATCATTCGGGAACGGCTGCTGGAGACTGGGACACTTCAAATGGAGTGGCCTGCACTTTCTCCAGATCTGAATCCCATAGAAAACCTATGGGATCAGCCGAGTCACCATGTAGAGGCCATAACTCTGTACCTCTGAACCTCAATCACCTGAGGGCCGCCCTTCAAGAAGAGTAGGATGCCATGCCTCAGCAGACAATAACTCCACTTGTGAATAGCAGGAGACGTCATTGTCAGCTGTTATTGATACTCAAGGCCACATGACAAGTTATTGAAACATTGACATTTTGGGGGTATACCCACCGCTGTTGGCTTTTGTTTCAATAAAAGGAGATTAGGAAATCACCATTGCATGGTTATACCTAAATCCCCTACTCTCATAAGATCTCTCTGTAGCATTAACTTTTTACATTTTCCATAAATTTCACCCAAAAGTCAGATATCCCTATCATATTGGGAGTTGTGCATCTCCTACCCAGTTGATGGGTGATGCCCCCTTGTGCTACCCGTATGTGTATTTGGCTACTTACCCATTGCAAGATCTTCAACCCCATTTTCAAGGTAGCCGTCAAACGCAAACTCCTCATGTAAGACGTTGACCACTTTCTGTAGAGAAGAGCACGTGTGCTTTGTAGGTGGAGATTCCCCATTAACCAAAGTATGATTTGAGGCGTTACTGGAGGGCGAATCTGGTTTCCCCAACCAATTGTGAAGAGTGCCGTTCATAGAAGGTAATCCATCGTTGGGAGTACTTTGTGACGCTTTACATTTGTCCGATGAGGCTGCTGGAGGAGATCTGGGGGACGCATGGTCATTACTAACTAAATCATTATTTAGAAGAGGTCCAGTAGGGGGTACAGAGGAGGTCTTCATGGTCTGGGACGCGGGCTCGGCTGCCAGGGATACACTTGGGATATGCTCTGGAATACTGAGCTGTACCCGGACAAGAGTGAGGTTTCCAGTTTTCGGATCCTGTTTCAATAAATAATTATTGACGATGGGGCTGCTGGTCAGGGTAGAGGAGTTGGAAGACACCGAGGAGGCCGCTGATGGGCTTTTGTCCTTCTGATCGTAAGAACAGTCCGTAATACTGGAGTCAGATTTAAAAGAAACTTTGGCTCGGAAAGAGTTACTGCCGGATTGTAATACTTGGTTGGATTTTTCTTCGTCCACATGGTTCTCTATTTCCTTCACAGATATGTCCTCCTCTACGCGGTCTTCGGTACTCGCATACGGTTGGGGGTAAGGTGATGGGTTCGGTATTTGATTGCTGGAAGAAATGTACAGATATTTAGGATAAAGAGAATTTTGTTTACTTACCGTAAATTCTTTTTCTTATAGTTCCGTATTGGGAGACCCAGACCATGGGTGTATAGCTTCTGCCTCCGGAGGACACACAAAGTACTACACTCAAAAGTGTAGCTCCTCCCTCTAAGCGTATACACCCCCTGGAGAACCAGATCTAGCCAGTTTAGTGCAAAAGCTGAAGGAGAATAGCCACCCACAAGTAAAAACAGAGCAAGAACCGGAACAACCGGAGACCCTGTCCACGACAACAGCCGGTGATAACACGCGGAACAAGAAACTGCCAACAGGCAACAGGGAGGGAGCTGGGTCTCCCAATACGGAACTATAAGAAAAAGAATTTACGGTACGTAAACAAAATTCTCTTTTTCTTTATCGTTCCTATGGGAGACCCAGACCATGGGACGTCTCAAAGCAGTCCATGGGTGGGAATAAACAGAAAAACTAAGAAGTAGGCGGAGCCTAACTTCATAAATGGGCGACAGCCGCCTGAAGGATGCGTCTGCCAAAGCTCGCATCTGCCGAAGCATGAGCATGCACTTGGTAGTGCTTTGAAAAGGTATGCAGGCTAGTCCAAGTGGCAGCCTGACAGACTTGCTGAGCCGTAGCCTGGTGCCTGAAAGCCCAAGAGGCACCGACAGCTCTGGTCGAGTGTGCCTTGATCCCCGGCGGGGGAGGCACCTGAGAACACTGGTAGGCATCCGAAATGGTCGACCTAATCCAACGAGCTAAGGTCGGCTTAGAAGCAGAGAGGCCCTTACGCCGACCTGTGGTTAGCACAAAAAGAGAGGTGCACCGCCTAAGCGCAGCGGTGCGAGACACATAGATCCGGAGAGCACGCACCAGATCCAGAGTATGCAACGCTTTTTCAAAGCGATGAACAGGAGCCGGACAAAAGGAAGGTAGGGTAATGTCCTGGTTAAGGTGGAAAGGAGAAACCACCTTAGGAAGAAAGTCCGGAGTCGGACGGAGAACCACCTTGTCTTGATGAAAAACCAAAAAAGGTGACTCCGAAGAGAGCGCAGCCAAATCAGAGACTCTCCTGAGGGAAGTTATGGCCACTAGAAAAACCACTTTCTGTGAAAGACGAAACAAAGAAACCTCCCTAAGAGGCTCAAAGGGGGGTTTCTGCAAAACCGTGAGAACCAAATTGAGGTCCCAGGGATCCAAGGGCCGCCGGTAAGGCGGAATGATGTGAGACGCGCCCTGCAAGAAGGTGCGGACCTGAGCCAGCCGGGCGATACGCCGCTGGAACAGCACTGACAGAGCCAAGACTTGTCCCTTGAGAGAGTTGAGGGACAGTCCTAGCTGCAGACCGGACTGTAGAAAGGACAGAAGGGTCGGCAAGGAAAAAGGCCAAGGAGGATGGCCGGAAGAGCGACACCAGGACAGGAAAATTTTCCAAGTCCTGCGATAGATCTTAGAGGAGGAAGACTTACGGGCCCGAGTCATAGTGGAGATGACTTCAGGAGGAATACCAGAAGCCGTCAAAAACCAGGACTCAAGAGCCACGCCGTCAATCTGAGAGCCGCAGAATTCTGGCGGAAAAACGGACCTTGTGAGAGAAGGTCTGGACGGTCCGGAAGATGCCACGGCACCTCTACGGACAGATGGAGCAGGTCTGGATACCAAGCTCGCCTGGGCCAGTCCGGAGCAATGAGGATGACTCGACGGCCCTCCATTCTGATCTTGCGCAGAACTCTGGGCAAGAGAGCTAGAGGGGGAAAACACGTAGGACAGACGAAACTGGGACCAGTCTTGAACCAGAGCATCCGCGGCGAATGCCTGAGGATCGTGGGAGCGAGCCACGTAAACCGGAACCTTGTTGTTGTGACGGGATGCCATTAGGTCCACGTCCGGAGTGCCCCACTTGCGGCAGATTGACTGAAACACTGCCGGATGCAGGGACCACTCGCCACTGTCCACGGTTTGACGGCTGAGATAATCTGCCTCCCAGTTTTCCACGCCTGGGATGTGGACTGCGGATATGGTGGACTTGGAGTCCTCCGTCCATTGAAGGATGCGTTGAACCTCCAACATTGCCAGGCGGCTGCATGTCCCGCCTTGGTGATTGATGTAGGCAACCGCTGTCGCGTTGTCTGACTGGACTCGGATGTGCTTACCCGCCAATAGGTGGTGAAAAGCTAGGAGAGCCAGAAGCACGGCTCTGGTTTCCAGCACATTGATCGAGAGGGCTGACTCGGACGGAGTCCAAGTGCCCTGTGCTCGGTGGTGGAGACATACCGCTCCCCAGCCGGATAGACTGGCATCCGTGGTGAGGATCACGCAGGACGGGGCCAGGAAGGAGCGTCCCTGAGACAGAGAGAGGGGCCGAAGCCACCACTGAAGAGAGCTCCTGGTCTGTGGCGACAGAGCCACTAACCTGTGCAAGGAGGAAGGCCGCTTGTCCCAACAGCGGAGAATGTCCAGCTGCAGTGGACGCAGATGGAACTGGGCAAAGGGAACAGCCTCCATTGACGCCACCATCTGACCCAGCACCTGCATCAGGCGCCTGATGGAATAACGGCGGGGCCTCAGCAGAGAGCGCACCGCCAGTTGGAGGGACTGCTGTTTGATTAAGGGCAACTTCACAAGTGCCGGCAGAGTCTCGAACTGCATCCCTAGGTACGTGAGCCTCTGGGTCGGAGTCAGAGTGGATTTGGGCAGATTGACAAGCCACCCGAATTGGGCTAGAGTGGCGAGAATGAGCGAGACACTCCGCTGACAGTCTGCGCTGGATGAAGCCTTGACCAGAAGGTCGTCCAGGTAAGGAATCACTGCCAACCCCTGGAGGTGCAGAACCGCAATCACTGCTGCCATGACATTGGTGAATACCCGAGGGGCCGTGGCTAACCCGAAGGGAAGAGCCACGAATTGGAAATGTTCCTCTCAGATTGCAAAACGTAGCCAACGCTGGTGTGAAACTGCAATTGGCACATGTAGATAGGCATCTCTGATGTCAATGGATGCCAGGAAATCCCCTTGGGTCATTGAGGCAATGACTGATCGCAGAGACTCCATGCGAAAATGCCGCACCTGAACTTGCTTGTTGAGAAGCTTGAGATCCAGGATGGGCCGGAAGGAACCGTCCTTTTTGGGGACTAGGAAGAGATTTGAGTAGAAACCTCTGAACCGTTCCCGGGCGGGAACCGGTACAATTACTCCGTTGGCCTGCAAGGATGCCACGGCCTGAGAGAAGGCGGCGGCCTTGGAGCAGGGGGGAGTTGACAAAAAAAATCTGTTTGGCGGGTTGGAAGAGAATTCTACCCTGTAGCCGTGGGAGATGATATCCCGCACCCACTGATCGGAGACGTGTTGGAACCACGCGTCGCCAAAGTGGGAGAGCCTGCCACCGACTAAGGACGTTGCTGGCGCGGACAGATAGTCAAGAGGAGGCTGCCTTAGTGGCAGCAGCTCCTGCGGTCTTCTGTGGACGCGCTTTTGTGCGCCAGTTGGATTTTTGGTCCTTGGCAGTGTTAGTGGACGAGGCCGAGGGCTTAGAGGACGACCAGTTGGAGGAACGAAAGGAACGAAACCTCGACTGATTCCTACCCTGGACAGGTTTCCTGGTTTTGGTTTGTGGCATGGAAGTACTCTTCCCGCCAGTAGCTTCCTTAATAATTTCATCCAGCTGTTCACCGAATAGCCTGGACCCAGCAAAAGGGAGCCCAGCAAGGTACTTCTTTGAAGAAGCATCTGCCTTCCACTCTCGAAGCCACAAGATCCTGCGGATAGCGAGGGAATTAGCCGAAGCCACCGCAGTGCGGTGAGAAGCCTCCAGCATGGCAGACATGGCATAGGATGAAAAAGCTGAAGCTTGGGATGTTAAGGTAACCAATTCGGGCATAGATTCCCTGGCGAGGGAATGCATCTCCTCTAGAGAAGCAGAGATGGCTTTGAGAGCCCACACTGCTGCAAAAGATGGGGAGAACGAGGCCCCTGCCGCCTCATATACAGATTTGGCCAGAAGGTCAACCTGGCGGTCAGTGGAATCCTTAAGAGAGGTGCCATCAGCCACTGATACAACGGTCCGGGCTGAGAGTCTAGACACCGGAGGGTCTACCTTTGGTGAATGAGCCCACTCCTTGACCACCTCAGGTGGAAAGGGAAAACGGTCATCAGACCCACGCTTTGGGAAGCGTTTGTCAGGACAGGCCCTAGGCTTGGTCACAGCGGCCTGAAAACTGGAGTGGTTAAAGAACACACTCTTTGTCCTCTTAGGCAAGGTAAACTGGTGCTTTTCTGCCAGAGAGGGTTGCTCCACTGATACTGGCGGATTGAGATCCAGCACAGAATTAATGGACGCAATCAAATCACTAACATCTGAGTCACTTTCGGACAGGTCAATGGGGCACATGGAGTTAGCCTCCGAGCCCCCTGTAAAGGCATCCTCCTCGTCCTGCGAGTCAGCTTCTGAAACAGAGCCGCGGGACGAGGAAGGAGAGGGAGCCCTGCGTCTCCTCTTAGGAGGACGGGGTCTGGGACCAGATGAATCCTCTGTGAGCTCCGCTGAGAGAGCCCTAGCAGCAGAGGCACCCTGTGAAGAGGGCTGATGCATGTTCAGCAAAGTCCGGGACAGCTGTCCCATGGAGTCGGCAAAAGACTGGGAGATAGACCTAGATAAGGATTCTACCCAAGCCGGGGGTTCAGCCACAGGAGCCGGAGCAGCCGGAGAGACCACTGGGGGTGCGATTCCAGGCTGAGGCATCGTCAGGTTAGAGCAGGCATCACAATGTGGATAGGTGCTCGGTTCAGACAGTAGGAGCTTACATGCAGTGCATACTGAATACAGCTTTGGAGCCTTGCTCCTCGTGTGAGACATGCTGCTGGAGTGGGGGCTCTGCCAGAATGACCCCCAGAGAGTATATACAGAGGTCCACAACCAGAGGTTGTGGCTTACCAGACCGCTGGAGCGGTGTTGTGTGCCCTCCAGATCCCGAAGCCCGGACCCCCAAGCACCTCAGCAGGGATGCTGCAGACCAGTGCCTGATCACAGAGAAAACGCTGAGAAAATGCCGCCGGAGCGAAGAGAGGGGGCGGGACTTACTCTGAGAGCGGGATCTGGAGGGCCAAAGAGACTTACAGGGGAGGAGACATGAACCCAGTGAGGAGTGTCCCTCCCCTGTGCAGAACGGCCGCTGGGCGGAGCCGCGCTGTCCCTCTGCATGAATGCCATGCGATGGCAGTGAAACCGAAAGTAGGCCTCCGGCGAAGCCGGGGGCTAAATTTGAGCGGTGCGCCCGGCGCGCAGGCACCATCGGCGCGGTTCTCAGGCGACAGCCGGAAATGTCATAAAACTCACTCAGCACACTCTCCCACAACAATAAAGTACAGGGACCCCCAATATATAAACGTCTCAGGTACTTAGCTTGCTGAGACGCAGGGTTCCAAGTCCCTGGGGATGAGTGCTCCGGTCCAGCAGGATCCTGAAGGACTGCGGATTGAGTCTCCTGCCAAGCATGGAGAACCGTGCTGGCTCCCACTTCAAGCCAGATCCCAGGAGGGATGGTGAAGGAGCGCGGCATGTAAGGCTCCAGCCTTGGAATCAACCTTAACAGCACCGCCGACACAGTGGGGTGAGAAGGGACATGTCGGGGGTCCAGGCTTGGACCCGCTTTTCTTCAAACTCTTTCCAAAAATCAAAAATCAGATGAGAATGCATGTGTGGATGTATGCCTCCTGAACACAAAGCGATAAACTGGCTAGATCTGGTTCTCCAGGGGGTGTATAAGCTCAGAGGGAGGAGCTACACTTTTGAGTGTAGTACTTTGTGTGTCCTCCGGAGGCAGAAGCTATACACCCATGGTCTGGGTCTCCCATAGGAACGATAAAGAAATAGTTATCTAGGGACCCAAAACGCAGCCTATCTCCCGGTTTCTTGCTTGTTGTGGGTGGTGAGCTCCGGAACGATCAGTAGCTGACACTAGTGGTATTGTCGTACTGCTGTGCGCTCCCTGATGCCACTAATAGAGGTCACTGAAGCTGACCAGATCCTATGAGCCCACCTGCTTTTGAGCAGCACTTAGAAGCGTTGTAAGAAAGCGCTTGTAAGCGCTGCGCTCCTTACCTAGGAGATCGGTCACCACAGACATTGCCGAGGGGACCTTAACAATGAGCAGTAAATGGCAGAATTAAAAATCCCCTTTTCTTTTGAGAACTGAGAGGATTGTTAATAAGAGGAATTGCTGCTCGTTTCTTTAAAAAGCACTTTGCAATTTGACACATTTATCATGAGACAATCCCTTTAGCCACAGTAATGACAGTACTTTTATACACGTGATATTTTGTTTTTAAAAAAAAAAAAAAACAAAAAAAAAAACAGTAATTTTTCCATCAACCTTCAACATCACGTCTTCCATATACAATCAGTATTTCAGCATGGATTAAAAAACTACACAAGCCATGATACACTCTGAATAAGTTTCATTAAAGGGGTGGTTCACCCATTTTTTTTATTTTCTGTAGGAGTTCTACTTACCTTTCTAGGCGTTTTCTCCTTTGGCTTCTGTTTCCAGTTCTGGCACTGAGCGGCGCTATCCTGCACGCTCAGTGCCTGTCACATGACCCCCTGGAGCTGTGGCCGCCAGCATCCTCTGACGTCCCGGCATTTCCGGGCTCTCAAACTGGACGGGTACGTCAGAGGAGGCTGGCACCACTCAGATTGAGTGACAGGGCTGTGGGCGGTGACTACCGCACATCACAACCCAGCATCGAGGGGGGAGCCGGAGGACGTCACTGTGGAGCCGGCGTCCTGCAGATGGCGAGGCACGGGGCGCCAGTGTGCAGTACGGGGGGGGGGGGGGGGTGTTCTTCAGCTGAATCCCCCCCTGCACGTAAGTATGTGATCACACTCTCCACCCGCCCGCTCTGCTGCGATGTCAGGAGAGCGGCCGGTGTCGGGCAGTGTGATCATCTGCTCCTCCCAGCAGCAAGACACTGACAGGCATGTCACCGCTGTGCTCTGCCATCTGTCCTGCTGCATGGGACCAACTGTCTGCACTCTGTCACCTGCACCACAAGTCACAGAGTGGAGACAGTTGGTGACAGAGCACCTCTGCCCCCCCCCCCGTTCTTTCCCCACTCTCTTCTCTCCCCCCACTCTTCTCCCCCTCTTCTCTGCCCCCCTCTTATCCCTCTCTCCTCTCTTTTCCCTCGCTCTCTTCCCCCCTCGCTCTCTTTTCCTCCCCCTCCCTCTCTTCTCCCCCCTCTTTCTCCCCCCCTTTCTCTTCTCCCCCCCTCTTTCTCCCCCCCTTTCTCTCGTCCCCCCCCCTCTCTCTCGTCCCCCCCTCTCTCTCGTCCCCCCTCTCTCTCGTCCCCCCTCTCTCTCGTCCCCCCTCTCTCTCGTCCCCCCTCTCTCTCGTCCCCCCTCTCTCTCTCTCTCGTCCCCCCCTCTCTCTCTCGTCCCCCCCTCTCTCTCTCTCGTCCCCCCCTCTCTCTCTCTCGTCCCCCCCTCTCTCTCTCTCGTCCCCCCCTCTCTCTCTCTCGTCCCCCACTCTCTCTCTCTCGTCCCCCACTCTCTCTCTCTCGTCCCCCACTCTCTCTCTCTCGTCCCCCACTCTCTCTCTCTCGTCCCCCACTCTCTCTCTCTCGTCCCCCACTCTCTCTCTCTCGTCCCCCACTCTCTCTCTCTCGTCCCCCACTCTCTCTCTTGTCCCCCCCCCTCTCTCTTGTCCCCCCCTCTCGCTCTCTTCTCCCTCCCCGCTCGCTCTCTTCTCCCCCCCGCTCGCTCTCTTCTCCCCCCCGCTCGCTCTCTTTTCCTCCACCCCGCTCGCTCTTTTTCCTCGCTCTCTCCTGGCATGGTCAGTACAGAAATCTCTCCATCGTGGAGGGGTGAGAGGGAGTAATAAACATGGAGTCCCTACTGTGTCTGTGTATTTATTTCTAATAAAGTATTTTTCTCTGTGTGATGTCTTTTTTTTTTTTTTTTTTAAACCCTTTGTTGGAGATTCTTAATGGCCAGGTTAAACTTGGCCTGACATTAAGAATCTCGGGCTTTATACCAGCTGGTAAAACATAGCTGGTATTAACCCCTTATTACCCAGCGTGCCACCTGCCACAAGGGCCACTGGAAGAGTTGGATACAGCGCCTGAAGATGGCGCTTCTATGAAAGCGCCATTTTCTGGGGCAGCTGTGGACTGCAATTCGCAGTGGGGGGCCCAGAAAGTTTGGGCACCCTGCACTGTGGATTCCAATCCCCAGCTGCCTAGTTGTACCTGGCTGGACTCAAAAATTTGGCGAAGCCCACATCATTTTATTTTTTTTAATTATTTCATGAAATTCATGAAAAAAAAGGGCTTCTCTATATTTTTGGTTTCCAGCCGGGTATAACTAGGCAGCTGGGGGTTGGGGGCAGCCCGTAGCTGCCTGCTGTACCTGGCTAGCATAGAAAAATATGGCGAAGCCCACGTCATTTTCTTAAAAACGTGTTCAGGGAAAAACCTTTATAAAAAAAAAATGCTTCCCTGCATTTCTATTGCCAGTGAAAGTAACACCAAGCAGCGGGGGCTAGCAGCCAGTAGCTGCTTTGGTTACCCTTAGCAATAGAAAATGCAGCGGGAGCCCACAAACAATGTGATTGTTTTGTTTTTTTTATTTTTAATGAATTTTTTTGGAAAAAAAAAAATCGGCATGGGCTTCGCCCATCGAGCACCAGAGCATTTTACTTCTCATTCATCCCAAGTAATCAGATGACTCCAGTGTCGGCCGATTACTTGTTCTGTGTCCCCCTGCATCCATCGCAGCGTGTACGGGCTGTGAGGTCAGCGGAGTGGAGACAGTGACATGCTCTGCTCTGACACATAGTGTGCTGCATGTCACTATCTTTCTCCACTCTGGTACTTGTTGTGCAGGTGACCGGATGCTACAGGTCACTAACTGTCTCCACTATGGGACTTGTTGTGCAGGTGAGAGTGTATACAGTTGGTACTATGCAGCAGAAATCACAGAGTGGGGCAGTTATTGACATGTATCATCCGGTCACCTGCACAACAAGTCCCAGAGTGGAGACAGTGACATGCTCTGCTCTGACACATAGTGTGCTGCATGTCACTGTATCCACTCTGGGACTTGTTGTGCAGGTGACCGGATGATACATGTCACTAACTTGCTCCACTCTGTGACTTCTGCTGCATTGTTCCAACTGTATACACTCTCACCTGAACAAGTCTCAGAGTGGGGCAGTTATTGACATGTATCATCCGGTCACCTGCACAACAAGTCCCAGAGTGGAGACAGTGACATGCTCTGCTCTGACACATAGTGTGCTGCATGTCACTATCTGTCTCCACTCTGGGACTTGTTGTGCAGGTGACCGGATGATACATGTCAATAACTGCCCCACTCTGAGACTTGTTCAGGTGAGAGTGTATACAGTTGGAACAATGCAGCAGAAGTCTCAGAGTGGGGCAGTTAGTGACATGTATCATCCGGTCACCTGCACAACAAGTCCCAGAGTGGATACAGTGACATGCTCTGCTCTGACACATAGTGTGCTGCATGTCACTATCTGTCTCCACTCTGGGACTTGTTGTGCAGGTGACCGGATGATACATGTCAATAACTGCCCCACTCTGAGACTTGTTCAGGTGAGAGTGTATACAGTTGGAACAATGCAGCAGAAGTCACAGAGTGGAGCAAGTTAGTGACATGTATCATCCGGTCACCTGCACAACAAGTCCCAGAGTGGATACAGTGACATGCAGCACACTATGTGTCAGAGCAGAGCATGTCACCAACTTGCTCTGCTCTGTCACCTGCGGTGCTGCAGGTCACGTTTTTGCCGCGATTTGGTGCGTTTTTTGCTGCGCTTTTGCTCACTGCGCTTTTAATCAGTGCACAATGCCATTAAAGATTATTGATGAAAAAAAAAAAAAGGTCTGATGTCATTTCCTTATTCAAAATGTTCATTGTATGCAGGAGAGCAGACAGCAGCTGCAGAACTACAAGGCTCAGCATCCTCCATTCACTAGTGTATGCAGGAGAGCAGACAGCAGCTGCAGAACTACAAGGCTCAGCATCCTCCATTCACTAGTGTATGCAGGAGAGCAGACAGCAGCTGCAGAACTACAAAGCTCAGCATCCTCCATCCAGGACTGCATGCAGTTTTTTACCCAAAAAGAAAAAAAAAATGACATAGGCTTCGCCATATTTTTGCATGCTAGCCGGGTACAGCAGGCAGGTACGGGCTGCCCCCAACCCCCAGCTGCCTATTTGTACCCGGCTGGGAACCAAAAATATAGAGAAGCCCTTTTTTTTTTTTAATTATTTCATGAATTTCATGAACTAATTTAAAAAAAAAAATTACGTAAGCTTCGCCTAATTTTGGTGTCCAGCCGGGTACAACTAGGCAGCTGGGGATTGGAATCCACAGTGAAGGGTGCCCAAGCTTTCTGGGCACCCCCACTGCGAATTGCAGTCCGCAGCCACCCCAGAAAATGGTGCTTTCATAGAAGCGCCATCTTCTGGCGCTGTATCCAACTCTTCCAGCTGCCCTGATGCCGGGTGGCTAGCTGGGTAATAATGGAGTTAGGGCTAGCTGTATATTATCAGCTAGCCCTAAGCCTGAAATTCATGCTGTCACGCCAATATTAGACATGGCCACCATGAATTTCTAGTAATGATAAAAAAAAAACCCACAACAACCAGAAAAATATTTTTATTAGAAATAAAACACAACACAATTAGTGACTCCATCTTTATTGAAAGAACCCCCCCTCCGCAGTAATCCTGGGTCAGCGTCCCGCGCCGTCCAATCCGGATCCAATATCATCTGATCGGTTTGCTGGAAGGCAAAGCGATCAGATGATGTGTCAGGTTAAACTACGTGAATCATATCATACATCAGCTGATTGTATAAAAGCCGATTATACAATCAGCTGATGCATCAGTAGAAAAAAAAAAAAATTCCTCACTTATGTGCTTATTACCGGTAGCTCCTGCAGCGGAGTCTGATCCTGGCCCATCACTGCAGGAGCTGCCGGTAATCAGCTGATGAAGTCCCCTGACGGCAGGATCAGCTGATAACCGGCCGGGCGCGAAAAAGCCGGCGACACCACGAGAATCGATCAGCTGATGCGTCAGGTGACTGCATCAGGTGATCCACCGCCAGGTCCTGCAAGCTTCGTACGTGCCCCGGGGAGACTGCACACAGCCGAAGCGGCGGTACCGAGACAGGGGCTGGAAGCAGGCATGGCACCGGGACCCTGCAGACAGGTGAGTATGACATACACACACACATACACACTCACACACACACTGTATATACGCACACACACACTGTATATATGCACACACAAACACATACACTGTATATACGCGCACACACACACACTTTCTTCCCCTGGCTGTGCAGAGCTGCTGTCTCTGTATGATTGATCTCAGTGCACATCCACTGGGAAGAGGCAGGGAGGAGGGTTTGGTCGGAGAGCAGAGTGGGTGTATTAGACACAATGGGTGTGTTAGATAAGCTAGACACCGCCCTAGAGCCACAAAGAGTTCTGGGACTTGTAGGAACTGAACACAGGAAGTCAGAGGAGAGATTAACCCCATCAGAGCTGGAGCCAGCAATGAGCATGTGCTGCTAGTGCACAATAAAAGGTAATTTTGCTGAAAAGAAGGGAATTTTGTTTACTTACCGTAAATTCCTTTTCTTCTAGCTCCAATTGGGAGACCCAGACAATTGGGTGTATAGCTATGCCTCCGGAGGCCACACAAAGTATTACACTAAAAGTGTAAAGCCCCTCCCCTTCAGCCTATACACCCCCCGTACTGCTACGGGCTCATCAGTTTTGGTGCAAAAGCCAGAAGGAGGAAAAAATTATAAACTGGTTTAAAGTAAATTCAATCCGAAGGAATATCGGAGAACTGAAACCATTTAACATGAACAACATGTGTATACAAAAACAGGGGCGGGTGCTGGGTCTCCCAATTGGAGCTAGAAGAAAAGGAATTTACGGTAAGTAAACAAAATTCCCTTCTTCTTTGTCGCTCCTAATTGGGAGACCCAGACAATTGGGACGTCCAAAAGCAGTCCCTGGGTGGGTAAATAATACCTCATAATAGAGCCGTAACGGCTCCGTCCTACAGGTGGGCAACTGCCGCCTGAAGGACTCGCCTACCTAGGCTGGCATCTGCCGAAGCATAGGTATGCACCTGATAGTGTTTCGTGAAAGTGTGCAGGCTCGACCAGGTAGCTGCCTGACACCTGCTAAGCCGTAGCCTGGTGTCGCAAGGCCCAGGACGCTCCCACGGCCCTGGTAGAATGGGCCTTCAGTCCTGAGGGAACCGGAAGCCCCGAGGAACGGTAAGCTTCGAGAATTGGTTCCTTGATCCACCGAGCCAGGGTTGATTTGGAAGCTTGTGTCCCTTTACGCTGGCCAGCGACAAGGACAAAGAGTGCATCGGAGCGGCGCAGGGGCGCCGTACGAGAAATGTAGAGTCTGAGTGCTCTCACCAGATCTAACAAGTGCAAATCCTTTTCACATTGGTGAACTGGATGAGGACAAAACGAGGGTAAGGAGATGTCCTGATTGAGATGAAAAGGGGATACCACCTTAGGGAGGAAATCTTGGCGGACGTTGGTTTCCTAGCCTGTCTCATAGTGGCAATGACCTCTTGAGATAATCCTGAAGACGCTAGGATCCAGGACTCAATGGCCACACAGTCAGGTTGAGGGCCCCAGAATTCAGATGGAAAAACGGCCCTTGAGATAGCAAATCTGGTCGGTCTGGCAGTGCCCACGGTTGGCCGACCGTGAGATGCCACAGATCCGGGTACCACGACCTCCTCGGCCAGTCTGGAGCGACGAGGATGGCGCGGCGGCAGTCGGCCCTCATCTTGCGTAACACTCTGGGCAACAGAGCCAGAGGAGGAAACACATAAGGAAGCTGAAACTGCGACCAATCCTGAACTAAGGCGTCTGCCGCCAGAGCTCTGTGATCTTGAGATCGAGCCATGAATGTTGGGACCTTGTTGTTGTGCCGTGACGCCATTAGGTCGACGTCCGGCATCCCCCAGCGGCAACAGATCTCCTGAAACACGTCCGGGTGAAGGGACCATTCCCCTGCGTCCATGCCCTGGCGACTGAGAAAGTCTGCTTCCCAGTTTTCTACGCCCGGGATGTGAACTGCGGATATGGTGGATGCTGTGGCTTCCACCCACAGCAGAATCCTCCGGACTTCCTGGAAGGCTTGCCGACTGCGTGTCCCACCTTGGTGGTTGATGTAAGCCACCGCTGTGGAGTTGTCCGACTGAATTCGGATCTGCTTGCCTTCCAGCCACTGCTGGAACGCTTTTAGGGCAAGATACACTGCCCTGATCTCCAGAACATTGATCTGAAGTGAGGACTCTTGCTGAGTCCACGTACCCTGAGCCCTGTGGTGGAGAAAAACTGCTCCCCACCCTGACAGGCTCGCGTCCGTCGTGACCACCGCCCAGGATGGGGGTAGGAAGGATTTTCCTTTCGATAATGAGGTGGGAGAAGCCACCACCGAAGGGAAGCTTTGGTTGCTTGAGAGAGGGAGACGTTCCTGTCTAGGGACGTCGGCCTCCTGTCCCACTTGCGTAGGATGTCCCATTGAAGAGGACGCAGGTGAAACTGCGCGAAAGGAACTGCTTCCATTGCTGCCACCATCTTCCCCAGGAAGTGCATGAGGCGCCTCAAGGGGTGTGACCGACCTTGAAGGAGAGATTGTACCCCTGTCTGTAGTGAACGCTGTTTGTCCAGCGGAAGCTTCACTATCGCTGGAAGAGTATGAAACTCCATGCCAAGATATGTCAGTGATTGGACCGGTGTCAGATTTGACTTTGGAAAATTGATGATCCACCCGAAACTCTGGAGAATCTCCAGAGTAACGTTGAGGCTGTGTTGGCATGCCTCTTGAGAGGGTGCCTTGACCAGCAGATCGTCTAAGTAAGGTATCACTGAGTGACCCTGAGAGTGGAGGACCGCAGCTACTGTAGCCATGACCTTGGTGAAAACCCTTGGGGCTGTCGCCAGGCCGAACGGCAGTGCCGCGAACTGAAGGTGTTCGTCTCCTATGGCGAAGCGCAAGAAGCGCTGATGCTCTGGAGCAATTGGTACGTGGAGATAAGCATCCTTGATATCGATCGATGCTAGGAAATCTCCTTGGGACATTGAGGCGATGACGGAGCGGAGGGATTCCATCCGGAACCGCCTGGTCCTTACGTGTTTGTTGAGCAGTTTTAGGTCCAAAACAGGACGGAAGGACCCGTCCTTCTTTGGAACCACAAACAGGTTGGAGTAGAAACCGTGACCCTGTTGCTGAAGAGGAACCGGGACCACCACTCCTTCTGCCTTCAGAATGCCCACCGCCTGCAGAAGAGCCTCGGCTCGCTCGGGAGGCGGAGATGTTCTGAAGAATCGAGTCGGAGGACGAGAGCTGAACTCTATCCTGTAACCGTGAGACAAAATGTCTCTCACCCAACGGTCTTTTACTTGTGGCAGCCAGGTGTCGCAAAAGCGGGAGAGCCTGCCACCGACCGAGGATGCGGTGTGAGGAGGCCGTAAGTCATGAGGAAGCCGCCTTGGTAGCGGCACCTCCGGCGGTCTTTTTAGGGCGTGATTTAGACCGCCATGCGTCGGAGTTCCTCTGATCCTTCTGAGGCCTTTTGGACGAGGAGAATTGGGACCTGCCCGTACCCCGAAAGGACCGAAACCTCGACTGTCCCCTCCTCTGTTGGGGTGTTTTTGGTTTGGCCTGGGGTAAGGATGTTTCCTTTCCCTTGGATTGTTTGATGATTTCATCCAATCTCTCACCAAACAAACGGTCGCCAGAAAATGGCAATCCAGTTAAGCACTTTTTGGAAGCCGAATCTGCCTTCCATTCCCGCAGCCACAAGGCCCTGCGTATTGCCACCGAATTGACGGCTGCAACCGCCGTACGGGTCGCAGAGTCCAGGACAGCATTAATAGCGTAGGACGCAAATGCCGACGTTTGAGAGGTTATGGACGCCACCTGCGGCGCAGACGTACGTGTGAGTGCGTCAATTTGCGCCTGACCAGCTGAGATAGCTTGGAGTGCCCATACGGCTGCGAATGCTGGAGCAAAAGACGCGCCGATAGCTTCATAGATGGATTTCAACCAGAGCTCCATCTGTCTGTCAGTGGCATCCTTGAGTGAAGCTCCATCTTCCACTGCAACTATGGATCTAGCCGCCAGTCTGGAGATTGGAGGATCCACCTTGGGACACAGTCCAGCCCTTGACCACGTCAGGGGGGAAAGGGTAACGTGTATCCTTAAGGCGCTTGGAAAAACGCTTATCTGGACAAGCTCGGTGTTTCTGGACTGCCTCTCTGAAGTCAGAGTGGTCCAGAAACATACTCCTTGTACGCTTGGGAAACCTGAAACGGAATTTCTCCTGCTGAGAAGCTGACTCCTCTACTGGAGGAGCCGAGGGAGAAAAATCCAACATTTGATGTATGGACGCGATAAGATCATTCACTATGGCGTCACCATCAGGAGTATCAAGGTTGAGAGCGGCCTCAGGATCAGAATCCTGATCAGCTACCTCCGCTTCATCTTCTGAGACCCTGAACAATGTGATGAGGTCGAGGGGATTTCCCAGTGAGCTCGCTTAGTCGGTCTGGGGCTGCGGTCCGTGTCAGAGACCTCACCCTGGGATCCATGGGACACCCCGGGAAGACATTGATGTTCCCACTGAGGGGAACCAGGGGACAATGATTCCACAGTGCCCCTGGCTTGAGATGCCGGCCTGGACTGCAAGGCTTCTAATATCTTAGCCATAGTCTCAGAAAGTCTTTCAGTAAAAACTGCAAACTCCGTCCCTGTCACCTGGACAGTGTTAACAGGTGGTTCTCCCTGGGCCACCCTTAGCAGAGGCTCTGGCTGAGAAAGTGCCACAGGGGCCGAGCATTGCACACAATGAGGGTCAGTGGAACCTGCCGGCAGTATAGCCGTACATGCTGCACAGGCAGCATAGTAAGTCTGTGCTTTGGCACCCTTGCTATTTGTGGACGACATGCTGTTGTCTCCTCTGAGCAATACAGGAGGGTATATAGCCACAAATCAACAGTGCACCATACAGTGTAAAGTATAGACTATAATCATATAAACTATAAATACACTTCTGCACTAGTGGGGCCAGCACCACAGGTGCTGCTTACCGCCTGCGCAAAGCGTTTGTGTGGGCACCAGAATTCCTGCCTGGGTCTCTTTGAGCTTGTCTCTCCTCTCCAGCGTTAGCAGAGCTGAGAGGAATGGCTGCCAGCGTCCTGGGGAGAGGAGGGAGCCGTGGGCGTGACCCAGAAAAGTGCGGGAACTGGTGCCCCACTGTGCAGAGTGAGGGGGGTGGAGTATGCAAAGCATGCTCCAGCCCTCAGTGCTGCCGACCTGTACAGCGTCCCGCCCTTCCCCTGACTGGCAGGGCTGGGGGCGGGAAGAAAGACACAAACACACTCAGCGACGCTGAAGTGTATAGTGGCACAAATGCAGCCAGCGCTGCTGTCCCCGGTGCACTAGCACACCCAGCAATGCTGGAGTGTTGCTGTGCGCGGTCCCCACGGGGACACAGAGTACCTCCAAGTAGCAGGGCCATGTCCCTGAACGATACTCGGCTCCTATCCAGCAGGGTCCTCAGGAGCTGTGGATGGAGCACGGTCTCCTGTGCCTGGAGACCGATGGGATCCCACTTCACCCAGAGCCCTAATTGAGGGATGGGGAAGGAAAGCAGCATGTGGGCTCCAGCCTCCGTACCCGCAATGGATACCTCAACCTTAACAACACCGCCGACAAGAGTGGGGTGAGAAGGGAGCATGCTGGGGGCCCTGTTATGGGCCCTCTTTTCTTCCATCCGACATAGTCAGCAGCTGCTGCTGACTAAGCTGTGGAGCTATGCGTGGATGTCTGACCTCCTTCGCACAAAGCATAAAAACTGATGAGCCAAAAGCAGTACGGGGGGTGTATAGGCTGAAGGGGAGGGGCTTTACACTTTTAGTGTAATACTTTGTGTGGCCTCCGGAGGCATAGCTATACACCCAATTGTCTGGGTCTCCCAATTAGGAGCGACAAAGAAAACATAGATGTGTTGAGGGGCACATATTAGCAAGATTTATCAGAAAAAAAAAAAAAAAAAAAAAAAAAAAAAAAATCAGTTTTGGTACCTGGACAACTTCTTTAACACCGGTTTAACAAGTCAGTGAAAAACACAGACTTTCTTCACTGACGTGTAAAACACGCACATGTCCCCCCGTGTTCCGTGATTCACGACACACGTGGGTTGTCTATGTGCAATCCGGGCTCCGTTCTCCGTGATTGCACATAGAGATCAACTCACCTGTGCCCGCTCTCCATGGTGCTGAACGCTCCCGCGGTGCAGCATCCCGCTGCCGCTGACCCCCACTGCAGCTGCTTCCGGGTCGGCTGTGTCGTGCATTCATGAATATGCACGACAGTAATGAGACGGCCCAGAAGCAGCAGAGAGCACAGGCTGCAGAGAGCGTCGCTGGAGAAGGGGAGTATAAAATGATTTTTATTTTTAATGTACTTTTTTTTTCTAGTACGTGTTTCACGGATCACACCATAGTGTGGTCCGTGGGACATCAGTGATGCCAGAAAAAAATACGGACATGTCTCCTCCGTGCAGAATCACGGCCACAGGTGTACGCCGCACGGAGACACGGTCAGTGAAAAATCACTGATGTGTGCGCAGACCCATTGATTATAATGGGTTTGTGTATGTCAGTGATTCTGGTACGTATAAAAACTAGCACATACATACCAGAATCACTGACGTGTGAAACAGGCCTGAAGAGGTTGCATTAAAGTGGTTGTGCACTACTTTACACTGATGGCCTAGCCTTAGGATAGGTCACCAATGTCTGATCGGACAGGGTCCAACACGTGGCACCCCCGCCAATCAGCTGTTCTGTCCCGGTGGCGCCAACATGCAGCCAGAAATGCTCAGATCCAGAGCTGCCCCATCCTCTGATAGCGGCCGCGGCTGGGTACTGCACATCCGCCTTCAATTCAGATCAATAGGAGGTGGATATCCAGTACCCGGTCATGGGGTAGCTTCGGAACTGAGCATTTCTGGCTGCCGTGACTGAAAACAGCTAATCGGCAGGGATGCCGTGGGTAGAACCCCGGCTGATCAGAGATTGATGCCCTATCCTAAGGAAAGGGCCATGAATGCAAAAGTAGTGGACAACCCCTTTAAGTTCATAAACAAGTAAAATTGCAAAGTGCTTCTTAAAACAAGAAAGTTTGTAATTTACCCGCTAAACTCTCTCCATTCTCAAAAACAGAGATTTTTATTGTTATAGTTTACAGCTCATTGCCGAGGTTATCGACCACCTCTGCGGCCCCAGCCTGGCCGGTGACCTAGGCAAGGAGGACGTGGCGTGACCAGGCTCTATACTTTACAGGTCACTTTTTTACTATATTATCTAGCTCCTTATGCTTCCGGGCTCATGACGTTTCTTATGGTCTTTGTGCTTGTGTTGGGGCAGCAGCCATCAGATGACACAAGGATCTGGCAACTTTACTCTGTTCCAACCCATGTGATCATGAGAGCTGTGATACATCATGACAGCCGTAAGGCACGTGGCACTGCTTCGATATAGGTTTTATTCGTAGGACGATCCCTTTAAACACACAAAAAATACACATAAAAAGCGACATGATCCGCACCTGTTGAGGTCTGTGTTCTGCATAATAACAATGGGCTTAAAATACGTGGCTGGAGATGTAAAGGCTGCAGGTAGGTTGGTGGGGAGATCCTTCAGCGGGACCGGTCCTTTCACGGCCATCAGTTTTGTGTGGGTCGCAACCGGAACAAAGCCTGTGATTACAAACAGTTAATTTCATATGTAGAATAGCACATGACTTATTCCTTCCAAAGACAGTACTAAGGACCAGGGGGCACTCACTGCGAGTGGAAGAAAAGCGATTCCAACAGCTAAATAGGAAAGGGTTCTTTACAGTTAGAGCAGTCAGACTGTGGAATGCCGACCACAAGAGGTAGTAATGGCAGATACTATAACAGCTTTTATAAAAGGGCTGAATGATTTCCTTAGTGCACAGTGTTGTTGGTTATAAAGGACTTGGGGACAAAATGTAGAACTGGTGGAGGAAGGTTGAACTAGATGGACCTAGGGCTTTTTTTCAACCTATGTAACTGACTCCAGTCCCCTTTACATGGGCTAATGGGCCTTCGTAGGAACATGACGGAATTGGCCCAATATGGCCGTGATTGATTGGCCAACAAATGAGCAAAATCCACATTAATTGGTTGATCAGGTCAATTGTGCTGCCGAGAACTCTGATCTTTAGCCAGCACATCTCATTGTGAGAATAGGGGATGTGTTGCGAGCAAAATGCAAACAGTGTAAAGACTGAACAACTACCTACTGGTCATGACACACAGTTGGCATCGATCCGTGAGAAGTGGCCTTCAACAAGTCCCGATCATTATGTCCTATCATTGATCAGTGCTTGTGATTGCAAGGAATCTTCCCGTGTACACCTGAGGCTAGGGATATACCTTGCAATACTGCTGTCCTCCATCAGTGTAGCGGAAACACCTGGACTCACCAGCATATTTTTCGCAAGAACGGCGCTATTGAATCAAAGCCACCTGCACCTAGTCATATACTCACCCTCTGCTCAGCTTTTTCTTTATACTGGCGAGACTCCAGTCCCACAGCGTTGTCACGTGAAAGTAACTTCTGATTGGCCGGGGGTCAGATGTTACATCACAAGCTCCCAATGCAAGTCTATGAGAGCCAGAACGAGGCCTTCATAGACTTGTAATGAGTTCTGCTCTTCAAGAAACACTGGAGCTGCCGGCAGGTCACAAATCACAGGAGATCGAGCAGAATGGCCGCAATAGATGGTGAAGCTGCTGGGAGGAGAGTGTAAGCCAGGGGGCAGAGAACCTCTATTTAAAAGCACCATTAAAAGCAGTGAATGATTGGAGAGAAAAAAAAAAACTGGAGCGGTGCTTTAATTGAGATTCCAACATTTACACCTTACTAAGTAATGGCTGACTAATGACAATGTACTGACTAATAGCCATGTAAGGTGACTTTGTGTCACACAAAATATGGTATTTTTTGCAAATAATTAACCAGAAAGGTCAATAGCCAGTCAAGAAAGCCCCTAACATGCCCCTTAGAAACATATGAGCGTTGATTATGGACATGGCAGCTTTGCTTCACCTGCTGAAGTCCCCGATCCATGATGGTTGTCCTCGTCATTATATACGCAGCTCCGCACACTCTAGAGAAGAGAAAACAAATGGGAGTCAGTGGCAGACTGTATGGGCATACGTGGCTACAAAGGTCAAGGGAAAAATCAAACTACTCCATAAGTGTTTATGCTGAACAACATGGAAACGTTTCTAGTTTAAACAATTTCTGTCATATCATGTTTTAAAGGGAATCGGATATCAAGTTTTCGCTATTTAATCTGAGAGCAGCATGATGTAAGGGCAAAGACCACAATTCCACAGATGTGCCACTTATTAGGCTTTGTGCTGCAGTTTTCATACAATCAGAGTTTTATCACTACAGGACTAGGTGTCACGTGCTATCCAGTGAAGCTAATCTGTTTAGCCCCGCCCACACCACTGATTGGCAAGCTTCCTCTGGACATTGTCAGCAAGCGGCCAAACAGTGATGTGGGTGGAGTTATACACAGCTTAGTCATTCTAACCACTGCTACATCTACAACACAGAAAACAGGGATTGTATCAAAACTGCACCAAACAGTCCAGTAAATGACACATCGCTGGAATCAAGAGTTCTGCCCCCACATCATGCAGCTCTCTGATCAAAAAGCAAAAAGCTGCTAAAAAATTAAGTTCTGCAAGCGCATTCAATAGTTTCCCCCTCCACCCAAAACACACTTTGATGGCCATCCCAACACATGCATGGACGGAAAAAAGTGGCGTAACCGGCCATAGTCCCCTCTTTGCTCTAGGAGGTGGCTTATCGGATAAAAAACTTTCAGGGCATTGAATTTCAAGGTGCCCAACCCTTCTTACCCCCCTTATAGGTGTTAGGAGGCCTCTTGCAGGCTCAAACAAATCAAGGGTATTGGCTGACTCATCAAATGTGTATGGGCGACTTATGGATGTCTGAAGCTAATGGGATCTCCACATCACGTCTGGATCCACCTTATCTCCCACCACAGTAGACAAGAGGACCATGAATATGTGGCTCTGTACACTAATGCTATGGAGAACCACAGACACATCCACCAGACACGAGGTGCAGTAGACATCATGAATTGGCCATTGCTTGTTGGGTATCGCTTGGTTTTAACCTGATGGTTTTTATAATCTTCTTTTGGAGAAGTAATGGAAGATCAGTTCTGGCTGGATATTGCCGCTGATACCCCTTTTTTCTATTCGGATACATGGCCACCACTGCAATTCTTCTCAACCGGGAGGGTTACGGAATGACCATAAAGAAGACGACTGGGTGGTGGAAGCCTTCAACGTCGTCCACGCTGGTGTAGGAAGATGGCTCTTTGGACCTCGGTCCTTTCTCACATTAATTTTCCATATTGACACTTCGTATGTGGTTATGGGATGTCAATGCTGGCGGCGGATGAGGCCCGACATGATGATGACCCTCAGTATGTGTACGATGTTCTGGACTATGTGGGCTTTATTTAAGGTTATAAGAACTTTATCTGCTCACCTGATCCGTAAGGCTAATTAATTGTGTCCATATCGCTTTACTGTCTAATTTCTTTTGCTCCAGATATTTCTTGCACACCTAGGGAGAAAAAAAGAAAAAAAAGAAGGTTTACACCATCAATTGGACTGACTATAAACAAGTGAATAAATTATTATTATAAAATATTACCATTCACCTGAGCCAGCTTCACACAATGCAGATGCTGGCTGTGTTATTCAGCCGGCATCTGCCGCCAACAGTGGTTTAACGAATGGTTTAAAATTGCTGTTTTCCATCCCCACCAAAAAAATACAATAAATACACCCCAAAATGATACCAATAAGAGCCCCCACACGGCTAAATTGACAAAATATAATACACAGGTTATAGTTCTCGGAAAATAATGACACAAATTGAATTTTTTTTCTTTTACCAAAGCTCAAAGTTTTTTAAGCAGTCAGAATAGTAAAAAAAAAAAAAAATAAATATACAAAAAAATTATTATTATTAATAATATGAATAAGAAATAATTATAATAATGAAATAACTAATAAAATAATAATAATAATAATAAAAAAGAAACAATAATAAAGAAATTATAATAATAATTATACAAGAAATTATAATGAAATAAGTAAAATATAAAAATAAATAATAATAATAATAAAGAAATAACAATAATAAGAAATAATAATAATAATTGTAAAGAAATAATAATGAAATAAAGAAATAAAAAATAATAAAAAAAATAAAAAAATAAAAAATAACAATAAAAAAATAAATTATAATAAAGAAATAGATGAATAATAAAGAAATAATAAAAAATAAAATAATAAATAATAATAATAATAATAATAATAATAATAATAATAATAATAATAATAATAATAATAAATAATAATAATCATACAAGTTTGGATTCCTGCAATAGTACTGATCTGGTACACCCTGTTGCCAGGTCCTTAGCACACAAACGCTGAAAGTCACTCCCCACCCAAAAAACTACAAATTCAGAATTTTCTGAGCTTTATCAGTCACCGCACATAAAAACGTTTTCCCTATTTTTCGGTGCAGTGTCTAGTAAAGTGAATGTTGTCACTGAAAACTTGGGGTTATGGGGTTAAGCCCTGCACTGCGGCACCTACGCACTTGACGTAAGGCTCTATACATAAAACTCCCTATAATCACACATTTCCTGAATTTGGCCGCACAGATCCACAATTCATTCATTTCTCCCGGCCACACACCGGCTGCATCTGCCGTCATCATGTAACCTGACGAGCCTTCAGCAGCGGGCGGACCTCCAGATGTGGGGAGGGGGGGGGACGCCTGTGTGTTTTTCTGCCAGACTCGCACGCATCTCTGTACGATTACCTGGGAAGCTTCAGCCAGACTTGGCCTCTCCTCAGAATCCCTCTTCGCCATCTGTAGAAGGAAGCGTTTGAGCTTTTTGGGCAGCGCGAGCTTGTGATGAGCCGGGAAATTGAACTTGGCTGCTGACCATAAAATAGCTGCAATGCCATAAACACAGGCCTGGAAAAAAGAAGTAAAAGAAAGAAAAGAGTAAAAACGTGTAAGGCTATGTTCACACTAGAAAAATGATTTTTCTTAAGAAAATTTCTTAAGAAATTTCTTAAGAGTGCACCTGTGTTAAAAAACGCACCAAAAACGCACCTGCGTTTTTGCCGCGTTTTCGGTGCGTTTTTGGTGCGTTTTTACCACTGGTTGCTCCCTGCGTTATTGTGCCAATTATATATGGCAAAAAACGCAGTTAGCTGCAGAAAAGAAGTGACATGCTCATTATTTTTTTAAAGAAAATCTACTGAAAGAATTTTCTTAAGAAAAAAACGCAGTGTGCGCACAGCTAATTTTTTTTGCCATAGGTTTTGCTGGGGAATGTCTGCAGAAAGGTTACAAGAATTTCTCAAGAAATTTCTGCAGCAAAAACGGACCAAAAACGGACCAAAAACGCAGGTGAAAAACGCAGTGTGTGAACATAGCCTTAAACTTTACAAACCACAGACATGGATACAACGCTGAACACATGAAGGTAGTGCAGGGTTTACACTAGACGACTTTAGGTGGTGAACGACTGTCCATCGGCAACATATTTGACTGTCCGCTGTGGTTTACGCAGGCAGGCCGTGCTTTAGAAGTATGCTTGGCCTGTTTACACCAATGCCCTGTTTACATCAAGCTATGTCCTGTTTACACCAGACAATTCATAGATGCCTGTTGTGCAGGACAGAATATTGGGGATCTCCAGTCACTTGTGGGGCCTCCAGAAAACAGACATTCAGGAGAGGGAACAGGTCCTCTTTAAAGGGTACAATCTTTGCAGTGGGCTACATAATATGCCTGTTGAGCAGGACAAAGAATTGAAGGTCTCTAGTCACTTATGGGGCCATCCATAATTAAAGGTCTTAAATGTCATTTGGGGAGACAACCTCTTGAATACAAATCTACAGTACAGACCAAAAGTTTGGACACACCTTCTCATTCAAAGAGTTTTTTTTATTTTCATGACTCTGAAAATTGTAGATTCACATTGAAGGCATCAAAACTATGAATTAACACATGTGGGATGAAATGCTTAACAAAAAAGTGTGAAACAACTGAAAATATGTCTTATATTCTAGGTTCTTCAAAGTAGACACCTTTTGCTTTGATTACTGCTTTGCACACTCTTGGCATTCTCTTGATGAGCTTCAAGAGGTAGTCACCGGAAATTGTTTTCACTTCCCAGGTGTGCCCTGTCAGGTTTAATAAGTGGGATTTCTTGCCTTATAAATGGGGTTGGGACCATTAGTTGTGTTGTGCAGAAGTCTGGTGGATACACAGCTGATCGTCCTACTGAATAGACTGTTAGAGTTTGTATTATGGCAGGAAAAAAGCAGCTAAGTAAAGAAAGAAGGGAATTTTGTTTACTTACCGTAAATTCCTTTTCTTCTAGCTCCAATTGGGAGACCCAGACAATTGGGTGTATAGCTATGCCTCCGGAGGCCACACAAAGTATTACACTAAAAGTGTAAAGCCCCTCCCCTTCAGCCTATACACCCCCCGTGCTGCCACGGGCTCATCAGTTTTGGTGCAAAAGCCAGAAGGAGGAAAAAATTATAAACTGGTTTAAAGTAAATTCAATCCGAAGGAATATCGGAGAACTGAAACCATTTAACATGAACAACATGTGTATACAAAAATAGGGGCGGGTGCTGGGTCTCCCAATTGGAGCTAGAAGAAAAGGAATTTACGGTAAGTAAACAAAATTCCCTTCTTTGTCGCTCCTTATTGGGAGACCCAGACAATTGGGACGTCCAAAAGCAGTCCCTGGGTGGGTAAATAATACCTCATAATAGAGCCGTAACGGCTCCGTCCTACAGGTGGGCAACCGCCGCCTGAAGGACTTGCCTACCTAGGCTGGCATCTGCCGAAGCATAGGTATGCACCTGATAGTGTTTCGTGAAAGTGTGCAGGCTCGACCAGGTAGCTGCCTGACACACCTGCTGAGCCGTAGCCTGGTGTCGCAAGGCCCAGGACGCTCCCACAGCCCTGGTAGAATGGGCCTTCAGTCCTGAGGGAACCGGAAGCCCCGAGGAACGGTAGGCTTCGAGAATTGGTTCCTTGATCCACCGAGCCAGGGTGGATTTGGAAGCTTGTGTCCCTTTACGCTGGCCAGCGACAAGGACAAAGAGTGCATCCGAGCGGCGCAGGGGCGCCGTACGAGAAATGTAGAGTCTGAGTGCTCTCACCAGATCTAACAAGTGCAAATCCTTTTCACATTGGTGAACTGGATGAGGAAAAAACACAGAGAGCGCAGAGACTTGTCCCTTAAGGGAGCCTAGCGACAAACCCTTTTCAAATCCGGATTGAAGAAAGGACAGAAAAGTGGGCAAGGCAAATGGCCAGGGAGAAAACCCCTGAGCAGAGCACCACGACAGGAATATTTTCCACGTCCTGTGGTAGATCTTGGCGGACGTTGGTTTTCTAGCCTGTCTCATAGTGGCAATGACCTCTTGAGATAATCCTGAAGATGCTAGGATCCAGGACTCAATGGCCACACAGTCAGGTTGAGGGCCGCAGAATTCAGATGGAAAAACGGCTCTTGAGACAGCAAATCTGATCGGTCTGGCAGTGCCCACGGTTGGCCGACCGTGAGATGCCACAGATCCGGGTACCACGACCTCCTCGGCCAGTCTGGAGCGACGAGGATGGCGCGGCGGCAGTCGGCCCTGATCTTGCGTAACACTCTGGGCAACAGTGCCAGAGGAGGAAACACATAAGGAAGTTGAAACTGCGACCAATCCTGAACTAAGGCGTCTGCCGCCAGAGCTCTGTGATCTTGAGATCGAGCCATGAATGTTGGGACCTTGTTGTTGTGCCGTGACGCCATGAGGTCGACGTCCGGCATCCCCCAGCGGCAACAGATCTCCTGAAACACGTCCGGGTGAAGGGACCATTCCCCTGCGTCCATGCCCTGGCGACTGAGAAAGTCTGCTTCCCAGTTTTCTACGCCCGGGATGTGAACTGCGGATATGGTGGATGCTGTGGCTTCCACCCACAGCAGAATCCGCCGGACTTCCTGGAAGGCTTGCCGACTGCGTGTCCCACCTTGGTGGTTGATGTAAGCCACCGCTGTGGAGTTGTCCGACTGAATTCGGATCTGCTTGCCTTCCAGCCACTGCTGGAACGCTTTTAGGGCAAGATACACTGCCCTGATCTCCAGAACATTGATCTGAAGTGAGGACTCTTGCTGAGTCCACGTACCCTGACCCCTGTGGTGGAGAAAAACTGCTCCCCACCTTGACAGACTCGCGTCCGTTGTGACCACCGCCCAAGATGGGGGTAGGAAGGATTTCCCCTTCGATAATGAGGTGGGAAGAAGCCACCACCGAAGGGAAGCTTTGGTTGCCTGAGAGAGGGAGACGTTCCTGTCTAGGGACGTCGGCATCCTGTCCCACTTGCGAAGGATGTCCCATTGAAGAGGACGCAGGTGAAACTGCGCGAAAGGGACTGCTTCCATTGCTGCCACCATCTTCCCCAGGAAGTGCATGAGGCGCCTCAAGGGGTGTGACGGACCTTGAAGGAGAGATTGCACCCCTGTCTGTAGTGAACGCTGTTTGTCCAGCGGAAGCTTCACTATCGCTGGAAGAGTATGAAACTCCATCCAAGATATGTCAGCGATTGGACCGGTGTCAGATTTGACTTTGGAAAATTGATGATCCACCCGAAACTCTGGAGAATCTCCAGAGTACCGTTGAGGCTGTGTTGGCATGCCTCTTGAGAGGGTGCCTTGACCAGCAGATCGTCTAAGTACGGTATCACTGAGTGACCCTGAGAGTGGAGGACCGCAACTACTGTAGCCATGACCTTGGTGAAAACCCCTGGGGCTGTCGCCAGGCCGAACGGCAGTGCCGCGAACTGAAGGTGTTCGTCTCCTATGGCGAAGCGCAAGAAGCGCTGATGCTCTGGAGCAATCGGTACGTGGAGATAAGCATCCTTGATATCGATCGATGCAAGGAAATCTCCTTGGGACATTGAGGCGATGACGGAGCGGAGGGATTCCATCCGGAACCGCCTGGTCCTTACGTGTTTGTTGAGCAGTTTTAGGTCCAAAACAGGACGGAAGGACCCGTCCTTCTTTGGAACCACAAACAGGTTGGAGTAGAAACCGTGACCCTGTTGCTGAAAAGGAACCGGGACCACCACTCCTTCTGCCTTCAGAATGCCCACCGCCTGCAGAAGAGCCTCGGCTCGCTCGGGAGGCGGAGATGTTCTGAAGAATCGAGTCGGAGGACGAGAGCTGAACTCTATCCTGTAACCGTGAGACAAAATGTCTCTCACCCAACGGTCTTTTACTTGTGGCAGCCAGGTGTCGCAAAAGCGGGAGAGCCTGCCACCGACCGAGGATGCGGTGTGAGGAGGCCGTAAGTCATGAGGAAGCCGCCTTGGTAGCGGCACCTCCGGCGGTCTTTTTAGGGCGTGATTTAGACCGCCATGCGTCGGAGTTCCTCTGATCCTTCTGAGGCCTTTTGGATGAGGAGAATTGGGACCTGCCCGCACCCCGAAAGGACCGAAACCTCGACTGTCCCCTCCTCTGTTGGGGTGTTTTTGGTTTGGCCTGGGGTAAGGATGTTTCCTTTCCCTTGGATTGTTTGATGATTTCATCCAATCTCTCACCAAACAAACGGTCGCCAGAAAATGGCAATCCAGTTAAGCACTTTTTGGAAGCCGAATCTGCCTTCCATTCCCGCAGCCACAAGGCCCTGCGTATTGCCACCGAATTGGCGGCTGCAACCGCCGTACGGCTCGCAGAGTCCAGGACAGCATTAATAGCGTAGGACGCAAATGCCGACGTTTGAGAGGTTATGGACGCCACCTGCGGCGCAGACGGACGTGTGAGTGCGTCAATTTGCGCCTGACCAGCTGAGATAGCTTGGAGTGCCCATACGGCTGCGAATGCTGGAGCAAAAGACGCGCCGATAGCTTCATAGATGGATTTCAACCAGAGCTCCATCTGTCTGTCAGTGGCATCCTTGAGTGAAGCCCCATCTTCCACTGCAACTATGGATCTAGCCGCCAGTCTGGAGATTGGAGGATCCACCTTGGGACACTGAGTCCAGCCCTTGACCACGTCAGGGGGGAAAGGGTAACGTGTATCCTTAAGGCGCTTGGAAAAACGCTTATCTGGACAAGATCGGTGTTTCTGGACTGCCTCTCTGAAGTCAGAGTGGTCCAGAAACATACTCTTTGTACGCTTGGGAAACCTGAAACGGAATTTCTCCTGCTGAGAAGCGGACTCCTCCACTGGAGGAGCCGAGCGAGAAATATCCAACATTTCATTGATGGACGCAATAAGATCATTCACTATGGCGTCCCCATCAGGAGTATCAAGGTTGAGAGCGGCTTCAGGATCAGAATCCTGATCAGCTACCTCCGCTTCATCATACAGAGAGTCCTCTCGCTGAGACCCTGAACATTGTGATGATGTAGAGGGGATTTCATAGCGAGCTCGCTTAGTCGGTCTGGGGCTGCGGTCCGTGTCAGAGACCTCACCCTGGAATCCATGAGACACCCCGGGAGGACATTGCTGTTCCAACTGAGGGGGACCAGGGTGCAATGATTGCACAGTGCCCATGGCTTGAGATGCCGGCCTGGACTGCAAGGCTTCTAATATTTAAGCCATAGTCTCAGAAAGTTTTTCAGTAAAAACTGCAAACTCCGTCCCTGTCACCTGGACAGTGTTAACAGGTGGTTCTCCCTGGGCCACCCTTAGCAGCTCCGGCTGAGAAAGTGCCACAGGGGCCGAGCATTGCACACAATGAGGGTCAGTGGAACCTGCCGGCAGTATAGCCGTACATGCTGCACAGGCAGCATAGTAAGTCTGTGCTTTGGCACCCTTGCTATTTGTGGACGACATGCTGTTGTCTCCTCTGAGCAATACAGGAGGGTATATAGCCAAAAATCAACAGTGCACCATACAGTGTAAAGTATAGTCTATAATCCTATAATCTATAAGTACACTTCTGCACTAGTGGGGCCAGCACCACAGGTGCTGCTTACCGCCTGCGCAAAGCGGTTGTGTGGGCACCAGAATTCCTGCCTGGGTCTCACTGAGCTTGTCTGTCCTCTCCAGCGTTGGCAGAGCTGAGAGGAATGGCTGCCGGCGTCCTGAGGAGAGGAGGGAGCCGTGGGCGTGACCCAGAAAAGTGCGGGAACTGGTGCCCCACTGTGCAGAGTGAGGGGGGTGGAGTATGCAAAGCATGCTCCAGCCCTCAGTGCTGCCGTGCTGTACAGCGTCCCGCCCTTCCCCTGACTGGCAGGGCTGGGGGCGGGAAGAAAAAGAGACTAGGCCGCAAAAGCCGGGGACTCGAGTTATAAGCGCGGCCGCCGTATAAGCGCGGTCGGCGCGGAAGTCCCCGGCGCACTAACAGTCCCAGCCGCGCCGCAGTGATAACCATGGCAGCGGCGGTCAGAGCGGCAGTCCCCCTACACGAACACACTCAGCGACGCTGAAGTGTGTAATGGCACAAACGCAGTCAGCGCTGCGGTCCCCGGTGCACTAGCACACCCAGCAATGCTGGAGTGTTGCTGTGCGCGGTCCCCACGGGGACACAGAGTACCTCAAAGTAGCAGGGCCATGTCCCTGAACGATACTCGGCTCCTATCCAGCAGAGTCCTCAGGAGCTGTGGATGGAGCACGGTCTCATGTGCCTGGAGACCGATAGGATCCCACTTCACCCAGAGCCCTAAGGGGGATGGGGAAGGAAAACAGCATGTGGGCTCCAGCCTCCGTACCCGCAATGGATACCTCAACCTTAACAACACCGCCGACAAGAGTGGGGTGAGAAGGGAGCATGCTGGGGGCCCTGTTATGGGCCCTCTTTTCTTCCATCCGACATAGTCAGCAGCTGCTGCTGACTAAGCTGTGGAGCTATGCGTGCATGTCTGCCTCCTTCGCACAAAGCATAAAAACTGATGAGCCCGTGGCAGCACGGGGGGTGTATAGGCTGAAGGGGAGGGGCTTTACACTTTTAGTGTAATACTTTGTGTGGCCTCCGGAGGCATAGCTATACACCCAATTGTCTGGGTCTCCCAATAAGGAGCGACAAAGAAAACGTGTGGCCATCATTACTTTAAGAAATGAAGGTCAGTCAGTCCGAAAAATTGGGAAAACTTTGAATGTGACCTCAAGTACAGTGGCAAAAACCATCAAACGCTACAAAGAACCTGGCTTACATGAGGACTGCCCCAGGAAAGGAAAATAAAGAGTCACCTCTGCTGTGGAGGATAAGTTTATCCGAGTCACCAGCCTCAGAAATCGCAGGTTAACAGCAGCTCAGATTAGAGACCAGGTCAATGCCACACAGAGTTCTAGCAGCAGACACATCTCTAGAACAACTGTTAAGAGGAGACTTTGTGCACCAGGCCTTCATGGTAAAATAGCTGCTAGGAAACCACTGCTAAGGACAGGCAACAAGCAGAAGAGACGTGTTTGGGCGAAGGAACACAAGGAATGGACATTAGACCAGTGGAAATCTGTGCTTTGGTCTGATGAGTCCAAATTTGAGATCTTTGGATCCAACCACCGTGTCTTTTTGCGACGCAGAAAAGGAGAACGGATGGACTCTACATGCCTGGTTCGCACCATGAAGCATGGAGGAGGAGGTTTGATGGTGTGGGGGTGCTTTGCTGGTGACACTGTTGGGCATTTATTCAAAATTGAAGGCATACTGAACCAGCATGGCTACCACAGCATCTTGTAGCGGCATGGTATTCCATCCGGTTTGCATTTGGTTGGACCATCATTTACAGTTAGGTCCAGAAATATTTGGACAGTGACACAATTTTCTCGAGTTGGGCTCTGCATGCCACCACATTGGATTTGAAATGAAACCTCTACAACAGAATTCAAGTGCAGATTGTAACGTTTAATTTGAAGGTTTGAACAAAAATATCTGATAGAAATTGTAGGAATTGTACACATTTCTTTACAAACACTCCACATTTTAGGAGGTCAAAAGTAATTGGACAAATAAACCAAACCCAAACAAAATATTTTTATTTTCAATATTTTGTTGCGAATCCTTTGGAGGCAATCACTGCCTTAAGTCTGGAACCCATGGACATCACCAAACGCTGGGTTTCCTCCTTCTTAATGCTTTGCCAGGCCTTTACAGCCGCAGCCTTCAGGTCTTGCTTGTTTGTGGGTCTTTCCGTCTTAAGTCTGGATTTGAGCAAGTGAAATGCATGCTCAATTGGGTTAAGATCTGGTGATTGACTTGGCCATTGCAGAATGTTCCACTTTTTTGCACTCATGAACTCCTGGGTAGCTTTGGCTGTATGCTTGGGGTCATTGTCCATCTGTACTATGAAGCGCCGTCCGATCAACTTTGCGGCATTTGGCTGAATCTGGGCTGAAAGTATATCCCGGTACACTTCAGAATTCATCCGGCTACTCTTGTCTGCTGTTATGTCATCAATAAACACAAGTGACCCAGTGCCATTGAAAGCCATGCATGCCCATGCCATCACGTTGCCTCCACCATGTTTTACAGAGGATGTGGTGTGCCTTGGATCATGTGCCGTTCCCTTTCTTCTCCAAACTTTTTTCTTCCCATCATTCTGGTACAGGTTGATCTTTGTCTCATCTGTCCATAGAATACTTTTCCAGAACTGAGCTGGCTTCATGAGGTGTTTTTCAGCAAATTTAACTCTGGCCTGTCTATTTTTGGAATTGATGAATGGTTTGCATCTAGATGTGAACCCTTTGTATTTACTTTCATGGAGTCTTCTCTTTACTGTTGACTTAGAGACAGATACACCTACTTCACTGAGAGTGTTCTGGACTTCAATTGATGTTGTGAACGGGTTCTTCTTCACCATAGAAAGTATGCGGCGATCATCCACCACTGTTGTCATCCGTGGACGCCCAGGCCTTTTTGAGTTCCTAAGCTCACCAGTCAATTCCTTTTTTCTCAGAATGTACCCGACTGTTGATTTTGCTACTCCAAGCATGTCTGCTATCTCTCTGATGGATTTTTTCTTTTTTTTTCAGCCTCAGGATGTTCTGCTTCACCTCAATTGAGAGTTCCTTAGACCGCATGTTGTCTGGTCACAGTAACAGCTTAAAAATGCAAAACCACACACCTGTAATCAACCCCAGACCTTTTAACTACTTCATTGATTACAGGTTAACGAGGGAGACGCCTTCAGAGTTAATTGCAGCCGTTAGAGTCCCTTGTCCAATTACTTTTGGTCCCTTCAAAAAGAGTAGGCTATGCATTACAGAGCTATGATTCCTAAACCCTTTCTCCGATTTGGATGTGAAAACTCTCATATTGCAGCTGGGAGTGTGCACTTTCAGCCCATATTATATATAGAATTGTATTTCTGAACATGTTTTTGTAAACAGCTAAAATAAAACTTGTGTCACTGTCCAAATATTTCTGGACCTAACTGTATGTTTCAACAGGACAATGACCCCAAAACACACATCCAGGCTGTGTAAGGGCTATTTGACTAAGGAGGAGAGTGATGGGGTGCTACGCCAGATGACCTGGCCTCCACAGTCACCAGACCTGAACCCAATCGAGATTGTTTGGGGGGTGAGCTGGACTGCAGAGTGAAGGCAAAAAGGCCAACAAGTGCTAAGCATCTCTGGGAACTCCTTCAAGACTGTTGGAAAACCATTTCCGGTGACTACGTCTTGAAGCTCATCAAGAGAATGCTAAGAGTGTGCAAAGTAGTAATCAAAGAAAAAGGTGGCTACTTTGAAGAACCTAGATTATAAGACATATTTTCAGTTGTTTCACACTTTTATATTAAGTATTTCATTCCACATGTTCATAGTTTTGATGCCTTCAATGTGAATCTACAATTTTCAGAGTAATGAAAATAAAGAAACTCTTTGAACGAGAAGGTGTGTCCAAACTTTTGGTCTGTACTGTATATATCATAGTAGTGATATATATGTACAGCAAGACAACTACATCTGCAAACTTGTGCACTTCTTGGCCCCTGCGGGTGGGTGTAGCGGCGCTGCTGTAGATGGTACGTAGCGCAGAGTGTGAACGCAGTCAATAACGTGGCTTGTTTGATCCTGTATTCAATGCTATATGGAAAGAATCCCATCACTCGCTTATAAGTGTGAAAAAAAAGAAAATCTTGTTATACACTTGACTTTGTTTTCTAAGGTTTGGATAGAAAGAAGGAAGGCGAGGTCTGGACCATGCTGCACATCTGGATTCTGGCAGCGCACGGCCCCGGTGGGAATGTAGTGGGATGATGGCAGCGCCCTAGGAGGGGCACAGTGAGTTTAACCCTGACCACGGCGGCAACACTGGAAACCTCGGCTCTAAGATCTCCATGAACACTATATTTAGAGCTCATGTGTGCGCCAGATGTCCGATCACTACGGCTGAGGGAACAGAATCTGCGCTTGTTTAGTTCTTTGAGAGGAGCAGTGAGATCCTCCCGCTACAGCAGCAGTAAGGCTGACTCGCGGGGCTCAAAAAGGATCACATTACATACGAAAGGTTGTATTGTACCTTCTCCGTCCCGGATCCATCTCCATCAGGGTCATACTCAGGAGGTACACAAAAAGCATCATAAGGCTCTGTAATACAAGAAAAAAAGAAATAAAATACACAAAACGCGTCATAAGGAATAATAATAATAATAATGAAAAAAAAAAAAATTATAAAGGCTGTATAATAAAAAGGAAAAGAAAATACACAAACGGCATCATAAGGCTATATCATAAAAGAAAAAAAAATAAATTAAATACACTAAACACATCATAAAGCTCTATAATAAAAAAAAAAATTAAATACACAAAATGCATCATAAGGCTAAATAATAATAATAATAGTAATAATAAAAATAATTGAAACAACTAATCATAAGGCTCTATAATAACTAGGAAAAGAAATACACAAAATGCATTATAATGCTCTATAATAAAAAAGAAAAAACTGAAATACACAAAATCGCATCTTAAGGCTCTATAAATAAAGAAAACAAGGAAAAAAACAAAATACACAAAACACATCATAAGGCTCTATAATAGAAGGAAAACAAAATGAAATACACAAAATGCATTATAAGGTTCTATAATAAACAAAGAAGAAAACCCTCCAAAAACTATGAAATATACAGACTATATAATAAAACATTTAAAAAAAAATATGAAGGCTCTATAATTAAAGAAAAAGAAAAAAATGAAATACACAAAAAAGGCATTATTAAGGATTTATAAGTAATAAAAACAAACAAACAATGAAATACACAAAGAAAAATAAAAGAAAACAAAATAGTCAAAAGCTTTGGAGAAAAAAAAAAAAAAAAAAAAAATTGGAGGGAAAACATGGAGCCACCACAAATGTAATGACTAAAATGGGAATTCTTAATATTTTAAACCTCTAAGGGCACAGCTACTTTTTTTTTTTTCGGATAACAAGCTACACACACACACATATATATACACAAATATATATGTATATATTAATATATAATATATATATATACACACACATATACGTGTGTGTGTGTGTGTGTGTGTGTGTGTGTGTGTGTGTGTGTGTGTGTGTGTGTGTGTGTGTGTGTGTGTGTGTGTGTGTATGTATGTATGTATGTATGTATGTATGTATGTATGTATGTATGTATGTATGTATGTATGTATGTATGTATATATATATATATATATATATATATATATATATATATATATATATATATATATATATATATATATATATATATATATATATATATATATATATATATATATATATATATATATATATATATATATATTTGCCTCTGTCTGTCTGTCTGTGTCTGTCTCCAAAATTGTGTCCTTACGGTGACACAAAGCTGATTGGCCGCTGGGCTCGCCATGGCCCCGCCCCCCCGCACGGATTGGCCGCTCGCCCAGGCAACTCGCCCACGCCCCGCAATGCATGTTCGCTCTGGCCCCGCCCCCCGCACGCATTCCCCGAACTGACCGACACGGAGCCACGACTCCCAAGTGAGTACTGTACCCCCAGGAGCCCACATCAGCGTACGCCGCCAACCCAGCCGACACATACCCTCGCATTGCTGGGGTTTCCGCCGTATGCTGGTGTGGGCTCCCGTGCGAGCGGGGGACGAGATACGCTGGTAACCATGGTAGTAGCATAGTTACCAGCGCATCAAGGTCCTGCAGCGGCGGAACATACACACACACACACATATCAGATCACACTCACTCTCACACACACCTCACACACACACACACATCACATCGCATCCACACACTCACAACATCCTGGGATATCGCTTGCTTCTCGGCGGCGATACTGTGGAGTGAACTTCCAGAACCTGCCGGAGGATCACATGGCCAGAAGCATGTGGTATCTCCGGATGTTGTGAGTGTGAGCGCGTATGTGCAATATCGTCAATGTGTGCGTGAGTGTATGCGATCGGGTGTGTGTGAGTGTATGCGATCGGGTGTGTGTGAGTGTATGCGATCGGGTGTGTGTGAGTGTATGCGATCGAGTGTGTGTGTGTGTGTGTGTGCGCGATCGGATCTGTGTCGGCAGAGGAGCACGGCGTGCTGGAGGAGGCTGGGAGGAGAGAGGCTGATCCTGGGGAAGGCTGGGAGGGGGAGGCTGAGAGAAGAGAGGCTGATGCTGGGGGAGGCTGAGGCTGAGGCTGGGGTAGGCTGGGAGGAGAGAGGCTGATTCTAGGGACAGAAAAGGCTGATGCTGCGGGCAGAGAGGCTGATGCTGCGGGCAGAGAGGCTGATGCTGCGGGCAGAGAGGCTGATGCTGGTGCAGCATGGCGGATGGAGCACGATGGGGAGTGCGCAGCATGGGGGATGGAGCACGAGGGGGGGTGCGCAGCATGGGGGATGGAGCACGATGGGGGGTGCACACCTCCCCCAACACACACACACACACACACACACACACACACACACACACACACACACACTGGGAACCACAAACACCGCCCTACACAGACACCCACACACACAGATAACGCTGCACACACACAACACCCAACACACAAACACCGCAGCATACATAAATATACGCACATACCGCACAACACACAGCGCTCCACAAAACATACCTCCCCCCAAAACACACCACACACACAACACTACAGACACACAGCGCTCCACAAACAACGCAACACATACAACACCGCTCTCACCCCCCGCCACACCCAGAACATGTACAGTGCCCTACACAAACACTTGGTAACTACACACAACAACATCTATATTATAAACAAAAATCATACATGAACTACACAATACGTAAATTCTAGAATACCCGATGCGTAGAATCGGGCCACCTTCTAGTATAATATATATATATATATATATATATATATATATATATATATATATATATATATATATATACATATATATATATATATATATATATATATATATATATATATATATATATATATACATACACATACATATAAGCAAGCATTGTTGACCTTAGGGAGATCAACATATCCACTGCGGAGACACCATCACGTGTTTCTCAACGCAGTGATTCTAGAGCAAAGCCCTCTAGGAAGTATGCAAATGAGAAAGCCGCGGAGACACCATCACATGTTTCTCAACGCTGGCAGGAAACTAGCCAGGTCTTTCACCGGGAAGGAACAACCACGGGAAGGGCAGTCTCCAGTCAAGGAGACCACCTATACCAAACATGGTATCCATCCACAGACAGCCGTTTCGGGGTATTTGCTCCTCATCAGTGTGGAGTAGGAATCTGGCTAGTGGGAGCAATGCCTAGTAAAAGACTACTTAAGCAAGCATTGTTGTTCCTTCCCGGTGAAAGACCTGGCTAGTTTCCTGCCAGCGTTGAGAAACACGTGATGGTGTCTCCGCGGCTTTCTCATAATATAATATAATATAATATAATATAATACACATACATACATACATACATATATATACACACACACACACACACACACACATTATATATTATACACACACACATATATATGTATATACATTATATATGTATATATAATGTATATACATATATATGTATATGTGTGTATATAATATATAATGTGTGTGTGTATATATATATATATATATATACACATACACACACATACATACATACATACACACACACATACATATATACATACACATTATATAATATACATATATACATACGCACACATATACATACATGCATACACACACACATACATATATACATACACATTATATAATATACATATATACATACGCACACATATACATACATGCATACACACACACACACACACACACACACACACATCTATATCTATCTAAATAAATTTTTATTTATTTATTTTTTAATATGTATATCATAGCATGTTTTGAATGAATACAAACAAAGGCAAAAGAATTGCTTGGGCAGGCCGAAGGGAGAAGAAAAATAATATTTCTCCATTGCTTTTTGTTTAGGATCTTATTATGGTGCAGTTCTCCAGGATTGCAGCAGATAAATATAGGGGTTTTTTATGCTTTACTACTTTAATGAAACAAAAAATAAATACATTTTGGGTTTGGTCCTCGCATTTTGACATAAAAGGGAGTGGTTTCTCTTTGTGGATGGCGTTCTATGGGGTTTCTTGTTTGAGCGGCTAATTGGAGTTTTTATTATGGCAATTAGTACTCTGGCACACACACAACTTTTATTCCTTTTCTATGGAGGCAAAGTGGTAAAAGATAAAAAGTGCAGTTCTTGTATTTTTAACCAACTATTTTTTTTTCTTTAAAATATAAGAACAAAATTTAAAAAAAAAAAAAAAAAGTTGCTTGGGGGAGGGTGGGTGACCTTTTTCTTAATCCTTTATTCCAGTTTTCCTTTGTCTGCAGCCGCTGTCCGCTCATCGCTGGCACAACGCTTTGGAATACTTGGTGTAACACTGATGGGTGATGATGCCTTGTAGAAGTGACTGGCACCCAATGAGCCCCATCCCCCAGCAGCGCCTCGTATACGGATACAGACGGCAGAATTGTGCGCCCTTGTATCCCAAGGGGCTGACACTGGAAGTCCTTCCTGCCGGGATCAGAGTTCTCTGATGCCAGCAGTTTCGGCAGGAGCCCGGCTGTGTGTAAGTCACACTCCACCCGCCATCTCCTTAGTACAGAGCACCACAGTCAATTATGGCAAATTCTGAGGATGTACCATGGATGTTTGAGATAGGAGCATACAGTCAACTCTGCCGATTATGCGGGGTTTTATGCTTTGCAGCTAATAGGATTGTCAGACCGAAAAATATGGTGCTAAAACAAGTGAAAACTTACTTTAAACTCAATCTATAGTGAGAATTCCCAAAACAAGCTGATTAAAATAATAACTGAACCTCTTAGACCGGATGAGGCTGATGTACTCACTTTCAAAATCTACACCAGAGTGGCCGTATAATTACAATATTAAAATTAGTACAGAAAAAAAGTGAGAGCGCTCATAAGTCCAAGTGTATTCAGTCTCCACTCACCCAACCTGACTGAGAAATGTGAGATCCCTGCAGCTGCGGGGAGGAGGGACACTGAGGAGCTGTAAACCAGGCTTACTGTGTGGATACGCAGCAGCTGCAGGGAGGAGGGACACTGAGGAGCTGTAAACCAGGCTTACTGTGTGGATACGCAGCAGCTGTGGGGAGGAGGGACACTGAGGAGCTGTAAACCAGGCTTACTGTGTGGATACGCAGCAGCTGCGGGGAGGAGGGACACTGAGGAGCTGTAAACCAGGCTTACTGTGTGGATACGCAGCAGCTGCAGGGAGGAGGGACACTGAGGAGCTGTAAACCAGGCTTACTGTGTGGATACGCAGTAGCTGCAGGGAGGAGGGACACTGAGGAGCTGTAAACCAGGCTTACTGTGTGGATACGCAGCAGCTGCGGGGAGGAGGGACACTGAGGAGCTGTAAACCAGGCTTACTGTGTGGATACGCAGCAGCTGCGGGGAGGAGGGACACTGAGGAGCTGTAAACCAGGCTTACTGTGTGGATACGCAGCAGCTGCGGGGAGGAGGGACACTGAGGAGCTGTAAACCAGGCTTACTGTGTGGATACGCAGTAGCTGCTGGGAGGAGGGACACTGAGGAGCTGTAAACCAGGCTTACTGTGTGGATACGCAGCAGCTGCAGGGAGGAGGGACACTGAGGAGCTGTAAACCAGGCTGATCGTGCTGACATTCAGCTGCAGGAAGAGAAACTGAGGCGCTCTCAAACAGGTTAAGTGCGCCGAAATTCAGCAGCTGCAGGGAGGAGGGACACTGAGGAGCTGTTAATTAGGTTGGGTGCGCAGAAATTCTGGGGTGTAGGGATACTGGGGAGCGGTAAACCAGGTTAGATGCACAGAAATTAAGCAGCTGCAGGGAGGAGGGACACTGAGGAGCTGTAAACCAGGCTTACTGTGTGGATACGCAGCAGCTGCCGGGAGGAGAGACACTGAGGAGCTGTAAACCAGGCTTACTGTGTGGATGCGCAGCAGCTGCCGGGAGGAGGGACACTGAGGAGCTGTAAACCAGGCTTACTGTGTGGATACGCAGCAGCTGCAGGGAGGAGGGACACTGAGGAGCTGTAAACCAGGCTTACTGTGTGGATACGCAGCAGCTACAGGGAGGAGGGACACTGAGGAGCTGTAAACCAGGCTTACTGTGTGGATACGCAGCAGCTGCAGGGAGGAGGGACACTGAGGAGCTGTAAACCAGGCTTACTGTGTGGATACGCAGCAGCTGCAGGGAGGAGGGACACTGAGGAGCTGTAAACCAGGCTTACTGTGTGGATACGCAGCAGCTGCAGGGAGGAGGGACACTGAGGAGCTGTAAACCAGGCTTACTGTGTGGATACGCAGTAGCTGCCGGGAGGAGGGTCACTGAGGAGCTGTAAACCAGGCTTCCTGTGTGGATACGCAGCAGCTGCAGGGAGGAGGGACATTGAGGAGCTGTAAACCAGGCTTACTGTGTGGATATGCAGCAGCTGCAGGGAGGAGGGACACTGAGGAGCTGTAAACCAGGCTTACTGTGTGGATACGCAGCAGCTGCCGGGAGGAGAGACACTGAGGAGCTGTAAACCAGGCTTACTGTGTGGATACGCAGCAGCTGCAGGGAGGAGGGACACTGAGGAGCTGTAAACCAGGCTTACTGTGTGGATACGCAGCAGCTGCAGGGAGGAGGGACACTGAGGAGCTGTAAACCAGGCTTACTGTGTGGATACGCAGCAGCTACAGGGAGGAGGGACACTGAGGAGCTGTAAACCAGGCTTACTGTGTGGATACGCAGCAGCTGCAGGGAGGAGGGACACTGAGGAGCTGTAAACCAGGCTTACTGTGTGGATACGCAGTAGCTGCCGGGAGGAGGGACACTGAGGAGCTGTAAACCAGGCTTCCTGTGTGGATACGCAGCAGCTGCAGGGAGGAGGGACATTGAGGAGCTGTAAACCAGGCTTACTGTGTGGATATAAAAACAGAAGACCAGAAAACCATACTCAAGATATTCCCGGGGGTCCTAAGTGTCTGAGGGCCACACGGGTAGCACAAACTCATAATTAAGCATAAACAAGGAGAACAGACGAGTTTTTAAAGTGCAAAAAGTACATATTTATTAAGGGTGAAGGTGACAAGACTTGTGAGCATTAGTAAAATATATAAGAACCTGGACCACACCAGGGTTTGCATCCATGTAAGGACTATATCGCAGTCATAAAAACAGTCAAGTGCGTATGTACACATAGATATTCTGTGTGAATGATGACATTAACTCATATGGGGCAGTAATATGGTATGTCAGCCACATATGAGACTTTAAATATCCTAGAGGTCACATATAAGGACAGTGTATACCATTACAGCAGTAATATGACAAAAAGATGTGACCACATGGCACACAGGCCGGCAATAACACTTGAATCCGTTAAATCACACCCTTGGTAACAAATAACACTCTCTCATGTGTGGCCAAAACTTGTATATCACATGTAAGGCCTAATTTGCCTGAAAAACCACACATGATAGTAGTGTGTACCAATAAGGCATATTATGTCAATTATTACAACACATTATGAAGATAATCGTAACCATATGGTATACATGCCGGTAGTACAGTGTGTAAAAGGTTAATATACCAAGGGAGGTCCGGAGAATATCCTACATGTGGGGTCACTCCTGGGAACCAGGATATATGCCCATAATTTGCCGGCAAAGATCCAAATGGTATACACCATATGAGACTTACATAGCGTACATAACACAAAAGGTTAGCAATGCAACATCACAGCATATTAAGACAGTGGCTGCGGACAAGTAGTACACACACCAACAGTAATAATACTAAACAGGGTTAATAACCGAGGAGGTTCTGAGGGCTTTCCCTCACATGATGTGATTCCTATAGAACAGGAGTCATACCGCAGACTGCTGGATAAAGTCCGATGTATAGACTGCGGATGTGCACTGGTGGTCCAGGGTCGTGGTCCCCAAGTTGCCCGACGTACGTTTCGATAGAAGTAATCTTATTCTTCTTCAGGGGTAAGGGGTGCCATGGTGTGCAGTCCAAACTTGCCGGTTTTTAAATGGAGGCGCCGATTTGCCGTACCCGGAAATCACGCAGCGGCGCATGCGCAGATCCATCCAGCAGATCTCGCGTGAAGAGACGCCGTCAAACCAAACTGCGCACGCACGGGAGCGGGGATGCGTCACCATAGCTCCCGCGCGTGCGCGAGGTACCAGACAGCGGCAACAGCACGGAGATGAGCAGAGGACCTGGGCATGCGCACATGAATGCCGGGGACGGACAAATCAAATGCAATGATGGTAAACATTTACTTTGCAATTAAGGGGGCACCATACAAAAGGTTATTCCAAAATGTCCATGTGCTTAAATGAAAATTTTGCCTATAAATAAAGGGAAAACCAAATACAAAAACCAGCATTAGAAAAGTACTTTTCTAATGCTGGTTTTTGTATTTGGTTTTCCCTTTATTTATAGGCAAAATTTTCATTTAAGCACATGGACATTTTGGAATAACCTTTTGTATGGTGCCCCCTTAATTGCAAAGTAAATGTTTACCATCATTGCATTTGATTTGTCCGTCCCCGGCATTCATGTGCGCATGCCCAGGTCCTCTGCTCATCTCCGTGCTGTTGCCGCTGTCTGGTACCTCGCGCACGCGCGGGAGCTATGGTGACGCGTCCCCGCTGACGTGCGTGCGCAGTTTGGTTTGACGGCGTCTCTTCACGCGAGATCTGCTGGATGGATCTGCGCATGCGCCGCTGCGTGATTTCCGGGTACGGCAAATCGGCGCCTCCATTTAAAAACCGGCAAGTTTGGACTGCACACCATGGCACCCCTTACCCCTGAAGAAGAATAAGATTACTTCTATCGAAACGTACGTCGGGCAACTTGGGGACCACGACCCTGGACCACCAGTGCACATCCGCAGTCTATACATCGGACTTTATCCAGCAGTCTGCGGTATGACTCCTGTTCTATAGGAATCACATCATGTGAGGGAAAGCCCTCAGAACCTCCTCGGTTATTAACCCTGTTTAGTATTATTACTGTTGGTGTGTGTACTACTTGTCCGCAGCCACTGTCTTAATATGCTGTGATGTTGCATTGCTAACCTTTTGTGTTATGTACGCTATGTAAGTCTCATATGGTGTATACCATTTGGATCTTTGCCGGCAAATTATGGGCATATATCCTGGTTCCCAGGAGTGACCCCACATGTAGGATATTCTCCGGACCTCCCTTGGTATATTAACCTTTTACACACTGTACTACCGGCATGTGTACCATATGGTTACGATTATCTTCATAATGTGTTGTAATAATTGACATAATATGCCTTATTGGTACACACTACTATCATGTGTGGTTTTTCAGGCAAATTAGGCCTTACATGTGATATACAAGTTTTGGCCACACATGAGAGAGTGTTATTTGTTACCAAGGGTGTGATTTAACGGATTCAAGTGTTATTGCCGGCCTGTGTGCCATGTGGTCACATCTTTTTGTCATATTACTGCTGTAATGGTATACACTGTCCTTATATGTGACCTCTAGGATATTTAAAGTCTCATATGTGGCTGACATACCATATTACTGCCCCATATGAGTTAATGTCATCATTCACACAGAATATCTATGTGTACATACGCACTTGACTGTTTTTATGACTGCGATATAGTCCTTACATGGATGCAAACCCTGGTGTGGTCCAGGTTCTTATATATTTTACTAATGCTCACAAGTCTTGTCACCTTCACCCTTAATAAATATGTACTTTTTGCACTTTAAAAACTCGTCTGTTCTCCTTGTTTATGATTACTGTGTGGATATGCAGCAGCTGCAGGGAGGAGGGACACTGAGGAGCTGTACACCAGGCTGATCGTGCTGACATTCAAGCTGCAGGTAGAGACACTGAGGATCTATCAAACAGGTTAGGTGCGCAGAATTCAGCAGCTGCAGGGAGGGGGGGACACGGAAAAGGTAATAATTAGGTGCACAGAAGTCCTGAGGAGAGAGGGACACTGAGGAGCTGTCGAGCAGGCCAGTGGGTAGAGACTGAGATTACACTTTCATGAAAGATTACACAGCCTTTCCGAAAACGCTTTGCAGAGTAAGTACACCAGTCCATCAGGTTTAGAGATCTTTTCATGCACACAGCTTATGTGAAATCCAGTGATGGCTTTTTTTAAAGAATGTTTCACAGACATAAAATGGGTCGATGTGCTAAATATCCCACAGTACAGAAGTGTGCCCGACTGTAAAGCTACGCACAGCCATGGCCGGGTCAGTCCTCGGCCTGGTGTTATGGTATTCTGTATTCTCTGATGAGCCGCATTCTCTGGGTAATAGTCATTATAATTCCTAATTATCACACAAACACTTCTACAATAGACAACAAAAAAAACAACAAGACCGGCCGGGGCGAGCCTGCCATAATGAGGCTACTTCTCCGCACTTTCATGTGACAATCATCGCTCGCTGTCATCAGCCTCTTTACCTTCCTTCTGATGAGTAACAAAGAGAACTTCTCCGCTGTGATCGATGAAGACCGACTCCAGACATAAGATGGCTGCAAGACAGGAGCAAACAACGTCAGCGACACATCGGGAGCCCGAGGAACCAGGACAGGACTGACCGGCCAGACTCCTCTGGAGAGGATCACATGCACATATATACACAATGGCTGCAATGCTTCCATAACCACGGAGGACACCGATTACTGACACCAGTCACCTATTATTTCTCAGAATCCTAAACCATGTGGTGGATCCGTGTCTTCCCCTGCTTCCTTCTATTATATTACCACCATGTTACCATTACCCACTGCTCCTACATTACAGAAGGTGGCATCTGTAAAAAACAGTGCTTCACTCACCCTCCCCGGGTCTAGTGCTGAGTCTCCACCACTGCACCAGCGTCCATTATCTGCAGTGCTGACGTCAGGTCGACAGCACTGAACGCAATAAGTGAGCTAAGCGCTCAGGCAATGACAGACAATGGGAGACTCCATGCTGGACCTGGGGTGGAGGAGTAAAGCAGACTTTTTTGGGAAGGAGTTTTATTTATCAAACCAAAAAAACCTTTAAACCACCTTCCACTACATGACAAACTATTATGCCATGGAGCAAGTGCAGGAGTATGGGAGTATGGAGAGAGCTCAAGAGTGAAGCCCTCTAAATACACGGCAGGTGCCGCCTGTGTTATACAGCCAGCATCTGCCTCTGACAGCTTGCTCTGATTGCGGCTTTGTAACCTCTTCAATGCAATCGTCAATCACGGACCATAGCATTTCAGTTGCGCCAGTTTGGTTGGTGACGTGGTCACAAGGTGCCCATAGATTATCAGTCACCGGAGGCCTACAGAAGGCCTTTATTACAGCCGTGTTGGTGATTTCAAAGGACTGTGGTTTTTGACATCTATTCAAATACTGTATTTCTGCAGTATATAGTACACGTGATTAATGAGTACAGTCATGGCCAAATGTTTTGAGAATGCTACAAATATTAATTTTTACAAAGTCTACTGCTTAAGTTTTTCTAATGGCAATTTGCATATACTCCAGAATGTCATAAAGAGTGATCAGCTTAACATCAATTACTTGCAAAGTCAATATTGGCTAAGAAAATGAACTTTAACCCCCAAAACACATTTCAACATCATTGCATTCCAGCCTTAAAAGGAGCAGCTAACATTGTTTTAGTGATTGTTCCATTAACACAGGTGTGGGTGTTGATGAGGATAGGGCTGGCGATCAATCAGTCATGATTAAGTAAGAATAACACCACTGGACACTTTAAAAGGAGGCTGGTGCTTGGTATCATTGTTTCTCTTCAGTTAACCATGGTTATCTCTAAAGAAACACGTGCAGCCATCATTGCTCTGCACAAAAATGGCCTAACAGGGAAGAGTATCGCAGCTACAAAGATTGCACCTCAGTCAACAATCTATCACATCATCAAGAACTTCAAGGAGAGAGCTTCCATTGTTGCCAAAAAGGCTCCAGGGCGCCCAAGAAGGACCAGCAAACGCCAGGACTGTATCTTAAAACTGTTTCAGCTGCGGGAACGGACTACCAGCAGTGCAGAGCTAGCTCAGCAATGGCAGCAGGCTGCTGTGAGTGCTTCTGCATGCACTGTGAGGCGGAGACTGCTTGAGCAAGGCCTGGTTTCAAGGAGGGCAGCAAAGAAGCCACTTCTCTCCAGAAAAAACATCAGGGACCGACTGATATTCTGCAAAAGGTACAGGGAGTGGACTGCTGAGGACTGGGGTAAAGTCATTTTCTCAGATGAATCCCCTTTTCGATTGTTTGGGACATCTGGAAAACAGCTTATTAGGAGAAGAAGAGGTGAGCGCTACCACCAGTCTTGTCTCATGCCAACTGTTGAGCATCCTGAAACAATTCATGTGTGGGGTTGCTTCTCAGCCAAGGGAATCGCACCACTCACAGTCTTGCCTAAAAACACAGCCATGAATAAAGAATGGTGCCAGAATGTCCTCCAAGAGCAACTTCTCCCAACTGTCCAAGAGCAGTTTGGCGCCCAACAATGCCTTTTCCACCATGATGGAGCCCCTTGCCATAAAGCAAAGGTGATCACTAAATGGCTCATGGAACAAAACAGAGATTTTGGGTCCATGGCCTGGCAACTCCCCAGATCTTAATCCCATTGAGAACTTGTGGGCAATCATCAAGAGACGGGTGGACAAACAAAAACCAACAAATTCTGGCAAAATGCAAGCATTGCTTATGCAAGAATGGACAGCTATCAGTCAGGATTTGCTCCAGAAGTTGATTGAGAGCATGCCAGGAAGAATTGCAGAGGTCCTGAAGAAGAAGGGGCAACACTGCAAATATTCACTTGCTGCATTAACTCATTCTGTCAATATAACCATTTGGTCTTATAATATGATTGCAATTATATTTCTGTATGTGATGTAAACATCAGACAAACACAATTAAAAACCAGAGGGCAACAGATCATGTGAAAATATAATTTTGGTGTCATTCTCAAAACTTTTGGCCATGACTGTACATATCTAAGGTGACTGAAAAATGCAGTACAAATAAATAAAACAATAAAAAAAAGTTTTAAATACTATAAAAAAAAATAAAAAGCCCATAGATCATAACAGTCACCGGAGCTCTACAGAAAGCCCTCATTGCTGCCATGTTGGTGCTTCAAAAGGAGGACTGTGATTTTTGCTATGTATTGCAATACTGTATTACTGCAATATATAGTACATGTGATTAATGAGTACATATCTAAAAGGGACTAAAAAGTTCAGTACAAATAAATAAAAACAAATTTTAAAACTAAAAAAATAAAAATGGAATATTTTGAACTACACCCTCTCTGAAGTTTAAAAAAAAATAAACTAAAAATAGGTTTATACAGTAGCAGTGTCTGTAAATGGGTTAAACATTATGTACCCCATTAGTATAACATCTGAGAGCAAAATAAAAAAAATAAATAAAAAAATTGCAATATGAAGGTGATTAAAAAGTGACAATAAAAACAACTCGCCACAGCCTTAAGCCACTAAAATTAAAAAAAAAAAAACTTTTTTTTTTTTTTTTTTTACAAGTTTGGTATCGCCGTAATGGTGCTGATCCGGAGAATAAAGCTGTCAGATCAATTTTGCTGCTATATGAACGCTGTAAAAAAAAAAAAAACAAAAAAAACCAAACCTCAAAAATAATGGCGTTTTTAGTAACTTATATGGTAAAAAGAATAATGCCTATCCAAGAGGGTGAGCGTTTATTTTTTTCTTACATCAGCCACGTATCGTATTCTGGAGAATATCAAATTTATAGAGAATCTAATAACCTGGGACCCGTCCACTGGGAGGAATTCATCATACACATTTTTCCCCCCCAAATTGAGACACAACCCCTCCATCTGCTGCTGTCACTGGCAGCTTTCACGTCTGATCCGGAGGCCGCTGATAAGACAATGCCGTATAGTGGATCTGCCAAACTGCCCACAATGGTTTCCACACAGCCCAGATCCAGACTCGCGCTGCTGCAATTACATCAAAATGACTGTATCATCTGCCAGCGAGAAGCGTCTATTGTGCGAGGGGCACAAACGGCCTCTGTCAGCGAATTACTGCAGGACTCCAGTAATGAGGGGCTTGTTCTGTGCCCGGGTTGTGTTCCTGGGGATGACGACATTGGACATAAAGGAGAGCGACAGTGATTGAGGACATGGCTGTCCAGCACATAAAATCCCCACATCCTGTGCCCTAGGGACATATGTATTAAAGGGCTTGCCCAACATTGCAATTCATATGCCTCAACTAAATAAAGGGGGATGCAGAAATGTGGTGCCTCTCCAATGACCTCTCTGGCATCATCATCATCTCCCCCGGACAGCTTCATCCTCAGGATTAGTACTGGAAGCCGGGACACCAAGTGATCTACGGACATACCCAAATGGAACATTTAGGGAACCCCTTAGAATATTTCAGCAGGACCGTTCAGCTATCCAATATTTATAGAGGAGTTTTGACTCTTTCCCAATTGAGAAGAAAATCGGGTCAGGCATGTTGACTTTCCACATGTCCGATCATGCCAAGCTCTTGGGAGATTGGCCGAGAGTGTCAGATAGATCATTCCCCATTGCCCATTAAAGGGAATCTGTCAGCAGGTTTTTGCTATGTAATATGAGGACAGCACATTGTAGAGGCTAAAAAACAAAAATCAACTATGCCTCACTTTCAGGCTGGGTGCTGTTCACTTAAAACTAAAGGCTTCATCACCTAGTGATTATCATTGCTGGACTAGAATGTCACGCACATGGCAGTTTAGCTCGCCCCCTCCCCTGATTGACACCTCAATGTGCAATCTCTACAGAGAGCCTGGTGCAGGCGGGGACAGTGCTCTGCTACATGGCTAGATGTAAAAAAAGAGAATTTTGTTTACTTACCGTAAATTCTTTTTCTTATAGTTCCGTATTGGGAGACCCAGACCATGGGTGTTTAGCTTCTGCCTCCGGAGGACACACAAAGTACTACACTCAAAAGTGTAGCTCCTCCCTCTGAGCTTATACACCCCCTGGTAGCCAGTCCTAGCCAGTTTAGTGCAAAAGCTGAAGGAGAATAGCCACCCACAAGTAAAAACAGAGCAAGAACCGGAACAACCGGAGACTCTGTCAACAACAGCCGGTGATAACACGCAGAACAAGAAAGTGGCAACAGGGAGGGAGCTGGGTCTCCCAATACGAAACTATAAGAAAAAGAATTTACGGTAAGTAAACAAAATTCTCTTTTTCTTTATCGTTCCTATGGGAGACCCAGACATTGGGACGTCTCAAAGCAGTCCATGGGTGGGAAATAAATAGAACAACTAAGAAGTAGGCAGAACCTAACTTCACAAGTGGGCGACAGCCGCCTGAAGGATGAGTCTGCCCAAGCTCGCATCTGCCGAAGCATGAGCATGCACTTGGTAGTGCTTTGAAAAGGTATGCAGGCTAGTCCAAGTGGCAGCCTGACAGACTTGTTGAGCCGCAGCCTGGTGCCTGAAAGCCCAAGAGGCACTGACAGCTCTGGTCGAGTGTGCCTTGATCCCCGGCGGGGGAGGCACCTGAGAACACTGGTAGGCGTCCGAAATGGTCGACCTAATCCAACGGGCTAAGGTCGGCTTAGAAGCAGAGAGGCCCTTGCGCCGACCTGTGGTTAGCACAAAAAGAGAGGTGCACCGCCTAAGAACAGCGGTGCGAGACATATAGATCCGGAGCGCACGCACCAGATCCAAAGTATGCAACGCTTTTTCAAAGCGATGAACAGGAGCCGGACAAAAGGAAGGTAGGGTAATGTCCTGGTTAAGGTGGAAAGGAGAGACCACTTTAGGAAGAAAGTCCGGAGTCGGACGGAGAACCACCTTGTCTTGATGAAAAACCAAAAAAGGTGACTCCGAAGAAAGCGCAGCCAAATCAGACTCTCCTGAGGGAAGTTATGGCCACTAGAAAGACCACTTTCTGTGAAAGACGAAACAAAGAAACCTCCCTAAGAGGCTCAAAGGGGGGTTTCTGCAAAACCGTGAAGACCAAGTTAAGGTCCCAGGGATCCAAGGGCCGCCGGTAAGGCGGAATGATGTGAGACGCGCCCTGCATGAAGGTGCGGACCTGAGCCAGCCGGGCGAGACGCCGCTGGAACAGCACTGACAGAGCTGAGACTTGTCCCTTAAGAGAGTTAAGGGACAGTCCCAGCTGCAGACCGGACTGTAGAAAGGACAGAAGGATCGGCAAGGAAAATGGCCAAGGAGGATGGCCGGAAGAGCGACACCAGGAAAGGAAAATTTTCCAAGTCCTGTGATCGATCTTGGCGGAGGAAGACTTACGGGCCCGAGTCATAGTGGAAATGACTTCAGGAGGGATACCAGAAGTCGTCAAGATCCAGGACTCAAGAGCCACGCCGTCAATCTCAGAGACGCAGAATTCTGGCGGAAAAACGGACCTTGTGAGAGAAGGTCTTGACGGTCCGGAAGATGCCACGGCACCTCTACGGACAGAAGAAGCAGGTCTGGGTACCAAGCTCGCCTGGGCCAGTCCGGAGCAATGAGGATGACTCGACGGCCCTCCAGTCTGATCTTGCGCAGAACTCTGGGCAAGAGCGCTAGAGGGGGAAACACGTAGGACAGACGAAACTGGGACCAGTCTTGGACCAGAGCGTCCGCGGCGAATGCCTGAGGATCGTGGGAGCGAGCCACGTAAACCGGAACCTTGTTGTTGTGACGGGATGCCATTATCGGGATGTCCGGAGTGCCCCACTTGCGGCAGATTGGCTGAAACCCTGCCGGATGCAGGGACCACTCGCCGCCGTCCACGGTTTGACGGCTGAGATAATCTGCCTCCCAGTTTTCCACGCCTGGGATGTGGACTGCGGATATGGTGGACTTGGAGTCCTCCGCCCATTGGGGGATGCGTTGTACCTCCAACATTGCCAGGCGGCTGCGTGTCCCGCCTTGGTGATTGATGTAGGCAACTGCTGTCGCATTGTCTGACTGGACTCGGATGTGCTTGCCCGCCAACAGGTGGTGAAAGGCTAGGAGAGCTAGAAGCACAGCTCTGGTTTCCAGCACATTGATCGAGAGGACTGACTCGGACGGAGTCCAAGTGCCCTGCGCTCGGTGGTGGAGATATACCGCTCCCCAGCCGGACAGACTGGCATCCGTGGTGAGAATCACCCAGGACGGGGTCAGGAAGGAGCGCCCCTGAGACAGAGAGAGGGGCCGAAGCCACCACTGAAGAGAGCTCCTGGTCTGTGGCGACAGAGCCACTAACCTGTGCAAGGAGGAAGGCCGCTTGTCCCAAGAGCGGAGAATGTCCAGCTGCAGGGGACGCAGATGGAACTGGGCAAAGGGAACAGCCTCCATTGACGCCACCATCTGACCCAGCACCTGCATCAGGTGCCTGATGGAATAACGGCGGGGCCTCAGCAGAGCGCGGACCGCCAGTTGGAGGGACTGCTGTTTGACTGAGGGCAACTTCACAAGTGCCGGCAGAGTCTCGAACTGCATCCCTAAGTACGTGAAACTCTGGGTCGGAGTCAGAGTGGATTTGGGAAGATTGACAATCCACCCGAATTGGGCTAGAGTGGCAAGAGTGAGCGAGACACTCCGCTGACAGTCTGCGCTGGATGAAGCCTTGACTAGAAGGTCGTCCAGGTAAGGAATCACTGCCAACCCCTGTAGGTGCAGAACCGCAACCACTGCTGCCATGACCTTGGTGAATACTCGAGGGGCCGTGGCTAACCCGAAGGGGAGAGCCACGAATTGGAAATGTTCCTCTCAGATTGCAAAACGTAGCCAACGCTGGTGTGAAACTGCAATTGGCACATGCAGATAGGCATCTCTGATGTCGATGGATGCCAGGAAATCCCCTTGGGTCATTGATGCAATGACTGACCGCAGAGACTCCATGCGAAAATGCCGCACCTGAACATGCTTGTTGAGAAGCTTGAGATCCAGGATGGGCCGGAAGGAACCGTCCTTTTTGGGGACTAGGAAGAGATTTGAGTAGAAACCTCTGAACCGTTCCCGGCCGGGAACCGGTACAATTACACCGTTGGCCTGCAGGGATGCCACGGCCTGAGAGAAGGGGGGAGCAGGGGGGAGTTGACAGAAAAAATCTGTTTGGCGGGCTGGAAGAGAATTCTATCCTGTAGCCGTGGGAGATGATATCCCTTACCCACTGATCGGAGACGTGTTGAAACCACACGTCGCCAAAGTGGTTGAGCCTGCCACCGACTAAGGACGTTGCTGGCGCGGACAGATAGTCAAGAGGAGGCTGCCTTAGTGGCAGCAGCACCTGCGGTCTTCTGTGGACGCGCTTTTGTGCGCCAGCTGGATTTTTGGTCCTTGGCAGTGTTAGCGGACGAGGCCGAGGGCTTAGAGGACAACCAGTTGGAGGAACGAAAGGAACGAAACCTCGACTGATTCCTACCCTGGACAGGTTTCCTGGTTTTAGTTTGTGGCATGGAAGTACTCTTCTCGCCAGTTGCTTCCTTAATAATTTCATCCAGCTGTTCACCGAACAGCCGGGACCCAGCAAAAGGGAGCCCCGCAAGGTACTTCTTAGAAGAAGAATCTGCCTTCCACTCTCGAAGCCACAAGGTCCTGCGGATAACGAGGGAATTAGCCGAAGCCACCGCAGTGCGGTGAGAAGCCTCCAGCATGGCAGACATGGCATAGGATGAAAAAGCCGAAGCTTGGGAAGTTAAGGCAACCATCTCGGGCATAGATTCCTTAGTAAGGGAATGCATCTCCTCCAGAGAAGCAGAGATGGCTTTGAGAGCCCACACTGCTGCAAAAGTTGGGGCGAACGAGGCCCCTGCCGCCTCAAATACAGATTTGGCCAGAAGGTCAACCTGGCGGTCTGTGGAATCCTTAAGCGAGGTGCTATCAGCCACTGATACAACGGTCCGGGCTGAGAGTCTAGACACCGGTGGGTCTACCTTTGGTGAATGAGCCCACTCCTTGACCACCTCAGGTGGAAAGGGGAAGCGGTCATCAGAACCACGCTTTGGGAAGAGTTTGTCAGGGCAGGCCCTGGGCTTGGTCACAGCGGCCTGAAAACTGGAGTGGTTAAAGAACACACTCTTCGTCCTCTTAGGCGAGGTAAACTGGTGCTTTTCTGCCAGAGAGGGTTGTTCCTCTGATACTGGCGGATTGAGATCCAGTACAGAATTAATGGACGCAATCAAATCACTAACATCCGAGTCACTGTCGGACAGACCAATAGGGCACATGGAGGTAGTCTCCGAGCCCCCAGTAAAGGCATCCTCCTCATCCTGCGAGTCAGCTTCTGAAACCGAGCCGCGGGACGAAGGAGAGGGGGCCCTGCGTCTCTTATTAGAAGGACAGGGCCTGGGACCAGATGATGAATCCTCTGGGAGCTCCGGTTCTGAGAGAGACCTAGCAGCAGAGGCACCCTGCGACGGGGGCTGATGCATGCTCAGCAGAGTCCTGGACAGATGTCCCATGGAATCAGCAAAAGACTGGGAGATAGACCTGGTTAAGGATTCTACCCAAGCCGGGGGTTCAGCCACAGGAGCCGGAGCAGCCCGAGAGACCCCTGGGGGGGCGATTCCAGGCTGAGGCATCGTCAGGTTAGAGCAGGCATCGCAATGTGGATAGGTGCTCGGTTCCGGCAGTAGGCGCTTACATGCAGTGCATACTGAAAACAGCTTTGGCGCCTTGCTCCTTGTGTGAGACATGCTGCTGGAGTGAGGGCTCTGCCAGAGAATGAACCCCAGAGAGTATATACAGAAGGTCCACAACCAGAGGTTGTGGCTTACCAGACCGCTGGAGCGGTGTTGTGTGCCCTCCAGATCCCGAAGCCCGGACTCCCAAGCACCTCAGCAGGGATGCTACAGACCAGTGGTGATCGCAGGGAAAAAACGCTGAGAAAATGGCCACCGGAGTGAAGAGAGGGGGCGGGACTCACTCAGAGCGGGATCTGGAGGGCCAAAGAGATTCACAGGGGAGGAGACGTACTCAGTGAGGAGTGTCTCTCCCCTTTGTAGAACGGCCGCTGGGCGGAGCCGCGCTGTGCCTCTGCATGAATGGCATGCGAGGGCAGTGAAACCGAAAGTAGGCCTCCGGCGAAGCCGGGCCCTAAATTTGAGCGGTGCGGCCGGCGCACAGGCACCATCGGCGCGGTTCTCAGGCGACAGCCAGAGAACCCGCCGGAAATGTCATAAAAATCACTCAGCACACTCTCCCACCACAATAAAGTACAAAGGACCCCCACAAATAAACGTCTCAGGTACTTAGCTTGCTGAGACGCAGGGTAGCCAGTCCCTGGGGATGAGTGCTCCGGTCCAGCAGAATCCTAAAGGGCTGCGGATGGAGACCGGTCTCATGCCAAGCATGAAGAACCGTGCTGGCTCCCACTTCAAGCCAGAGCCCCGGAGGGATGGTGAAGGAGCACGGCATGTAAGGCTCCAGCCTGGGAATCAACCTTAACAGCACCGCCGACACAGTGGGGTGAGAAGGGACATGCCGGGGGTCCAGGCTTGGACCCGCTTTTCTTCAAACTCTTTCCAAAAAATGAAAAAAATCAGATGAGAATACATGTGTGGATGTGACCTCCTGAACACAAAGCGATAAACTGGCTAGATCTGGATCTCCAGGGGGTGTATAAGCTCAGAGGGAGGAGCTACACTTTTGAGTGTAGTACTTTGTGTGTCCTCCAGAGGCAGAAGCTAAACACCCAATGTCTGGGTCTCCCATAGGAACGATAAAGAAATTCTGATTGTATGAGAACGGCTGTACACAATAATCTAAGTGATACATTGTTGGACTCAGGATCTCTTTGCCTACATCATGCTGCTCTCAGATGAGATAGCAAAAACATGCGGAAGGATTCCCTTTAAAGGGCACACACGAGGGGATTAGGAATGATCGTTTACGGACGTCATTAAATACTCCTTTGAATACTATTCACATATCGACTCGTGATGAAAAAATCTGCAGAAATTCTGACTCCGCAGATTTTCTCAAATTTGGCAAGAAAATTTGATTTCCATCAGATTTATTCTACCTGAATTTTTAGGTTCAAATGTCCCTTCAGACCCCAGAAGAGGCATTGATTCAGGTGTCTCTGGGCCGTTTTCCGGCATCTTTGGTATCTTCAGTGACTTCGCATCCAAGTATACACCAACGATGATGGGCACCAGAAGATGCCGAAATTGCCAAAGTTGGCCCAGTGGTAACCGGATCAAAAAAGATGACCGGACCAGAACAAGGCTGCAAGATGGGACACGTGACGGCTAAATGAATATTCACATTTATTTATTTTAACCAGTTCAAGACCAGGATGTTTAACCCTATTCCTGAACAGGCACATTTTCTGTTTTTTTATTTTTCTATTATTTCTTTTTATATATGTGCTTTAAAAAGGGAACCTGTCACCAGATTTGGGGCCTATAAGCTGTGGCCACCACCAGTGAGTTCTTATATACAGCATTCTAACATGCTGTATATAAGAGCGCAGGCCGCTGTGTAGAACATAAAAATCACTTTATAATACTCACCTAAACAGTCGCTGCGGTGGAGAGGGATCATATGGGTGTCTCCGTTCTCCGGTACCGGCGCCTCCTCTTTCGGCCATCTTCATCCTCCTTCTGAAGCCTGGGTGCATGACGCGTCCTAAGTCATACACACTCGCCGGTCCTGCGCAGGCGCACTGCAATACTTTGATCTGCACTGCTCAGAGCAGATCAAAGTGCGCCTCCGCAGGACCTCAATGCCAGCGAGTGTGGATGACGTAGGACACATCATGCACACAGGCTTTAGAAGAAGAACGACAAAGATGGCCGAAAGAGGACGCGCCGGTACTGGAGAACGGAGACACCCATCTGACCCAACTGCACCACAGCAACCGTTTAAGTGTTATAAAGTGATTTTTACGTTCTACACAGCGGTCTGGGCTCTTATATACAGCATGTTAGAATACTGCATATAAGATCCCACTGGCAGTGGCCGCAGCTGATTGTCACTAGATTTGGTGACAGGTTCCCTTTAAGTAGTTGTAGCTTTTTTTTCTAGTTTGGATATTCAATTTTTGCATTTTTCTTTGTGATACATGGGATTCCTTTTAAAGACAGATTTCACACTGCGTTCCGATCTTCATTCGATGGTTCCCCCCCTCCCATAGCAAAACAGGTTTCAGACATCTGCGCCGACGGGGCACTGAACAAAGAGAGGAACGCAGTGTGAAAGAGGCCTAAAGGGGGCTTTACACGCTGCGACATCGCTAATGCGGAGTCGTTGGGGTCACGGAATTTGTGACGCACATCCGGCCGCATTAGCGATGTTGTTGCGTGTGACACCAATGAGCGATTTTGCATAGTTGCAAAAACGTGCAAAATCGCTCATCGGTGACATGGGGGTCCATTCTCGATTATTGTTACTGCAGCAGTAACGATGTAGTTCGTCGCTCCTGCGGCAGCACACATCGCTCCGTGTGACACCGCAGGAACGAGGAACCTCTCCTTACCTGCGCCCCGCCTGCAATGAGGAAGGAAGGTGGGCGGGATGTTCCGGCCACTCATCTCCGCCCCTCCGCTTCCATTGGGCGGCCGCTCAGTGACGTCGCTGTGACGCCGCACGGACCGCCCCCTTAGAAAGGAGGCGGTTCGCCGGTCACAGCGACGTCGCCGGGCAGGTAAGTATGTGTGACGGGTCTGCGCAATGTTGTGCGGCACGGGCAGCGATTTGCCCGTGCCGCACAACAGATGGGGGCGGGTACCCACGCTAGCGATATCAGGACCGATATCGCAACGTGTAAAGAAGCCTTTAGGCTATGTTCGCACGCTTTCTGCACCACTAGATTTTCTGCATCAAAATCTGCACCTTGTGGCAGAAAAGTGAACAAAAAAAGAACATGCGATTTTTAGTGAAATAATTGGTTGAAAAGGTTTTAAAAAAAAATAAAAAAAAACGCAGGAAAAAAAAATGCACCAACAATTGACCTGCTGCAGCTTCTTTTTCTGCACCAAAACTGTAAGGAAAAAAAGAAGCAACATGAGCACAGCACTTCAGAATTCTGACTTTGCTGGCCTGAGGATAGACATGCAGATGTGGGCAACAAACTGCACACAAAAAAGGCATAAACAACGCAGCGTGTGTACATGGCCTAAGGCTGTGTGAGCATGCGAGATTTTTTTGTTGCAGATTTGGTGCAATTTATCGTGCAGCTTGTTGCCCAAATTTACATTTCTATCCTTAGCCCAGCAAAGTGTATGAGAAATCAGAAATGCTGTGCGCACATTACAGAGCAGAAAAAAGAAGAGACACGACAATTGTTGGTGCGTTTATTTTCTTGCGTTTTTCTGTCCTACCAGCCAATCATTTCACTAAAAACATGCATAGGACAAAAACACACCAATGCATTTTTTGGCGAGTTTTTCTGCTACAAGGTGCGTGGGGGTTTTTTTGGAGCAGAAAATTTCTGCACCTAAGGGCCGTTTCACACATCGGGCATTTCGCCGGGTTACCAGATCCGGCACACTCCAGTACAGTGTTAATACTGTACAATGGCATTGCGGCAAGCTCCAGTCACATGCTCTGGTCACATGACAGAATGTGACCGGAGCTCGCCGCGATGCCATTGTACTGTATTACACAGTACTGGAGTGTGCCAGATCAGGTGAAATGCCGAATGTGTGAAACGGCCCTAATCTGCAGCGTGCGCACATACCTGTGCAACTCAGATGAGGCCATGACGGGCATCTTCACCCTTCTATAATGGCGATTACGAAGAGGTCACAATCAGACACCTCAGCACCATCTAATTATCAATGGAGGTCACTGCTGAATTCTTGAGAAACCTCAAATAATTTGGCTAAAAATGACCCAAATTATGGAATTGTCTGGATTACAGAGAATCTATATAGAATAAAAATAAAATTCAAAAGAAAATCAATCATTTGACAACACAAATGCATTAGTACCTGGATAATCCACATACGTCTGTAGGGTATATAAGCACTCATAGCACAGTGCCCACAGCTCGTCCTCCTGTAAGGGCTTTCCATAGTTTAGTAACACTTCTTTCAATGAAACCCACTATAAAAAGAGAAGAAATCATCGATAATGTGCAGAGTATGAAGCATGTAGTGAATCGTTGCCTAGATTTCTAAGGAAAAGTCTTCTCCAACCTGTGGCTCCGGATTTTGGAAGAATACACATGCTAAAGTAATAAATACCAACTGTCCGCTGTAGAGTGACACGCTGCAATAATCTAAAGCGGGCTTTACACGCTGCGACATCGCTAGCCGATGCTAGAGATGGCGAGCGCGATAGCACCCGCCCCTATCGTTATGCCGGTATTTGGTGATCCCTGCCGCAGCGAACATTATCGCTACAGCAGCGTCACACGCACTTACCTGGTCGGCGGAGTTGCTGTGACTGCCGAACAATCCCTACCTCAAGGGGGAGGGACGTTCGGCGTCACCGCGACGTCACTAAGCGGCCGGCCAATCAAAGCGGAGGGGCGGAGATGAACGGGACGAACATCCCGCCCACCTCCTTTTTCCTCATTGCTGGCGTGTGGCAGGTAAGGTGAGGTTCCTCGTTCCTGCGGCGTCACACGTAGCGATGTGTGCTGCCGCAGGGACGAGGAACAACTTCGCCCACGCGACAGCAGAGATATTTGAGAATGGACCCCCATGTCAACGAGGAGCGATTTTGGACGTTTTTGCAACGATCCAAAATCGCTCCTAGGAGTCACACACAACGAGATCGCTACAGCGGCCGGATGTGTGTCACAAAATCCGTGACCCCAACAAGATCGCTGTAGCGAAATCGTAGCGTGTAAAGCCCGCTTTAGTGCCATATTTGAGGTGTAGCCCCCATCTAAGGTCAGGAGGCAGCGTCCATGTCCTGTGAGCGAATGATAACAAGAAGAAAGATCACAGCATCTTCCCTTCACCTCTCAGCCCGTCTAGCTGACAATTTGGTGGTAATGGGTAAGTAGAGGGTGAGACAGGAACTTTTCTTCCTGTTATCACCCCCTACAGGAATATTTCTCCACATTATTACCCTCTATAAGGCTATGTGCGCACTGGAAGAAGGGAATTTTGTTTACTTACCGTAAATTCCTTTTCTTCTAGCTCCTATTGGGAGACCCAGACAATTGGGTGTATAGCTTCTGCCTCCGGAGGCCACACAAAGTATTACACTTTAAAAAGTGTAACCCCTCCCCTCTGCCTATACACCCCCCCGTGCATCACGGGCTCCTCAGTTTTGGTGCAAAAGCAGGAAGGAGGAAACTTATAAATTGGTCTAAGGTAAATTCAATCCGAAGGATGTTCGGAGAACTGAAACCATGAACCCAGAACAATTCAACATGAACAACATGTGTACACAAAAGAACAAAAGCTCGAAGGGAACAGGGGCGGGTGCTGGGTCTCCCAATAGGAGCTAGAAGAAAAGGAATTTACGGTAAGTAAACAAAATTCCCTTCTTCTTTGTCGCTCCATTGGGAGACCCAGACAATTGGGACGTCCAAAAGCAGTCCCTGGGTGGGTAAAAGAATACCTCGGTAATAGAGCCGTAAAACGGCCCCTTCCTACAGGTGGGCAACCGCCGCCTGAAGGACTCGCCTACCTAGGCTGGCATCTGCCGAAGCATAGGCATGCACCTGATAGTGTTTTGTGAAAGTGTGCAGACTTGACCAGGTAGCCGCCTGACACACCTGCTGAGCCGTAGCCTGGTGCCGCAAAGCCCAGGACGCACCCACGGCTCTGGTAGAATGGGCTTTCAGCCCTGAAGGAACCTGAAGCCCAGAAGAACGGTAGGCTTCAAGAATTGGTTCCTTGATCCACCGAGCCAAGGTTGACTTGGAAGCCTGCGACCCTTTACGCTGGCCAGCGACAAGGACAAGAGTGCATCCGAGCGGCGCAGGGGCGCCGTACGAGAAATGTAGAGTCTAAGTGCTCTCACAAGATCTAACAAGTGCAAATCCTTTTCACATTGGTGAACTGGATGAGGGCAAAAAGACGGTAAGGAGATATCCTGATTGAGATGAAAAGGGGATACCACCTTAGGGAGAAATTCCGGAACCGGACGCAGAACCACCTTGTCCTGGTGAAACACCAGGAAGGGGGCTTTGCATGACAATGCAGCTAGCTCAGACACTCTCCGAAGTGATGTGACTGCCACTAGGAAGACCACCTTCTGCGAAAGGCGTGAGAGAGAAATATCTCTCATTGGCTCGAAAGGTGGTTTCTGAAGTGCCGTTAGCACCCTGTTCAGATCCCAGGGTTCTAGCGGACGCTTGTAAGGAGGGACTATGTGGCAAACTCCCTGCAGGAACGTGCGGACCTGCGGAAGCCTGGCTAGACGCTTTTGAAAAAACACAGAGAGCGCCGAGACTTGTCCCTTAATAGAGCCGAGAGACAAACCCTTTTCCATTCCGGATTGAAGGAAGGACAGAAAAGTGGGCAAGGCAAATGGCCAGGGAGTAAAACCCTGATCAGAGCACCAGGATAAGAAGATCCTCCACGTCCTGTGGTAGATCTTGGCGGACGTTGGTTTCCTGGCCTGTCTCATAGTGGCAATGACCTCTTGAGATAACCCTGAAGACGCTAGGATCCAGGACTCAATGGCCACACAGTCAGGTTGAGGGCCGCAGAATTCAGATGGAAAAATGGCCCTTGAGACAGTAAGTCTGGACGGTCTGGTAGTGCCCACGGTTGACCCACCGTGAGATGCCACAGATCCGGATACCACGACCTCCTTGGCCAGTCTGGGGCGATGAGGATGGCGCGGCGGCAGTCGGACCTGATCTTGCGTAACACTCTGGGCAGTAGTGCCAGAGGAGGGAATACATACGGCAGCCGAAACTGCGACCAATCCTGAACTAATGCGTCTGCCGCCAGCGCTCTGTGATCTTGAGACCGTGCCATGAATGCCGGGACCTTGTTGTTGTGCCGGGACGCCATTAGGTCGACGTCCGGCTTCCCCCAGCGGCAACAGATCTCTTGAAACACGTCCGGGTGAAGAGACCATTCCCCTGCGTCCATGCCCTGGCGACTGAGAAAGTCTGCTTCCCAATCTACGCCCGGGATGTGAACTGCGGAGATGGTGGAGGCTGTGGCTTCCACCCACAGCAGAATCCGCCGAACTTCCTGGAAGGCTTGCCGACTGCGTGTGCCGCCTTGGTGGTTGATGTATGCCACCGCCGTGGCGTTGTCCGACTGAATTCGGATCTGCCTGCCTTCCAGCCACGGCTGGAACGCCTTTAGGGCTAGATACACTGCCCTTATCTCCAGAACATTGATCTGAAGGGAGGACTCTGGCTGAATCCAGGTACCCTGAGCCCTGTGGTGGAGGAAGACCGCTCCCCACCCTGACAGACTCGCGTCCGTCGTGACCACAGCCCAGGATGGGGGTAGGAATGATTTCCCCTTCGACAAAGAAGTGGGAAGAAGCCACCACTGAAGGGAGGCCTTGGCTGCCCGAGAAAGGGAGACGTTCCTGTCGAGGGACGTCGACTTCCTGTCCCATATGCGGAGAATGTCCCATTGAAGTGGACGCAGATGAAACTGCGCAAATGGAACTGCCTCCATTGCTGCCACCATCTTCCCTAGGAAGTGCATGAGGCGCCTCAAGGGGTGCGACTGGGCTCGAAGGAGAGATTGCACCCCTGTCCGTAGTGAACGCTGTTTGTCCAGCGGAAGTTTCACTATCGCTGAGAGAGTATGAAACTCCATCCCGAGATATGTCAGCGATTGGGTCGGTGTCAATTTTGACTTTGGGAAATTGATGATCCACCCGAATCTCTGGAGAGTCTCCAGAGCAATGTTCAGGCTGTGTTGGCATGCCACCCGAGAGGGGGCCTTGACAAGGAGATCGTCTAAGTAAGGGATCACCGAGTGTCCCTGAGAGTGTAGGACTGCTACCACTGTTGCCATGACCTTGGTGAAGACCCGTGGGGCTGTCGCCAGGCCGAAAGACAGCGCCACGAACTGAAGGTGTTCGTCCCCGATGGCGAAACGCAGGAAGCGCGGATGCTCTGGTGCAATCGGTACGTGGAGATAAGCATCCCTGATGTCGATTGATGCTAGGAAGTCTCCTTGGGACATCGAGGCGATGACGGAGCGGAGAGATTCCATCCGGAACCGCCTGGTTTTCACGTGTTTGTTGAGCAGTTTGAGGTCGAGAACGGGACGGAAAGATCCGTCCTTTTTCGGCACCACAAACAAGTTGGAGTAAAAACCGTGCCCAATTGCTGAAGGGGGAACAGGGATCACCACTCCTTCTGCCTTCAGAGTGCTCACCGCCTGAAGAAGAGCGTCGGCTCGCTCGGGGGGGCGGAGATGTTCTGAAGAAACGAGTCGGAGGACGAGAGCGGAACTCTATCCTGTAACCGTGAGACAGAATGTCTCTCACCCATCGGTCTTGGACATGTGGCAACCAGGCGTCGCAAAAGCGGGAGAGCCTGCCACCGACCGAGGATGCGGTTTGGGGAGGCCGAAAGTCATGTGGAGGCCGCTTTGGGAGCGGTTCCTCCGGCGGTCTTTTTAGGACGTGACTTAGACCGCCATGAATCAGAGTTCCTCTGACCCTTCTGTGGCCTGTTGGACGATGAGAATTGAGACCTGGCTGAGGGCCGAAAGGACCGAAATCTCGATTGTACCTTCCGTTGTTGAGGTCTGTTTGGTTTGGACTGGGGTAAGGACGAGTCTTTTCCCTTGGATTGTTTAATGATTTCATCCAATTGCTCGCCAAACAGGCGTTCGCCAGAAAATGGCAAACCGGTTAAGAACTTTTTGGAAGCAGAGTCTGCCTTCCATTCACGTAGCCACATGGCCCTGCGGACTGCCACCGAATTGGCGGATGCTACCGCCGTACGGCTCGCAGAGTCCAGGACAGCATTCATGGCGTAGGACGCAAACGCCGACGCCTGAGAGGTTAAGGACACAACCTGCGGAGTAGAGGCACGTGTGACTGCATTAATCTCAGACTGACAAGCTGAGATAGCTTGGAGTGCCCATACGGCTGCGAATGCCGGAGCAAAGGACGCGCCGATAGCTTCATAGATGGATTTCATCAGGAGCTCTATCTGCCTGTCAGTGGCATCCTTGAGTGATGCACCGTCTGCCACTGCAACTATGGATCTAGCCGCCAGTCTAGAGACTGGAGGATCCACCTTGGGACACTGAGCCCAACCCTTGACAACGTCAGGGGGGAAGGGATAACGTGTGTCATTAAGGCGCTCAGTAAAACGCTTATCTGGAAAAGCTCGGTGTTTCTGGACTGTATCTCTGAAGTCGGAGTGATCAAGAAACGCACTCAGTGTACGTTTGGGAAACCTAAAATGGAATTTCTCCTGCTGAGAAGCTGACTCCTCAATCTGAGGAGTTGGGGGAGAAAGATCCAACACCTGATTGATGGACGCTATAAGGTCGTTTACTATGGCGTCCCCTTCAGGTGTATCAAGGTTGAGAGCGGCGTCAGGATCAGAGCCCTGATCTGCCACCTCCGCTTCATCCTCCAGAGAGTCCTCATGCTGAGACCCTGAACACTGTGATGAAGTCGAGGGAAGCTCCCGGCGAGCCCGCTTAGCCGGTCTGGGACTGCGGTCTGTGTCAGAGTCCTCACCGTGGGACCTATGAGTCGCCCCAGGAGCACCTTGCTGCGCCGACCGAGGGGGGACTGAGGGCAATGATTCAACAGTGCCCGGGGCCTGTGTTACAGGTCTGGACTGCAAAGCTTCTAGTATCTTAGCAGACCATCTATCCATAGACTCAGAAAGTTTGTCAGCGAATACTGCAAACTCTGTCCCTGTCACCTGGACAGTGGCAGCAGGTGGTTCCACCTGGGCCGAGGGTCCCACCAGTGGCAGAGGCTCCGGCTGAGTGAGTGTCACAGGGGCCGAGCATTGCACACAATGAGGGTAGGTGGAACCTGCAGGTAGCATAGCCGCATATGAGGTACAGGTTGCAAAGTAAGCCTGTGCCTTGGCACCCTTGCTTTTTGCGGACGACATGCTGTTTTCTCCTCTTAGAGCAATCAGAGAGGGTATATAGCCAAAGCACTAGTGCGGCCGTACAGAGTAAGGCTATGTGCGCACGTTGCGTACAAGCCCTGCAGAAATTTCTGCAGCGATCTGAAGAGCACATGTGCGCTTTAGATCGCTGCAGAAATGTCCGTAGTGAGCGCCGATTCCATGCGCTCTGCCTGCAGCTCCTGCCATAGACAGAGCAGGAGCTGCCGGCAAAGCGCAGGAAAGAAGTGACATGTCACTTCTTTTTGCGCAGCGCTTCGGCAGTAGCCGAAGCGCTGCGCTCTTAAACGCCACGTGCGCACGGCCCCTGCACAGTCTCCATAGACTGTGCACGGGACGCAGGACGCATGCAGTTACGCTGCGCTACAAAGCGCAGCGTAACTGCATGTTTTTACGCGACGTGCGCACATAGCCTAAATGTATACAATATAAGCATATAAATATACACTTCGGCACCCAGTGGGGCAAGCACCTAGTAACAGGTGCTGCTTACCGACCGCCCTCAGCGTTTGTGTGACCACCAGATTCCCTGCCTGTGCCTCCCAGAGCTGTGGAGCTCGTCTCTGAAGTTCTCCAGCGTCAGAAGTGCTGATAGGAATGGCTGCCAGCGTTCTGAGAGGAGGAGGGAGTCGTGGGCGTGCCTTAGAAAGTGCGGGAATCTGGTGCCCCACGGTGCTCAGTGAGGGGGGAGGAGGATACAAAGTATGCTCCAGCCCTCAGCGCTGACGTCCAGTGCAGCGTCCCGCCCTTACCCCTGACTGGCAGGCCCGGGGGCGGGAATATGCGGTACTAGGCCGCAAAAGCCGGGGACTAAAGTTATAAGCGCGGCCGGCAAACAAGCGCGGTCAGCGCGGTAGTCCCGGCGCACCAACACAACCAGCAGCTGCTGCAGCGTCCATTAGACAGGTGCTGTATGCGCCGTCCCCAAGGGGACACAGAGTACCTCAGAGGAGCAGGGCCTGTCCCTGACGATACCCGGTCTCCTGTCCAGCAGATTCCCTCAGGGGCTGCGGAGGGAGCACGGTCCCAGTGCCTGGTGACCGATTAGGATCCCACTTCACCCAGAGCCCCTAAGGGATGGGGAAGGAAAACAGCATGTGGCTCCAGCCTTTGTACCCGCAATGGGTACCTCAACCTTAACAACACCGCCGACCAGAGTGGGGTGAGAAGGGAGCATGACGGGGGCCCTGTTATGGGCCCTCTTTTCTTCCATCCGATATAGTCAGCAGCTGCTGCTGACCAAATTGTGGAGCTTGCGTGCATGTGTGCCTCCTTCAACACAAAGCATAAAAACTGAGGAGCCCGTGATGCACGGGGGGGTGTATAGGCAGAGGGGAGGGGTTTACACTTTTAAGTGTAATACTGTGTGTGGCCTCCGGAGGCAGAAGCTATACACCCAATTGTCTGGGTCTCCCAATGGAGCGACAAAGAAATTGGAATTTTCTCAAGAAAATTCCGCAGCCACTGAAAGATTACCGCACACGCGGTAAAAAACCGCAGCAAACCGCACCCGAAAACCGCATGCGGTTTGACCGCGGTTTTGCCGCGTGCGGGTTGGTACATGTGCTTTATTGCATTCAATGCAATAAAGCACATTGAAAAAAAGAAAAAAAAAAAAATCATTTCCTTCTGAGATATAGTAGATAGATAGATAGATAGATAGATAGATAGATAGATAGATAGATAAAGAGACAGATACAAGAATAGATAGAGGGATAGATAGATAGATAGAGGACAGATCGCTGCATTTCTCCCGGTCGGTAGTGAGTTCACATTACCGGCCGTGGGAAATGACCGGTAATTACCTCTGCTGTCTCGCTGCGAGGCTGCATTCATTCAGTGCTGTGTGTCAGTCGCGGCTGGATGTAAGCAGCGCAGGACCTGTGGATTACGCCGGAGCTGTGTGGATTACGTCGGAGTTTTGTTTCGGGAGGGGTTAATAAAAGTGTGAACGAGGCTTATTTGTGATTTATTTAAAATAAAAGGATTTTTCTGTGTGTTTTTTCACTTTACTTACGGGTTGATCACGTCAGCTGTCTCATAGACGCTGCCATGATCAAGCCTGGAGTTAATGGCGGTGATCCGCCGCCATTAACTCCTTGTATTACCCTGACTGCCACTGTTACACGGCAGCAGGAAGAGGCGGGGACACTCCGGTACTGCCGCATAATGGATGCGACAGTCCCGGGGCAGCTGCGGCTGATATTCTCGGCTGTGGGAGGTGGGAGGGAGGCGAGGAACATTAACCCTGCCCCTCGCACGCCACAGCCTGAGAATACCGGGCCGCCGCTGTGTGCTTACCTCGGCTGGACGGTAAAAATACAGCGGAGCCCACGTGTTTTGTTTTCTATATTTCCGTTTGATTTCTATTTGTGTTCTATGTGTCTGTGTACTATGTCTGTGATGTCTGTCTGTGATGTGTGCATTTACTCTGCTCCGCTTCCTCTTCCTGTCATAATGACATCACTTCCCTGCAAAACCGCAGGCAAGCGATGTACATTACCGCAGGTAAACCGCAAAATACCACAGGGAATAACGCAGCAAAAGGCAGTGAACCGCACAGAATTTGCTGCCTGCGTTATTCCCTGCGGGATTTCACGATTACATTGCAGTCAATGGAGTGAAATCCCGCAGCGACGTGCGGAAAAGAATTGATATGCAATTGTTTTTGCTGCGGGAATCCCGCAGCAAAACATGCAGCTGTCAAATTCCGCCCAGTGCGCACAGGATTTTTATTTCCCATTGGTTTGGCTGGTGATTCACTGCAGAGATGTTATGAACATTTTCTGCAGCGAAACATGCAGCAAATCCGCAGAAAATCCGCGGCAAAATCCGGTAAGAGCGCACAGGGTCTAAGAACTTTTTTCTTGTCGTCACCCCCTACAGGAACATTTCTAAACATTATTACCCCCTATAGGAACTTTTTTTCTTGTTGTCAGCCCCCTACAGGAACATTTCTCCATATTATAGGAATATTTCTAAATTTTATGACCTTCTACAGGAACATTTTACCACATTACTACTCTCTAAAGGAACTTTTTTCTTGTTGTCACCCCAAGTACAGAAACATTTCTTGTGATCACCTCCTACAGGACCAGTTCTCCACATTATTATAGGAATATTTCTAAATTTTATTACCTTCTACAGGAACATTTCTCCATATTATTACCCCCTATAGGAACTTTTTTTCTTGTTGTCACCCCCTTTAGGAATTTTTTTTCTGCTTGTTATCACCCCCACAGGAACAATTCTCCATTTTATCACCTCCTACAGGAACTTTTAGCCACATATTTACCCCCTATAGGAACTTTTTCATGTTGGCCCCCCTACAGGAACTTTTCTTCAAGTGATCACCCCCTACAGTAACATGTTTACACGTTAATCACCATCTACAGAAGCTTTTCTTCTTGTTATCACCTCCTACGGGAACATTTCTCCACATTATGACCCCTAATAGGAACCTGAGATAGAAGAGAACGATGGTGAAAATAAAAGAGCAATAGGGGTCATACCTGATAAAACAGGGGTGACGGGGATGAATAAATCCCCTCATCTAAAGGTGGTTATGTAAGACACAACCACTATGTAGGCACAAAGGCAGCTGCAGATCCACAGGTATACAGACACCAAGCCGGAATATAGTGAGGTAGTAAGTGGTTCCTCTGCCGTGTAAGCAAGCGATGTGTCGGATGACATTAACGGGTTTATTTATCTACGATTTTCGAGGCAGTCTGACCTCTTCAGGTCTTCAGGATGAAACCATGTTGATGATGGTTTTATCCTGAAGAGAAGGCCAGATCGCCTAAAAATGCGTAAATAAACCTATTAATTTCATCCGACTCATCGCTTGGTTAACAGGTTTATTTACGCATTTTTAGGCGATCTGGCCTTCTCTTCAGGATAAAACCATCATCAACATGGTTTCATCCTGAAGACCTGAAGAGGTCAGACTGCCTCGAAAATCGTAGATAAATAAACCCGTTAATGTCATCCGACTCCTCGCTTGCTTACACGGCAGCGCAGAGGAACCACTTACTACCTCACGATACTCAGGAACCTGAGATAACATGGCCTCAGGATACTTGGTGGCTAATGGTTGAAGGCCAAAGTCAAAATACATTGTGTGTTTTTGATTGTGAGTGAAATTTTCCAAACTGCATATTTTAATTTAGTAGATTTGTCATGGAAATTGCTGTTTCAGTTTCTGGCTCATGAACAGGATTTTTTGAGCTGGAAAAGCATGGATTTTGGATTTAGACCCTTTCAGGAGATGTGCTGCCCAGAACCAGGATTTGTATGTCCGTAAAGACACGAGATGAGGCAACAAACAAGTGTTTGCTCCATTATTTGTGGTTCACATGTTTAGATGAGCAATGCTTGGGAAGCAGAGCTCCTATGTTCCTTGTCCTAACGATCATCATGATCCATGCAAGAACCTTAAAAGGGGGTATTCACATTTGGGAACATACATACACATTATATACATACAATATAATTTTGTAATATGTTTTCTACCTGCCCGGTGCTGGCACTTGGGGGGAAAAGAACTATATTCCTCCTGGCAGCATTCGGTTTCCAGTCATAGAGGTGCTGCCGGCATGGGTTCAGTCACCGTTTTGTGTATCGGGAGCGGCTCCTTTGGCATTGACTGAAAGACACTCATCATCAGATCCAGCTGTCAGTCGCTGCGGGGGTCGGTTACAGACGCCACTCTCTATACACAGTTGACTGACCCCGCGCCGATGCCTCCTACGACAGGAAACTAAACTCTGCCGGGAGGAATAAAGTTGTTTTCCTCCTGGTATTTGGGCTCCAAGTGCAGGCGCCAAGCAGTTTCAGCATGCTACTACCCTGCAGATTAACCCCATATCTGCAGGTACCCCATAATGCAGTTGCATTTTTTTTTTTTATAAACATGACAAGTGCATTTAATTAGTTAAAAAAAACAACAATTTTTATATCCGACAGCAAAATGAGAATCCATGCTCCTTTCAGCTGATTTAGGACCACATCAAAGTTGGATGTGCAGGAAAACAAAGCGCATGTAATAGCAAAATGAATTGTTTCACGGAACTCAATAGCAAATATTACTTTTAGCCACAAATACCCTTATTTAAATAAAAATGATACACTCGCTCCAAAAGTGGACAACCCCTTTAAATGCCAAGAATTAGTCCTATAGATTATACAATGCTTCACACAGCACTAGTTCTGTAAGGAGATCATTGTTGCGGCTGTATAGAGCCTTCTATTATAGCCGGCTAGTTTTACAGATAATGTACAGTCCTATTGTTATGGGGGGGGTTATCAGGGTGACATCACTGCATCTTCCTATACTTTTGTCTTTACTGTTACGATTACCCTACAATTTGACATTGAGCCAAAAATATAGGGTTTTCCATGTTCGGATACTAAGAAGTCATATACAAAGCCTGAAAAGCCTCTTGAACAATTGATCTATTAAAGGGGTATACTCAAGGTTCAAATGTATATCTTTTACCTTGTATGAATTGGATAGAGGATAGCTCTCCGATCGCTGGGGGTCCAACCTTAGTGAATCCAAGCGATCCCAAGAAACAGGGCTCTGAAGAATCCTGACTGAACGGTGCGGTCGTCAATCATATGCATTAACGCAGTATTCATTCTAATTTAAAATGCTTAATAATCTTCCAAATCCAAAAAGGTGGCGCTGATCTCCAAATATATTCCTACAGAAGAGGTTTTATTTGGCTAATGAAAGCTATAACAACGCATTTCGGCTAAAAATCTTTAGCCGAAACGCGTTGTAATATCTTTCATTGGCCAAATTAAACTTCTTCTGTCAGAATATATTTGGAGATCAGCGCCACCTTTTTGGATTTGAAGGATTTTTTAGCATTTTAAATACTGTTTTCCTGTGATCCTTGGGCGGAGGCGATTCACGGTGCATCAAATCCTGGTGAGCAGCAGATCGGGACAGAGATTGTGGAGATAGGATCCTAAGAGATCTATGCGTTTGATCCAACTTGCAATAAGGTGAGTGCAATCTATGCACATCTTATGACCAACATTTATGGATTTGAATTACTACATTTAGAGTGGCGCCCCGTATGCCCCTTTTTATTTCTAACCCCTTAAGGTTTACATTCATACCGTATTCATTCTTAAAGGGATTGCCGGAGATGAGATCTTGTTGTTGATCTTCAGCGCTCTCATTAGAATGAATGGAGAGCAGTGCGCTTGCTTGACCACCGCTCCGATAAGGTTTTGGGAATGCCAAGGGACACGGTTCTAGGACCCCCAGCGATTGGAAAGTTATCCCCTATCCCTCTGTACTTCCAGATTGATGGGTATACACCCTCTGGACCCCTAGTGATACAGAGGAAGAGGAAAGTGCTCTGAAGAGCTCCATCTTAATCAAGCGGAGATGCACATGCTCAACCTCTGCTCTGTTCTACAGTCCAGTAGACCATGAACCAAGCAGAGGATTTTGGTATCCAGAGGATCATTGGGGATCCCAGCATTGAGACCACAATCGGTAAGTTTTCCCCTACTTTATTTAGATTGAAAGCCTATCTGGAAAAAAAAAATAAATAAATATATAAAATGTTTTACCCGCTGGTCCTCCTTTACGGAAACCGGTTCATCTCCGTCTCTGAAGTCGGGATCTAGCTCGGGGCTGTTCACGAGTCTCGACATCGATAAAACATCGTCTTGATAAACTGGCGCTGATGCAAAGGTCTCCTGGGCTTTATTGTGCTGTTTTATATTTGACCGGATTGTGTCTAGAACCGGATCGTCAGACGTTGTATATTTTGTGGACACCGCGTTTATGTCTGGATAGAGGCATTGCTGGTTTTCTTGTTCCAGAGCAGTGACCAGATTTTCGTAAGAAACTTGAGAATGGCACTTAGACTGTCCAAGAGGGGATACACAGTTTGTGTGGTTTGGCACGGGAAGACTTGACTGGTTTATATGTCCATCTCCTGAATCTTGGTCTTCACTGCCTTCATTTGGTGATAGACAGCTAGGTACCGATGGCCAACTTTTTAAGGTGACCATTCCTCCACCCGGTGGAGATTGAGAATGTGACCGTTTTTCGACATTACTAACCGAAGAGGAGTGCTTATTTCTTCGATGTCTTTTTAAAGATAGTTTCGCCATTTCATCTTCCACTTTTACCCTTTCAGAACCCTCAAACCTTTCGGGGGAAGAAGGTTTGCTCCTCTCCCTTTTGTTTTTTTTGAGATGATGTCCAAAAGAGATTGGAGAAGAACATGGCTTCTCAAGTTTGAACTCAGCTTCTCGCCATCCGTTCTGACCTTCTTCTTGCACAGGGTCCGAGGTGGGGCAATAACTGGTAAGATTGACCTGGCAGTTCTCCGGGATAGACGAGATACGGCTAGTAGGAGCTTTCTCCACTGTAGGAAGTTTCATACAATTGTCCTTTTTGTTGATGCCCTTCCAGAGACTTTCCCAACCATCTACACCAAAACATACAAATATACTACTTTTAGTTGTCGTGCTGACGTGGACAAAGTAGACAATAGATTTTTAATTTTTACAGTGCCTGGTTCTTAACATCATGACATTGATTTTATTTCAGGAAATATTGATTAACATGCAGCAATATACAAGATTTACCTTGGAAAGCACTGACGGACTCTATGGACAATACTCTTCTGCCGATGGAAGAAAGGCTTCGACAAACGGATGAGGAGGAGCAATTAATCTTTTCTTCACAAAGAGATATAATGCTCTGTATGCAGACAAGATTTATTTATGTGAAAGAATAAGATGCAGCCTAAAGATCAATACAATTTTTTCGTAAAGAACGCAATCCCCAGAGGATTATAAAGAATGTATTGTCCGAAAGGGACTTACTATTTTAACCACGACTTAACGTTAGAGATCATCTATATTTTAAAGTGATCTTGAAATGTTGCAGTTTTCACGCTGAGTCTCACAATAGGCTGACACTTCCTGTTCTTTAGAGATCACTTCTCAGATGTCATCTCACTATTAACAAAGGCAGGTAATACCCCTGTATAAATAACACAGGATCCAAAATTCATAAAAAAGGTGAGGTAATTGACACAGCTCACCTTCTCCACCTCCCTGCACAAGACACAAAGCATGCTCACAACACTTATAAGCCATGGAACCCAATTAGTCTTCTACCGTTATCAATTGCCTATGGTACACATGACTGCTGGATAGTGTTATCAGAGAAGAGAAGCTTATGCAAAATGACTGGCTCCATAAAGATGCAAGTAAATGTCTGCTCTTGATCCGGCACCTCCTCTCTCCTGTTTGCTGATCTCCTTCCCAGTTTCTTGTTTGTGAAACGTCCTACGTCATCCACAGTCTCCCCCCATCACGCTGCTGCGCAGGCGCACATCTCTCTGCCTTGATGAGGGCAGAGCAAAATATTGTAATGCGCATGTGCAAGAAAAGGTCAAAGAACAGTTACAATACTTTGTGTTGCCCTGGGCAAGGGAGATAGAAGTGCGCCTGTGCAGGAGATCAGAGTGGATGACATAGGATGGGTCATCCACATGAAGTAAGAAAGAGGACGGTGATCACAAGAAGAAAGGAAGCGACAGATCAAGACTAGAGACTCTTACTGGACCAGACCGCCCTGTAGGGGAGTAGAATAGAAGGGTTGTGGCTAAATCCCAGTGGGTAGAAGGACCTGTGGGCGTGACAGCTTGTCTGGTGGGGGGTAGTGATGTTAACTCCTGTCCACTATACTCCTGCAAGGGGGGACTTCATCCCCCCTGCACCCTCCCATCTAGGGGTCTTACCCCCAGACTCCCATTTCTATTATAATCAACTCCATGCCCATGTGGACTTAGAAGAATAATGTATCTTTCTGGTATCAGCTATGTTGGCGGAGGCCCCGCCCCTTTTGGTCACATGGGTGTGACGTCAGCAGAGGTCCCTCTGGCCACTTGTTACCATAATAAAAGGTCTTGTTTACGTTATGCAGAGCGGATTAGGGACTCACACACAACATTCTAAAATGCTGAAACGACTTACAGGTGATAGCCCTACTTTATGTGCGGAAAACCTTGTGAGGTTCCCTTTAACGGTAATATATCACTCCCATCGGACCCCACTGCCCCATAATAAAACCTCGTTTTTACATTATACAAAGCGGCCTGGGGACTTATATACAACAGTTAAGAATGTAGTAACAGGGCTTACAGGTGGCGACCCTACTTTACAGGCGGACTAACAGTCCGTTTGCTTGCAAGGTATGTTCTGTTCTTAGTAAAATGTCAGACCCCAGAGTGGAGAGAGGGATTGTCTAATATGTCACCTGCTGGCAGGGACTAGGCCAGGGAAGCAGAACTCTGCTGGAAACAATTATATAAATTCCAGGAAAATCAGGCCACGCCTCCCTATAGCCAGGAGGAGAGTCTACAAAACAGGAGGGGAGCTCTGCAAAGGAGCTCAGCAAAAGACCTGCCACTAGGGGGAGCAGAGTATAGAATACAGTGAGTAGGACAGTCCTGAGAAGGCCGGCCTGACACGAAGCATCTAATGAATGTGCGCAAAAGTCCTTATGAAAGGAAGGGGGGGAGGTGAGCTGTGATTGATGAATCCAGCTGTATATAGAGGTGTTATCTGTCATTATAATCCTGACTTTAATATTTTTAAAGAACAGTAGGTAAAGGTCTATAAAAAAAAAAAAAAACCTTCAGTGGCCAATGTGAAAACTGCAAGGCTATTCTTAATTAATTTTTAATAAAAGATGATAAAAACATACATAGAACACAAAAATCAGATGTAACCAATTGGTCATTTTCTGATGATACCTTCTCCATTAGCTTCACAGAGAGCTACTTTGCGGCTTGAGTGATTGTAAAACTGTGCAGGGCGGCCATAGGGATTTAAGGAATTCTTTGCAACCTTTATCCACAGCCCTTTGAGGACAGTCTATTATTTATGGACAATAATCTCCCCCAAAGGGTACGTACATGTTTGCAACCCATTCATTATTATAATACAATACCTTTAAAATAAAAAATAAACTTTGCAAAAGGAGTCTAGTTATAACTATCCGTTTTGTGTCCGCAGCTCCCATGCAGACCTTGGCTTTTTCCATACTTATCCGGTGTGGTTTGATTCTGCGGTCACACACTTTACCTGTTCCCCATTTCTAGCTTACGGCTAGGTTCTTAAGCATTTCCATTTTTTTGGATCCGTTTTGGGATGACAAGAAAACATTATTAAAATAATCCAGTACAGGATCTATTAAGGGGCGATTTTCAGGCAGATTCCGGTCAGAATCCGCCTGAAGAGACGCATTGTGCACATGGCTTATATTTGCATTATTGTGAATTAGTCTGGAAATGTCCTTAAAGGTCTTACAAAGGCTATTTGCCAAGCTGAGTCAATCTTTAAAAGTTTTTTATTAAAAGTGTACCATTCTGGGTCCATTAATAGAGTTGTCTAGGTACATAATATGAAGATGTATCCATGGTCAGCAATTTAAAGGGGTTTTCCACTACTAGGACAACCCCTTCTGATTCCACGTTTCCCCCAGGTAAAATGATTGAATATACTTACCTCCTGTACCAGCGGTTCCGTGGCTTGCAGTATCGGCGCTCACCTGGGGTTGTGACACCACGCGATCCCTGCATTCAATCAGTGCCGGATTCTGTCTCCCCGCCTTCGGACCAAACGACCTAATCAACAGGAAGCGGCTGTGCTCACTTCCTGTTGATTGTTTGGTCCATTGGCGGGAATACAGAAACCAGCGCTGATTGGACACGGGGCTTGCGTGCCATCACAACAGCATGTGAGCCACGGCACCGCTGGAATGGCACCAATACGGGAGGAAAAGTATAGTTTTTATTATGTTACCTGCGGGAAACGTGGAATCAGAAGGGGCTGTCCTAGTAGTGGACAACCCCTTTAAGAACAAGGAGGGTCCAACACCCGGCACCCCTAACCATCACCTGTAAACACTGAACATTACGGCTAGGGACACAATGTAGGGGCTGCTGTGGAAAACTACAGATCATTTCCCATTCTCAGCAGATCTGCAAGTTCCCGTCAGCAAATCCCACCAGGATAGGTCATCAATATTATAGGTGAGGACATCCCCTTTAAGAAAAAGTGTAAAGTAGCCAAATATTATGCAATATATAGTCCAGTAACCGCAAAAAAATCCTCTAACGGTCGAGGTTCAGGTCCTACCTCGATGTCGGGTCTGTCTGCCGGGTTTTCCTGTTGCATAGAGTCCAGCATGGAACTTAAATCTTGGCAAAATTCCGTCTCGGTGTCTGCGTCGACCACAAATTCGATTGCCGCTTTTAGTGTTGCACCCAGAGAATAAATATGTCCCTGTAGGATAAAGATTATATGAGCACAGGGGGGTGTACGAAAGTCACCTAAATAACCAAAAAATGCTAAACTGAAGCATCAAGAGACTAAGGCTGCTTTCATACATCCGGTTTTTCCTGTGCGGCACAATCCGGCTCTTTACAGAAAAAACCGCAACCTTTTTTTTTTTTTGCCGCCGGTTGCGTTTTTTTCCGCATAGACTTTCATTAGTGCCGGATTGTGCCGCATGGCCTTGCGTTCGGTCCGGTTTTTGCCGGATGCGGCATATTAAGTCCATGCGGCGGCCGGATGGAACGTTGCCTGGCACGTTTTTTTGTCCAGCGAAAAAAAAAAAAAAAAACATCGTGCCGCATCCGCCCGATGCGGTGCTTTTTCCAATGCATGCCTATGGACGCCGGATGTGTTTTTTAGCACTGCGCATGCTCAGTGGTGTGCCGCAACTGACAGAAACCGGACGGGACGCATGTAAAAACTTATGCAAAGGATGCGTTTTTTTCGCCGCATCCGTTGCATAGGTTTTAGAGCCGGATTTAGCCGCACTGCTAAAACCGGAGGTGTGAAAGCAGCCTTAAAGAGAAGGAGGCTGTCCGGGTTAGAAATCACTAATTCTCTCTATTACTAGAAGAGGAGCGCTTTTACAAAGAGCCTCTCGTTTTGGAGGACCAGTCCTGTCCTGCAATACATGATTTGACCATGCGGGTGTAATACTGCCTTTGACCTGCGGAGGCACTGCAGGGAAATAAACACTTGTGGCTGGGCGGCTCATCGCTGATCGCTGGAGGTCTCAGCAGCGGGAAAATCTGCAAACAATTCACTGTAACCTCAATAAGCCTTAATTTGGAATTTGGCAGATATTCTTACACAAATCACCCCCCCCTCCCCCCCGCGCACGTACCTCTATAGTGTTACCAGTCAGATCAAACTCCGGAGGTACAAAGGCCCCTTCAGGATCATCTAGAAGATAAAATATAACCCAGATTCATAATTACTGCTGAATTCTTTGAGGAGGATCTCGCTCCTACTGCACACACGTTTTCCATAAATCAGATCAAACAGAAATTGTGACATCTGAAATATGCAAAAAACACATCACAATGAATATTTCATACAGGAAGACTACACAAAAAAAAAAAAAAAAAAAACGTAAAAAAGGGAGATTCCCAAACTTATAAGTTCTCTTCTATCCTCACGATAGAGAATACCTTCTTGATCTTGGAGGATCCTGAGCGCTGGGACCCCGGGAGATTTTGAGAATGGGGCTCTGGATCCTGGGACCCCTATCCGCACATCCACACCCGACGTCACGTCAGGAGCATGAGGATACTTTATTCCCCCCCATTCATAATGCTCCAGATAACACCTGGAAACATCGGCATCTGTAAACTATGCCCTTTTTCTACTGAGAACAATGCAAAGGTGCCAGGACAGTTTCCTAAAAATTGGAAGTCGTGGCAACTGTTGGACAGTTGGCATGCATGGGGTTCAAATTCCCCAGATTTATTAAGAAATGAAAACCTGGGTGTCACCAGTGGGGGTGTGTACCTGCATACTGTCTAATCAGTATAGGCTCATGGGTAACGTGCGGGGAGGGGTTGGGGGGGGGGGGGGGGGGGGGGGGGGGGGGGGAGTGTCTGCGGGGGTGCGGGCGTACGTAGGTGCGTGCGTGGGTGCATACGTAGGCGTGTTCGTGGGTGCGTGCATGGGTGTGTCCGCAGGCGTGCGGGTTCGTGGACAGGGGTACGTAGGTGCATATGTGGATGTTCGTATGTACGTAGGTGTTCGTATGTATGTAGGTGCGTGTGTGAGTGTTCGTATGTACGTAGGTGTTCGTATGTATGTAGGTGCGTGTGTGGATGTTCGTATGTACGTAGGTGTTCGTATGTATGTATGTATGTATGTATGTATGTAGGTGCGTGCGTGGGTGTTCGTATGTACGTAGGTGCGGTCGTCGGTGCATGCGTGATGTTTTATTTTTTTCGAAGGGAGGAGGGGGGACAAAAGTCTTTACTTAACCACATCACTGCTTCCAGGCCATCCATAGACTTCAAATGTCCGAGTGGTCCGGCCCCTACTCTAAAGTGACGTTCTAAAATGTCAGTGCAAAGTATCACAGCTACACGCGGGAGCAGGGATCAGGCTGTCGAAGAAACCCTTCGTCCTCATATAGAAGGCGTGGGGGGGTTATTAATTATTATTTATTAATTAAGTGCTGCATACACAGTAATAAGAAGGGCTGACTGTGAAATCTCCTCCGAACACAGTGGTCATGATGACTAGGGAGGGAACAGGAGGAGACCCGGTCAGCTCTGACATGTATATATATATATATATATATATATAAATATTTAAATTTGGCAGTGCCAAAAAATATGGAGCCCCATCTATAAAGCAAAAAAGATGCAAAAATCCTTTTAATTCATAGTTATACAGAGAATGTGGAGTTCTGTAACAGAAATACAGACCTCCATCACTTACATAGGTTTACTACTAGGGTCTGTGCACACATCGCAGTTTTCAAACTTTTTTTTATTTTTCTGTGCAGATTAATTAGGAAACCAGAAGCTTTCCTGATGGCAGCAAAGAATGCGGTTCCTGAAGTCTCGTGCACACGCCGCTTATTTTTTCCTTGCGGAGTTAAATCTGCAGAATGTTAATTTGCAGCGTTTTTGCTGCAGATTTCACCTATACTAATGAGTAGGGAAAAATCTGCAACAAAAATGCAAGTCAAACTTGTATGCCGCTCTGAGTATTTGGAGAGGGGCGGAATACAAGTTTGACAAATAAATAAAATAAATAAATGTAAACAGCATAAAAAATATGTGCGTATTTTACGCGGCTTTTTTTTTATGCCAAGAGATGTAGAAATATCTGTTGCATATCCTTAACATACAGAAGAATTTTCACACAGCAGAGGAGATAATTTACTGTGGGTCTCCCCGATACTGAGAACGGGGCTATGTAGTGCCCCAAATGAGCGCACCGCGAAATACAGCAAAGTGCAGATCTGAACTATTTCCAACAGTCCCGTAGACAATGAATAGAGCGTGCACACCTGGCCTCCATCCAGATGGGACAATGCAATGCTCGACTATTTCCAACAGTCCCATAGACAATGAATGAAACAGGTGCACCTGATATCCATCCAGATGGGACAATGCAACGCTTCACTATTTCCAGCAGTCCCGTAGACAATGAATCGAGCGTGTGCACCTGTCCTCCATCCAGAGGGGGCAATGCAATGCTCAACTATTGCCAACAGTCCTGTAAACAATGAATAGTGTATGCACCGATCCTCCATCTAGATGGGACAATGCAACATTTGACTATTTCCAACAATCTCGTACACAATGAATTGAGTGTGCACCTGGCCTCCATCCAGATGGGATAATGCACAGCTCGACTATTTCAAACAGTCCTGCAGACAATGAATCGAGTGTGTGCACCTGTCCTCCATCCAGATGGGACAACGCAACACTTTACCATTTCCAACAGTCCCGTAGACAATGAATGAAACTGGTGCACATGATATCCATCTAGATGGAACAATGGCACACTCGACTTTTTCCAACAGTCCTGTAGACAATGAATGAAACAGGTGTTCCATTGAGATGGGACAATGCAACGCTTGACCAATTTCCAGCAGTCCCATAGACAATGAATCGAGTGTGTGCACCTGTCCTCCATCCAGATGGGACAATTCAATGCTCGACTATTTCCAACAGTCCTGTAAACAATGAATGGAGCGTGCACACCTGTCCTCCATCTGGTTGGGACAATGCAGAGTCCCGTTCTCAGGGTTGCAGGGTGTCCAATTGCCGGCACAGCGGGTAACTTTTAATTTTTAGAATATCCCTTAAATTATCCAAAAAATGATGTTAAAGGCTTCTTAAGACTGAAGACCCCCAACACGCCGATCCAAGGTGACCTTCATGGAATTTACCTTTTCTGTTAAATCACTTTTCAGCTTTTTATTAGTGGAATTTGCTTTGCACCTCTTGGTTTGGTACCTGTATGAGACCCTCATAGAGCGATGGCCGGTGTCACCGAGAAAGCGGCTCGGGGACCCGGCACCTGAGGATGCAGGGAAGACTTACCGCTGAGCTGCTCCATGAAGCAGACGTTGCCGCTGGTGTTAAAGGCCAGTGTGTCCGGGGTAATGCACAGCGTCTGGAAGATGGCGGCGTGAGAGATGTCCTTCATGGAGTAGCAGCACTCCAGGCAGATCGCCCAAATATCCTGCTCCGCCAGACCGTTATCTCGTAGTGACAGGATATCAGCCAAGGACACGTTTTCCTGCCAAGACATTGCACAGCCGTCAGTAATGGAGCGCGCTGCGCGGGACTCACCCGCTTTTTATTTGGGTATTAAAAAAGCATAACTCATCAGGACAATGACCCGCAATCTAAGAAATGAAGCCGCTCGCCATTCTCCGGTCTACATTAATCTGAAGTCAGAGCCTGCGAGAGATATACCGGAGTGTATACATACAATACCAAATCTGTGCGATTCCATGAGCGGTATTTATACATAAATCACCAGAGTTTTTGGCCACAAGATATGAAATGAGCCTAAAAGTGGTTGTTTCACAAAGACAATTCATTTCTGATCCAGTACTGGCCACGCTACCCTCGAAGGGGAAAAAAAGGCGATTCTGCCTGCAGATTTTTGCTATGTAATCTAAGAGCAGCATGATGTAGGGGCTGAGACCCTGATTCCAGCGATGTATCACTTGCTGGGCTGCATGCTGACATTTTGATACAATCACAGTTTTCTCTTTTGCAGAGCTCAGAATGCTGAGCTGTGTATAGCCCCGCCCACACCACTGATTGGCAGCTGTTTACACTGAGTAGGCAAAAAGCAGCTAATCAGTGATGGGGGCGGGGCTACACAGCAGTTGACCAGGAGGCATGAGACACTGTAGTGATAATCTCCTGCTTTTAAAACACGGATTTCATTGAAACATGAACACAGACTAATAAGTGATACCGCTGGGCTCAGGGTCTCAGCCCAAAATCATGCTGCTCTCAGATTACATAGCAAAAACTTTCTGGCTGACAGATTCCTTTAAATTTGTTGGGTACAAATTTCCATAGGGCCGATCGTTCGCTCATTTGGTCATCAACACTGTTCACACTTGCGGAGCGGTGGCATGCCGCTAGGTGCTGTGTACACTCCATCCACTTTTCAGCTACAGTAATTCAAGGCTCACACCACATAGTGACCTGCGGTTATTGAAATGCAGCAACATTCGGGTAATAAACCCTTCATCAGTCGTAAAAGTAGTCAAAAGGAAGTAGAAGTGGATAACTCTGAAGAGTCCAATGTTCTGGGGTGTTTTTAATAAAAGGGAGACCACCTGTGCAGGGGACCCAGTGTACAATCATCATTAGTACATCATTGAGACAGTCATTGTTTGTACATCAGGTCCACCGCACCACAGTTTCTCTACAGTGATAATAATCACAGACGCAGTCATCCTCTTCACCAATATCCTTCTTCAGACAAACTAACTAAAGAGAGTATAAGTAGTTTTTGCTACTTCAAAAGTTTCAGGGATTCTATGAGCATTGGTGAGACTAAAAGTAATTTATAACTGTCCGAAATCTCCAATCCTCAAAGGGTGAACACTTTATAATATACTACATACGAATCATGCATGTGTAGGTGTTTATAAAATAGTAATAATAAATAGCTGCATAGTAAATACAGACACTCCCAGCATCCACCCAACTTAGCCAAATCCCTTCAACAGCTCTGTTTCAAAAGTGGAATCCCAATCTTTATAAACTTTTTGACAGGCATGAAAACATTAATTCCTCCCTTACTTTAACAGGTATATTACCCAAAATGTTGCTGCACTTCATTGGCTGATTTTGGCCATGTAGATTCTGTTGGCCAACCTTGCGTGTAAAATGCAGTACAACATCTGCAAGGGGTTTTTATGTTCCCTCACTGTGTGTGTGGGTTTCCTCCAGCTTTTCCACATTCCTCCCTCACTCTCAAGTCATAGTGGGGGGCAGAATTTAGATGGTGAGCTTCAATGGGGGCATCGATGACAATGTTTGTAAAGCACTGTGGAATATGGTGGCATCATATAAGCAAGTAAAACCAAAAAAATAATAAATGGAATAATATATATCGCACCCATTTATGTAACACATTGATAGCGCAAGCCACCCGGGGAGAAATGCCCAGGGAAGTTCCCCATGTTGGCCATAGAAGGGGTATTGGACATCCATTGATTAACTCCATGTAGTCACACACACAGACCAAGTCCTCATGAACAGGTATATTCCCTGGGAGCAGGGCTGTGGAGTCGGTAAGCCAAACCTTCGACTCCGACTCCGACTCCTCAAATTCTCTTGCACCGACTCGGACTCCTCAAATTCTCTTGCACCGACTCAGACTCAGACTCAGACTCAGACTCAGACTCAGACTCAGACTCAGACTCAGACTCAGACTCAGACTCAGACTCAGACTCAGACTCAGACTCAGACTCAGACTCAGACTCAGACTCAGACTCAGACTCAGACTCAGACTCAGACTCAGACTCAGACTCAGACTCAGACTCAGACTCAGACTCAGACTCAGACTCAGACTCAGACTCAGACTCAGACTCAGACTCAGACTCAGACTCAGACTCAGACTCAGACTCAGACTCCTACATATATTGCTTAGTTAGGTGAAAAATTTATTGTAGTACATGAATATGTGTATGTGAACATCAGACATTTAATAATTTTTATGATACGATAATCAAGATATTTGGATAGAACATAAAATATATTTATTGGAATACAACTTTAGAACACAAAAACTGTAATAAATTGTAAATATGTAATACACTATGTAATATACAGTAGATTACATATATATCTTGTGTGTGTATATATACACTGTGTGTATATATATATATATATATATATATATATATATATATATATATATATATATATATTACATATTTACAATTTATTAGTTTTTTGTGTTCTAAAGTTGTATTCCAATAAATATTTTATGTTCTATCCAAATATCTTGATTATTGTATCATAAAAACAATTAAATGTCTGATGTTCACATTGTACTACAATAAATTTTTCACTTAAATATAAGCATTATACTAAATGTTATTATTTAGTAAAATATTCAGCACATTCTGCATTGCACTCCTGTCCCCAATTTATTATATATTTTAAGAGTCGGAGTCGGTGCATTTTATACCGACTCCGACTCCGACTCCACCAAAATGAGCTCCGACTCCGACTCCACGACTCCGACTCCACAGCCCTGCCTGGGAGTCCAGTAGGTTTCCCCTTTTTCTGGGAGCGGGCTGGGAGACCTCTTAATTACCCCTTACCTCTCCGCTGCTGCTCCTGTGCTTTGTTGATACAGCCAGAGGGATGACATCGTGACCACTGCAGCCAATCCTTGGGCTCACTAGTTTCGTATGGTCTATATTGGCATGACCACTGAGCCTAGTGATTGGCTGCAGTGGTCAGGGGGTGCAATATCAGTCTCTCCTCTGCTACCTTATTAATAAACACTGGTGAACACGCAATGAAGCTGCAGGAGATAAGGAATGAGCAGATTGTTATTTTTACAAGTAAGCTAGAAACATTCAAACCAGAAAAAAAAAAAATCCCTTTAAGTTCCTAAAGAGGTCATCCCCCAAATGAGAAACACGTGAGGTCACTGAATAAGTGGATTCGATATTGAGGTGCCTGAAACAAATTAGGGCTTGGTAGTGACTCAGTTTTCCAGACACAGAAACTGCTAAAAAGCTCTATATACCAGGGGAACGAGACTGTAAAAAGGAAGGATTGTTGGAAGCTCATCAAATATGCAAAACCTTCTCATTACTCAGGACAAACATATACAAATAGAAAAAAGAATTCCAGAAGAGAAAAGAAAATAATGGGTGAATGTATTTGCTTTATCCCACAGGGGAAATTCTACCCAAGTGTTGTCAAACACGAGCGTCAACAACGAACGGCCAGAACTAATTCTGATGCAGATCCAAGAACGCAGCGAGCGAGAGCAAGGCCCAGACAATGGTGTGTCACCACAGACACCGACCATTACTACAGGGGGCTGTCATCATTCCTGTCCTAAAGGTGGCTTTACACACTGCAACATCGCAAACGACATCGCTGTAACGTCACCGGTTTTTCCCCAGCGACATTGCAGTGTGTGAAACACATCAGCGACCTGGCCCCTGCTGTGAAGTTGCTGATCGCTACAAATCGTTCAGGACCATTCTTTGATCCTTTGTTTCCCGCTGTGCAGCAAAGTCTCAGTGTGTAAAGGGGACTTAAACCACTGGAAACGAGAGATGTGTCACAATATCTGTCAATCACTATTCTCTGTCAGTCGGTCTCTCCCTCTCGGTCTCTATTCTCTCTCTGTCGGTCATTTTCCCCTCCTCTCTCATACTCATCGATCCCCGATGCGGCGCTGCACGGCATTCACACTGCTGCGGCGGCTTTTCCTCTTTTGAAAAAGCCGGCCGCTCATTAAACAATTTCGTATTCCCTACTTTCCCTGCCCACAGGCGCCTGTGATTGGTTGCAGTGAGACACGCCCCCACGCTGAGTGACAGGTGTCTCACTGCACCCAATCACAGCAGCCGGTGGGCGTGTCTATACTGTGCAGTGAAATAAATAAATAATTAAAAAAAACGGCGTGCGGTCCCCCCCAATTTTAATACCAGCCAGATAAAGCCATACGGCTGAAGGCTGGTATTCTCAGGATGGGGAGCTCCACGTTATGGGGAGCCCCCCAGCCTAACAATATCAGTCAGCAGCCGCGCAGAATTGCCGCATACATTAGATGCGACAGTTCTGGGACTGTACCCGGCTCTTCCCGATTTGCCCTGGTGCGTTGGCAAATCGGGGTAATAAGGAGTTATTGACAGCCCATAGCTGCCAATAAGTCCTAGATTAATCATGTCAGGCGTCTCCCCGAGATTCCTTCCATGATTAATCTGTAAATTACAGTAAATAAACACACACACACACACAAACTGAAAAAATCATTTATTAGAAATAAAAAACACAAACACATTCCCTCATCACCAATTTAATCAGCCCCAAAAAGCCCTCCTTGTCCGGCGTAATCCACAGACCTCCAGCGTCGCATCCAGCGCTGCTGCATGGAGGTGACAGGAGCAGGAGAATACACCGACGCTCCTGTCACCTCCACGCAGCTAATGAAGACAGCCGCGCGATCGGCTGAGCTATCACTGAGGTTACCCGCTGTCACTGGATCCAGCGGTGGATGCAGTGGTGGATGCGGGTAACCTCAGTGACAGCTCAGCTGATCGCGCTACTCACCGCCGCTCCGGTCAGCTCCACGCAGCAACTGAGGTGAGTAGCGCGATCAGCTGAGCTGTCACTGAGGTTACCCGCGGCCACCGCTGCATCCACCGCTAGATCCAGGTAACCTCAGTGACAGCTCAGCTGATCGCGCTACTCACCTCATTTGTTGCGTGGAGGTGACAGGAGCGGCGGTGTATTCTGCTGCTCCTGTCACCTGCATGCAGCAGAGCTGCATGCGACGCTGGAGCATCCTGGATTACGCCGGACAAGGAGGGCTTTTTGGGGCTGATTAAAATGGTAATGAGGGAATGTGTTTGTGTTTTTTATTTCTAATAAATGATTTTTTCAGTTGTGTGTGTTTATTTACTGTAATTTACAGATTAATCATGGAAGGTATCTCGGGGAGACGCCTGACATGATTAATCTAGGATTTAGTGGCAGCTATGGGCTGTCAATAACTCCTTATTACCCCGATTTGCCAACGCACCAGGGCAAATCGGGAAGAGCCGGGTACAGTCCCAGAACTGTCGCATATAATGTATGCGGCAATTCTGGGCGGCTGCTGACTGATATTGTGAGGCTGGGGGGCTCCCCATAACGTGGAAATCCCCATCCTGAGAATACCAGCCTTCAGCCGTATGGCTTTATCTGGCTGGTATTAAAATTGGGGGGGACCGCACGCCGTTTTTTTTAATTATTTATTTCACTGCACAGTATAGACACGCCCACCGGCTGCTGTGATTGGGTGCAGTGAGACACCTGTCACTCAGCGTGGGGGCGTGTCTCACTGCAACCAATCATAGGCGCCTGTGGGCGGAGAAAGTAGGGAATACGAAATTGTTTAATGAGCGGCCGGCTTTTTCAAAAGAGGAAAAGCCGCCGCAGCAGTGTGAATGCCGTGCAGCGCCGCGCCGGGGATCGGGGGAACGGTGAGTATGAGAGAGGAGGGGAAAATGACCGACAGACTGTGAGAGAGGGACAGAGATAGTGACGGACCGACAGAGAGAGAATAGAGACCGAGAGGGAGAGACTGACTGACAGAGAATAGTGATTGACAGATATTGTGACACATCACTCGTTTCCAGTGTTTGACTAGCTAGGTCGTTCTGCAGGTCCGGATCGCTGTTGCGTCGTTGGCCAGGTTTGCCTGTTTGACAGCTCACCAGAGACTCACCAGAGACTTTGTAGCGATCCCGGCCAGGTTGGAATCGCTGGTGGGATCGCTGAAAGTCTCAGTGTGTAAAGGGGCCTTAAATTATGGGGTTATGACTAGTGATGAGTGAGCACTACCATGCTCGAGTGCTTGGTATTACTAGTGATGAGTGGGCACTACCATGCTTGGGTGCTCTGTACTACTAGTGATGAGTGGGCACTACCATGCTAGAGTGCTCGGTACTCGTAACTAGTGATGAGCGAGCACTACCATGCTCGAGTGCTCGGTACTTGTAACTAGTGATGGGTAAAAACATCAATTGTAAATACTACATTATTACAGTATTATAAATACTACAATACTTTGATCTGCCCTGAGCAAGGCAGATCAAAGTGCGCCTGCGCAGGACCTCAATGCCGGCGATTGTGTATGATGTAGACGCATCATGCACCGCGGCTTCAGAATAAGGAAGACCAAGATGGCCGAAAGAGGAGGCACCGGAGAACAGTGCCACCCATCCGATTGTTGTGCAACGGAGCGACCTTCTAGGTGAGTATTATCAAGTGTTTTTATGTTATACCCAGCGGCATGGGCTCTTATATACAGCATGTTAGAATACTGTATATAAGAGCCCAGTGTTAATGGCCACAGTTTATAGGGCAAAACACTGGTGACAGGTTCCCTTTAATAAACTGTCCAACTCATAGGCAGGAAAACAGGTAGCAGCCCACAGTCCAGCCATGAAGGCTCAGAGACGACGATCCGTTTTTCTTGTGTACTCCTGTATCATGAACAGAGAGGATAGACAGCGAGTCTTTTACCGGTACAATTGGATTAGCCTCATTAATTGTAGGACAACCTTACACATCCCACGCACCGTTGACCTACATAGTGCACCGACCCTGCTGATAAAAGCTGATCTACTATATTGTGTCTGGCTGCTGTGACAGCTTTAAATACAGAAAAAAATATATGATAATTTATAAAAAAGGAGAAGGGAGAGGAGCGAGCGCCGTGCATCTTTGATCTATAATTGAGTGATCAATGCATAACGTATGAAAGGAGACGTCTACGTTCCTACTCCAGATTCGAGGACTCAGAGGTGAGGTTCTATGAAGATCGTTCCTACGTGAACACGTGTAGGTCTTCAGAGCCGGCGATAACTGGTGGAGGCGAAACGGTGCGTCTTGAGACATTGCCCTAATTAATACTAATGAGCACGGCGCCACCTACGCACAGAGCACAAGCAGAAACGCACATTTTACAGCAATAATAAGGGTTATTTGGCAGGTTTCCTATTAAAAAAGGATGCACAGTACATGTAACCTAGCTCCAGCATGTGCAATCATAATGCAATGTACCAGTAGCGCCTCACAGGGCAGGAAGTTAACCTACTCGTTGCCGGGCCGTTGCGGGTCGGGTCAGGCGATGTTACGGGTGGCCTTGCCCGGTTCCGTTCCCCCGAGGCGTACAGCAAATGAAGGGAATGTGTGGTGGTTGGGAGAGTTTGTCGTGACGCCACCTGTGGTATGCGGCCAGGGAGTAACCGCCGCTGCAGAATTCCTCACCGGGGCAGGTGTTATGGCAGCCGGGATGGTGTCACTCTCCGCAGGCAGAGCTGGCCCAGGTGGGATGGCGGGGAAATGGCAGTCCCTTGAAAGTGCCGAATAGCGAGGCGACGGTGTCGCTAATCAGAGCGAGTCAGCAACTGTGGTTCCAGGTTCTTTTTACTCACGGCTTTAAAGCTGCAGTCATGTGCTGGTCTCTGCCGTCGTGGGCTCTGATAGATTCCGGATCCACGGAAGGTCAGTACCGGTGCGGTAGTCTGTGGGCCCTTCCTTGCTGCGCGAGTCCCTTTGGCTTGAAGCTTAGACTCCCTTCCGTACTAGGCAGAGTACTGTTCCCTATGCCAGTAGTGTGGATCCCCTTTAGTCTGACCCTGATCTAAGCCTCGGAATCCTAGGTGCCGCTTAGCTCTGAAAACCTGTAGTGGTCAGAGGCATAAAACCCCTCCGTCCAGCAGAGTCTGATGGTGCAACTTGGAATTACACCACTCTAGGGTGCTGCACCCTGAACTGCACTGGTCCCGGGGGAGCTGACACGGTATCCCCACAGCGACCATTAAACTCCTATGTCCCACAGGAGCTATCGGGAAACACGTCCGCTGACTCTCTCTCCTGCTGGAGAACTTCCTGCTGTGTGTAGCTCCTACTCCCCCTGGTAGCTGCTCCCCCCTCCACCAAGGTGCTAAGCTAGTGGATTGGGGCCCCTGTTGTGATGGTGTCCTGTAAACGCCACACTGTAGGCAACCCCTTTGGTACCGGACCCTAGCCCAGTCCCCAGTGGGGAAGGGGCAACCCATGTGTGTATGTGGTTGTGTATGGTAGAACCGACACCGACCTCCCCCTGATCAGTTCTACACCCCGGTCGTAGTGCAGTGCCTTGTGGCGACCAGAGCCTCAGGGGTGCCAAATACCTGCATACAACTATTGTATTATCTAGTTCAAATTATCTCGTTGAATTTTCAGAAACAGCTGCCATTTGTGTGTACATGAGGAATAGCATTATTTTTGGCCATTTTAGGACTTATATCCTACATTTTTTACTAGTTTTCCCTTCCGCAGTTTCACAATCTAATTTTCAGTTATGGCTGAGCTGGTGGATAAAGACTGGATTCTATCATGTCTCCTGTACATGAGAGATTCTCTGTGACATGTCCAGAAGCGACAGTAGGAAGGACATCATAGAGCAGTGTAGTTGTGGTGTGAGAAACACTTACTAGAAAGCTACTGCACAATCTGCCTGTGCCTCACCCTGCCTACTCTTGCACGATTCTCCTCCCCGTTGCCTATCCAGACTTTAAAAAGGCAGCTCTAATATGATTTCAAGGTCAATTTACCAGTCCTTGTCCTGGAATGGCCATTTTAAAAGGGAACCTGTCAACGGATGTTTATAATACAAGTACTGAGCACCCGAGCAAGGTAGTGCCCGCTCACCACTAGTTACGAGTACTGAGCACCCGAGCATGGTAGTGCCCGCTCATCACTAGTTACGAGTACTGAGCACCTGAGCATGGTAGTGCCCGCTCACCACTAGTTACGAGTACTGAGCACCCGAGCATGGTAGTGCCCGCTCATCACTAGTTACGAGTACTGAGCACCTGAGCATGGTAGTGCCCGCTCATCACTAGTTACGAGTACTGAGCACCTGAGCATGATAGTGCCCGCTCATCACTAGTTACGAGTACTGAGCCCTCGAGCATGGTAGTGCCCGCTCATCACTAGTTACAAGTACTGAGCCCTCGAGCATGGTAGTGCCCGCTCATCACTAGTTACGAGTACTCAGCCCTCGAGCATGATAGTGCCCGCTCATCACTAGTTACGAGTACTGAGCACCCGAGCATGGTAGTGCCCGCTCACCACTAGTTACGAGTACTGAGCACCCGAGCATGGTAGTGCCCGCTCACCACTAGTTACGAGTACTGAGCACCCGAGCATGGTAGTGCCCGCTCACCACTAGTTACGAGTACTGAGCACCCGAGCATGGTAGTGCCCGCTCATCACTAGTTACGAGTACTGCGCACCCGAGCATGGTAGTGCCCGCTCACCACTAGTTACGAGTACTGAGCACCCGAGCATGGTAGTGCCCGCTCATCACTAGTTACAAGTACTGAGCACCTGAGCATGGTAGTGCTCGCTCACCACTAATTACGAGTACTGAGCACCCGAGCATGGTAGTGCTCGCTCACCACTAGTTACGAGTACTGAGCACCCGAGCATGGTAGTGCCCGCTCATCACTAGTTACGAGTACTGAGCACCCGAGCATGGTAGTGCCCGCTCACCACTAGTTACGAGTACTGAGCACCCGAGCATGGTAGTGCCCGCTCATCACTAGTTACAAGTACTGAGCACCTGAGCATGGTAGTGCTCGCTCACCACTAATTACGAGTACTGAGCACCCGAGCATGGTAGTGCTCGCTCACCACTAGTTACGAGTACTGAGCACCCGAGCATGGTAGTGCCCACTCATCACTAGTTACGAGTACTGAGCACCCGAGCATGGTAGTGCCCGCTTACCACTAGTTACGAGTACTGAGCACCCGAGCATGGTAGTGCCCGCTCATCACTAGTTACAAGTACTGAGCACCTGAGCATGGTAGTGCTCGCTCACCACTAATTACGAGTACTGAGCACCCGAGCATGGTAGTGCTCGCTCACCATTAGTTACGAGTACTGAGCACCCGAGCATGGTAGTGCCCGCTCATCACTAGTTACGAGTACTGAGCACCCGAGCATGGTAGTGCCCGCTCATCACTAGTTACGAGTACTGAGCACCCGAGCATGGTAGTGCTCGCTCACCACTAGTTACGAGTACTGAGCACCCGAGCATGGTAGTGCCCGCTCATCACTAGTTACGAGTACTGAGCACCCGAGCATGGTAGTGCCCGCTCATCACTAGTTACGAGTACTGAGCACCCGAGCATGGTAGTGCCCGCTCATCACTAGTTACGAGTACTGAGCACCCGAGCATGGTAGTGCCCGCTCATCACTAGTTACGAGTACTGAGCACCCGAGCATGGTAGTGCTCGCTCACCACTAGTTACGAGTACTGAGCACCCGAGCATGGTAGTGCCCGCTCATCACTAGTTACGAGTACTGAGCACCTGAGCATGATAGTGCCCGCTCATCACTAGTTACGAGTACTGAGCCCTCGAGCATGGTAGTGCCCGCTCATCACTAGTTACAAGTACTGAGCCCTCGAGCATGGTAGTGCCCGCTCATCACTAGTTACGAGTACTCAGCCCTCGAGCATGATAGTGCCCGCTCATCACTAGTTACAAGTACTGAGCCCTCAAGCATGGTAGTGCCCGCTCATCACTAGTTACGAGTACTCAGCCCTCGAGCATGGTAGTGCCCGCTCATCACTAGTTACGAGTACTCAGCCCTCGAGCATGATAGTGCCCGCTCATCACTAGTTACGAGTACTCAGCCCTCGAGCATGGTAGTGCCCGCTCATCACTAGTTACAAGTACTGAGCCCTCGAGCATGGTAGTGCCCGCTCATCACTAGTTACAAGTACTCAGCCCTCGAGCATGATAGTGCCCGCTCATCACTAGTTACAAGTACTGAGCCCTCAAGCATGGTAGTGCCCGCTCATCACTAGTTACGAGTACTCAGCCCTCGAGCATGGTAGTGCCCGCTCATCACTAGTCCCAACGCTGCAGATTTCCTACACACAACTCCAAAACAGACAGTCTGCGCCAAACAGGCAGGTTTCCAGGGCTCATAACATCTCCACACCCCCTGTGCTCGACATGTTACAACTGAACCAAACATGGCATACCGGAGGACTCAAAATTTCCACAAATGTTCCATAAAAAGTAATGATGTGACGAGTCCAAGAAAGGGAACCATTAACTCTAAATGATTTTCATGGCTTCCAAGTTCCCGGGCAGGCCTGTGACACAGCACCTGGCGTCCACAACACTTTCCTTTTTTTTTTTTTTTTGCTTTTGCCAATCAGTGGAAAGGTTTGCGGCTGATATTTGTGTCATCACTATACAGAGCGGCCTTCTCTGCCCAGAACCAATGTCATTAGCTTCTCTGGCGGGTCTGCAGATCTGTATACAAATCACATATCTTAAGAGGGATGCACAAATATTTGGGGTCCAAACAATCTCTCTGAGTTCTCTAATTAATTGGGTCGAGACTTTCAAATAAGAAGGTAACGGTGTTACCAAATCTTAAAGGGAAAGAGTCATCAGAAAATTACCTATTGTTTAAATCATGTTTTTTGCTTTACTTGTATTTTTTGGCAAGAACATTTCATATCTTGATCTGTATTAAAAACAATTTTGCAATTTTCAATCATACTTTAGGAAGAGTTTTCAGCATGCTCATTATCATCAGAGACAATATGACAATGGCAGGTAACACCTCTATACACAGCTTCTAACGCTGAATCCATCAATCACAATAGGCAATGTCACATCTGACCCTGCTTCCCCTTAACAATGACCTTTGCACACGCTCATTAGATGCTTCAGTACAAAAGGTAAAGTCACAGTCTGTTAATTGCAGCTAATGTGAGTGTGCATTTCCTGAAACAACAGGAAGTTAGTGTAGAAAACTGAATTTTTTAAAAAAAATTTTAATTAATAATACAGCTGCTGATGCGAGGGATTAAAACATTGCCAAAAATTTGAAGAAAAAAAAACCCCAACTGAATTAAACAATAGGATTATTTTAACGATTCCTTCCCTTTAAGCATTGTTGGTCGCAATGGAGGACATGAGACTATATATGAAGAAAAACTCCTGCGCAAACTCAAGGCCCTCCTGATATTCACAGCCCTCCTCATGTCGCACACACGCAAACGCACACGCACGCACACATGCACACACGAGTCTCTTAAAACTCAAATTGAGTGGGTTGCCATGCTTAGCTCTGCTCAGCGGAGGGGCAGGAGAGTACGGAAAGAGATTGTTGCCAATCTAGTTAAGCTCCTTGAAGGGGTGGTCCGAAAACTAAAATTTTAATACTAAATGCCAATTTAATGCCAAATTCTAATCGCTTTTCTATATACTTTATTTAAAAAGTCACTACTGTTCCCTCATTATTCACTCCTACTACTTCCTGATGACGCTTTGTTTGAGAATCCCCAGTGCATAGTCAAACGCAACATGGCCTGATGGCAAAAGCTACGGTCACTGTAACAACCTCTGCCCCAGCCTGAAGCAAAGAGTTATCAGTGATATCTCTGAGGGGCTTTTCTGTCTCTGTGGTACAGAGCACAAGCTGGCAAGAGCGCAGGCGAGGCGCCGGCAAGAGCGCAGGCGAGGCGCCGGCAAGAGCGCAGGCGAGGCGCCGGCAAGAGCGCAGGCGAGGCGCCGGCAAGAGCGCAGGCGAGGCGCCGGCAAGAGCGCAGGCGAGGCGCCGGCAAGAGCGCGCACTGTAAGAAGAATAGCCAGCTTGAAGGAAAAGCAGAGACCAGCGCTGTCTTCGCAAATGATGTCACTTCGGGGTGGTGGGGGCGGCCTCCTTCTGCTTTTCCTGCACACAGAGTAATCTTACAGCGCGCACTTCTGCTGCCCCCACGTCAGCAGCCAGGCTGCTCGGATCCAGATCCGCAGTGGCTCGAGGGGTCTCCGGACACTCAAATAAAAAAAAAAAAAAAAAAAAAAAAAAAAAAAAAGGAGTACATTACTTACCGGTAATGGGATTTTCCTGAGTCCACGACAGCACCCACGAGAGAGGGATCCGCCCCCTTCAGGACAGGAAACCTACAGATAAAAAAGGGGCAGTCCCCCTCCCTCATCAGTTGGTTGCAGAGAACCGGGAGAGGAACCGCCAATGAATGAATACACAAAAAACAAAAAAAAACAGACCCCAGGACACCAAATGGTGACAAACAAACAAGAAAGGGTAGGGGTGTAAGGGGTGCTGTCGTGGACTCAGGAAAATCCCATTACCGGTAAGTAATGTACTCTTTTCCTTTCGTCACGACAGCACCCACGAGAGACTTAGAGAGATTACACTCAGAGGGAGGGAAAAACCACGCGAAGGGCCAAGCCTCCAACGGAAGACAGCGGAAGAACAAAGGCTAGCCGGCAAAGACCGGAAAATCGGACGGAGAGGTCAGGATACAGCCGAACAATACCACCGAAGGAGACACAGGCCACATCCATCCAAGGAGGAGGCAACCGCCCAGGAGAAGGATCCGACACCGAGGAGGCCAGGGGAACCCGCAGCACCACAGACGAGAGGGGAACAGCATCCCACAGCCATCTGGACAAGGGACGGCACGCCACGCGAGGATCACCGCCGGAATCCTGAAAGGCAAAGAACAAAAAACAAAGACCAACCCCTCCGCCAAGGGGCCGACCTAGCGACACAGACGAGGACAGAGCCCCCCCCACGAACAGGCAGCGAAACGAAGAACGGAGAAGACCGCCTGCACGGGAATAAAAAACACAGAAGACACCCGCTCGGCAGAAGAACAATCGGACCGGGACACCGCAAGGCAGGAAAGACCAACGGACAGAGCCGGATAGGCGCGAACACGCCCCGCAGAAGCAAGGGCGACCAAGAGATAGCACCGCAACGGACGAGGAGGAGAAGAGACGCAGAGTCGAAGCAGGAAGCCCAAGGCGTCAGGTCAGGCGGAAGGCCAGGGAGGCGCAAGGCGGCAGCGGCGCAAGGCCAAGGCAGGAAGGACCAACCAGGAGCGCCGTAAGAAGCAAGCCCATACGACCAGGAGGCCCCAAGGCACAGAGGCCAAGAGGTATAGAGGTACAGAGGCACAAAGGCCAAGAGGCCCCAAGGCCCAGAGGCCCCGAGCCCAAGAGCCCAAGAGGCCCAGAGCCCAAGAGGCCCAGAGCCCAAGAGGCCCAGAGACCAAGAGGCCCAGAGACCAAGAGGCCCAGAGACCAAGAGGCCCAGAGACCAAGAGGCCCAGAGACCAAGAGGCCCAGAGACCAAGAGGCCCAGAGACCAAGAGGCCCAGAGACCAAGAGGCCCAGAGACCAAGCGGCCCAGAGACCAAGAGGCCCAGAGACCAAGCGGCACAGAGGCCCCGAAGCCAAGAGGCCCAGAGGCCCAGAGGCCCAGAGGCACGGAGGACAAGAGGCCCAGAGGCCCAAAGGCCCGAAGGCCCAGAGTCCAAGAGGGCCAGAGGCCAAGAGGCCCCGAGACCAAGAGGCACAGAGGGCAAGAAGCACAGAGGCACGGAGCGGAGGCCAAGAGGCAAGAATCAATGCGGCACAAGGGCCAAGAGGCACAGAGGCCCGGAAGGCACACAGAGGCCCGGAAGGCACACAGAGGCCCGGAAGGCACACAGAGGCCCGGAAGGCACACAGAGGCCCGGAAGGCACACAGAGGCCCGGAAGGCACACAGAGGCCCGGAAGGCACACAGAGGCCCGGAAGGCACACAGAGGCCCGGAAGGCACACAGAGGCCCGGAAGGCACACAGAGGCCCGGAAGGCACACAGAGGCCCGGAAGGCACACAGAGGCCCGGAAGGCACACAGAGGCCCGGAAGGCACACAGAGGCCCGGAAGGCACACAGAGGCCCGGAAGGCACACAGAGGCCCGGAAGGCACACAGAGGCCCGGAAGGCACACAGAGGCCCGGAAGGCACACAGAGGCCCGGAAGGCACACAGAGGCCCGGAAGGCACACAGAGGCCCGGGAGCCACACAGAGGCCCGGAAGGCACACAGAGGCCAGGGAGCCACACAGAGGCCAGGGAGCCACACAGAGGCCAGGGAGCCACACAGAGGCCAGGGAGCCACACAGAGGCCAGGGAGCCACACAGAGGCCAGGGAGCCACACAGAGGCCAGGGAGCCACACAGAGGCCAGGGAGCCACACAGAGGCCAGGGAGCCACACAGAGGCCAGGGAGCCACACAGAGGCCAGGGAGCCACACAGAGGCCAGGGAGCCACACAGAGGCCAGGGAGCCACACAGAGGCCAGGGAGCCACACAGAGGCCAGGGAGCCACACAGAGGCCAGGCAGCCACAGAGACCAGGAACCCGAGAGGCCAGAGGCACCGAGGCAGGAGGCATGAGGCCAAAAGGCAACCGAGGCACGTGGCCAGGAGCCCAAGGCGCAGCGACAGTACACACAGAGGCCCGAAGGCAGGAGGCACCGAGGCCAGGAGGTACACAGACCCCAGGCCAAGAAGGCACAGAGGCCCGAGGCCAAGAAGGCACAGAGGCCCGAGGCCAGAAGGCACAGAGGCCCGAGGCCCGAAGTCACAGAGGCCCGAGGCCAGAAGGCACAGAGGCCCGAGGCCAGAAGTCACAGAGGCCCGAGGCCAGAAGTCACAGAGGCCTGAGGCCAGAAGGCACAGAGGCCCGAGGCCAGAAGGCACAGAGGCCCGAGGCCAGAAGGCACAGAGGCCCGAGGCCAGAAGGCACAGAGGCCCGAGGCCAGAAGGTATAGCGGCCCCAAGGCCAGGAAGCACAGTGGGCAAAGGCAAGGATGAACAGTGGCCCCAGGTCAGGAGGCACCAAGGGCAGGCAACACAGAGGGCCAAGGCCATGAGGTACAAGGGACCAAGGGCAGGCAGCATAGAGGAACAGAGGCACAAACCAGGAAGCACGCGGGCCGGAAACATGAGGCCGAGAGACACAGAGTCCCGAGGCCAGGAGGCCCGGGCCACTACGACCGAAGGCGCCAAGGCCAGGAGGCTCAGAGGCTGGGAGGGCCCGAGGCCCGGAGGACCCGAGACCAGAAGACAGGAGGTCCAGAGGACACAGAGGCCACAGAGACCAGGAGGCTCAGGAGCCACAGAGGTCAGGAGACCCAGAGGCCAGAAAAAACACACAGGCCACATGGGCCAGAACATACAGAACACACAGGGGCCCGGAGGACACAGAGGCCACAGGAGCCCGGAGGCCACAGGGACCAGGAGGGCACAGAGGCCCCAGGGGCCAAGAACCTACAGAGGCCAGGAACCCACAGGGGCCATCACTAGTCCATAGAGCCCACAGGGGCCCGGAGTCCACAGAGGCCACGAGGGCCCGGAGTCCACAGAGGCCACGAGGGCCCGGAGTCCACAGAGGCCACGAGGGCCCGGAGTCCACAGAGGCCACGAGGGCCCGGAGTCCACAGAGGCCACGAGGGCCCGGAGTCCACAGAGGCCACGAGGGCCCGGAGTCCACAGAGGCCACGAGGGCCCGGAGTCCACAGAGGCCACGAGGGCCCGGAGTCCACAGAGGCCACGAGGGCCCGGAGTCCACAGAGGCCACGAGGGCCCGGAGTCCACAGAGGCCACGAGGGCCCGGAGTCCACAGAGGCCACGAGGGCCCGGAGTCCACAGAGGTTACAGTGGCCCGGAGCCTACAGAAGCCTTACAGGGGCCATGAGTCCACAGAGGGCACGAGGGCCAGGAGTCTCAGAGCGGCCACAAGGGCCAGGAGTCTCAGAGCGGCCACAAGGGCCAGGAGTCCACGGAGGCCACGGAGGCCACGAGGGCCCGGAGGCCACAGAGGCCACGAGGGCCCGGAGGCCACAGAGGCCACGAGGGCCCGGAGGCCACAGAGGCCACGAGGGCCCGGAGGCCACAGAGGCCACGAGGGCCCGGAGGCCACAGAGGCCACGAGGGCCCGGAGGCCACAGAGGCCACGAGGGCCCGGAGTCTACAGAAGCCTTACAGGGGCCATGAGTCCACGGAGGCACATGATCAGGAAGCCACACAGCCCGGCCCGAAGCCACGTACCGACCACGGACTAGCGCAGGCAGGGACTCCGGGACGATCCTCCTTGCACTACCGGGACACCGCCGAGGAGACAGAGCGGGGACGCGGCCCGGACACAGCGCACCCGCCGTGCAACCGGAGGCGCAGCCCGCTCCACAGAGAGGCGCCGGCCGCCGAGCACCGTACAGCAAAATACCCCGCGTCCGGCACAGGAAGGAGGGATCCACGGCCTTCCAAGGAACCTGCCTGGTCCACTCCCCCGGAAGCGCTCCAGTGCACTTCCGGGTCACGGCAGCAGAGAGCGCGCGGACACGGCAGGGTCCCCCCTGCCGTCCACAGAGCCAGGCGCGCGCAGGTGCCGGCGTCATTACCCCGGAGGCAAAGCCGAACCAAGGGGAAGAGGACGAGGCGCACCGGAGGACGGAGTCCACGAGGGGAGCTCCACCGACCGTGCTTCTGGACCTAGAGCTCCGCCGTTCCCACGGAGACCGCACGGACTCAACCGGACCCAGGTACTGTAGGTTCCTCTCCATTCAGAACAGGAAACCAACTGATGAGGGAGGGGGACTGCCCCTTTTTTATCTGTAGGTTTCCTTTCCTGAAGGGGGCGGATCCCTCTCTCGTGGGTGCTGTCGTGACGAAAGGAAAAAGGGGCGTAATATGTACAGGGGGATTGTCATAGATACTTTGTGACGCCACCCACAGTGGAGTACCACCGCTGCTGTTGGGGAGCACCCGGGGACGATGGAGCGGCAGCTGGGTGTTTAACCCCTCCGTGGGTAGGGGTGGATGCCCTGGGGCTCAGTGTCCAGAACACAGGAGATGATGGCTGCCGGTGGCGGTACGCCGGACCGGACCGGAGGGTGTTGGTGCACTCATGATTAAATTATTACACACAAGTCTGCTGGTAAACCAAGGTGTCAGTGGCAGGCTGCCACCTCCGGGTGTATACGGTTCCCACACCCGGCTGGTGTACCAATGTCCCTTCCTCCGGCACTTTGTACTTCTCTCCTCTTTTGGACAACCTCGTGTGGAATGGGGAAGTCCTCTCCCGGTTCTGTTTTTGTTGGGAGATGTGCCCGCGAAAACTGACCCTTGGGATCTCAGTGTGTTATTGTGGATACCCTATCCCCCGCGGTGGGCTGCAGTTTCGCTCTATCTGGGCTAACACACTGGAACAACGTCTGGAACCTTGACCCCGGCCTGGTTAATTAGAGAAGGGGCTTGCAACCGTCTTCTAAGTAGGGTCCAGGTACCCCGCCTGTGCACAGTTTCCAGACCGGATCTTCGCTGTCGGTACCGGTGGCTCCAACCGTGCCCCGGTCCACTTTGGATTTCCCGCGACCGGACTCCCGTCGCCTTTGGAGACGGTCCACTGCTTGCCACCTAGCCAGCAGACCAGGGCCACTATCCTGGCTACCCATCACTAGGCTCAGCCTTCACTTCCACCTGAGCCTTCACTTCCACTTCAACTTGACTGAGCTCAGACTCCAACCGACTGACACTTCGACACTCTCTCCTGGTTCCCTCCCCCGGATTCTCAAGACCCCTAGGTGGGCGCTCCCAATCAACCTGGTCCCACCCACTGGTGTCCTTCCTACCCCGAGGGGGGTGGCTAGGGTTTTGTGGCAGATGGTACCTGATGTGGGATGGTGTTGTGTGGGGAGTAGTGTTTCTCTGTGACCACCTGGCGGCGCCAGGGCGTCACACACTTACAGTGCACACTCTTGCCAGCTCATTACTTCTGATCAGAGCTCTGCAGGTTGTACAGTGACAATAACCTACTGAGCATACGGCAGAATTGAAAAGTAGATGGTGTGCTCTCCTGCTGGCTCATTACTACTGATCTGAGACAGCAACTGAGAGTGCACTGTCATTGTGCACATCGCAGAGAGACTAGCCTAGTCCCACAAAAGAAGTTCACTGATGACGCTTCATTTCAGGGAGGAGGAGGCAGAGGCTGTGACGACAACTCCTCTGACTATACCAGAATGCACTGGGATTATGAAATAAAGCGTCATCAGAGAGGAGGTAGTAGATCGTGCAGTTAGGGAGTGGTAGGAAATTTTTAATTAAAGTATAATAGAAAAAAAAAAAAAAAATAAGATCATGATAATAATTAGAAACACATTCAGGATTAAAATAAATTTTAGTTTCAGACCGGTCTAAATTAACAAGTCTGCAGACTCCTGGCTACACTCTGAATAGAGGGGCGAGCCTGGCCCAATGTAAAGATACTGAGCGTGAGGTTGTACCCCTCCTGTCAGATTCTGGCCTGGGAGTATACAGTACATATCACATACTCATGGCCTCGTGACCGGCATTCCTGACTCTGAAACCAGCGAATCCTTACAGTGCACGTGATGGGAGGATTCACAAGTCTGCAGTCACATAGAATGGCTGCAGACTTGTTTATTTAGACCGGACAACACCTTTAAGGCTAAACATTTTCTTTTCGCCCAGCTCACGTGCAGTCATATGAGCAGGGTCCTTCCCTCACTGTACATACAGGGATCCCATTTCAGCGGATAGTCCAGTCTCCAGCGAGGAAGGAAAGAGCAGAACAAGGTGTCAGGAGACGATTTGTGTTGAAGACAATGACTTTTTACAGTACAACTTTACACCTCTTCATGGCCTCCAGGCAGCGGTCATAAGAAGGGGAGAGGAAACAAAAGAGCGGTCGTCTTCATAATGGTATCTCATACACAGGGAGATCCGGCAGCGGCAAACAAATGAGATCCTGGCTAAATAATGGAAATTATTAAAAAAAATACTAACGACCTCTAAGGCTAGTTTCATACTTGCGTTGAACGGTATCCGTTGCATTGCGTTGTGTGACGGATGCAACGGATGTGTTGCATATAGTGGCACAACGGATGTTGCAAAACAACGGAATCCGTTGTTTTTTTTTTTGTTTTACAGTTTACCGGCGGCAGACTATTGCTGATCGCTCCCAGGAGCCGGCCGCCGGGTGATCAGCTGATCGCTCCCAGGAGCCGGCCGCCGGGTGATCAGCTGATCGCTCCCAGCAGCACGGGGGTAAACTGATCATTCCCAGCGCCAGGTGATCAGGTGATTGCTCGGCCGCCGAGAATGTGTGCAGGGGGCGGAGTGCGGAGTGGGTGGAGTTGAGCGGGGCCATGGCGCTGAGGACAGGTGTGTGTATGTGTGTATAATTAATATAATTATATATATATATATATATATATATATATATATATATATATATATATATTATATATATGTGTGTGTGTATGTATATGTGTGTGTATGTATATGTGTGTGTATGTATATGTGTGTGTGTGTGTATATGTGTGTGTGTGTGTATATGTGTGTGTATGTATATGTGTGTGTATGTATATGTGTGTGTATGTATATGTGTGTGTATGTATGTGTGTGTGTGTGTGTGTGTGTGTGTGTGTGTGTGTGTGTGTGTGTGTGTGTGTGTGTGTGTGTGTGTGTGTGTGTGTGTGTGTGTGTGTGTATGTATGTATGTATGTATGTATGTATGTATGTATGTATGTATGTATGTGTGTGTGTGTGTGTGTGTGTGTGTGTGTGTGTGTGTGTACATAAATACACATGCGGAGTGGAGTGCGGGAGGGGGCGGAGCCAAGCGGGGAATTGTCGGGCTGCCTGCACACGTGGCCAGGGTAAATATCGGGTAAAGCACTTTGCTTGGTTACCCGATATTTATCTTGGTTACGGGTGCAGGGAGCCAGAGAGAGCATGCGCAGTGAAATCCTAAGGATTCCGCTGCTCAAAAAAACGTTACATGCTGCGTTCCTCACGCTGGGCGGAAGCAACAGAGCGTCGCCCAGCGGAAGCAACACAGGTCCTTTTGGCACAATCCGTCAACCATACAAGTCTATGGGAAACAGCGGAATCCGTTAACGGATTCCGCTGTTTTTCAAAAGGGCGGATTGTGACGGAAGGAAAAACAACGCAAGTGTGAAAGTACCCTAAGTTCTGTGGTGCAACCTAGTGAACATTCAGAGCATTCAGTCTGATTTAGGCTTTGTGCGCACTAGAAATGTGAAGTTTATCAAGAAAATTTCTTGAGAAACTTCTGGGAGTGGAAATTTCCGGACCTCTGGAAAAAATTTGCACCAAATCCGCGGTAAATCCGCATGCGGATTAGCCGCGAATTTGCCGCAGGTTGTTCCCTGCGGATTTTGCAGGCTGTACTGCAGAAATCCGCAGGTACCTGCGGAAAAGAATTGACATGCTCATTTTCTCAAGAAATTTTCTCAAGAAAATCTTCTCAAGGAAATTTCTTGAGAATAATCTGCAGCGTGCGCACAGCTATTTTTTTTTCTCATAGGATTTGCTGGGAAATGTCTGCACAAAGATTGCAGACATTTCTCAAGAAATATCCGCGGGTAAAACGGTCTAGTGCGCACACAGCCTTAGGTACTTTTTTTTTGCATTTCTTTTTTCTTTTTAATGCACTTGGAAAACCTTCTTCAAGCTGTGTTCACAGGTGGGGTTTTTGCTGCATTTTTTCTGCTCTCTTGAAGCTTAAAAAAAAAAAGTTCATAACGCCTGATGTGCAGCATTTTTTGGGTACAGATTACATTACTGTATTAGCTACAGTATACGTTTAATTTACAAAAAAATTCCGCAAAAACAACCGCTGCCTTTTTTTTTTTTTTTTTTACTTCCTAATTGCTTTCCATGGCTGAAATAAAAAAAAAAAAACGCTGAAAGAATTGGAGAGAAAATCTGAATATTTCCCCAGAGGAGCATTGCAGCTACAAGACCCCTCACTGGCAGCCAGATTGGTTTGTTAGGTCTCCACAAGCAGAATAGTCTCTCAAGACGTCATACAAACATTTCGGCTGAGGGGCCCTCCTGCACCCCCCTGGGCCTTTCCTTGCATACAAGAATAATGTGGCCTTTTCCTTAATAGACTGGATTTTAGCGTAATATTTACCCCAAAGGAAGACTATTCTCCTTGCGGAGACCTGACAAACCAGTTACTGGTTTGTCAGGTCTCCGCAAGGAGAATAGTCTTCCCCGTGGTCCCCACTATAGCTTTTCAAAAGCCAGATCAGATCCCATACTTTGCACTGACGAGGGGCAATCATCCCGAAACACCGTGTCTGCAAATTGGGGTTCTGATCTGGCATAAATCCTAGGTCATATGAAAAAGCTCGTTGGAGCTCTAGTCATTTTTGACTTTTAGGATTGCTACTTCCAATAGGTGGCGCTAGAGTTTGTTGCCTTCCTGGAGAGACAAGTTGAAAGAACTGAAACACTGCACATTTTAAAAACGCCGCCGTTCTCAAATCCAGGGCTCAGTCACACGTCTAATTTTTCCACGGATGATAAACACGGACGGATTATCCCGATCAGGCTTTGATCAGAGACTGGTCTGAGTGTTAATTGTTTTTATCAAACTTAGAAAAATAAAAAATAAATATTAATGTTTCTCCACCTTCTCCTCTCTGACAATCCATGAAAAATCGGGCCACACTTGGATGTCATCAGAGTGTGGTCAGATTTTGCACGGATCCATAGACCTTCATTGCCTAAGGGTTCTCAATAATGGTCCCTTTATCTATCATCATATTGGAGGCATTTGCAAAGATGTCAGGGATGAGACCGTCTGCTTTTTCTTTCCCAAAGACACCACTTATGCCATTCTCGTGAAGGAGGTCACACTATGGTGTACTAATCTTAACAGGATTGTCCAAAACCTTTAGGCTACTTTCACACTTGCGTTCAGCGCATTCCGTCACTATGGAGAATAACGCAGTCCGTTAACGCAGTGCGCTATTCTCCATAGACTTGTATGGACGACGCACTGTAACGCAAGTGTCAGCGTTACATCCGCTGGACGACGCAGCATCGTTATTTTGACGCTGAACCGGACGGGAGGAACGCAGCATGTAACTTTTTTTGAGCAGCACAATCCATAGGATTTCACTGCACATGCTCTCTCTGGCTCCCTGCACCCGTAACCAAGGTAAACATCAGGTAACTAAGCAAAGTGCTTTGCCGATATTTACCCTCGCTACGTGTGCAGGGAGCCCGACACTTCCCTGCTTGGCTCCGCCCCCTCCCGCACTCCACTCCGCATGCATGTACACACACACACACACACACACACACACACACACGTCCTCAGTGCCATGGCCTGCTCGGCTCCACCCACTCCGCCCCCCGTACACATTCTCGGCAGCCGAACGATCAGCTGAGCGCCCGGCCGCCGGCACGTGAGAGCTCTCAGCTGAGCGCCCGGCTGCCGGCACGTGAGAGCTCTCAGCTGAGCGCCCGGCCGCCGGCACGTGAGAGCTCTCAGCTGAGCGTTCACAATAGTCTGCTGCCGGTAAAACTGTAAAGAAGAAAAAAAAAAAAAAAAAAGCTTTCCGTTATTTTGTACGATCCGTTGCATCCATCACAGAACGCAATGCAATGGAAGCCGTCCAACGCAAATGTGAAACTAGCCTTATATTGACTATTCTAAGGATCATTCAATGGTATAAAATTGCGGGGATCGAACACCTCGATCAGATGTTATAACTAGGGATGATCGAATACCTCAAATATTTGGCTTTGCGAATATTTGCCGAATAGGTCGGCGCTATGCGACTATTCGCAAATATTCGATGCGCAATGTAAGTCTATGGAAAACCCGAATAACAACTATTCGGAACTATTCGGGCTTCCCATAGACGTACATTGCGCATCGAATATTCGCATATCGGCGACCTATTTGTGGGATATTCGATCATCCTAGTTATAACCTCTGGTGAATGGATGTAAAACAGTGCTCAGAGCGAAACACCACAGCGCCATCCACGGTTTAGTGGCCACTGGTAGGTACTGCAGGTCATCTCCAAAGGAAGAGTCCAGGATCTGATCTGAAGGACCGGCAGAAGAGGTGACATTTTGCTCCATATATAAGATTATCTGACCAAAGAGGGTGATAACACCCAGTTGTGATGGTGCGGTATGTTGGAGATCACCAAGGTGTCAGCCTCTATTATTTCCTGGTGAATCATCCGTCGTGCAGATCACTATGTCCTCACATGACTAAGCAAACAGAGCAGAGAATTTCTTTAACAAACGGTGCAAACCTAACACAAGGAGACATAGTTATGAAGAGTCTCTAAAGACATCAAACAATCATGGAGTTCAGGACAGTAAACAAGAGTCAATCATGGATGGGAAAACACATTTAGATTTTGAGGTTGTTTTCACTGTTTCCATGAAGTTTTGGCAGCAGATATCATAATTGGATCATAAAAGGTTTCAAAATCAGAATTTGAACTTCATGCTACAGTCTGCAACTTTTTTTTTTGCTCTTTTCTCGTGCTGCACCAATTTTCTGGAATGGTTTACCTTGAACAATGCGATTAATTCCCAACATGTCATTGCGGCTTTGGGATTTGTTCAGACTACAGATTCTGACACTTTGCCTGACAACTTCTCTGATGTCTGATCAGCACAGGCTGACTCAGGCGTCGACCGATAGATTTGTCTTTCACAGGTATTCTAGCAATAGTTAATAGTCTGCTTGTTCATCTCCTTTGATCACATGTTGTGGGGGAGCCAATCACATCTGCTCCCCTCCTATATATTGCTGGCTAGACCCTTCCTTCTGTGCTAGCTATAGGTCACCTAAGCTGGTTTGGTGAGGTGTTGTTATCCACACTAACTGGTGGTTGTAGTACTTGCTGCTGTGTGCGGATATGGAGTTAACCCCTTGTTGTACTTTTGTTGCTATCTTCCTGCTCTTGCTTTTCTCCTAAGTCTCTCACTGTTGGTTCCTTTGCGTTTTCAGTGTGTCAGTTTTGGTTTTCTACTGTCTGTCTTTATCTTTGTTTCCATCTCAGTCCTGCCCCTTCATTCCCTGGTGGGATGGGGAAATCAGATTAGTTCTGGTCAGTAGCATAGCCAAGCATGAAACTCTGATCTCCACCATTAGGGATAACTCTGAGGTTAGGGATAGCCTAGAGAACCCTTGAGGGACAGCATAGAAGTCCCTGTCCTCCGCTATCCCACAGTCACATCGTGACAATGATGTTGACCAATCATAAAAAGGAAAAAAAGGGAACATACCCTGGCAAAAATTCTAAAAACAGTCTCCTGTGAGACGTCACGACAGCCATGCCCTCATCTCTGCATCCACTAGACATAGCAGAGCTGAGTGCAATTACAAACACCGCCAGCTTTCATCTCACAGCAGTCAATATGGCAAAAAGGTGGGTACAGCAAATCTGAAAGCTACGTGAAAGGAGAACTCCAGTTGCAAAGGTGTTTGTCATCACACTCAACTCTGCTGTATTCCCCCTTCCCCAACACTGCCTGCCATGAGATGAAAGCAGAAAGTCAGAGACGAGTACATTCTCACCTAGGACCATTGAAGGACATTAAAAGGTTCTTCATAGATATGGTCGGATAGTGCTTGTTTAAAAAAAGAAAAAAAACACTAAGCATTTATTAAAATTTGCAGCCATTCTAGAGATAGTAACAGTTTTGTTTCCTTAGACCTCGTTGCTTAGGAGACCGACCACCGCTGCTGTTTAGTCAGTGATCCTGGCCAGAGTCAAAACAGTATTTACAAGCTCAATAGAAAAGAGCCTGTAAGGCTGCTTTCACACATCCGGTTTTTGCTGAGCGGCAGAATATGGTGTTTTGCAGAAAAAAACGCAATTTTTTTTTGCCACCAGTTGCGTTTTTTCCCGCATAGACTTGCATTAGCGCCGTATTGTGCCGCATGGCCTTGTGTTGCGTCCGTTTTTTGCCGGATGCGGCATATTTCGCCCATGCGACGGCCGGATGGAACGTTGCCTGGCATGTTTTTTTGTGCGGCGAAAAAAAACGCATTGCGCCACATCCGGCGTGATGCGGCGCAATTTACAATGCAAGCCTATGGACGCCGGATGCGTTTTTTGTTTTTTTTTTAACTGCGCGCGCTCAGTATCAAGCCGCATCTGTCAAAAAACGGACAGGCCGCATGGAAAAACTTATGCAACGGATCCGTTTTTTTCGCCACATCCGTTGCATAGGTTTTTGAGCCGGATTGAGCCGCACTGCAAAAACCTGATGTGCGAAAGCAGCCTTAGAGCTGTGCATGTTCTGCTGTCTAACAACAAAGCTTCTCATCAGCCAGATTAGACACCCCATACTTTGCACTGACGAGGGGCAAGCACCCCGAAACACCGTGTCTGCAAATTGGGATTCTGATCTGGTTTATATATCCTAGGTCATATGCATTGTTAAAAATCCACATTTGACTTTTAGGATCGCTACTTCCAATAGGTGGCGCTGTGCTAGAGTTTGCCTCCAGTCCTGGAGAGACAATCTGCTGTCTATACCAACATTGGTCGGTCTCTATGGCAACAAACAGTAAACAAAAGAAAAAGAAGAAAAGTGCGAGTATCTCAAGAACGGTTGAAAATCTGAATGAGCAGCAAATTACAGAATTGATTGTATTTACAAGCTCTGTCCATTTATTAAGACGGGATTAACCCTTTAAGGCCAGCATTTCAGCAAATGCAAAATGGGACAAATTTAATCAGGCAGCAAAGACCTCTTAATAGGCATGATTCACACCTCCTTGTCTATGCACGCACAACTTTTTTTGCCACCAAGACACAATCACAGTCATTTAATAACTTTCCCCCTATGTGCTTGGGGTAAATATTATGCTAAAATCCAGTGTATTAAGAAGACCACATTATTCCTGTATGCAAGGACAGGCCCTGGGGGTGCAGGAGGGCCCTCAGCCGAAATGTTTGTATGGCGTCTCCAGGGATTCAAAGGAGTCAAACATATACCAGAGGGGTGTCGTTTTGACATGCACTTCACAGGTTAACATCCGGCTAATGCTTTCTGACAGTGCTGAAAAGTCAGGCCGGTGAGCCTACAGAATACACTGGGAGTGAATGGCAGACATCCCATAATGTGGCTGCTGGATACATTAGCAGAATCATGATTTGTAGTGAATCGAGAAAAAAAAGATATAAAAGATATAAACATGTAAAAAGTAAAAGCAAAAGTATCTGCCATGTTACAGAAACCTTTAAATGGATTTAAAGGGGTTTTCCACTAGATTATATAGTGGCACATAACGGGGCACGACATCACTGATTAGCGTAGATTGGAAACCTAAAACAACATGCACCTTTCTGCTCGCCAGGTCACTCCGTGGGTCTCCGCCGCCTCCGGAATCTGCGTCTGGCCCCGATCAGAAGTCAGAACACCGCTGCAACCTGTAATCGTCTGCAGTGGTCAGAGGAATAGAAGAGCACCACATTGGAGAAACAACCGACACGTCCTAGTCACCTGATCAGAGCAGTGGAGTCAAGGAAGACCCCCAGAGAACGAGAACAAGAGGGGGTGTATAATCCAATTTATTCACTTTAATCAATCCACCCCCACCCCACAAAAAAAAAAAAAAAAAGTTTGGACACACCTCATCTCTAGAACAACTATTAACACTAGAAGTCCCAGGAATTTCGAGCTCCATAGGGTTCCAATGTTCCAATGGTAGAAATGTTAAATGACCTCCCCCCCCCTCTCTGGGACGTCTAGTGTTAAGAGGAGACATTGTGCAGCAGGCCTTCATGGTAAAATAGCTGCTAGGAAACCGCTGCTAAGGACAGGCAACAAGCAGAAGAGACTTGTTTGGGCTAAAGAACACAAGGAATGGACATTAGACCAGTGGAAATCTGTGCTTTGGTCTGATGAGTCCAAATTTGAGATCTTTGGATCCAACCATCGTGTCCATGTAGAAAAGGTGAATGGATGGACTCTACATGGCTGGTTCCCACCGTGAAGCATGGAGGAGGAGGTGTGATGGTGTGGGGGTGCTTTGCTGGTGACACTGTTGGGGATCTATTCAAAATTGAAGGCATACTGAACCAGCATGGCTACCACAGCATCTTGCAGTGACATGCTATTCCATCCGGTTTGCGTTTAGTTGGACCATCATTTATTTTTCAATAGGACAATGACCCCAAACACACCTCCAGGCTATGTAAGGGCTATTTGACTAAGAAGGAGAGTGATGGGGTGCTACGCCAGATGACCTGGCCTCCACAGTCACCAGACCTGAACCCAATCGAGATGGTTTGGGGTGAGCTGGACCGCAGAGTGAAGGCAAAAGAGCCAACAAGTGCTAAGCATCTCTGGGAACTCCTTCAAGACTGCTGGAAAACCATTTCCGGTGACTACCTCTTGAAGCTCATCAAGAGAATGCCAAGAGTGTGCAAAGTAGTAATGAAAGCAAAAGGTGGCCACTTTGAAGAACCTAGAATATAAGACATATTTTCAGTTGTTTCACACTTTAAGTATTTTATTCCACATGTGCTAAGTCATAGTTTTGATGCCTTCAATGTGAATCTACATACAATATTCAGTCATGAAAATAAAGAAAACTCTTTGAATGAGGTGTGTCCATACTTTTGGTCTGTACTGTATGTATGTATGTATGTATGTATGTATGTATGTATGTATGTATGTATGTATGTATGTATGTATATATATATATATATATATATATATATATATATATATATATATATATATATATATATATATATATACACACACACATATATATATATATATACACATATATATATATACATATATACACACACACATACATACATATATATACACATACATATATATACATATATACACACACACATACATACATATATATACACACATATATATATATATATACACACACACGCACACACACACACAGATGACATTTGGAGACTTGTGACCCCCATGTGAACAGAGCAGCATCGTTGTCCCACTCAATCTTTTTGGCACAGCTGGAGACAGGCGAGTGCAGCGCTCATCTAGGTCTGCGCCATAGAGACTGTCACACCTGCTGCGCACTGCTTTCCTGTTGTGATGGTCAGCACTGCACTGATGCCAGCGAGGATCACAGGAGAGCAACAGATCATAATCACCTCTGCTACCTCTGCTCATCCCCACTGGCAGAACCGGCAGTCAGGCAGGAGCACCACCAGCAACCGGGGAGCCGCGAGGCTGAGGAGCGGCCAACAAGACTGATGGGAGTCCCAGTGCTCAGACCCCCTGAACAATTTATCCGGGTGACCCACCATCACTTGTTATAGAGGGAAACCCCCAGATGTTGTTAGCGGTGGGATCACACTATCAGTCCTGCAAAACCACTGGAACTGAAAACAAGAAGGTTCCGGTAACAGATGTGCTATGGCCGCCTCGTTACCTAGGAAACCAGCCTCTTCTGATGGGCTGCACAGGGTGGCCGGTAACCTAGGCAATCAGCAGTCCACAATAAAAGTTATAATAATCCCTCTTCTGAGCGGAAAGGAGGTGAATTGGAAGGTTACTCAGATTTAGGCCTCATTCACGAGTCAGTATTTTGCCAAAGACAGAAGAGGAACAGAGAAAAGCTATAAGATTCCCCTGCCCGCTGTTTTGGAGACATTCCTGATTTTGGCATAAAAATACTGGTGTGAATTAGGCCTTACGAGAACGCTGCAATTTTAGCCATTACTGAAGATGAGAATTGCTCTCTTCCCCTTGAAGGGATTTCCCAGGGGGTTAACAAAAGTGTATCTGATGGCAGAAAAGTCAATAAAACAGATAAAGAAATAAACATCATTCATTGAGTAAACTCCCAACTGCCGGCTATGAGCACCAGGCCACAGAAGCCAATCACTGGCCGCGGGGCTGCGGTGCAGAGACGAGGGACGCTTATGTCAGTGATCGGCTGCAGTGGTCATATCTGCCAACTCAGTGGGCACCCGGCACATGGAGTGGGGAGTTCCAGGGATTTGTCTTTTGTATTCCAGCCATCAGCCTTGTCGCACACATCCATGTATAACTGTCCAACACCGGCCGTGATCTCCGGACCGCTCATATGTCAGGCTGTTTGGGTCACGAGGCCGCTCCGGACATTACAGCCCATACTCAGACTGAGGCTGCACTAATCCATGGAAAATCCCCAGAGAGCGGAGTATGTGACCACCGCTGACACCGACTTACAGGGGTCACTGCAGGCTTCTGGTGCCTGATGGATAGAAAAAGAGCTGGAAAACAGAGCAACTGCACGGCCGGAGCGCGGACCCCAGCGGGGGGTGTCACTGTGTGCCCAGGAGCCCCCAGCGCTGCGTGCAGTGCCCCCCACCATGGTGAGGTACGGGGGCCTTGTGGAAACCAATGGGTCTCCTGCCACATCTTATGTCTACAGGAATGCCGGGCCACAGGCACCCCCGCCCCCCACCAATAGCAGGGCTCTCCAGCCATCAGGTACTACAACTCCCAGGATGACCAGTCTTACAAGCCAAACTTTGCAATAGTATTAGGAGTCCCAGCATTGCCTGACAGCCCGGTCATGTAACCTACAGCTCTTTTTTAGCCCCTGGGGTACTACTAGTCTCAGCACACCACCATAGCCCGGTCATGTAACTTATAGCTTTCTTTTGTGGCGTACTACAAGTCCCAGCAGGTCACCATATCCTGAGCTCCAGTCTTGGGGTATTACAAGTTCCAGCACATCACCATAGCCCAGTCCAGTCATGTAACCTATGGCTTTCTTTTGTGGCGTACTACAAGTCCCAGCATGTTACCATATCCTGAGCTCCAGTTTTGGCATACTACAAGTCCCAGAACTCCATCATAGTACAGTTATGTAACCTATAGCTTTCTGTGGGGTACTACAAATCCCAGCACTCCGCCATAGACCAGTCATGTAACCTATGGCTTTCTTTCCGTGGAACACTACAAGTCCCAGCACTCCACCATAGCCCGGTCATGTAACCTATAGCTTTCTTTCTGCGGAGTACTACAAGTCCCAGCATGTTACCATATCCTAAGCTCCAGTCTTGGCATACTACAAGTCCCAGCACTCCACCATAGCCCAGTCCAGTCATGTAACCTATGGCTTTCATTCTGTGGAGTACTACAAGTCCCAGCACTCCACCATAGCCCAGTCCAGTCATGTAACCTATGGCTTTCATTCTGTGGAGTACTACAAGTCCCAGCACTCCACCATAGCCCAGTCCAGTCATGTAAGCTATGGCTTTCTTTCTGTGGAGTACTACAAGTGCCAGCAGGGCACCATATCCTGACCACAGCTCCCTCCTGTTCTGGAGTACTAGAAGTCCCAGCACAGCCTGACAGCCAGGGCCCATCTCTCAGACCAGACCCATGGAGGGACTACACATCCCAGCATGCTTGTATGGCAGCCGTGGGCTGCTGGGTGCTGTAGTCCCACAGGTGGCCGCGCTGCACACATCCCACCCTGCCGGAGCCGGCGGACCCTCACCTCATCCTCCAGCAGGGTGGGGAGAGGCTGGAATTCATAAAACTCTTTGCCTCCTCCATCTTCTCCCTCCTCTGCCCCCTCGTCCTCGTCGTCCTCCCGGTAATATTCCGGCACCTCTACCTCCTCGGCCTCCTCCATCCCGGCACCAGCAGCGCTGCCAGCTCCGCGACTACACACGGCCAGATCGTGCTGCCGCGGCTTCGGAGAGGAAAAAAAAAAACGAGTTGAAAGCGGCCCTGGTGCGCATGCGTTGTAGCAGATCGCTTCCGCATTTCGACTAATCTCAGCGTCTCTCCCGTCACCTGGTAACGTGACGTCACCGCGGCCCCGCCTGCTATACGGTCAGGTTAGAGCTCCAGCGCCCTCTGAAGGCAGTAGAGTGGATTGCATCGCTTGGCGGTTGCTGTGTGTATACATTCCAGTGTTGTGTGGGCGCTGGTAACTGCTCTACTCACTGTGCCCTGAAACAACCACTGCATTCAGGGCTCATTCACATGACCGTTCCGTTTGTCCTGGTCAGTTCCTGTTTTTGTTGCGGACCTACGTAAAGGACCATCTTTTCAATGTCTTTTGTGTAGGATCGGATGGCACAGGGAAGAACTTCCGCATGCATCCCATTCTACAAAAAAAACACATCGGATGCCGTATGTCCGCTCCGTTATTATGGAACATGTCCTATTCTGTTCCGTAATAATAGACCATAACTCAATACAAGTCAAGGGGTCCGCAAAATTCGTGGAAGCCGCACGGAAGTACTTCGTCGGGTGCCCCTGCAGTCTGTGCCCCGCTTCCGCCCCGGTCTGCCTGCACAGCAGTGTCAGCAGCTTCTCACAGTGCGGGGATGACGAGCGCTGCTGTCAGGAGGTTAGATGAGATCATTACCTGCTGTGACGATCTCCTGTACTCCTGACGTCAGCACTGTCACTGACTTCTATGCCCGCCGCGTTCTCACATCACGTCTCGCGGGCGGCCCGAGACTGTCATTAGTGGTGACATCACGGGCTCCCGCGATACTGCTGAGAACGCGGCGGGTATAGAAGTCAGTGACAGCGCTGACATCAAGAGTGCAGGAGATCGTCACTGCAGGTAATGATCTCATCTAACCTCCTGACAGCAGCGCTCGTCATCCCCTGTAGTGACCTGGGCTGACCTATTGATGTTAGCTCAGGTCACTGCACTGCTCTCCCAGCCAATGGGGAACATTCTGTTCTTCATTGACTGGGACAGTGACCATGGTATGGATCGTTGTGGGACCCCCTTATTGGATTACGCCAGACCCGGATTTGATTGTTCTTTTCAAAAAATTGGTGAAAGAGGGAATAGTTTGGGGAGTGTTTTTTCAAATAAATCTTTTTTTGTTGTCAATTTTTTTTATATTACTGACTGGGTTGGTGATGTCGGGTATCTGATAGATGCGTGACATCACTAACCCCAGGGCCTGATGCCAGGTAACATTACACATCTGGCATCAACCCCATATATTACCCCGTTTGCCACCGCACCAGGGCAATGGGATGAGTTGAGGCAAAGCGCCAGGATTGGCACATCCAATGGATGCGCCACTTCTGGGGCAGCTGCGGCCTGCTATTTTTAGGCTGGGGAGAGTCCAATAACGGTGGACCGCCCTAGTCTGAGAATACCAGACCACAGCTGTCCGCTTTACCTTGGCTGGTGATCCAATTTGGGGGGTACCCCGTGTTTTTTGTTTTAAATTATTTATTTAATTTAAAATAACAATGTGGGGTGCCCTCTGTTTTGGATTACCAGCCAAGGTAAAGCTGCCATCTGTGGTATGCAGATTGCAGCCGTCTGCTTTACCCTAGCTGGCTACAAAAGATAGGTTGGACCCCATGGCATTTTTTTTTTAATTATTTATTTTTGGGCTAAATACAAGACTAAGCACCCTTTAGTGCCACATGAAAGTCACTAAAGGGTGTCAGCTTAGAATATGGGGTGGGATATTATATATGTCGTTCTCATCTATCTATCTCTCTATCTATCTATCTATTATCTGTCTATCTATGTATGTATCCCTCTATTCCTCTATTCATTCATTCATTCATTCATCCGTCTATCTCTCTGTCTCTATATCTATCTATTCATCTCTATATCTACTCATCTATTTATCTTTCTTGCTGCTTCCGTTTTTTGCGGAAGGCACACAGATGTCACACGGAGGCCCCCGGATGCATCCGTGAAAAAACGGACCGTTTTCTGTGGCCAGCAAAAACGGAACAGTCATGTGAATGTAGCCTCACACTTGCGTTGTTTTGCATCAGTCACAATCCGTCACCTTGAGGAAGTACGGTATTCCGTTTTTCCCCATAGACTTGTATTAAGGACGGATTGCGACTGATGGCCCTGCGTTGCATCCGCTATACAACTGATCAGTCATGCCTCAAAAGTTTGATCACCACTCAAAGAGAGCCTGTGTGATCAAAACACCAATGTAGTTCACAGTGAACAGAACAAATCCTATAAAGAACTACAACATCTAGTATTAAGATATCTTTATTGAAAAATATGTATAAAATACAAGATAAAAACATGCACAGAAAAATGACGACATGGGAGGAGCAACTTCACATGGGGTACAATCTCTCAATAAATTCTCATGGAATGACTGACTGCCGGGCGGAAGCAACACAGAATGTAATGTTTTTTTGTAGCATAGAAAAAACGCAGTGTGCAGGATTCCGTTGGCATACGTCGTTGGTTATAATGGAAGCCAGGGGCGTAACGACCGCGGTCGCAGCAGTTGCCATTGCGACCAGGCCCGGGGTTGCAGGGGGCCCACTGGCCCCAGCCCCTGATCCAGATAGATGTGCGTTGGAGGCTGCACATGACACTGACACACGCTGGTCAGTTGCCGGCATGCCAGTGTGGCGCCCCTGAGGCTTCCGTCACCACAGGAACATTGCACCCCAGCCAGAGGTGTGATGTCCCATCCTGGGCAAGGAAAGGAGTAAACGCCGGTCCACAGGCAAATTCACACTACACCCATTGTTAGGTACACACAGGGACCAGGGACAGTGGCAGCTACCCTCCCATGCTGCATGCTGGGAGGGGCCGTAAGTCTGCGGGAGGCAGAGGAGAGAGCTGAGAGAAGTGCTCTAGTCAGTCAGGAGCAAGAAAGAGAAAGTGACGCTTCCTGGTGAAGACCCTGGGGCCCAGTAGGTCCAGGTGACACCAAGTAGAGAACAGAAGGGATTCCAGGGCCACAGATAGCTTTCAGGCTCGTGGCCTGTTCCACAGAAACACCGGTGGAGGGATCAAGCTGCACACAGGGGACGGTCGCTAGAAACTGGAGGAGGAGAAGTCAACTCCAAAAGTAAAAACCGAGGCCCAGGAAAGTTGCAAACTCCCCGGGCCACAGCCCACAGCAGAACCTCTGGAAAGGGGGTAAAACTACCGACAGGCAAGCCCCTGGCCCGGAGGCTGTAGTGGAGGCCAAGCCAGGTTCAGCCAACAAGGGTGAGGCTCAGAGGTCAGCTGAAGAAAGGAACACAGTAGAGGGGTGCACCGGCTTTTATTCCAGGATCTACCCGGGATCGGCGGAGGTCCCGGACAGTGGGTCCCAGCAGTCCAAAGGCACCTGCGCGCCACAACCAGGAATTGTGAGTAAAGATCTTGAAACTGCCCCTGTGTCGCCTCCCTTACTACGCACCATAGACACTTACAAGCACCAACTGTTGCCCCGGGGCACCGCTCCACCTGTGGGGATCAGTAACACCATTGCTGCCGTTCCATCACCCCGGAGGCCTCATACAGCAGCGGCGGCTTAATAGCCGCAAACCACAGATGGCGTCACGAATAATATAAACTTTAATCACCTCCAACACTGAAGCCATATTAATTGACCCCACCAGGGTACGGAGTCGGTCCCAGCCACCACTGACGTCCCCCGGACTAGTCCGGCCCGGCATCGGGTGTCCCATAGCCCTAGGGTGGGCGAGTCAACTTTGGCGTCACGAACAGGATAACGTGCCCGGCCCCACCGGGTACTGTGCGCCTGAAAAGACTTTGTTTTACTGTAAAAACTGCCGCCATTGAAGATACTGAGCGCGGGAAGAAGGGGAGCGGGCCTGGAGAAGGGCGCAAAAGTTAGCCCCGCCCCTTTAGTCTTGCAGAGAGAGCATGAAGCAGTGCCCGCTATGCAGAGCGGAGGAGAGAGAAACGGCGCCTAGAAAAGCTGGCCGGCTGGCAGAACAAGTCTATATGCCAGACCAGCAGGCCAAGAAGATGTACTGGATCGTGAGCGGAGCGGTGCCGGCTGTGATGGGCTGGGTGCCAGTCTGGCGCCAAGCGCTGGTGCAGCCCCCGGCCCCGCCTCCAAGAGGGGAAAGGGTGCAGCCGAGTGGTGTGGTCGAGCATCCAGCCAGAGCAGCAGCAAGCAAGAACCAGGCAGGAAGCATGGCCGAGCGTCTGCAGCCAAGCACCCCAGTGAGCCGACAGATGGATCCCCTGCTGGACCTGCTCCGCGAGTGTGGCGCCCTGGACAAGCCAGGGGCCACATAGAACTGCAACAACACACCCCACACTCCCGGTCAGGCACACCAAAGTCAGACAAAACCCTTGTTGCCTTCCTCCAGGGGCTGATGTCCACACCAGGGGGTGGGCCAGGTGGTTGGCCCCGCCCACCGAGGAGTTCACAGTCCTGGAGGCGGGAAAAGCAGACAGTACAGATCAGTTTGGGAAGTGAAAGGGAGAGGAGTAAAGTGGCAAGTGAGCAGACTGAAGTTGGTCCGGGTGTGTGGCCCGGACAGATCAGCAAAGTTGGCAGACGGTGGTGACCGTTTGCAGGAGTGGCCTATCGGAGTCTACCGTAAGGACCGTGGACGGGCGGTGGCCCGGCGGTACCGGACCGGTACACAAAGAGAAGTCAGCACCATCTGGCAGGGGCTTGCGGACCCCGGCAAGGCTAGGAGTCGCCGTGAATTTGCTAAATCCGTTAGCGAAGGGAACCTCCTGGGTTTCCCAGCAGCCAAGTCCCGACAGAAGGCAACAGTCCAACCGAGAGAGGGAAACACAGTCACCGCCAAGGCTAAAGTTCCCAGGGCCAGAGCCTGCGGGCAAAAGGGGCTCCTCCAGCCCATATCCAAGCTGGGGAGCGGGTTACCGGTGGGAACCCATTGGAACCGTTTACAGTACATAGGTGCAGGCAAAGGCAGTCATCACCAACCTGCCGGGAGAAACAACACCGCAGCCGTCTGTGGGACCCGTCCATCCAGCCGTGTGTTTTACCGAGAACTGTGTCCTCATCATTGGCTGAGTGAGTACCACCGTGCCGCGCGGCACAGCGCTGCCCCCGCGACCCTGCACCTCACCAGGCCCCGTAACCCGCCTGCCATCCATCCCTACCCCATCACCGGGCCCCGGGACAACCAACCCCCTACCCACGGAGGGGAGAAATAACATCCAGGCTGCTCCCTGTCATCGCTCCCGGGATCCCCGTCCAGAGCAGTGGTGGTGTCACCAATATCACCACAACCGTGGGTGGCGTCACGGACAATATCAAAATCCCCACAATCAATTCTCCTTTTCACTCACGGGCGAGGAGCGCCGCTCGAGTCCCCGGGATCCGGCCCACCGCTCGAGCCACCACCGAGCAGCAGCCGCAGCAGCAGCGGCCGGACCCGAGCAGTGGGAGAGCGCAGCGTCCCCTCCTCCGCCCGCGACACGAGGAAGTGGAGCTGCTCACCCGGAGGTTGAGCAAAGTTAAAGCGGAGGTGGAGAAGCGGATCGAGCATGAAGCTGAAGGGGCGAGTGCCGAGGAAGAGCGGGCGGCACCCGAGGTTGTGGGCCACCGTGAGCAGGCCGTCGTAGAGCACCCGGGTAAGCTGTACGCCGCCCCTGTCCGTCCAGACCCAGGGCACTATGCAGCGCCACCGCCCAGCCCTCCTGCAGGCTTGCAGGAGGCGTCCGCTGAACGTAGCAAGGCCACAGCAGGCCCAGCAGCCCCTGGCAGCGCAGAAGGCTCCCTGACTCCAGCGGGCCCCGATGATCTGGTGGGCCCCTTGCCAAGCCCTCCTACCGACCTGCTGGATGCATGCTCACCTGGGGTGAATTGGGATGCCGCTCCGGTTTGCGACCTGGGACTGGCCCGTCCCCTGCGCCCTGCCGCAACCCCGCTTGCAACAGAGATCGCCTGCGCCCGCCAAGTGGAGCGGTTCCAGCAGGAACGGGAGCTCCGGGAGGAGAAGCGGAGGGCCGTGGAGGCGTCCAACCTGGCCTCAAAAGCAGGGATCAGAAAGGCCCGTAAAGAATCCCAGGGCCCAGTGAGAAGGAGCCAGGTGATCGATTTCCGACAGGAGGGGGGCTGGGGCTTCATCCGGGAGCCCGGCCTAGGGAAAGATGTGTTTGTTTCCCGCCGCGACATCGAGGAGCATCTGACCAGAGGCCACCCAGGGTGCGATGTCAAGCCTGGCGACCTGATGGAGTACACGCGGCTGATGGGGAGCCGTGGCTGGTACGCCCTTAACGTGCACATCTTGCGGGAGGAAGCATCCCTGGAGGAGCCAGAATGGCACCGTACCGCCAGTAACCCTCTGCAAGTCAGCAGCCCCGCGTCAGCCCGTAACCTTCTGCAAGCAAGCAGCCCTACCTCAGAGCAGGCCCAGGCCGCAGCACCTTGCAGCAGGCCTGCTACAACCACTCAGGAGACACAGACTCGGATCTCCATGGCCTATCTGCTGCCCAGGGCCCTGCCAAGTCGGGACTCTAGCACAGAGATGTGTTGTGAAGAGGAAGAAAAGAAGAAGCTGAACTGTAAATACACCCTGCTTGCCCCTCATCATTCCTTCAAGACTTTCCTGCATTGCCCCGTCCCATTGTTCTTTTTGAAGATGACACCCTTTCCTAATGTCCTGCCCTCATGTTCTTTTCGAAGATGTCACCCCCCCTTGTTCATGTTGTACCGGGCCACTAGACTGGAATGTGGTCCCCTGTTATTGATATGTCTTGTTTTAACCAGGCCACTGGACTTAGTGGCTGGTTCGTCTTTTCATGCAACCCCCCTAAGTTAAAGTTACAAAGACGTTTTGGGGAACTGGACTAAGTGTGGTCAGAAGATCCCCCGTATACAGTTGCACCTGTTGTACTCCCTACCAGAATTATGGTAGAAATGCCCCAAACCGTGCAATGGACTGGAATTGCACACATGAATTTTAGAGTTTTATAAGAATGTTTTCAACGTTAAAGCAAATGTGCCTCCCATAAAGGGAAGAAAAAGTTTTAAAAAGTTTTACCGTTTATATCTGCATACAAAAATGTATTTTGCAGTTTTTCCACTGTTCTTGTTGTTTCAGCCCGCGGACGTGCTGGGATTTGCTGTGGGGGAGTGTGGCGCCCCTGAGGCTTCCGTCGCCACAGGAACATTGCACCCCAGCCAGAGGTGTGATGTCCCATCCTGGGTAAGGAAAGGAGTAAACGCCGGTCCACAGGAAAATTCACACTACACCCATTGTTAGGTACACACAGGGACCAGGGACAGTGGCAGCTACCCTCCCATGCTGCATGCTGGGAGGGGCCGTAAGACCCATCCCTTCTCCCATAGGGTGAGAGCTTAGCAACTGGGTGGGTGGGAGGAGCCAGCCGAGTGTAGAGTAGACAAGGAAGGTCAAGAGTAGTTAGTTGGAGAGACGAAGTGGAAGTGGAGAGAGAAGGAAGGAGTTAGAGAGAAAGAGTCTGAAGGAAGGAGAGTGAGAGTCTGCGGGAGGCAGAGGAGAGAGCTGAGAGAAGTGCTCTAGTCAGTCAGGAGCAAGAAAGAGAAAGTGACGCTTCCTGATGAAGACCCTGGGGCCCAGTAGGTCCAGGTGACACCAAGTAGAGAACAGAAGGGATTGCAGGGCCACAGATAGCTTTCAGGCTCGTGGCCTGTTCACAGAAACATCGGTGGAGGGATCAAGCTGCACACAGGGGACGGTCCCTAGAAACTGGAGGAGGAAAAGTCATCTCCAAAAGTAAAAACCGAGGCCCAGGGAAGTTGCAAACTCCCCGGGCCACAGCCCACAGCAGAACCTCTGGAAAGGGGGTAAAACTACCGACAGGCAAGCCCCTGGCCCGGAGGCTGTAGTGGAGGCCAAGCCAGGTTCAGCCAACAAGGGTAAGGCTCAGAAGTCAGCTGAAGAAAGGAACACAGTAGAGGGGTGCACCGGCTTTTATTCCAGGATCTACCCGGGATCGGCGGAGGTCCCGGACAGTGGGTCCCAGCAGTTCAAAGGCACCTGCGCGCCACAACCAGGAATTGTGAGTAAAGATCTTGAAACTGCACCCCCTGGTGTCGCCTCCCTTACTACGCACCATAGACACTTACAAGCACCAACTGTTGCCCTGGGGCACCGCTCCACCTGTGGGGAGAAGTAACACCATTGCTGCCATTCCATCACCTCGGAGGCCTCATACAGCAGCGGCGGCTTAATAGCCGCAAACCACAGGTGGCGTCACGAATAATATAAACTTTAATCACCCCCAACACTGAAGCCATATTAATTGACCCCACCAGGGTACGGAGTCGGGCCCAGCCACCACTGACGTCCCCCGGACTAGTCCGGCCCGGCATCGGGTGTCCCATAGCCCTGGGGTGGGCAAGTCACCTGCGTCACAGGAAGATGCCGGGGGAGCGCAGAGCAGGTGAGTACCATGGCCACCAGTTGCACAGGGCCCCTTCCAGCAGACAGCAGATGAGGCGCCGCAGGGAGCAGCAGGTCACTGTCATTTACTGCTCCTGCGGTGCACAAGCTCCAATACAGGACGCCCTCCCCTCCTCTGTGTCCTGTCTGCTCCCATCTTCACCACACAGAGAGGAAGGAGGGGCGCCTGCGCTGCTGTGGCCGGAGAAGCTGCTTCTAAAGACCCTCTGAACTCCAGGAGGCCAAGAAGGAGGTGAGTATAATGTGAATCGTGTGTTATGTGCTGTCTATATGTGTTATGTATAAGATATGTGTGTCCTCTACAGTGCTGGCCAAAAGTATTGGCACCCCTGCAATTCTGTCAGATAATACCCAGTTTCTTCTTGAAAATGATTGCAATCACAAATTCTTTGGTATTATTATCTTCATTTAATTTGTCTTCAATGAAAAAACACAAAAGAGAATGAAACAAAAATCAAATCATTGATCATTTCACACAAAACTCCCAAAATGGGCCAGACAAAAGTATTGGCACCCTTAGCCTAATACATGGTTGCATAACCTTTAGCCAAAATAACTGCGAACAACCGCTTCCGGTAACCATCATTGAGTTTCTGACAATGCTCTGCTGGAATTTTAGACCATTCTTCTTTGGCAAACTGCTCCAGGTCCCTGAGATTTGAAGGGTGCCTTCTCCAAACTGCCATTTTGAGATCTCTCCCCAGGTGTTTTATGGGATTCAGGTCTGGACTCATTGCTGGCCACTTTAGTAGTCTCCAGTGCTTTCTTTCAAACCATTTTCTAGTGCTTTTTGAAGTGTGTTTTGGGTCATTGTCCTGCTGGAAGACCCATGACCTCTGAGGGAGACCCAGCTTTCTCACACTGGGCCCTACATTATGCTGCAAAATTTGTTGGTAATCTTCAGACTTCATAATGCCATGCACACGGTCAAGCAGTCCAGTGCCAGAGGCAGCAAAGCAACCCCAAAACATCAGGGAACCTCCACCATGTTTGACTGTAGGGACCGTGTTCTTTTCTTTGAATGCCTCTTTTGTTTTCCTGTAAACTCCATGGTGATGGCTTTTCCCAAAAAGCTCTACTTTTGTCTCATCTGACCAGAGAACATTCTTCCGAAACGTTTTAGGCTTTCTCAGGTAGGTTTTGGCAAACTCCAGCCTGGCTTTTTTATGTCTCGGGGTAAGGGTATGTGCGCACGTTGCTTTTTACCTGCTTTTTACCTGCTTTTTTGCTGCTTTTTCTTCTGCGCTGTTTAATGCCAAAATGGATGTGTTCTTCTATTCAAGCAAAGTCTATGGGAATTTGGGTTTCTTGTTCACACTATGTTGTTCAAAATGCTGCCTTTTTGTGGCAGAACTTTGGTCAAAAACTCAGCTTTTCAAAGAAGCAACATGTCAATTGTTTTTGCCATTTGGGTTTTGCACTGCAAAGCTGAGTTTTTGACCAAAGCTCTGCCACAAAAAGGCAGCATTTTGAACAACATAGTGTGAACAAGAAACCCAAATTCCCATAGACTTTGCTTGAATAGAAGAACACATCCATTTTGGCATTAAACAGCGCAGAAGAAAAAGCAGCAAAAAAGCAGGTAAAAAGCAGGTAAAAAGCAACGTGCGCACATACCCTAAGAAGTGGGGTCTTCCTGGGTATTCTACCATACAGTCCCTTTTCATTCAGTCGCCGACAGATAGTATGGGTTGACACTGTTCTACCCTCAGACTGCAGGGCAGCTTGAACTTGTTTGGATGTTAGTCGAGGTTCTTTATCCACCATCCGCACAATCTTGCGTTGAAATCTCTCGTCAATTTTTCTTTTCCTTCCACATCTAGGGAGGTTAGCCACAGTGCCATGGGCTTTACACTTCTTGATGACACTGTGCACCGTAGACACAGGAACTTTCAGGTCTTTGGAGATGGACTTGTAGCCTTGAGATTGCTCATGCTTCCTCACAATTTGGATTCTCAAGTCCTCAGACAGTTCTTTGGTCTTCTTTCTTTTCTCCATGCTCAATGTGGTACACACAAGGACACAGGACAGAGGTTGAGTCAACTTTAATCCATGTCAACTGGCTGCAAGTGTGATTTAGTTATTGCCAACACCTGTTAGGTGCCACAGGTAAGTTACAGGTGCTGTTAATTACACAAATTAGAGAAACATCACATGATTTTTCAAACAGTGCCAATACTTTTGTTTACCCCCTTTTTTGTTTGTTGTGAAATTATATCCAATTTGGCTTTATGACAATTTTTTTTCTTTTTTTTCATTGAAGACAAATTAAATGAAGATAATAATACCAAAGAATTTGTGATTGCAATCATTTTCAAGAAGAAAATGAGTATTATCTGACAGAATTGCAGGGGTGCCAATACTTTTGGCCAGCACTGTATAGTGTGCAATATGTAGCTGTCTGTATGTGTATACTGTTTGTCTGTGTATACTGTCTGTATGTGTATACTGTCTGTCTGTGTATACTGTCTGTATGTGTATACTGTCTGTCTGTGTATACTATCTGTCTGCGTATATGTTGCACCCAGGGATATGGGGTACTCGGGTCCCGGCAGTGCGTATCTTGGGAATGTCACTGTGGTGGCCGATGCCCGGTTCCATTCCCTGGGCCCTTTTTGTAATGGGGTGCATTTACAGGGGATTAGATTAATGTTCATGCGGTGTTGCAGCTATATACTGTAGATGGAGCCGCCGTGGCGTAGAGCAACTAGGGGTCACCCGTCCGGTGGTTTGTCCACTTCTGTCCGCCTGACGGTAGCGTGAATCCTGTGAGGTTGGAGTCTCTGGTCCTGTCCCTGGTTCTCCCTTTGCTGCTGAGTCTTCGTATTTTTAAGGTCAGCGAGGCCCTTGATGGTCCCCTTGCTGTGCAGGTGTTAACAGGTCGGCTTGGAGCTCTTTTTTATCCTAGGGTCCTGTACCCCGTCGGTGCATGGTTCCGGGAGTACTCCACTGTACTCCACCGACAACTACTCTCCTGGTTACCAGATTATTGTTAACCCGAGTCAGAATGTCACTTTGCTTCCACCTTCACTCCTCTCCTTCCTCTGACTCTGACTGACTACTCTCCACAGTCTGCCCCTCCTTCCTGGTCAACTAGTGGACTGGACTAGCTCCACCTCTAGGCGGCCATGCATTGGTCCGACCCTAGCTTTACACCATTGTATGGGGGATTGTTGGGGAAAACTGGGATTACCTGGGTTTTTTGTGTGTTACCGGCACTGGTCTCCCTAGACCCTAGGGGGTAGGCCCTGCATCCTTGTGGGGATGCAGAACCTTGTAGCACCCTGATAACTTCAGGGGCGCTAAATATACTGTCTGTGTGTGTATACTGTCTGTCTGTGTATACTATCTGTCTGTCTATACTGTCTGTCTGTGTATACTGTCTGTCTGTGTATACTGTCTGTCTGTGTATACTGTCTGTCTGTGTATACTGTCTGTCTGTGTATACTATCTGTCTGTGTATACTATCTGTCTGTGTATACTGTCTGTCTGTCTGTGTATACCATCTGTCTGTGTATACTGTCTGTCCATCCTATCTATCTGTTTGTACATCCATCCTGTCTGTCTGTCTATCCTATCTATCCATCCTATCTGACTGTCTGTATATCTATCTATCTATCTATCTATACATCCATACTATTTATCTATACAAAATTTCATATGCCTCATTAGTAAAGTGAACACATAGTACAATAGCTTTTTTTTTGCTTTTTTTTTTTACTGTGGGCGGTGCGGTGGGGGGCTATATACCAGGATGAGTGGGCTAGTCACACATCAGATCGCATACACTCACACATCAGATCACACTCACACATCAGATCACACTCACACATCAGATCACACTCACACATCAAATCACACACACCACATATCGCTCATATAATCGCACCAGCGCACTCACCACATCCAGTGATACCACTTGATTCCAGCCAGCAGGTCCTAGAAGCTCCACTGCACAGTGCACAGGGTCACATGATGCGTTCTACGCACAGGTCCTGGAAGCTCCACTGCACATTGCACAGCGTCACAGGTCCTTAAGCCACCCAGAATCAATCAATATCGCTGGATGTGGTGAGCGTGTGTGATCTGATGTGTGTGTTCCACTGCTCCTGGTCGATGCCTGGTGAGTATGATCACAGGGTCTTCTCTCTTCTTTCTTCTCTCTTTTGGGGGTGTCTGCTTTCTATAATGAAGTGTCCTGCAGTACCTTTAACTGTTTTAGCTGCACGGACACTTCATTATTGAAACACAACTAGGTCTTATTTTCGGAGGATGTCTTATGTGGCGCCCCAGGACCTGGTCGCCACAACAGCATTGCCCCTCCAAAGGGTTAATGCTGAGCCTGGAGGTAATTGGGAGGTCTATTGGCCAGTAAGTTCAACATCCAACGCAGTTTCTCCCTCAGGCCAGCAGGGGGAGCTCTGAACCTGGAGTTCCAGGGAGCATTCCTTAAGTCTGACCTAAGGGAGGAGTTAGTGTTCAGTCTGTAGAGAGAAAGCAGACGCAGAGTAGTGCTGTCCTGCGGACTGGGGCCTGGAGCTGGAATAGCTTGGCCCAGTAAAGCAGGAAGAGCAGAGAGACACAGAAGAGACACAGACATCGGAGTCTGTGGTTGCCAGGGTATAAAATCCTTCCCTGGTGGCCGAATCCGGAGGGCAGGAGAGCTGCAAGCCCCCTGGCCCATCAGCAATCTGAAGGTATAGCTGCATTTTCAAGGGCCCGGTGTGGACTCCAGCAGAGAAGCACCAGAGAGGGCCTGCGCAGCCTACCACACAGAAAAAAGGGACGAACCACTGGTCCCAGCAGCAAGAGGGCCATTGCCAACCCAGAGAGCAGGGTCCTATAACAGTAAGGAAAGAACAGGAGTAGGCCTCATACTCATCTGGCCAAAAAGATACCTCAGTTACTTCCAGGCCGGCCGGAGCCCTCTACCACCTGTAACGGTCTCCCAGGACTAAAACTGTTGCCAAGTAAAAGAGGAGAAGGTAAAGAGACTACTGTTTGTGCCTGTTTCTTTCACTGCCTGTCGGCCCTGCACCATATTATTCACACCATAGACTCTCACGAGCACCAACTGTTGCCCCGGGGTACTGCTCCACCTGTGGGGAGCAGTACCACCATAGCTGCCAGTCCATCAGCCCCGGAGGCCTCTTATAGCAGCGGCGGCTTAATAGCCGCAAACCACAGGTGGCGTCACGACAAATATAAACTTTATTCACCCCAAGTCACCAGCCATATTAATTGACCCCACCAGGGCCACGGAGCCGGGCCCCGCCACCACTGACGACTCCCGGACTAGTCCGGCCCGGCACCGGGTGTCCCATAGCCCTGGGGTGGGCGAGTCAACTTTGGCGTCACAAACAGGATTTCGTGCCCGGTCCCACCGGGTACTGTGTGACTCGCCCACCCCAGGGCTATGGGACACCCGGTGCCGGGCCGGACTAGTCCGGTGGGGGTCAGTGGTGGCTGGGCCCGGCTCCGTGGCCCTGGTGGGTGTCAGTAGAATATGTGGCTGATGACTTTAAGTTTGTGTTCGTGACGCCACCTGTGGTATGCGGCTAATAAGCCGCCGCTGCTGTGTAAGGCCTCCGGGGTGATGAAGTGGCAGCAATGATGGTACTGCTCCCCACAGGTGGAGCGGTGCCCCGGGACACAGTTGGTGCTTGTGGAAGTCTATGGTGTTGTGTGACTAGCACGGTGCACGGCCGACAAGCAATGAA